>NC_137641.1:15617952-16817952 GCF_963383615.2 Lipophrys pholis | reverse complement strand
AAAAAAAAAAAAGGGGCTGTTTTTAGGGGACCCTTAACCAACCAAATGACTTGTTAGGTCCAGTATTTTTGGCTGTGTATTCTCCTGATGCCACACTATATAAAGTATTTATTTTGCTGTTTGTGCAAAGATGTTGGGATTAGCTGGGGAAACACTGACCTTCACCTCTCTTATGCAGAAATGATGCAAATACCTATTAAAGTGTTGTCTCGGTGGACCTTTGGAGCGGCACAAACGCACACACAAGGCAAACACAGGAACATAAACTATTTTGCCTGCAGTGATGGCTGCTGTACTATATTCCAAATGTTAAAGCAGCAGCACACAACGGGCGTAAACATGGCCTGATAATGACCTCCCTCCTGACTAGAGAGAGCTGCTCCTGCTCGACTGTCCCTCCTCTCGTCTTTTTCTTCTTCGGTGTGATGTGTGAGCGTCGACCCGGGCCCTGCGAAAAACTTTGAAGTTGCTTCCCTGCCACCCCCTGCCTAAATCGGCGGCTTCAGATGGGGAATTGGTGGAGGCGCTGTTGCCTCCCTTCGGAGCGTGCTGCAGGAGAGGCTGTGTGATGAATGTTTGAGCAGCAGTGATAAAGCTGCACTTTTTCCCATGCTGAGAGTCATGCCAGAGGCTTCACACGCCTCGCCGGTCAGGAGGGGAGAGTCCAGACTGGGCTGCCCTGATCTTTACCTCCTACAGTGGGCTGTATAGATGGGGCTTCAGGGAGCTTCAGGGTTAAAGGTCGACTGTATAAGTACAGAGGAAAGACATGTGTGTGTTGATGGGCACATTCACAGTGAAGCTGAATCTGTCTTGATTCTTTTTAGAAACACAAATCCTCGATCTCCCCAGGTGTGTGCAGAACTGAACACAAATCATCCAGCCTTACTTATTCTTTGACATTGTTGCCACTATTCAATACATCAAACAATCAGACATCAAAAATTTGATTTCTGAGGTATCTTAAACCTCAATGAAATCAATTCTATTTTTCATTCTCAAACTGCTTTTAGTTATGTATTTTTTTATTACTTCTAACCAGTTTTTACCCTTAAAATGTCAACTACATACATGCAAGATTTCAGTATGCCACTTGAGGCTCGTGAATCAGTTTAAGCATTCAGTCCATATTTACAGTCCATTTTTTTCCCCATCTTCTGGAGGCTCATTGTTACAGTCCAATGGAACAGTGTTACCACAGGTCGTGGAGTTGTTAAAGTTGACAGTAGAAGGAAATTACAAACGTGGACAAAGACTTTGTGTGAAAGGTAAGTTCCATTTACGCGACGGTGTTTTCAAGTGAAAACGCAAAACAGCCATTGCCTTTTGGGATAACGGTGCTCGGAGCCACTGAAATTGCGACTTTTTGAAAACAGCTCCCATGGTGGAACTTTTTGAAAAACCCAGAGTTCCATCTCTGTCTAGATGGCGGAAATGCTGATACCGTGCATGCGCACCACGGCCATAGTAAGTAGTTCTTCTGCACATGCACAAGTAGATGGACAATAACAACAATGTCATGACTCGCAGTTCATATTCTCCTGGGACTTGGTAGTTTCATCTTTCAGAGTCACCTTTAATAATAATTCAACTTTGTTGTCCGTCCATAAGAATCTCCGTGTAGTTGCTGTTTTTATTGTTTATAGCGTAGTTCTCTGTGTGCAAGTGTGTGTGGTTTCATTACAAAAACAAACAACAGCACCCACTAGTGGCCCAACATGAAAACTGCATAATTTTCAGCGTTCCTGCTGTTTCCATGTAAATGGAAATTGTTTTCATAACGCTACGGTGAAAAATGAGAATGCATAAACGATGGGATTTCACGTTAAAACATTATGTAAACAGGGTCTCTGGGGTTTTGAACAGCGTCACAGTGCAACGCTGCCTGAATGCTGCCACCAATCCATCAAACATTTGTGCAACCTCCTGCTGTCGCCATCATTGTTATGGTTGACTTCCTTCGGCTCTATCTGTACTCTTCTTGGTATTTGGCCAGTATGAAGATTCAAAGAACTGTCCACTGGTCTGTTTGACGCTCATTGGGCACATAAAGACTTTTGCACATATACATCGAGCGTAAATGAGGCTCAATCTTTTATATTCGATATTTTGTAGATTTCTTCTTCTGGTTGGCCTACCAGAGACTGACATAGTTTGTGCCAGGATTCCACAAATCATCAATGTTTAACTTACCAGCTGAAAACAGGACAGCGTTGCTCATTTTTAACTGTTAAAAATACTGTTAGCATTCTATCTCACTGCCTCACAATGCTAATTCTCAGTGGCAGACCTGGCTGTTTTCCACCCTGGGCGAACTTTCAAAGGGTCGTTATGTCCCACAAAAAAACACATTTTTTAATTACTTTTGCACACACCTGTGTGTGTGACTACTTAAATTAATGCCTGTAAACATTAAGATTTTGGATAAGCTGGACATTTGAATGATCTTCACGCGAACTTGGCACACATTTATCTCGTCAGTTTGGCTGCATAGAGGACCCAGACATGAAATAAAAACACAAAAAAGAAAACACAACAGGTAGAGTCAATTAGAGCAATCCAGGAAAGGATATGAGGCACCTTAGAGTTGTTAAATCCCCATCTTTGTTTGTTTCAGCACAGCTTGTTGCTCCCCAAACCCTGAACATCTGTGCAGAGGGAGGGAAGTTGTGGAGGGGGTGCCAGGGTGAGGGAGGGGTGATGGAAGGCCACATGGGGAGGGCCTCTTCTCCCTCAGTCTGTCAGCCCACCTGACTGCTGCTGTGACAGGCCCGCCCAAGGCAAGACCACAGGCTAGGGCCTCCTGTGGGCCTCCAGCAGAGCTTGCCGGCCTCCCCAAGCCCATTAGAGCACCCCTCCTTGCAGCTCCGCCCGGGCTGCCCCCACCCAGCCCTGCAGCCCTCTGCCCCAAGATGCCATCGCTCTCCGTCCTGCCTGTACTCCGCTCTGAAATAACTCTATTGTTTCCCTCCTGTTTGCCTTGCTTATGTCTGTAACAGGAGTGGTTTGGGGGCACGTTTTTTTTTATTTGTATTTATTTTCTGCCTTCACTTGCCTTCTCGTCAGGCTGCGGGGCTTCAAATCAGGAGACGCCCGAGACGCTCCAACTTCCAGTGCTACGAGAGGATTTTTAGAGAACAAATCCCAAAAAGACCTTTTGTGCAGGTGCTGCGCCAATGTGGCGCCGCTCAAATCTTTCACTGGTGTCCGCCTCCCTGCTGAACGATCCGGCGCAGAGGATTGTTGAAGCACTTAACCCGGATTCATTGCATCTCTGAGATAAGACAATAGCAAAGTACATTTCTGTGGTATGCCTCCACATCTGGTTCTTGTATCTGTGCTTTAATGAGATTGTCTCGGGAGCGGCTCAGACTCTCAGAGGCAAGGTGAGGTGTGGAAGAAGGGGGGGATGATCAGATATTCTGGATATCCTGTGATTCTCTTGTCTATTTGAGTCTTTTTGATCTAAATGAAACTACAGGGTGGAGAACAGGCGCCGCATGCGAATCAGACCCGACGACTTTGCATATGAGCCGAGGAAATACCAGGAGAGGCTCTAGTTGTGGGTGCAATTTGTGAACGTGAGGTTCTGAAGCGTGCCGTAATAGTCCGATTTATAATTAATCACATCTGATTTGCCAGATTGCCATAAACTTGGGGAATAAAAATTTGGGAGTGTTGGGCTTTCAGATTTATTTTTTTATTTTTTTAAGCATTAAGTATTTATGATCCGTGATGGATATATAAACTGTGGTAAATCTGTTGCCTTGAATATTGATTATCTCCAATTAAAAATGCGGTTTGATAAGAAGGTTAGCGGCACTCTCTGGTCAGCCTCCCCTCCCCATTTCATGCTTCAACATATGATTTTTTATTATTATTTTTTTTTAAACCCGTGACCTCCTGGTGGTGTTTCCCTGCTTACAGTTCAGCGTGCCAATTAGCCATAGAGCTCTTTAACGAGCAAGTCATTAGGTCTAATTAGGATGTGGTTAACTGCGATGCATTAAAAGGCAAAACCCATCATGTTGAAGGATGGCGGTGTCGCCGCTCAGCCTGACTGCAAACAGCTGTTAGCTTTCCTGCGAGGGTCGCGCTATAAACAAATATTCCCCCGAGCACAGGACAGCTACTCTTACGCAAAGATTGCAATGAGGAAATGTCTTTAGCCTCAACGTCGTGTGGCATGAACTGTATAATGTAGATTAAGAGGATCACGGTTTTCAGTAATGTTTCCAGAATTGTAGTTTATAGCAGAATAGTATTATTACTAATATTCTTAATAAATACATAAGCAATTTTTTAATTACTTTTTGTCACCGAGGGCCTGTTTACATTGTGTGATTTCAAGTGAAAACACAAAAACTTGTGTTGCGTTTTGTGTGTCTGTTTACACAACAACGGTGCTTGGAGCCACTGAAAATGCAACTTTCTTAGAAGGGCTCCCAAAGTGGAACTTTTTCAAGGCTGCAGCCTGAACTCAACATATGCGTAGGTTCGAACATACTCGCCACATTGCACGTCCACAGACCGCTCAAACTTGCACACTGACTGCAGATGCACACACAATGGCATTCACGCTACACTTCTGGGTTCACGTAGTTGTGCGTTCCATCACGGAACAGAACCCCAAAAATATTTCACCTTCTGGTGGCCGGCGGTCTCCTCTTTTCCTAAAGTTTTTGATATTTCACTCCAGGAGTCCTGAGCCGTCTGGCTATCTTTATATTCTTTTAAATTGTGAATGTACAGCCGGGGAGACGGAGGATCTCCTCACACAAGCGGCCAATATGCTGTGGCGCCGAATGTACAGTCAGAGCGACCCTCACCAACCTCTGCTGACGTGCGGACGTGTTTATCAAAGGTGCACACTAGTTTACATAAGTTATACACATTACATTTTTAATTACATTAAACAATACAATAAAAATCTGTTTTGCATAATAGATTTATGCCTAAAATAAGTATTTTTAATATCAACCAGTTTTGAATACTACAATAGTAATATTTTTATGTTTTAGCACACTATGTAATTGTAATACATCATTATACAATGCTTTTAAAACTGCATTCTCAGTGTTAGAGATTGACAAGATCTTTGATAAGGGTCATTGGATCATTGCGACAACTTACACACAGTAGAGGGGGGGCTCTGATAACACAAGGGGGACTGAGCAAGTGTGTGGAGGATGCTTTTCCTTAAAAAAGGCATTTAAATTAGACTTGATTTTGCTAGAAATTATGTTTCTTTTTCATTTCTGCTGTTTCCTTGTAAACAACATAATTTTCAGAATGTTGCCTTGTAAATGTGAAACTGTTTTTTCACTTGAAACGCTGCTGTTTCCGGTTAATTAGACTCTTTATTCGTCACC
Source organism: Lipophrys pholis (assembly GCF_963383615.2). NCBI lineage: Eukaryota > Metazoa > Chordata > Actinopteri > Blenniiformes > Blenniidae > Lipophrys > Lipophrys pholis. Next base: position 16,812,580 of record NC_137641.1, on the reverse strand, counting down.
GATGTGAATGGTTGTGCGAGTGCGTGTGTGCGTGCGTGCGTGATGGTGAATAGAAGATGGGTGATTGGTGATGGGTGGCTGGATCATAGTAACGTTACAGCTCAGACTAAACACTGCCCACCATGATTTTATCCTCACCTTATTTATGAACAAAGCAGAGTAAAGGATTTGTATTTTTAATAACAGTTTATTAATCCTGCCACATTTCTACAACTTCCCATAGTTTTGATTGAATACTTTTCAGTATGTATTCAGTAATCCTGAAACATTCCTGAAGATATTTGGTGTCTCAAGCATTGTTTAGGATATTGTAGTTCTAAAATGATCATTATCCAGATACTTAGCCGCAGTGTTTACACTGAAATACACTAATTGTGCATAGTGAGATCAGCCTGTAGTTGTGTCCTCGTCTCTGTAGTTACATAAACTCCAAAGCCGACAGCAAAAATTCATATCTGACTCCACTTTGCAATTAATTTCATTCTCCAGTCTCAAATTTGCTTTGTCCACATCAACCATCAAGGCATTACACTGCAACAATCAGGGCAAATCTTTCACATGACACTGACATCTTACATTGTTTTACCAAAACATAATTCCCCACATTAAAAAGCCGGTTGCGTAAACGGTGCTTTTCAAATAATTTGTTACGTCACACTACAAGGTGAATCAAAAGGATGCTTGATGCTCGACAACACCAGGATCACAGAGAAAACATAAACGCTGCACAGCAGGAGTACTTTTATATTTGCCCCTGTCACGAAACTGTGATATCAGAGAACTCAGAAATTAAGTTACCTGACTAGAGTCTAACCATTCGGATTATTGGACTTTACCAGAATTTAAGTGGACTCATGTAGCACCTTTTAACCGATTTTTGTCCATCTTAAAGTGCTGTACACTGTCAGATCGACATATTCACTAATGGTGGTGGATGCCGTGTTGTGTTGCTTTTACCTAAAAGTGATGCGTTTCCTCTTGAAACATTGTGAAATCGGGGCCTACGGCAGCGGTCTCCAACATTTTATCGTCTGCATAGTCTGTCTATTAACTTAAATGTTGCGTTCTCGAATATCGTCAAACTTTTTCAGTGTTCAAAAAAGTGTCAAATTAAATTCTTTATCAATAAAATGGAAAGGCCATACACATGCACACTGTATTCATTATTATTATTATTATTATTATTATTATTATTATTATTATTACATAACATTTTGACCCATTAAATTTTATCTAATTTTATTTTATTTTATTTTATTTTATTTTATTTTATTTTATTTTATTTTATTTTATACACTTGTCGATTTTCATAATGAATAAAAGGACTATCCATGTATAAAGCCTAAATTACATCCATCAGCTTATGCATGCTGTACTGATGGACATTTCTATGGGTAGCACTGCACAAATGTTTGATTGGCAGCTCACAGACAATCTTATCAATGTGTCAAGCGCCCCCTCACATGTTACCAGTGGAGACCTTCTTGTGTGGTATCATCCTCCAAAACCAGAACCAGTAATTTGTCTATGTGAGTTTCTTGTTTTCTAAATATCCATTTTCAAATCACCACAGAAGCCTTTCACAGCAGTGATGTTGGCATGACACCTGCAGTTTTGGTGACCCTGTGACCCCAACACTTCACAAAGCTTTCAAGCATGCATACGACTGCTGGGTGAGACTGAAGTTTTGAGAAGTGATACAAGTATAAAACCATAACAGACTGAGCCGAGACTTGAGTTTGATCACTGAGATAAAGTTGTACTGCAGGCTCATTTATGAGCCAATCAAGTTTTCTTTTGGATCTTGCTGTCGTCTCAGGAGCTGATTATTTCAGACTAAGATCAGTGCGGCTAGAGACAAAAAAGAGCATTTTAAGATCTTAAACTGGGATCAAGCTGAGACCAGAGGGAGCTGAATATGAGAAAATGGTCCAAAAAAAAAAAAAAAGCTCTCATAGTAATCGTAAAAGGAGCTGTTATGTGCAGGAGAAAAAGGCTGGACAAAGATGAGACCTTTTTCTAATCTAACTTTCCTCTGCTCATAACTCAGTAAGTACAAATATGTTAAATGTCTAAAAGAATAAATTATGAAGCGATAATAAGCCAGACCCATGGCCAAAGGTCAACGCTCCTCAAACATTGCAGATTGAGACCTTACTTCCCCTTTGCTTGGATGAGTCGCACTGACGTTTGCTGGAAGTCTCCTGATGGATTCACTCTTTGTTGTGGTATTGAAAGTGTGCGTGACACTTTTATACCTGAGGATTTGTAGCTTTATTTGCAGTCTATTCTCTCCTATTGAAGTACTGTCAGTGAACACACAGGAGAACTGGAATGATAAATGTCAGAGAGTGATGGCTTTCTCTTCACTTTTTTAAGCGTCTCCAGTGATACTATGTCATTGAGTTGTCTGTCTGTACATCTGGCAACTTTGTAACTTTCTTAAAATTGGATGTTTCCATCAACATGTGCTGAAAACATTTTGGGGTTTTACAGTCAAGGTCATGAAGATGTGTTGTTTTAGTAATTTGCTTGTCTGATTTAAATCTGACCAACAAGAGCCTGTCTTAACATCGATCAATCTCATCAAGGGGATTTGACATTACAAGAACTCAATGCTTTTATTGGCAGACTTGGGATGCTGTGATAGAAATCAAGAGAGCAGACCTTCGAGAAAGACACCCTGAAGTGTTTGAAGTGAGTTGCACCTGTAGGTTGACTGTTCGTCCACTTTACAGTTCTTGTTAATGAGACAATTCTGGAACACATTGAAATACACCTGGAATTTATTAATACTAAAAGATCGTCAACGCTAAATGTTTGTGGCCTCATGCAGATCTTGTGTTTCAGAATGAAATACCAGGACCAGATTGACTGAATCTCTGCATACAAGCAACACATTTTCTCATGGACCTTATATAATACACAAGTCAGATTCTGGCAACCAAATGTCAGAGGTCATTGTGGCCTCAAATGTTCCTAATCCATTCATCTTCTATAGTTGCTCTCTCCGCAACAACACAGACACAGGTTATTGCTCGGCTGCCCCTTTCTGCCTTGAACCAGCAGTCAGCCTTCGCGTCTTACGCCGTGAGAACTGTTATAACAAAGTTCAGAAAGATACATACTGTAATACCACAGAAACAGAACAATACAGGATCTCACTCTGCAACAGAATTATACATAAAACACTAAAACCAGATACCTCGTTGGCCACCTGTTGTGGATTGAAGTTCTCAAGTCCATGTAGTCCTTGAGATGGTCCGTTAAACAACAATAACTTTGATAACATGGCAATCACAAACTGTTTTCTTACTGTGAATGAATGAATGAATGAAGGAATGAACTGGCTTAGTGGTGAGATAGACAAGTTCACGTCTTACACTTAAACAAATTATTAGATTGATTATTAAAATTCAGCATTTAAACACTTTGATTGTTATACTTATGCAGCAGCATTCACATCCATAGCGCTTTATCTAACCAATTTATAAAAACCCGTTTTGTAATACCTTTAGTCTGGGAAGAGAATCGTACCCTTGAAAACAACTATACACACACACACACACACACACGCACACACACACACACACACACACATACACGGAGAGCATGCAAACTTCACATCGAAACCCCCTTAAAGCCGGGAATCATACCAGGGTCCGCATCGTGGTTCTAGGACACGGTAGGAACACCGAAAACAATGTATATTTCATGTTGGGCCACTAGTGGGTGCTGTTGATTGTTTTTAGTAATGCGATAACACTCACGTGCCCAGAGAACAATACACTATAAACATTAACAATGGCGAGAACACGGAAGATTGCTCTTCTGCGTGACTCTCAACTATAAACCTACCAAGTCCCAGGAGAACATGGACACTCTGGAGGCAAACATTGTTGTTATTGTCCATCTACTTGTGAGGAAGAACAATTTCCCACAGCTGAGTTGCGCACATCCAACAGCAGCTTTTCAAAAAAGTTGCATTTTCAGCAGCTCCGAGGACCGTTGTCACGTAAAAATTACCTCAAAAGTTTTCCGTTTTCACTCGAGAACGTTGTCACGTAAACAAGATGTAAATGTTTTTGGTAATCTCTGAGATGTCTTCAAGACATCCTCCCAATTTGCCATTTTATATTGGGATGAGTTCTTGATTGTCAGAGGTCAAAGGTCACAGTCATATCACTTCTGTCACCTTGTCGGGAGTGTCTGCCTGCGTCTGCCTGCGTCTGCCTGCGTCTGCCTGCGTCTGCCTGCGTCTGCCTGCGTCTGCCTGCGTCTGCCTGCGTGACATTGAGTTTCCTCAATAGAAACTTCCCCTGCAAGGTGCTGATTTCAGTTGGATTCATTGAAAGATTTCACCACGCAGGTCTGCACAGACACAAATGTAAAGTGGAATCAGACTTGTAGGAAGAGGCATACAAACAGAAGACAGTTTATTCTTCTGTGGGAGGTAAAACGGTTTAGTTGAATGATAACCAGAAACAGCCTGGGGATTCTTTGAAGCCATTTAGAGACGAATTCCTTGAAGTGCTTTTACAAAAATGCCCCCTTTTTAGCACCAGAATAGATTTAACCGCTGAACAAAAAGAAAAAAAAAACGTTTTCGGTACTCTGAAGCTTTCTCAGACACTTACGTTTCACAAAGTCTTTTTAGGAGAAGCTGAATCTCATTACCTGAAGTCAGAGGAGTTGGCAGACAGCTGTTTTCGCTAATGTGTGCACGGGGACGAGGGAACAGGAGGGAGATGGCAGGGCGGCGGCGGCGGGGTGTAGCAAAGGCGGTGCAGGTGCACAGCGATCGTGACAGGAAGGTACACAGACAGGAAACAGACAGAAAGTGGAATGAAACGCGGGGAGAAAAAGATAAAGAGGAAGAAGGAAATCAGCGTGCTCGGCTCGTAATGTGGGAGTCGCGGGGCTCAGCATAAATCGTCGTAGATTACGGAGCCTGTGGAGATCTTTCGACTTGTGTTCCTCCTCTTTCTGCCGTCTGTTTGACATGAGAGCGAATGAGGTAATCCACGGTGCTCTGGGGTACACAGGCTCTGCTCCCATCTGGGCTTTGAACCTTTTGCTCACCTCACGTTCGGTCTCTGGTGCGTCGTGGCGCGGTGGAGCGTGTCAGACAAAGAAATTAAAGATGGCAGTTTACAGGGAAACACTCGGCTCTTTTGGTAGCGCGGCTCCAAGAAGAACCTGACAAATTGATTTAAAAGGAAGAGAAACGTTCCCCCCCCCCCCCACACACCCACAAACGTTTTTACCCCCCACCCCCCTCACCTTTTAAAACATATTTACCTCCCAGCCTCTTCCCCCGTTTTGTTACTTTGGGAACACGTGTGCACTTTTGTGTCTGTTTGCTCGGCTGCGTTTACGCTCTCATTCATTTTTCATACTGGTAATGCAGCTATTGTTATCAGTCAGGTTTTCCTTTCGTTTGCATGTGACATTATATACTGTGTGTGTGTGTGTGTGTGTGTGTGTGTGTGTGTGTGTGTGTGTGTGTGTGTGTGTGTGTGTGTGTGTGTGTGTGTGTGTTTGTTTTCAAAGTGCTCCTCCGCTTGCATGTGTGTTTTTTCAAAAGCAGGACTGCGACTGTTCCTTTGTTGCTCACAGCTGTCCCATATTAGGGATCAGCCGCTATTCCCCAGGCAGCAAAGGGTTTTCAGAGGACTTGCTAATTGGCTGTAATCTCCTTTTTAAAACTTGAAAGCCAGCAAGCCTCCAGCCTCGCAGTTTACAAGCAATTAATGCGAGGGAACACCAGTATCGCTGGTCACAACTGCTGTACAACCACGGCTCCATCTCATCTGATCCGGCGGCCGCCTCAGAGGTGCGTCGACTCCTCCCGCGCCGCGGGCCCTGGTGTAAACAGCTCCTCAGTTAGCTGGGGCCTTCTGGGGAAGAGGCGCGACGGGGGGGGATTTGGTCTGAATCTTGAAGTGTCCATGGGGATGACGGTGGGGTTTGGGGATCGGGACGGGGCTTCCTTCTCAGGCGCTGATGAAATAATAATGCACAGAGTTGCGGCGAGGCTGAAATTTGCACATGAAAATCCTCTCCCTTCGCGCTCCTTGCATCTAATGTGCCGCCGATGACAATCCCTGCCTCTCACAGTTTATATGCAAATGAGTTCCTCTCAGCTTCCCTCCTCCTCAAGAGAGTCGCCCAGCCGAGACGGATAGACGGAGGAATATAAAGCCAAAGAGACAGAGTGGGGCTTTTTTGTTGTGTTTTGTTTGTGTTTGTCTTGTTTATTTTTAAAAGGGTTTTTAAAAGATGATAATATATTTAAATTTTTCCCTTTGTTTTTTTTTTCTTCTTCCTTTCCTGAAAGACAATATGCAGATCCTCTGAAGAGTTTGAAATGCCAGACTTTTCTTTTGTGTTAATTGGAACATAATGCCCGTAGTCTAAATAAAGTGTTTGTGTGAAGGGAGGAATGGTTGTATAATTACTCTTTTTTTTTCCTCCCTTCTTCTCAAACAAACACAGCTCATCTCCCCCTACGGCGCCTCTTCAACCCTTTGCCTCCTGATGACTCTTGATGTAAATATCCAGTTTCCTCTCTGACTTTGTTAAACGTCTTGTCCTCAGGTCACGGTCCCGCCTTCTCAGCTGTCCTGTTGGGTTGAGGCCGCAGTAATCGGTACGTGAGCTACATGGCACACATTTATGTAAACGTAGACTGAGAAACAATACTCACCTTATGGAAGAAGCATCATTTATGCAGCATCGAGGCCCTAAAAAGTACAACTACTATTACAAGTTTACTCAATTACATTCAAAGTTCTGTCATTGGAAAGAATAAAGTACCTTTTGTAAAAAAAACGATTAGTTATGTTTTGATGCATTTGATTCCGTTGTCTCTAGCAGATAATCAATTCAGTGTACTTGTTTAGAGTATCTACTCTCAAAACACATTTCTCAAAAGAATAATAAGCTAGATTAGCTAAATTATAAGCTCAATTATTGATTACAAAAAATTTATGCTACTTTAAAGATGCAGAAAATCCTGTCGAGCAATATCCCTGTTTAAAAATGATTGATTCCAAAAATGCATTGAAAGCGACAAACTTTGATTAAAAAATTTTTTTAAATTGAGATAACAGAATGTGAAATATATTTTTGTATGAGTTAAATGTACCTACTTACAAAAATAACTAATTTAAATTCCTCCACACACTGCTTGATTATTGCAACGTGAGGTTTTGTAATTTATTACTTCCACATCTGAGAGTAAACCTCCCAGGTGAGTGTGAACTCATACCGGCTGCACACTGTCGCTGCACACAGTAAACCTTGGTCAAACACTTCATGTCACCACAACTGATGGAGGACACGAGCTGTGAGTCTCTATATGCCCTACCATTTTCACTCCTAGTATACTTATGATCTTGTCATTTCTCATCTTCATTTGTCTATTTTCCATTAACCTTTTCAAAATGGTTCTAATTCTCAGTCTTCTTATTTTAATAGAAACGTTTTATTTTGATCTCAACTGTCGGCTCTTTGATCATGATTTCCTCTGAACAAAATTGCCCGGATTTAGAAGTTATGACTGAGCCTCTTTTTTTTTTTAACATAATTAATTGTTTATTCATGTTTAAGGGTGTCAGTAAATAATTTGTTCCAGAAGTAACGAAAAATAGAAATTTCAGTGAAACCCATCAGTGCAAGATATGTTTGTCTAATCTTGTGAAGTGAAGAGATACTTGTTATTTAGGGCCGTCACACCCTCAGCAATTGAAGTGTAACTCGGTGAACTTTCACCAGGAACACACACAGTAAGAGTTTGCCGATTGGATTGAAATTAAAATACTAGATTAATTTCTTTTTTTTATGATGCACAGTTTTACGTTCACACCATTCAGCTCCTGAGGAGACCGAGGCCTTGATGGTTGAGGCCAAACATTTCGATCCTCCAGAGTAATTGGAAAGATTGGCTTCCTGATTTTTTGAGGGATACTCTTACTCCTCTAATATAACAAAGCAATACATCTTATTAGACCACATTGAATGTATTCAGAATTATTGATTTCTTCCAGCTCTTGAGTTAGTCGGTGCTTTCATTGACACACACACACACACGCACACACACACACACACACACACACACACACACACACACACACACACACACACACACACACACACACACACACATTTTTCTTTACCAAAAAAATTAAATGTCAAAAAATGAAGCAGAAATCTCATAAACTAAACATATTTGTGATTTTTAATTGAGTGGACTTGTTTTCATTAGTGTAATTATTTTGAACATTGTTATAGTTTTTATATCAACCAGCTGAGCAGTAACTTACTGTCAAAACAAGAAAGCAGCTGGAGGTTTCAGTGTCTCTTTACATCAGTTTCTCATCACCCTCGATTTAGAGTAAACAGCACCCTGTCAGAGAGACGGAGGGTGAAATCGGGGGGAGAACAGAGAAAGGGGCTTCATGTCAGTCCGCTCTCCTCAGTCACGGCCAGTTAGTTAAAGCAAACGCGGGCGGACCCCTGGAGAAAACGCAGGGCGGCGGAGAGTGCCAATCACGGCCGAGCCCTGGGCATTCCCCGCTACAGCTCGCCTTGAGCAACTTTTTATTAATTTAATAAACATCCCACAGAGACAGAGTGGTGTGGACTTACGTACACTCGCAGACAACAGCACTACTCGGGCCTAACGAGATTTTCTACTCACACACATACACACGCACATGCACACACACACACACACAAATATTCACACACTAACAAAAAGAGGCTACACTCTTTGTTAAAACATGAAATTTTACAGCCGTCAGTCTCAGTTGCTTGCTCACTTATCGTCATCTCTTGCAGTGAATAGAGTTTTCTATTTTATTTGCAGACATTCATCATAAGATCCGTGCTTGTAAAGTGAAAGTGGATGAAATTTTATTTTTGGATGAAGTAGTAAAGAATTACACCGACAACATTAAATGTTATCAGAGAAGGTATTATTGGGAAGAGAACAATAAATATAAAAAAAAGGAGTGGCTCATGAGCCTTCTAATTTGTAACCCAATCTCGTTACATTTTACAGTTTGAATTCTTCAGCAACTATTCAGCATTAATAAATATTCAATGGCATATGAGAAAACAAGAGTCGTGACACAATTTCAAAGACTTCTGTATAAATCTTCCTACTTTACCCTTCAACTAACTCGGTCTTGTGATACCACTTTGCACCACAAGATGGTGTGGTGAGTCACTCAGCTGTCATGTCTGTCCTCAGTTCAAGGGAGAAGCAGCAGATGCCAGCACTGGGAAGTGTAACAGTAAATACAAAATAATTTAAATAAATACAACATTCAGAACCAAATTAAAGACAGACTGGATATTATCTAAAAAAGATAGTCACTCCCACCCAGTGCACAAAAGTATGATTCCTGAAATCACATTTATTGTACCTCCCTTGTCAAAGTTTACTTGTGGTTAGGAACACATTTCAAATACACATGTATTTACCAACTAGTTAATCAAACATTATACTCATCAATAAGAGCAATTTATTTTGTTTAGGTAATATATGCATAATGCTATGTGTAATTTGCTCCTATAAACTTACGATCTTTGAATCTATGGGGAAAAAAAGATAAGACTCAATAGCTTAATTGAAATCAACAGTCCTTGTGCGGTCTTGCAATACCACTTTGCACCACAAGATGGTGCGGTGAGTCACTCAAGTGTTGAGTCTGTTGCTGGTCCGTAGGGACATGTCAGTAATAAAATAAGTTCTTTCTCAATTGAATGCAAACTGGAAAAACTCATACAATAACTCATTATTAACTTTTTGTGGTATTAACTAAGCTTATGTCCAATTATGTTTCATTATCAATTAGATTGGATTGTTTTTTAAGACATCATGTGGCGTAAAAACACATCTGTCCAACAAAATCAATTGTTTTGGCATCAGTAACGAAATGCATGTATCATTAATCAATGTGTAGTAAGAATAAAAAGTCTTACAAATACATTTACAATCACCTGCAGTCACCACCAGTGTTTGGCTCCAGAGAAAAATCATACAAGCCAACATCTATAAAAGTTTTACATTCTGTGCCGGTGCTTCATGCTTTTCAATGTGCAGTACCACACACGCACACACACACACACACACACACACACACACACACACACACACACACACACACACACACACACACACACACACACACACACACACACATGCACAGATATATATCTATCAACTGTGTCTCAAAAAGCACTGACTTACATTAGCCAGGCCGGCCGTGGTACTGAAGTTACCACGGCCTCATGATCACAGCGTTCACATCGGGAATGTTTCTTTCTGCACAAGGGAAAGAAATGGCTTTATAAAGAGACGGTGCTTTAAATGTATATCTTTTCAATGCTTTGACTTTCATAAATGAAATTCCATTTACTTCCACTGTATTTGGATGAATGTTAAAAAGTATCTGAAGGTAAGGATTTTACCAAAGGAAGGAGAGATGATCTAGTCACGTGCAGCCAGGTGTGTAATATAATCCACACGATTTTCGTGTTTGATGTAGTTTGATTGATGAAGCTGACAGTGTCTAATAAATAATGCTCAAAATGTCAGTTTCATATTTATCATTATAGCGTGCGAACGTGTACTTTACACATATCGAATCAAATCAGACTTTATTTATAAAACACTTTTCAAACAACGGTTGTAGCACAAAGTGCTTCACTTACTATTAATGGAAAAATAAAAACACATACGCATGCACACGACCACACACATATGCACATTCAAACTGTACCTGATAAAGACCTTAATATAAGTTATTGTAATATAAAATGATACATGTACATGTACAAATATTGTCAATGTAGTGAAAAGAAGCTAAAATAACTTATTAAGTCTTATCCTGATATATGTGTACCTGGACGACTTGTTTTTTTTATCATCATATCACTTTGACTTGGTCACAATGATTTTGCTGTGTTGGTACATTATGTAGATATCTGGGTAAAATATACAATATTCAAGTCTACAAAAAGGACTCATTTGAATAATATACACAATTTTTTTAAGTCCAACATGTTTTAATCTGATTTATGCCTATATATAGACATATATATATATATATATATATATACATATTTCATACTCACTGAAAATAACAGGTAACAACTCATTCAGTCATTACTATAATTAATCTAAAATTGATAGTTTTTGTTTTTAATTCCCCTATTTATTCCTGTATTATCACTAAATTAAGTCATTTTAAACTTTTGTGTGTTTTACATTCCTTTTCATAGATTACCTTGAGTAGCCCTCCTGTGTTTCCCCCCTTTGAATCCATGAGATCCAAGTCAGTGGTTCCATATAGGGGAGAAAATAATTACACCCTTGTTAGGGAGTGACAGGTGGAAGCTGGCTGATTTAAACCTCTCACATTTAAACTCACAGCGCGCATCACTACTGAAGAGCGTGGTGACACCATGCTGAGATCTAAAGAGCTCTGTAAGGTCTTCAGAAGAAAGCCTGGGGATGCCTTTGAGTTTGTCAAGACATTTAAAGTCAGAGATAGCGCAATGGTTTAAAATTATTTGGTCCACCCTGAAGAAAACTACCTGCAAGTGATGGAATTCAAACTGCAGCCCCTTTATCCAGAATAAGTAGATGTGTTTACAATTGGAAAGGTATTGTACTCATTTGATCTGCAGGGAAGGTCATGGAGGAATGAGCCTTTGTCTTTTTAAAATGTTTGTGTCAAATTAGGTTTTTTGGGGGTTTTTTGTTGCTAAATTGGAGACTTCTTCTTAACAGAGGTCAAACTAGTACACCTACAGAGATACTCAGGGATCCTGAGGACTCATTATTTGTTTCAGAAAGTCAAACTACTGTGTTACACATTTTTTGTCGACATCGCATGTGAGTTTTATGTGCCATTAGTTTCAACATGTCATCTTTACTAATGCAGATAATTTTTCAGAGGATCAGTTGCTTGATGTTGAAGATAAATTGATAGAATGGCCTACTTTTGTACATCACTATATATTGTCTTGGGTTCTTTTTTTTTTTTTTTTCTTTTCTTGTAAGGGCCCTTTAAAAAGACCCGGCTCTCTTTGAAGCAAACTTCTTTTCCTCCCAAAACACTTCCTCAGACTCGAGACTCATTGCAATTCCACAGGCAAGCGCACCATGCGCCGTGGGGTCCGGCCGAGAGCACAAAACATTATGAAAATAATAATGATCTCACTTTCACGCTTGTTTCTTCCTGCCCCGGCTGCTTATGGCGGGCGTCAGTGTCGATGGGAGTCATTAGAAGGGTCGGCCTCTCCTCTCGACTGATGAGGAGCAGTGCTGCTGCATCTGCTGCTCCTGCTGCGGCAGGAGGGACCAGGGGGAGCGGGAGACCAGGACAGACTCCGCCACGCTAACAACCACAACCATCATCATCATCGCCAATACCACCATCACTACGCGTTCCCCCGCTGCTCTGGGGACACGCTGCCTCCTGTCAAACAGCCAGAGGACCTCGGTTTTTGTCTGCAAGGCGAAGTTATGCATGTGTGTGTGCAGAATCGTATGTGACTGCAAGTGCTTGTGTGTATGTAAAAATGCGTGTGCATGAATCCTGCTGCCTCCTTGCCCCCCCCCCCCCCACCCCCCCCCCCCCCCCACCCCCACCCCACAACCCCAGACTCGTCTCACTCTTAGCTTTGACTCTCTTCTTCCTCCACCTCACCCCTCTGACTCCCCCTCCTTCCACCTCTTCTCACTGTATCACTCCATATATTCATGAATTTCCTGTTTATCATGAAAAACATATGCATGAAAATAGGGGTGGGGGGGGGGAAACAACAGCAAAAAAAGAAAAAAAAAAAACAGGGTGAATGCAGATAGAGGTGTGTGTGTGTGTGTGTGTGTGGGGGGGGGGGGTTCGTCTGAGTGTAGCAGCGCCTGGTCCTCGAGGGACATGTGCTACAAGGAGACCCCTATTCCATCCCACCCTACACCCACACACACACACACACACACACACCCCTATTTCCACTTCCTTTCTTTCCTTTTCCATTCTCCTTTCTTTCCTCTCTTCCTTCCATCCACCCACACTGCTACCGCCTTGGCTGTCTCCCCTTCCTTGCTTTACACCCCCCCCACCTCCTACCCGCTGCCTCTCTCACTCTCTCTCCCGTCTCTCCTTCACAGTGTCAAAGCCAGTTACAGGCAGAAGCGCTCTCCTTCTTAAATAATTCACAAGTTGATTAATAGACTCACAAGGGTATAATTAGGCAGGGGAGAGACAGTGGCTAGTGTAACCAGTACAGTGCTTAGGGGAATTAGAGAGCGGGGTTATTGAGGAAATGGAGAGTACCAGTAAAAGAAAAAAAAAAACATATATATATATATATATATATATATATATATATTTATAAAACGTGGCGGCTGCAGTGGTGGACTCATGGAGGGGATGAAGAGGAAGAGGAGGAGGTGGAGGAGGGGGAGGAGGATTGAAGGTAGTGAGGGTGGGGGGGGGACCTTTTTCTAAGGCGATGTGTTGGATATGAGGCAGCCTCTCCAGGAGCATGGAGCCTAGGGTTTGTTTGATGTGGAAATTGGACAGTTTGAATCCGTCTCCTTTAATTTTTCACAACTTACAGGGCCCCCCTGGGTGCCTCACATTCCTCTTATAGGATATAAATTAGTTTTTTTGTCCTCTCATTCCCTCATTTTTATCCCCCCCCCCCTTTTTTTTCTCTCTATTCTTTTTACACATTACCCAGGTACCACTGTTTTATATATATATATATATATATATATTTTTTTTTTCTTCTTCTTCTTCTTCTTGTGCTCCTTCTTCCTCGCTGAGGAGAGTCGTAGTTTCACCCCCGATGTTTGTCAAGCAGTCAGTCATCAGCATAAAACTTCACTTATGTTGCCTCTAAGGCATCTTTTGTATTCTGAAAGGGATGCGCCTTTTCACGCTGCCAGACCGGTCTTCAAAACAAACAAACAGAACAATAGAGCAACAGATCTCTCGTCTCAGTTCAGACATTCGCATTTCTGTTGTGGTGATCTCTGTCTGCCTCGCTTTTGCTGTTAAAATAAAATGAAAAGAGCCAACGGAAATACACCCAGACAGGTACAACACTTCTTGCTTTTTCCAGCATGTGTTTTTTTTTTTTCTTCCCTTATCTCATGCTCTCCTCCTTCCCTGGAAGTTCTCTGCGAGTTAAAGCAGTCATATTGGATACACACGGCGCCTTTCTTTTGGTTTGTTCCCTTGTATTTATTTCATTGTCAATATCTGAGATTGCTTTCCACAGTCCCGTTCAGCTGTGTGCTTTTTTTCTCTCTCTCTCTCTTTTTTTAAACTCCACTCGGTATCAGCCGGTATCCAAACAGACTGATGTGTCCATCCCGACATGCCTGCGCGGGGCTGACTCTGATGTTTCAGCGTGTCTGCCTGCATGTCGACGTGTCAGCTCTAATTCAAACTCCTCTGTTCTCCCCTCATCTGTCTGCTCCAGATGTTGCACTTGGGTGTCAAAACGGATCTGTGCTTGTGGAAAAAAAAAAAAAGGTGGAAAGCAACATATTTCTGTGTTTGTAGCAACCGTAAGATAGACTTTGAAAATCCTCACAGGCGTGCAGGAGGAGATGAGCCCAATTCGCAGAGTGTGCGCCTTGATGCTGCTGCTGATTTTGTTTCTCACTCGTTATATCTGCACCCAATCATCTGACGTGAGTGCCGGGAGAGGAGGAAGGAAAAAATATGCAATGCTTTACTGGTTAACTCACTTCTGTCCTTGACAATACTGCATTAATTATCCTTTCTGTACCATGTAATTGGCCTTACTTTGTAGTCCCCAGCAGACAACTAATGACTTCTTGATATGTTTTTGGCTGTGCAGATACCCTGCCACCAGGAGGCGCTGAAAAGAGCGGGACCCCTGTGTGTTGATTTATTTATCCATGTCTGGATTAAAGCCTGTACACCTGATAAAGGGGATGTCAGAGGAGCTTTGACAGCCACAGAGGCAGCAGAGTGTGTGCGATTTGGTCGCTGCGTCGGCAGAAACAAGGAGTGTCGATGGCATCTTTGAAGTCTTGACAGACGAGAGCCTCTGAACATCCCCTTAATCTTACCTCTCTCTCTCTCTCTCTTTCTCTACCATCCACCCCCCCCCCACCCATCGGTGAAAAAGGTGTTGCGAACAAGGCAGGTTCCTGAGCGCGGCTCGGCTCCCTGTTTGCCTTATTCTCTTAATGACACAAACCATTCAGCGGCCATGCATGATAGCATTTCATCTGGCGTAATGTGCAGTGGCTGCTCACTTCAAACGCCCCGGCGCCTCTCCACACTGAAGCCGGCTAGGGATGCAACAGCAGGAGCACGAACACACACGAGGCTTCTCCTATCGGCTTGATGGGATGCCGGTGTGTGGAGTGTATGCTGTTTGATTGTGCTGATTGTTTTCGTGAGCCCACCTAAAGCAAATACAAAGAAACTGCCACGTATGATTGTCTGGAAATCAGATCAGTGGAGGGAAAGGCAGAGGTATGAGTTGCACCTGAACGCCTCCCTTCTAGTGACTGCCGCCGTGCTCCTAATGACCCTTGAACCCTGAACTGTTCCCATTACAGTTACTTCACTCGAGCGCATATGAAGCCGCTCCCTCACAGAAAGACAGGAACGCTACATAGACGATGTCAGCAGGAGGGTTGCATTGCATTACTGCGCACTCCCGTCTCCTGCTTTTTTTCACATCAGCGCCGATTTGATGTTTTTCCATCAGTTCCAATCTTCCTCCACCATCGCATCCGGGGTGATGACAGAGCAGGAACGCAATTGGAGTGGAGGGGCGTTTCGATGTGGAGGACCAGAGCTGCTGGGCAAGAAGAGGGCGCCGGGGTTAATTACTCCATTACTGGGTGGCTCAGCCAGGAGCTGTTTAAACAGGCCCCAGTCAGCAGGGGATTAGGCCTCATTACTCCAGCTAAAGTTACGCCCACGACCCTTCCCCACTGCCTCTTACTGTGGGATTTGTCTAGTATTCTGCAGAATATTCATATGGAGAGCGGAGGAGGAGGGGAAAATATAGGAATAAAAAGATTAAGACCAAGCAGAGAGGGGGGAAGGACAGGTGATGGGGGGAAGAAGAGCAAACTGGCGAGTATGACGGGGCTTAACTCCACCGGCTCGACTTCATCATCACCTGAGCTCAGCCGGAGCTACAATTATCCCCCAAAATGCCCAAGCGTAGCAAGATTAGCATCTGAGGCTTGGGTTACCCTCGTCCCTCCCACCGAACCAAACCCCCGGCCATCCTCGGCCACCGCCTCTTCGCCATCGTCGTCCTCCTCCTCCTCCTCCTCCAGGTGTCTGATGGCACTTGATGATAATGACGGTGCTCTCGTTTGCAGGAAAAGACACGCCGCTTGAAATTAGGTCGTTGTTTGTGTAGCACGATGGGTCAGTTTACCAGGTCTATAGGGCATGAAATACTTTGTTCTACAGTGACAGTCATATCACTCTGTGATGAGAAGAGTCCCGGTGAAATGGTCGAAGTGATGCAACTCAAAGCAAGTGATCTGTTTCACAGGGGTCAAAAATATTACATTTAAATACTGAATAGTGTCAAGTCTTTTTTGTATTGTGTTTTGAAGCTCCCACCTTGTGACTCAGGAATAATGTGTAACGAGATGCGCAAGTGTAGTTGTGACCTGCTTTCATCTTCATCCTCTTGTGGATTTCATGATATTTACCTTTAATAAGCACAGTCGTTTCCTTTTAATGGCACAATGTCCTGACAAGTGACATTAAGGGCCCATGTACACGGCAACGATTTTAAGTGAAAACGCAAAACTTTCCCTGCAATTTGGGTTTTCAGCAACAATGTTGTTTGGAACAAGTGAAAACTAAACTTTTGGCTCCTGAGGTGGAGCTTTTCGAAAATGCTCAGGCTCAGTCGCTATGTAACCAGGCGAAAACGACACTTCCTGGAAATGATCTGGGCCTGTCTCCTTGTAGATGACAGAAACATTGCTACTGTACTTGCACACCACATCCGTAGTAAATAGTTTTTCTGCACATGCGCAAGTAGATGGACAATAACAACAATGGTGGCCTCCAGAGTGTCATGACTCCCAGTCCATATTCTCCTCAGACTTAATAGTTTCATAGTTGAGAGTCACCCGTAACCGCAGTACAAGTTGGTTGTCTGTCCATATGAATATCCATGTACTCGCCATTGCTAATGAGTATAGTGTATTGTTCCCTGTAGGCATGTGTGTGTGGTTTTATTACACAAACAGAACATACGAGCGGCCCAACATGAAAACGACATCGTTTCCAGCGTTTCTGCCATTTCTATGTAAACGGGCATCGTTTACAGGACGTTGCCGTTTTATTTTTATCACACACATACACCCATGCATATACACACACGTGTATGAAACATGACTATTTACAAGCTCTTTGCTCTCTTTAGTGGAAACTATTGCTTCTGCTCATACACAAGATAATATGTTTTGGTTTTCTGCAGTTTTTTGCCTCATAAAAGTCTACCAAAGTGAACAATAACGCACTCACAAAACTTCAGTGCAGCCGCATAATGGACTTCTAACGAGTAATGCCATTACTTTATTCTGCCATCCCCAATCAAAACTTTTTACAGATACAGTACATCGAATTACCAGATGTAAAACATACGGTGGAGGCCTATCAGTTAGAGACACAGGCTTGGGTTCGCTGGTTTGAATCCCGGCAGGTTTCCAAGCAAGACCCCTGACCACACCGTGGCATCCCACTGCTCCTATAGTATGTGTGATTGAGGTTAACTTTGAATATAATTGATCAAATGCAGTGAAGTAATTTTCCTCAAGGGAATCAATAGAGTATGCTTTCTTTCTTTGATATTGTCTCTACGTATGTTCCATTGTTAACATTGTCCAGAGGGGGCTCAGTGCTCCACTTTGTGGATCCAGCCAGATTTACCTTTCAATTTCCAAACAAAACATTTCACTCTACATGTTTTAGCTTTAGGACATACCTGTTGGCAACTGGCCAGATGTCAGAGGAAGGAACTTACAAAGAAAAAGTGAAAAGGACCAAAAATGATAAAGTCAGCAACTTGTTTAATTGTGAGATGCTGCTTGTTGGAGCTGCGCGTGTGTGTGTGTGTGTGTGTGTGTGTGTGTGTGTGTGTGTGTGTGTGTGTGTGTGTGTGTGTGTGTGTGTGTGTGTGTGTGTGTGTGTGTGTGTGTGTGTGTGTGTGTGTGTGTGTGTGTGTGTGTGTGTGTGTGTGGGAGCCAAGTAATGGACTGGTGACCTGTATCCTGTGAATAACCTCCCTCTTCCTTAGAGGATTGATTATATTATACGATTTATTATCTTTCTATATATTTTTGTAGGATTTTTGAGAGCATCAGCTGTTTTTGGACTGAGCTAAAGTTCAAATGTCTATTGGACTGGGCTCCATTTTCCTTCCGCTGTCAAGCAGAGTAAGTGTTCACTTTTGTTTTCTCTTGTGACATGGCTCCTAACCTGCGTTTTCCTGTCGATGTGGACATGCCTGGCAGGATGAAGAATATACGGGTGTATCTCAGCGAAGTTGCCAATGGATCAGTTGGCCAAAAAAAGCGGATGTCTTCCAATTAGAAGAGTCAACTGTGTACTGGGAGAACTAATCCAAAGGCTTTTCGATACAGATTTATGAGAGCTTGAGTTGTGGCTTGCTGAACTGTACGCTCAAAGTTTTGTGTCAGTGCCTCCTTGTCTTTAGTCCAATCACCTGGAACAACAACAACAAAAAAAAAGAAAACCTGCAGACATACAATTTTGGATCACACATGCTCATTGTCGGCACGCAAATCTCTCCAGAGGGGCTACCCAAAATGCAGTCGATAAAAATCCTATTTCATATGAGTCCGAATGCTTTCCTGATTTATGGGACATGCTCGCTCGCCAAACTATGTGATTTCAGTTTAAATCCAGAACAGAGCTTCTATTATATAATTGAGGGTAGGAAAAATCAATAGAAGCAGCTGGATGTGGTCGCGGCAGGCGCGGCTCACATCCATATTGAGAGTGTACCCTCTTCGATCTGTGTCTGGGCTGGGCTCAGCTTCACCAGCCTAATCACACACCGAGCAGGTCGATTGGAGGACTTAGCCGGTGGCGCTCTCTGATGGCATATGTTAACATGAATCTCCCTCTTGTTCACTTGTTTAAAAAAAAAAAAAAAAAAAAAAACCTGCACCTGAAATCCTTGGCAATTCGCAGCTCAAAAACCAGGGATTATTTTAAACATAGCCCGAGGTGAGAGCGAGATTCTCCGCTCCAGTAACCTGAGCGAGCTGGAGGTGGGCGGCTAAGGACAAGAGGGGCAAACAGGATATTTATCCCATTGATTTTCTAAAGTTGAAACAAGAAGATTTAGGGGGGGCTTGACTCTTAAAATTCCCAAGGAGCCGCTCACTTGCTCAGCCCCCGTGGCTGCCAGCGCACACACACACAAACAGAAAGCATCCCTGCCAGTGAGAAGTGTGAGTGAGGTTTAGGGGCCTTGAGCTGCAAAGCTGTGCTGTGCTGTGGAATGATGTGCCCCAATGTGTGTCAGAGGAATCATTATAGCTGGTGCTAGAGCTGAAGCCTGCCTATGGTGTGTGTGTGTGTGTGTGTGTGTGTGTGTGTGTGTGTGTGTGTGTGTGTGTGTGTGTGTGTGTGTGTGTGTGTGTGTGTGTGTGTGTGTGTGTGTGTGTCATGTAGCAAAGTGGAGGTGTGAGCAGACAACAGATGGGACGGGCCGGAGTATTTGCAGAGATGTGGCTTTTGTCTCTCCTGCTCAAGAGAGGAAAAACCCGCAAATCAATAACAAACGTGCTGTGAAGGAAAATGTGTGGGAATGTGACTCAGCGAACAGAAAATCTCATGGAAATTTACAAATGAGGGTGGCAGTTTCACACTGCGAGCGATACGAAAGTTTGCACAGTGTTACATTTATTCATAATCTTTACTTTGGAATAACTATTGAGCTAACATATTTGCTTGTTTTCAATTTTAAAAAAGAGTACACTTTTCCAATGTTGAAAAGTTATGAAGTTTAAATTACACTACGGGTTGTTTTTAGACGAAAAGTGCCTATCAATAATCGTAAACACGTTAACTAACTAGCCACAGTCCCCCTACCACTTTGAACCACTAGATGTCTCTCTGAGTCGCTGTACTTCTTTTTCTGTTTTCGCTTCACCCAAAGAAGAAAACCCAGCAAATTCTGGTACGAACAGTGTACAACGGAGGGGTTACATAAATGATTAGGAGTGTAGTTTTTGGTGTCTGGGTTGTGGTCAGTTCAGTTCAGTGTTTTCAGCAACAATATTAATTAGATAGTATTTATAGGACAACGTTGTCCCTCTTTTAAATTTTTTTAATGGATTCTTTTATAGATTTGCTGAAAACTTTACACATTTATGTTTAATTCTGCTAGATTTCCCCACAGTTTTGAACCCTATTTTGAAGTACAATTAGGCTTAGGCTAACCGTGAGCTACACTACTGCAGCATATATCTCTTCCACCTTGTTTTCCGATTTGTTGCACTCACCTCATCTTTCTGTTTCGAGGCCTTGAAAAAGCCTGTGATCTGATACATTTACACACATTAGTTGAAATGTTAGTATCAAACTGGTTTATAAGACTTTTACAATAACAGTGAAGTAAAGGTGAAGCAGCTCTTGTGCAGTATGATGATGTTACATCACTTAAAAGCCTTCATCATCTCATTTTGCCATTTATTAGCAATCAAGCTTTCAAACAAGTAAAAATGTCAACACAGATGAGAGGTTTCTCCTGATACTTTTGACGGAATATTGGAAACTAATCAGTAAAAACCTATTGAGCCTATGCAAACCACAAACATTATTTTAGTTGTTTAACCAAAACCCTTCAAAAACCATTGATCAGCTTCAGAGAAAGCGCTTAAATGCAAACTTAGTTCAGGTTTTGTGCTCTTTTCCTATACCACTCAGTTTATCTACTGAGCACACAATCCTTCAACAAAATGTTTTCAAATCTTGGTTTCAGGACAGCTTCACGTTTACACGGCAGAAACACTGAAAACGATGTAGTTAGCATCCTGGGCCATGAGTTGTATTAAAACCACACACACATAAGCGCAGACAACAATACACTATAAACATTAACAATGGCAGGTACGGGTGACTCAACTATAAAACTATCAAGTTAGGACGATTTGAAATGGGAGTCATGACGCTATTTACCACAGTGGTGGTGGGCATGGGCAGTAATAGCGCTACTCGGGATAGAGCCTGAGTGTCTTTAAAAAGTTGCCTTATTAGTGGCTCTGAGCGCCGTGTCGCGTAAATGGACACCCACAACAGAACAAAACTTTTGCATTTTCACTGGAAATCGTTGCCGTGAAAACTTAAACACTTATTACAGGGTTCAGTTGTGATTATTGAGACCTTTCTACCTCAAAATGTTGAGTTCAGCAAGATTTTCCTCATCTCTGTCTCTCTTTCGAAATTAAAGAGAAAGGTTCAATTGAAGAATACAAGGATGCCAGTACCAAAACACTACTATAAGCCCACCCGTTTATTTGAAATGGCGAGGAGAATATATCTATTGGTAGAAAACCTCGGCTGGAACCTTAAGACTTCCCCGGTCAATGAACAATGAATTCTAATTGGAGTTTAAATTGATTCACCTTTCACCAGGATTTCACATGATGAGTTTTTCCTCAGTGTTTTTTGGTCATTATTACTTTCTTCGTCTCAGAAATATATACTGTATGTGGCCATATACATGTGCCTGGCTGGATGAGAATGTTTGTGACGACTGGATGTGTTATGCAGCAGGAAGAAGAAATAAACAAAGAAGTCCGTAGCAGGAAAGATTAGATATTGATTTATGAATGGATTAAAGTCTGAAGACAACTTTAGAAGTGAATCCACCCTCGCACAGACTCCTCAAACAACATTACATTGCTGGATCTTAACATTTCCAAGATGCGATAACCTCTCTCACCTTGCTAACAACACAAACTAACTTTACTGTCAATTTTTCAACTTAAATCTATTCACACTCGCAGTTTTGCTGAAAGTTTTTTTTTAAGTAATACAATATTTCCAGACAAGTCGATGTATTTCTGAATCTGTTAAAACCAAAGGGAGTGATACTGACTTTCGCTACTTTCGGGCGTTTGCCCATTACATCTAAAACCTCCTTCTAACCAGACGCCCTCCCACCTCACTGACCTTCACTTTTCTGCCAACACCATCCTCCTGTTTCCTCGTCTCGGGACGCTGCCGCTGCCCCTTCTCACATATTTAAACCAATTTTCTCTCATTTGAACTGCTTTTGCCTTTAATGTTGAGATTTTCATCCTAAAAAACCAACTATAACTTACGAATTAGCAGCATTTGTTGGAAACGACAACGTCAGTCATCTGGATTCAACTGAAACGTCGACACATTACTTAAACAAAGCATGCAAGGACGCATTTGAAGCTATTGTTGTCCAGTTTGAACTTGAACTTGCGTGCGGAGTTGCCAAATGGAACTCTGGTCAGACTAAATGAGCACTTGAGACTTGACCCTGACCTCCCTGCTGTGTGACTCCACCAACTCAGAGATCTGACTCCCTGAAGGCTGCAAAGCCAGAACGGTGTGATGCGATAAAATGTCATTACAAGAGCAGCCGCAACAGTGCCAGTACAAACCTTAAATATTGAATTGTGGTAAGACATGATAAAATCACTCATATAATTAGGATTAGACAAAGAAATGTAATGATTAGCATTGAGAAGTGTGACAGAGTCTAAATTCTAAAAATGATATGTGAAACGGGTTTTGGTATGTTTTTTTTACAAGTAAAGTATTAAAATACAGCTACAGGTATTCCAGATTATTGATTACATTCCCTAAAACTATACGTGTTTTCATGGAGAAATTGTCCATATTTAATAATTATTGCAAATGTATAAAAACTAAAAATGTAAAACCTCCAAAATGGTACTACTAAATTATAAATACTTTATTTTTTAGAAATGCACCGATACCAATACTTGTGAAAGCACTATGAATCTATTAGTATAAACCCCTCACATTTATGTGCAATATGCCTATATTTCATGAAGACAAATGTTATAAAAATCAGTTTTTTTTTTGTTATTCAGGTTTCTCCTGTTCTTATGCACATACACCTTTAGTGGATCAGACCTCAAGAAGTAGCAGCAGATGTCAAAACTGGAAGATGGAACCGAAAGTGAAACATCACAAACTCCTATCAATAAAAGAAAAACTAAAACTGAAAAGCCAAACTGACTCAACAGTGACTCACTACTGTCACCCAATGTTCAAAAGTGTCACCACTGAAACTGAGATATGCTTCTCCTTCTTTCTCTACTGGAATTCCTCGAAAAGATTCAGTGCCTGAAATCACCACTTAATGGCTTAATTAGTAGGTCATTAATACAGATACATTTCATGTAATCTCACTCTAATTGTGATGAAGATTTCGTTTGAATCTCAAGCATTTCACCCTGGAATTTATTTATTTATTTTTTTCTCTCATTCATGTGTGCTGACGGAGGCACTGTCATGTGTTGGAGCTGCACCACTTTATGATAATTACAGCTCATCAGAGGAGTCACAGGCCTGCACACTTGGCCGCGGTCATCACGTCTGTGTTCTCCAGCTGCTCCTGTTGGACCTCCTGGGTCAATCCGCAGCCACGACTCGTCGCCTGGCGGTCACGATTCGTGACTCCTCCGTCATGCACGCCGATGATCGCTGATCTCATAGGCAGAGGAGGCGGTGCGGCGGTAATTGTTCTTTGGAGTGCCCCAATTATGCCATTAACGGCCCCTCAGTGATGAGGCTAATGGCGAGAGACCTCGTTTGCATAGCATTATCTTAATTGAGCCCGAGGCCTGGCATGAAAACAACCCCGAGATTATGTTACTGATGGATGGTGGCGATGGTCCGGCGGCAACCATTTACCCGACAGCTATATTAATTAACGGCTATCCAGTTACATGGGCTTTAACAGGGATGAATAAGTTAACATGGTGACTGTGACGGTGGCGGTGACAGGGCTCCTGTGTGTATGTGTGGGCCTCTAATCGAGGAGACACACTAATATGCGGATGTGTGTGCGTGGATACTAAAGAAGGCCTGGCATCAGATCTCATTACCCATTTCCTAAAGGAGGAAACCGAGCCAGCGTTAGTACCAGCCTTTAAATAAATCACCACACAAAGCCTGTACTAATACTTTTAATCGTGAATTAATTACGCAGTCATTGTGGGGAGAAGACCCATAAATGTTCCAATATGCTCGGGCCTGAAGTCTCTATCACGCAATATTTTGGGGGAAATTACAACGCCAGGATGTGACGCCCCGTGTAACGAGAAGCCGGCTCTTATTGTGGATCGCCCTCAGACCAGAACCTGGACTCACACATGCAGGAGTGTCTCTGGATCGAGATGGAGTTTTAAATGAAGCGGGCCAGCCAGGTAGCTCTTTTGTTATGTAAAGATGTGCCATGTGATCCGGCAGGATAAAAGAGGAGAGAAAAAGAAACCGTTCAGATAAGCTTCCCCCCCCTCATCAGATAATTAAGGATGCCTTTGCTCTAGTTTCCCCTTCTTAGCATAAGTGTCTGATCAACTTTCAAAAAGCTCATCAGTCAGAGTTGCTCCTCGGAGCTCCACTCCGGGGGTTTCAGCAGCTTCCTCCAGGATCAGTCTGCTTAAACCTGAGTGCAGTGCCAGGGGGTCCTGGCCTGTGGCCTGCCCTGGAGGACCCAAATACATTTACAAGAGTCAATTCATTACTCTGCTAGATACGACAAACTGTGAAGGGGTCAATGAAATCCATTTGTTGTGATATATTTGAGGCCTGGTGTCGAGTTCATTGCAGAATGCTAATGATAAATATGACCTACCGTGGTGCGTCAGGGCCAGAGCAGGAAAAAAGTGGTTTTCATTTCAATATCAAAGTCAAAATATTAAGAAAGAATTGGAAAGGCTGAGAACAAAGTTTTCAAAATCAGGCTGTAATTTTTAAGAAAGAAAAGTGGATTGAAAAACAAAAAGGGTCAAATAAAGTCAGATGTAATAGAAAAGGTTGAACCTTTATATTATAAGGTCATTAATAAGGTTTATAATCTATATATTTAGAATGACAAAATGAACACAATTCAACGAGGTTGAACTTTTGACATTAAATTCGAACAAGAGTAAAAAATCAAGATCCAAGCTGTAATTATTTGAAGAAGAAGGTGGAGTCGATTGAAGAATTTTACTTATAAAGAAAATGTTTTTGTTTTGGGAAAAGTTCAATAAAGCTGCTTGGTCAAGAATAAAGCAATTTGGGGGGAAATGATACAATGTGAAGAACAGAAGAGTCACGAGTTAAATGAAAATATAGATGAAGTGAAATGTCAGAAGGTTGAAATGTCACATATAAACTTTAAATTTAAAATGTTAACGAGGAAAAAAGTCAAGATGTTTCAAATAAAGTAGAAATGTCCAAATGTAGAGCAGTCAGAATGTCAACATTAGCAGTGAAACATTTTCAATGTTTGAATTTTATCAAAAGATCTAGGCTTTATTTTCCATCCATCTATTATGCTGCTTAATCCGGGGTCGCGAGGCGCTGGATACACCCCGGACAGGTCACCAGTCCATCACAGGGCAAACACACACACAGAGAGAGACAATCACACACAATTACATTCATATCTAGGGACAATTTAAAGTCACTAATTAATGCTTGTTTTGGGACTGTGGGAGGAAATTGGAGAATCTAGAGCAGGGGTATTCAATTCTGGGCCTTGAGGACACGTGCAGGACACCGGCCCTCGAGGCCCGGAACTGAAGACCCCTGATGTAGAGGAAACCCACACACACACGAGGAGGACACGCAAACTCCATGAACCGGGACCTTCTTGCTGTGAGGCGGACTCTAGAAACCACTGCGTCACCGTGCGGCCCAGTGTTATTTTTGTCATTTCTAGAAATCCATCACATTTTCGTGAATGTAGGGTTGAGAACCGACCAGCTTTTTGGCAAGTTTTTATCCAGTCTAATGTTCATTGTTTGTACTGGTGCTTTACTTTCAGACAGTCCACCAAGCTTCATGGGCCTGATGTCCACCCTGTAGAAAGATCTGTCCTCCTGTTATCAGGACGCAGTTCTCCAGCACTTGGCGTACCCTAGGACGGGGAACCGGGGGAGATACTTCGTGTCCCATTTCGTCTCTTCAGGGTGTCACAGTTTCCCTGTAGCGGTGGTGCAAATGAGCCGTGCAAATCAGAGAAGCAACCATTACGAAATCATCCCTAAACAATATGCAGAGGGAGGTCAGTGAGGGGCTTCTTAGCCACGGGCAACTATAAGTGAAATTAATTACTGCTTACACCGCCATCTAATTGCACCCTCTCAATGAACTCGTTTTTGTTTGTTTTTTAAACTTTATCTCCCCCTCCTCGACGCCCCTTTGCTCCTTGTCAAAACTCTTCTCCCACCTGTCACTGCGTGTGAGTTTGGTGCAGTCTTACTCCTCCTCCGCCTCCTCCTCCTCCTCCTCCTCCTCCTCTCCATCCCCCCCTCCCAACCCCCTCCTCCCCCACCCCTCTTTCTCCCCCTCTCCCCTGCTGCCAGTTTTTAACTACACTCCACTCTGGCCTCTGCTCTACTTGTTACAGCCCCAACACGAGTGCAAACAATCAAAGTCTTTGGGAACGCTAAAATATGCATGGCTATCCGTGACAGACAGATAAAGCAGGGCAATTAGCCACGTAATCCTAGAGCATCGTACGGAACAGTCCGCCTCAGCTGTCCTCCCTCCCCTCCTTCCCTTTACTCTCTTGGTCTCCATTAGTTAAATGTACTCCGTGTGTCGGCTCCCCATCAAATCAAGTAACACTTCCCCTAATTGGCTTATAAATAATACAGCAGGGCCTGCATTATAATTTCATCAGTGGTAAACATTGCGGGGGCAGTTGGTAAAGAACCTATCCCTCATTAATTTCTTAATTTGGGTAGATGGAACGAAGGGGAAGTGAGGGAATGAAAGGTAGAGAAAGAGAGAGAGAGAGGGAGATGTGGAGATCGGATGAACGGAGGGACTCGAATCGCCTCAGACGGAGAGAGAGAGAGAGAGAGAGAGAGAGAGAGAGAGAGAGAGAGAGAGAGAGAGAGAGAGAGAGAGAGAAAACAAGTGGAAGATGCTTCTGCTGCTGCTTTTGTTAAGAGATGTCAGATATTCAATCCAGGGGTTTTGTCAGTACTCCTGTGCAATAGGTGATGAGGGCCCCCGCTGCCACCGCCCCCATTTTACACGCAAGTAAACACAATTCTCTCCCTCTTTTTCTCCCCATTCGCTGTTCTTTTTTTACACCAGCTTAATGAATATTTCATAACGAGCTACATAAATATTCATTCTAATGGTTTTGCACATAGTTATTACCGGTATTTCCCTTTTTTTTTTTTCTTTTTTTTTTTTTTTAAAAAGAAGAAGAAGAGAAAAAAAAAACACACACACACACACAAAAATACTCATTACAAATTCTGCATAACCAGGCCCTGAAATAATTTCTCACTCCCAGGCAGACACATAGAAGATTATCTAGATCAACTGCTCAGACGGTATTTAAACAGTGAAAATAAACCTGCTCTATGTCAGCTCCAAAGTTACAAGACAAAAGATGTGTGTAATGCTACTGTTGCACATTGGGTGGAAGTGGTGAGTCCAGTCTGACCTTCAGTTTAGCTTTTAGAGTCATAGCTATGTCGGGAGAAGATGCCAAGAGATTCAGCTCTTGTTTGGACAGCAGCATAACTGATCATGCTAGAAGGGTTCAGGGTGGTCGATATCCAAGGGGCTCCTTTCAGCACAGCAGCTTGGTCATTCTTGGTGCACTGGCTGCCAGTGTGTCAAAGGATCATCTTCAAAATCTGACCTCATGTTTTTAAAGCTTTGAATGGTCTTGGGCCTAAATACATCTCAGATTTACTTGTAGAATATGAAACATCCAGACCCCTGAGGTCCTCAGGAGGAGACTTACTTTTAAGTGTCCCCAAAGTAAGAAGCAAACATGGTGAAGCAGCTTTGAGTTCCCACATTTCTCACCTGTGGAACAAAATTCCTAAACGCCTGAGGACTGCTCTCACTCTCACTTCTTTTAAATCAGGCCTTAAAACTGTGTTACTTGCTCTGGCCTTTAATTAAACTTATTTTATTAGCTTTATCTTAATAAAGATTTTAGTTATTAATGCATTGCTTGTTCACTTTGTTTTAATGTATCACCTAATTTTAATCGTTTAAGATTGTGATTCTTAATCACCTTGTTTTAATGTATTTCCTTGTAAAGTGGTCTCACCACTTACCGCGGTATCATCTTTAGTCGCGGTCTTATTTTTGAACTGCCTACTTGAGCTTCCTAACATTTTTTAGTTCTTAGATTATGTCGATAAATTTTAATCTGATTCTGAAGGGTAAAGGAATCCCACGAGGCTTCTCTGAGCACGGTGTGTGTAACAATGGTGTAAAGCTTCACCTTTAATGTCCCTATGAGCTAAATCAGGGGTGTCAAACATCAGGCCTGTGAGAGGCTCCGATCCGGTCCACCAAACCACCAAGCAAACTGGAAAAATTTAAAAGAAAACATAGATGTTTTATAACAAAGTTCTTAAGAGTGGCTCATGTTGATATTGTAGTTATTTTGGGTTGTAATTGTTGGTTTTTCACCTCTTTTTTTTTTTTTTTTCATCACATGTACTTTGCGCCAAAGTTTAATTTTAAGGGTCAATATGGCACTATTTTACCAGTCCGGCCCACTCAAGATGACATTGAGCTGTATGTGACTGCTGAACTAAAATATTTGACATCCCTGAGCTGAATAGATCAAATCGATTCACTACCTCATCTAGTGGTACAAAGTGGTATTACAAGAAAAGGCGGAGTTGCTAGGAGAGTTTTTGTTCATCTTGCTGTCATAAATGTAACCCCAGATTTTTTTATTTTTACATTTTGTTGATTCTTTTATATTATTATTATTTTTGTAAAGTGAAAATATTACACCTTTTACCTTTGAGTTGGACTCATTTGCATGTTGAAAAAAACATGTGTCTGGGGAGGGGGGGCAGAAACGTCACCTCCAATTTCCGTCATCAGCTGCAATCGCATGACAAAGTGAAGAAATTCACCCAGATACCCTGTGTGATGAAATCCTTTTTGTAAAAGGCAATCGGCCTGTAACTAGCCTTCCTCCCCTTTGGCAGCTAAATGTCACCCCAACCTGCTATTATATTGCATAATGCACTTTTAAAGGAATTTTACATGGCCTGTGATAGATGCTCTGAAATGTGAGGTGTGTGGATATGACACCCTCTGATCTCTGAAAGACAGATATTAAAGCAAACTCTCAAATGAGCGATTTCCCCCCACTCCTTCCTCGCTCCCTCTCCGCTTTCTCTTTCCTGCTGAAATCTGAAAAACTAAAAGACGCTGAGAGCCCTTCAGCCATCAAACGGGAGTTAAGCGCTCCACATCTTTGGTTGGATTTTTTTTTTTTTTTGAAAATGGAGCCACCTGAAGGCAATCTGTCTCCGCTGGAACCAGACTTGTCACGGTAACAGAGAGCTGTCACTTGGCAGGTTCTGAGCGCTGATGGAGACAGACATCCGTCATCCGCTGGAGTTGGCGAACGCTACGTGATGTCTTGCAGGCCTCGCTTGAACAGCTTATTTCACCTAAGATCTGCTGAAAAACACGTTCGTGCAGAGCCCGGAGTGCTTTTTGTTCACTTACCGCTGTCATCGGGGGGGGAAAAAAAAAACACAGACAATTCAATGTTGAATAAAAGCAATAAAGAAATAACTGTCCATCAATCACACTCAAAGTCACTTCACACAGATCTCATTAAACCGAGACGTGCTCTTATCCTTTACATAAACGCTGCTATAAGTCCAGATTTAGAACTTCATTGCATTTATTTTAAAGCAGTAAAATTAACTCAAGTGTCAAAGAATGTAATTTCTCTCATGACTGTAAATTATTTGAACACGATAACACACCACCAGTTAAACTCCATAAAACTGAGGATCTATTTCTGGCTGTTAAACAGACCAACTTAAAGTCATTTCATCTTTTTCATCTTCCTTTAAAATGAAGCAAAATCCAATCTGTCACTCCATCACTGGCAGCATTTTCCCTCTGATTACCAGCAGTTCAGACTTATTTCTATTTATGTCAAGATTAAAAAAAATTAAAAAAAAGCTAGAAAAGGCAAGTTCAAAATGAAATGCATGATCCTGTTGTGCGAGAGCAAGGCGCACGACCAGAGCCACAACATAGAAAATATCTTCCTTTGTTTTGCATGGTTGTTTTCATCTATGATAATTGTCACTAAAGGGACAGTTCACCAACACTTTGGGCTTAGTGATTGTGTGAAGACAGGTGTACAATGAGCTCCTCAAAGTCTGATAAATACTTAGAATTATATCAATAGAATCGCCTGAGAGTTTGAATGGTCACCCAATCGCAGGACGGCTCCTTGTTTGTTTTTTCCTTTAATCCATGCAGGACTTTCTCTTGGTGGTTTGACTTTCTCTCACCATCCGAAAACGAGCCTGTGATTTCTTTGGCTCTCAGGCTCCGTTTACGTGACAATGTGTTTACATGAAAACTGCAAAACTTTCATTGCCTTTTGGGTGTCTGTTTACGCGACAACGGTTCTCGGAACCACTTAAAACACAGCTTTTGGAAAACGCCGACTTCATCTCCGTGTAGATGGCAGAAACGCTGCATGCGCACCACGGCCGTAGTGAATAGTTCTGCACAACCGTTGTTTTGGAGAATCGATTCCCAGTGATTCAATTCCTTAGAATTGTACGCCAAACAGTCAAACCTCTGTCTGGATGTCTATCAGCGTCTATCTGTTATTGAGTGTATCAGTCGTACTTTAATCATGTTCAGCATGCAGCATTGCTGGTGTGTGAGACTGAAACTCTTTAGCAAGTCGCATGTAGTGCGGAGTAAACTCCTCCTGAGTGACATCGGGCTGACTGCTGGTCCAAATGTGTCTGGTGAAAAAGTTGCCGGTGTTTTACGAGCTATCTTTCACCCCCTTCATCCCCTTGATAGCTTGGCAGAATATGATTTACAGTCTGTCTAACTCATTCTCATCTGTCATTCTCGTTACTATCAACGAATCTCCAAACCGCTGACATGGCTTGTGCTCGATTGACATTGCTGGACGGATGACGTCACGTAAAACCAGCCAGGTAGTGTGAGCATCTGTAACAAGTACGAGTTCTCAGTGCAGTATCTGACCTGAAACTGGTATCAGTATCGGTGTTTCCCTAGTTTCCACCACAAATAAAACCTGTTACACTTGAACCGATCATATTATCTACAGTGCAACTTTTACCCTAAGCAGCATTTTATGATCCCTTCTCAAGTATTAAAAGTGAATTACAACACCTTTTTGAGTAGGGGGCAATTCATTGTTTCATTGTTTTGTTGGTGTTGTTTAATTCAAAATATTCTAGCGGAAAGTGTAACGTTAGTCTTAAGTGTAGCCCAGAAAAAAGTCTAAAAATGAAAGTACTTGAAGGAACTTGAAGCAGCCCCCCGAAAAATTTACAAAAGTGCAGCGTCTGTGCTAAAATGTGCTGAAGTGTACGCTGGCTGTCACACCACTGAAAGTGAGAGATGTAGTGCTCAACATCAGAAAAGGTTAAACCAAGCGTACACACAAAGCAGCCCCTCCGCGTAATTACAGCAGAACAAGGGGAGACGGGGAGCATGTTGAGAATGAGCTTAATTAATGTAGCAGTAAAAAGTGGCCCTCCCTCTTCGTGTCCGCTCTGCTGTTCAGTATTAGTTCCACTTCGGTGCCCTCAAAGCCGCGAACAAATAGTGACTCTAATGATGGACGTGTAGCCTCCCCCCTCCTCCTCCTCTAACCTCCCCACACCGCCCCACACCCGGTCTCGGGTCACTGCGTTTCCCTCCTCTCTCCCCTCCCTCTGATTCCCCCAGGGACCCCGGAGGAGGAGGGGGGGTTCATGTAGTCAACCAGTTAGACAACCGTGTTCGCCCCATCACAGAGCGGAAGACAACCCTGCAGACTGACTTCATTAGCGCTGACAAGTTTGGAGGGCGATGCGGCTCGCTTTAGAAGACTTTAGAATTGGAAGTGAGAAGCCTCTTGGGGGTGCGGAGAGAGTCGAGACACAACTTTGGATCTTTGCTGTGCCGACGTGTTTACGGTGGCGCGTTTCCTGGGCCCCAACTTTGCAGACAGTCGTGTTTGTTTCACAGATGAGGGACTATCTGCTCCCAATCTGGATGCTGCGCAAATAATAGCAACAGCTAAGAGTGCAGGGAATGTCGACGTGACCGATTATTGTGATTTACAACACCATAGAGGGTGGAGCTGTTCGTGAAAAGTTGCCCAGTTGGGGTCAAAGCTTTGGGACCGTTATGTGTGCAGTTTGCATGTTCTACCTGTGAGTGCCTTTATCTTCTCCAGGTACTCCAGGTTCTGCCCACAGTCCATGTGAGTGGTGACTATAGAATTGAACAGAGGTTGGATAAAGCTGATGGATAGCTGATACTATAAAACATACACGTCATTGTAACTGTTTCCCTTAAACTGAACAATAACATCAACTCTAAAAATATGTTTTGATTAAATGATGATGGCGGGTGGGGGGTCGAGGTGGTGGGTGGGGGTGGAGGTGGTGGGTCCGTGACTGTCCCTTCAAGCAGATAACTCAGGAGTTGGATGTACTGGTGGAGGAAGTTATTGAACTTATTGGAGAGTTACGGCACATTAAACAGAATTTGGCCCCCAAAAAGTTTATTTTGAGAGATGATGACAAACTCCACAAATAAGAGTAGTTTGGACCCAGCTGGAGAAATTCTCAGCACAATAGCAGGGGTAAAAAAAAAAAACCAATCATAACAGATCAAGCTTTTTAAGTAAATCACATTGCGAGTTGTACATTAACTGATTAGCATAAGGTTCTCCCGGTGTTCTGCATGATCTGAAACACACATCCCATAATATTTTCCATATTAATGAAGGTAAACATAATAAATCCCTGTCTGCACAACAATGTGTACAGGTCAACAGTGCTCGGAGCTGCTGAAACCAGAACTTTTTCAGAATGGCTCCCAAGGTGGAACATTTCAAAAACTCGTCATGTAGATGGGTGGAAATTACACTTTCCGGAAACAAGTGGGTGCCTTCAAGGAGAGGCCTATCTGACATTTCCACCTCCGTACAAACATTCTTATTATGTTATCAAGCAGAAATCGGATTTAATCTACTCTAATTTTTATTCAGGTAACCAAACATCCATTTAGCTTCTGGGTGAGGAAAACAGAAGAGCTAAAGTGCTCACGTAAATCGAAATTTTGGACTTTTTATTTCTGGCTGAAGCAGAAAAGTACAGCGTCAGTAAACACAGTCAAATCTTACAATCTCAGAAAATGGGACAGAAGACCTGTCAAATAAACACTCCTTATTAATCTACTTTGTTTTTCATTACCATGCAGTGTTATCAGTGTTGAACGCAAAATAAAATGGGCCCCTCCACTTTGCCTTATGACACTAATGTGCCGCGGAACACCAGTTGTGAACCGTTGCAGTATACAGTGATGCTGCCCGGCCCTATTAGATGCTGCTCCCGAACATGTCTCGGAAATGTGACAAAATGTAAAAAGAAATCAACAGGAGACTGGTACAAAACTGTCAGCCTAACAAACACGATTGTGATCCCGCCAGGTGATGCAGTCACATGTCTGAGGCGGCGAAGCAGCTGCCTCACTTTTACTGTCTCAAATTGGAATATTCTGAAGCAACAAAATGAATCGATACCCTCCAGAGGATGCGGCCGTGTTCAAGATCTCGTCTAAACAAAACAAAAGGAATATCACATGAAATTAAGGTGTGAAAAGGTGCCATGAATGTTTCATGCTTTCCAGCCACTGACATAAAGGATATAAATATTGTATGCAAAGAGAAGAATCCCCTGTTTGAAGTCTGGAGAGCAAAGACAGTGAGAGAGAAAGGGAGGGGAAGCAGGTAATTACGAGAGGAGATGCTCTTTGACGGATTATTATATTAAAGCGGGAGGAGGATCAACCAAACACGGCTAACCTCTAACAGTGCTGGTCTCCACCTATCAGTGACAGGAACATTACAACCTGAGGAGCCACTTCCACTTGACAAACAACACACCGAGCAACAAATCCCCAAGCTGAGTCAAGGAGGGGGGGGGGGGGGGGGGGGGGGGGGGCTCTGACAGCCATGGAGGCTCCAAACACTGAGGAAACCTACCACAGCAGGGCCTGATAAAAAGCTCATTACAAAGCCCTTTAGTTACTCTTTCTTTTAATTAAGTCGCTCTAATTATACTGGGGGAGTTATAATGAAGTGCTGCACTCAGCTCATTCACAAATCACAACTGATTCGGCACGATCGGGAGGATTTGTGTCGGCTTTGAGCTCAACTTTACATGAAATCCTTAAAAAGTCTTTGTTTGACTCCCTGGGGGTAATTCCAGGTGGAGGTGAAACTACAGTTCTGGTAGAAACTGTGAGTGTGGTTTAAAAGACTGAAAATACTTTTGTTATGCTTTAAATTCAATCAAACTTGACATAAGATTACGAAGAACTTACTACTAAATATATTCCATTGAAATGAAGAGTTATGTTGTATTCTTGTCATAATCAAGGTTATAAAAAAAATCACACTAAATTACTTAATTGACTGATCAGTGAATGTATTTAACAAGTAATCCAAGTGCCAAAGTAAAAGGGATTACTGCATTATTACAACTAGCTTTTAAGTGTACATGTTAAAGTCGACTAAAATCCAAGTTTTCTAACACGACTGGCATAATGTCACTTCAGACTGAGGCTCCATTTAGATGACAACAATGTCAAGTGAAAATACAAAGCAGTGCTTGTAGCCACTGAAAACATTTTGCAAACGGCTCCCATGGTGTC
Organism: Lipophrys pholis; assembly: GCF_963383615.2. NCBI lineage: Eukaryota > Metazoa > Chordata > Actinopteri > Blenniiformes > Blenniidae > Lipophrys > Lipophrys pholis. Next base: position 16,777,541 of record NC_137641.1, on the reverse strand, counting down.
GCCCGGGCGCCGTCCTCGTGTAAACGGACAAAAACGACACTTTCTGAAAACATGTGAGCTCCAAATCCTTTCGCACCATGGCCGTAATAAATAGTTCTGCAGGTGTGTGAGTAGATGAACTATAAACAACGATGGCAAACAAAATCGGAACCGCAAGAGGCTTCAAGTCGGCTCAAATTGTAAACCTTTCAAAGATAATAGTTTTCTTTCTTTTTTTAAACACATTTCTTAAGAGTAGCGGACTCAACACTGAGACCCGAGATTAGATATTCAGTGACGATGGCATGAAAGACAATAAACTGTTTGTAAAGAAAAATGCATAACACAACAGCTATGGAAGAAGTGTTTTGGGACATTTCACTGTTTTTTTGCACCAAAAGGTTTCATAATAATTGGCTTTATCTTGAAATAGTCATTTTCTGTAGTAATTGTTTGGTTTTTATGATAATATACATTTCCATCTTGTATACGCTGTGCCACAACAAAGAAAAACTTTAAAGTTTAAATTTAATTGTTATGATGGCACTATTTTACCGGTGCAGCCCACTCAAGATGAAATGGGGCTGTTTGAGGCCAATGAACTAAAACGTGTTTGACACTCCACTCTATGGTTTTGCATGGGACTTTTGAGTAAAAGTAAATTTTTTTCTTTTCTATACTTAATCACCAGGCTGGCTCTATTAATTTAGTCTGTTTGGTTGATTTTATTTGCAGATTGTACTGGGTGACTGAAGATCACATTTATGAAATGAATAAAGTGTGAGGAAGTGGACTAAGAAACTATATATAAATATAATCCAACTTGTTTTAGTAAATGTTAGCCCCATATTTCTTTTTTAATTCTTTCATGTTTTGATTATTTTCAGACTGGGTAGATGAGCAGCCTCCACAAGAGACAGCAAACGAGAGGAGAGTTGATTGTCTTCTTGCAGCTGTACGACTAAAGTAATCAAACCACTGGTCCAGGACATTTTTTAGTTTTGCAGCAGCAGCAGCAGCGATTGCACAGGATAATGTGATAAATGATTCACTTTTCAGTAAAATGGGAGAAAGGACTTCTTTTTTTTTTTTTTTTTCCTTCCCCCACAACTCGACTGAATCGTCACTGAGTCTTGGGCCAATAAATGCCACCACTGAACTGAGAAATAAGGGGATTTTAAAAAATAGAAGGAAAAAGGTTCCCTTTCATGAGCTCCCGGGTGTTTGGAGCAGAGCTGCCTCTTCTCTCTCCTCGCCCCGGGGCAGGCTATCATCTCCAGTGACACCAGAGGGAGGTTCAGACCCCATCCCACCTCTGCTGGGGCTGGGAGAAGGGGGGGAGTTGGGGGTGTGTAAAGGGATGAGAGGAGGCTCTGCTCCCGGCCCGGTCTCTCAGGTCCGGCTACGTCTTTGATCACCGGCCGCCGACCTCCATGTCTCCAGAACAAGGAAGACAGAGGCCGGGCTGGAGAGCCTGTGACCCCTTGTTCTCTCCAAATATGAAAAAAAGGGTTAATTGTATTTAACAATATGCTCGCTCCCAGCCCGGCCCGATCACTGGCGCCCTCCCCTCCTTGATTAGAATTAGAATCACATCTGGCTCCGTGCTGTGTCCCTCATTACTGCTGAATCTCATTAGGAGCCTCTCCCGCGGGAGGGACGCGCCGCGGTTTTAAGCACACTTTTTCGCTTTCTTCCTGCCTTCTTGCTCATCTCATCTGCTCCTCGCCGCTGCTTCTCTTCTGCGTTTACATTAGCGGAAGTCCTCATCTGAGAGAATGACTGAGCACCACCACCACCCTCCTCCTCCTTCCAGGGCTTGGAAATTGTTTTACAGTGCCAATTAAAGTAGGTATGTTGAGTTTTTTCCAGAGTATGTATTATTCAGAGTGTATTATTTGTTGCACTCAAAAAGAAGAGGAAGAAAAAACTCCACTAAAATAGGACTAGCGGAATAAGTTCCACTTACTTGCAATAAAAACTACACCAAAGGTTGGGAAATATAGTCAACATGAGGAAAATGAGGGAGCTTATTTATGGTGCCCTGAAGTCCTACTGAATAATAAAAACCTCCACATATAACCACATTTTAAACTTTGTTTCTGTGCACCCTTGTGCAAACACTGCGTCTGACTGGGAATTAATTTTAGAAAGAGGAGGGGAGGGGATAATAAAGAAATCTGTAAAGTTTGACTCCAAAATGCTTTACCTCAGTGAAATATTCATTTCAAACCGGTGGCGGCTTCCTCGGCAGTCTTTGTAGCCCGCACTCGTGAGTAAAATAAGGGGTTCAGACAAATAATCAAAGCTTTTTATTTGCTCTTTTAAGATACCAATATAAAGTCGTAAAAAGTCAAACAAAACACATGAAACAAAAAGGAAGTGGAGCCGTGATGTCTGACTAAATTGGACCCTGCATGAGCGTGGGGGAGCTCGGCGAGGTCGCCTCCAGGTTTCAGCCCGCCGCTCGGCTCTAGATCATGGGCGAGTCGCAGAGCGTGCAGGGAGCCTGCAGGATCTTCCTTATCCACTCTGGATCTGCAGCGAGAGGAAAGACAAAGTTGGGTTTATAGTCAAGATTAAATATGGATATGCAGAAATATGAGAGGAATTGTTTGAAGATAAATATGGTGGCCCTCTCTGACTGCTTGACACGACTGACGTGCACATCCCGCACATGCAAGATGAGCTTTTATCCACTCTGATCGTTATCGTTCCGCGTTTTGCTAATAGATGTAGTCTGGACGGAGCCTTCCCAGCCTGAACCGGGCTGCACTATGATAATAACTACGTGGAGAACATGTGCAGCGGAGGATCACCTGCCAGACATTTCAGACAGGTGGTAGGAAGATGCAGATTCTGACAGATGCCACACTTCCACAGAGCTGTCAGCTTTTGGCTCAGATGGGCTGCAATGACCAGGACAGCCGTGCCTCCAGCACTCAGGAAGCATCAAGAAGGCAGGCGGATGAAGCCCATCAACAAAAACAAGGCTGGTTTTTAACCGTAACTCTCCAGTATGGAATTAGATTACTTGTAAATATAAATATAGATTTTTTTTGTTATTTTACAGAAGTTGTTTGCCAACTGTGTCACTGTGGCGTATTCATTATGCCTGCGCAGATGTACAGTAGAACGAATACAGAGCAAACGTGCCTGAAAAAAACCTGCTAAATGTGTGTATTAATTAGTGAAGAGGACTTTAACATTTTGTTTTAGGTAATTCAACAATAGAAGCGAATACAATTTAACCCATCAGGATAAACATGCAGGGAAAAAAAACTCAGTCTATGAGAAGTTAATGAGACGAACAGGATTTTTAAGCTTTTTATGCCCGATGGAAAAAGAGAAAACGTAAACAGTAATGTGTGGCTGTGGGATATACAGAGAATAGCGTTAGTCAGCATGTGGCCACGTCAGTGTGAAGCATAACTTCAATTATTCAAGAACTTTCAATTATTTACAATTATAAAAACAGATCACATCTAGAAATGTATTTGAACCTGTTTCTAACTAAATGTACTGATTTACTTTAATTCAAGGTGAGATAACCTACTCGTGGCTAGAATCAGAGGGGAGACGTAAAATTTTAAAACAACCACGGTTCAGGCTGCAGATATAAATATAATCATAATGTGATACTATTTCGTGCAGTGATTGTGAGAATAGTGTGTCAGGAGTTAATTATTATCAATAATAACATCATGATCAAACACCGATGGCTGACAGGTCCTCGTATATTTTGCTGTAAATAGTATTGTGACGCACGTAAATTATAATGGACCATAATATGACTGAAATATTATGACAGAATCAGGTAATGCAAGCAAGAGTGGTGCACTAAGCGAGATTTTACACAGCGTCCCCCGTCCATCAACGATTTAAATAATCAGATAGCATTGTTTTTACCATTGTCTTTAATTTTTTAACTAACCCAATTAAAAAATCACAAATGAATACAAAAAAATCCGAAATACAATATAAATATACTTACCGCAAAGAAAATTAAAGTGAACGAATAATAATCAAAATTCTAAATACAACAATCAACATCAAACAATTTAAATAACCAAAGTTTGCGCAGAACAACTCCACATAAGCCACATTTCACACTGTGGAATAACTAAATACAGAAGGACTTACGCGGCATTATCATTTGTAGTAATATTAATTGAGCATTACTTCACATCTAAAACAGCTTTTCTATTTTAAGAGTTAATATAGATAACTGAATTGTTTCACAATTTTGTGGCGCCCCCTGGAGGTGGAGGCCCCGACATTTGCTTGCCCTTATAGCGTTTGCCTATATTGCCTAAAGCAGTGGTTCCCAAATTCTTCCCACTGTAAACCTCGGCGAACCCCCACCACACCCTGTGCAATTCTCCAATTTTTTTTTTTTTTTAATTAAATAAAATGAAGGGACCTCATAACAAACTACATGTGAAAACTAGTTACATTCTGTAACGATGACTTCCTTTTCTTTTTGCAGGGTGTTTGGTGGACAGGTACCGCTTCAGTTTGAAGTTTCAAACTTTCCTTCACCAGTTTTTCACCACAAAAGATGCATTGAGCTCTAAATATATCCATTTCTTCTACAAAGACATATTCTATGCGACCCTCTCTGTGCTCACTCTCTTTCTTTTTGACAGATTCACCTTTCTTTTTTAGCTTTCGCCATTTCTTCTCCCCGCGTTCTGCTCATAAGGGCCTTCTCTCGAAGAGGAAGCAAACAGAAAGCCAACAATTACATTTTCATGCGAATTTTTTCTTCTTCTTGAAAAACCTCCAGCAGGATAAGGGGAATATGATGAATAGTAAAAAGTTTGGGTTGATGTTGTTGTTTTCTTTAATGGATAAAGCATGAGTAACGATAGAGTGCAGTTTAAAGCATCGTGAGGTTTTTCTTTGACTACACGCAGGTGATCAGACGCCACGTTTCGTTGCATTATCTCGTATTTACAGAGAATGTATTCATGTCTCTTTCTATCCCACAGCTCTGCCGTCACACCTGTGTTTGCTTTGCACATGCTGATTAGGAATCCAGTTGGTTGTATACATGGCAGAAAATCAGCTTTTCTTGATCTGGCTCAGGAGAAGAGCTGTTTCTCATCCAGATTACTCTTTGTTTAAGAAACCAGGATGCTTCAGGAACAAGACGCTGCATATGTCCATTTAGACTGTCAAACATTCATTTGCATTTGGGCTTGAAGACATAAAATCATCCAGAAGTTGGCAGGCAGAAACATTAATATTGCCAAAAGAGTTGTGTTATCTGGGAGCTTTGTTTTCAATCGTAGAACAGCTTTTTTTAAATTTTTTATTTTCCTCCTGATAGTGGGCAGATCTGAATGAAGCTATATAAAGATCCTATACTCCTTCAGCGGAAATGATGAGCCTGCCTTTCATCCAGAATGTGAGTAATGAGACAGAAGTGACACATTTCATGCTTCAGCCAGAGAAGTGACACAAGACGGAGCTTCGTCAATTAGACTTGTGCGCGGTGGAATTGAGAAACACGCACCTCGCTAATTTCTACGACTGCTCTGGTTTATTACGTTTCGGGAGGCGGCGTGTCGAGCGGCGATCTGAAGTGAGATGGAGGCTGACGTTGAGGGTGACAGGAGGAGATGGCTGATCGGGAGCGTGACTGTGAAATGGAGGTGGAGGGGAGATGGAAAGTGGCGCTTACCCTCAGGCTCTGGCAGTCTAGCGATGCTATCCAGCAGGAGGCAGCGTCTGAACGTCAGCGACTGGCAGGCCTGGTATGACAACACACACCTGGAGGAGAGAGACCGGGAGAAATACATTAGACACACACACACACACACACACAGACGCACACACACACCAGGAGCAGAGCAGAGGCAGCATTGAGGTGCAACTGATGGGCACAGATCCCCCCGCTCGGTGCCCACTCTAGGCGTTCGCTCTCGCTCCGGAGGAGACAGGAGGGATGTTTGACAGACGATATTTATGAGACGATGAGAGTGGCGCATGGGTAAATATCAAAAGGTGGGAGGCTTGATTACAGCGCGGCGAAGATAAATAAACCGTCAAAGATTTGGCATTAAGATTCAATCCGTGTCCCGGCTGTCAGACTCGGCAGCGCCGCCGCACCTCGCACCACCAAAGCTCATAATGAACTACCTTTATAAGCCCGTTTGAGCTTTTCGAAAAAGTTGCGGGAGAGTTTCTACCTGAGCCACATGTGTCCCTTTTGACAGGTGGCCTGCTTGTGGTCGGTGAAGGGCAGCACGGACTGGCACAGGCTGCAGCGCTCCGAGTACGTCTGCTTGTGCAGCTTGTTCTTTATGTGGCCGATCAGGACCTGGAGGGAGCGGGGAGCCACGGGGAGCAAGTGGAGGCAAATACAGCAGACTAATTATTTCAAGGACAATTTTTAACTATGTTGCACACAAATACAATAGGTTTTTCCACCTGACAATATGATTATCTTAAACAAAATGGCTGTATTAAAAAGGACTCAAATGAGCTGCGCTGTTACATTACCGTTGGAACATTTTGTTTAAAATAACATTCAAAAAGGTTTTGTCACCACTGTTCTAATTAGACGCTAAACCAGGGTGTGAAACATAAAGCCTGTGAGCTAAAACTGGCCAGCAATACTTTGTAAAAATTTCAAAGAAAACATTGACTTTTTTCAAACAAATTTCTTAAGCGTAGCGGACACAACACAACACTGACACCGTCAGGGTGAGTTTGTAAAGAGAAGACGTTTCACTGTATTTTGGATTTTTATCAGAATATCATTTCTTAATTTTCCATCGTAATTGTTTGATTTTGTGAAAATATAGACATTTTAATCACGTATACTCGAAAACACAACAAAGAAAACCTTTCAAGTTTGAATTTAACAGTCATTATGGCACTATCTTGCCAGTCTGGCCCACTCAAGGTAAAATTGGGCTGGATGAAGCTCCTGAACTAAACATGCATGTGCAGAACTATGTCTAAAATCTGGATAGTTCATGTTGCGTCCATTAAAGAAGACTTGTATTAGCTTTTTCTCCATGTAAGACACCACCGCCATTCAGAAAACCTCTCTTAACAAAAACCAACCTCCAGCACAAAGTACTTGTAATTTGACACCAGCATCAAAGCCACTTTCAAATATCAAATATCATCATTTTGGTTTCTCACACAAAACTCCAACGTGTCCTTCTCTGACTAGAACTTGTGAAACTGACACCAGGTTTAAAATAAATACGGCTGTCAATCAATTACTCACTATGTATTCCTTTTTTTCCCTTCATATTTTAAAGTTCCTTTGTTTACATAAATGCACGGCAACACAATTGACTGCAGTTCTTTTTTTTTTACAAGATTTATACTGTGCATATTGATAACGCAATAAAATTTTAATACATTGTGCAGCCCTACGGGTTAATAGTTGTTACTAGTAACAGCAGAGCTTATTACACGAGTTGAGATTGATATTTATTTATTACTTATGAGCTTCCCTATAAGAGAAGTTGCATGGCTCTAATTTTAAGTCAAACTGTCATGAAGTCAATTTTTTGAGGAAAGCATTGACGTGGTCAAACAGTTTTTTTGCTAAACTTCCTTTCATTTTCCCTACAACCAGAGCAGAACATTACAATGACCGATACACAAACAGGCGCCGTTATTTTGAGTAAATGATCAAACAGAAGACGCGTTACCTCTGAAGCTCTGTCATTGGTGTCTTTGGAGAGATAATCCACCAGGCCACAGGTCGGTATGCTGATGTTCTGCGCAAACCATGTGTTCAGGTACATGACCCCCAACACCTTCTTAATGTTGTGCCTCATCAGTTGGGTCTCCACATCATTGATCCAGGCCTGCACCTCCGCCCTCTGCTCGTCCTGGTTCTCCTGTTTCAGGACGCTGGCTTCGCCTTCCACTCTGTTGGGATCTTCTTCCTCCTCTCCGTCTCCTGCTTCCTCTCCTTCCTTATCCCTGACAAAAACTTTTGTCTCTGCATGCGTGGGCTTCCAGCTGTGATCTGGAGAGGGCCCCTGCAGCGACTGGAGGAGCACCCGCACCAGAAAGAGCTTGAACCGCCACAAGTAGGGCGAGTCCAGTTCTTGGATCTTTTGATCGAGTTGCTCTTGCAGTGACGCGGGGATGCGCCTGTCTTTCAAAATTTGCCACCGCACGAGGCCAAGCAAGTCGGCCATTTTATACAAGTTCTGCGTGGGGGACTTGAGCAGCAGCGCCGCCGCCATCTCGGGCGTTTTCAGAGTCACAAAGTCGATCTGGTAAGTCCTGTTAACCGAGTGACGGTTATCAACCATCCCCTGAGTGCTAACTAGCGCCATGTAGGCTCCGTTGCGGCTCACCGCGATCCCTTCTATCCGTCTCCCACTGAGATGCTCCGGACGCAACATGTCCTCCTGTTTGAAGATCAAAGTGGTCTCTGTGAAAGTGGGCGTCAGCTTTTTAATCAGCCCGTCGATGGCACACGTGTACACCGACACGCCGTGGTGGCTAACTGCCAGAGAGATGACCGGAAGCGAGTGCAGCCCCGCTATGTGAGAGTTGTGCACGTTTAATCCGGCCGGCGAAATCATGAGCAAACACCAGAAGACGTAACAGCCGCGCGACGCCACAATGAGGCTGCAGCTGGATTTGTGGATGGGGTGGATCATTGGGACGCATTTGAGGTTTTCCACGGCGATCTCGTCGCACTCTTTCCACAGGATGACCGGGTGGCGGAGAGTGAAGTAGCCCTTCACTCCCGTTAAGCTAACTGGCATGATCTTGATGGGCCCCGCCTCGCTCCCGATGATCAGGCCGCTCATCCGGCGATCTGCATTCCCGTATTCCCACCACGCCAAGTCACTGGGTCTGCTCACGCCCGATTCGATGAGGTCATAAAAACTAACATCCTCCTCGTTCGTAACCGGCAGGTCGAACTTCCACAAGACGAGATCGCCGTTTTCCATCAGGATGGCGAGGAGGACCATCTCCGTCTCCACACACAGGTTGTCCGGCTGAACCTGTTTCGTGGCGTAAATACTGGACCACTCCATTCTCAGAGGTGTCTGCATGCGGAAGCGCCGCTGCAGCTCATCAAAGTCCAGCAAGTTTGCTTCCGGGGGCTTGTTGTCCTTCTTGGCGTAGCCTCGCTCTTTTAGCCTCTCACTGTACTTCTGGGTGAGGTCGACTAGCGGGTTCCACTCGAGGCGCTTGTGGCTATTATAAATGGCGAGTTTGTGTTCAAGCGTGAGGCACGCAATCAGACAGCGTCCATACGAGTCACAGCCTAACGGAGACCAGCTGGCGTACTTTATTCCTTTGTGCGCGCCGACTGAAGGGTTCATCACTTTGTCGGTCAGAAAGACCTGCCTTACTGTGGGATCGGGATGGGTAGAGAACTTCTCCAATGCTTTGGCTTGGTCTGCAGGAGGCCCCACCTTTGAGAGTTAAAGCACAAACGGATAAAGTTAAAAGTCAAGAGATGATTGGAAGTCATTTTGGCCATCTTTAAAACCAGCATCTGCAAATATTACCGTAGATATTGTGTAATCTTTCTAGAGAACCACGGCAGTTTAGAAGATATGTGCTCAAGTCAAATCAAAATGTATTTGTAGAGCCCTTCCATCAGCCCAAGGGGTGACCAAAGTGCTTCACAGCTTAAAAACAGCACAGTAACGTACAAATGGAGACAGCAGTAAGATATACAATAAAACAATAAAATAAACAGCATCAATAAACAGCAAGAAAATATACATGTAAAAAAATGTAATCAACATAAAATATGACCATGCTGGCAGGTATTAAAAGCCAATGCAAAGATTTTCCACAATCATGTCTTAAATACTGCATTATAATTATGAGCCACTTTTAAAATGATTTTTATTTAGTTAACAGATGCAAACCAGGCGGCTGTGCGAGGACAGGACATGATAATCGTCAAAGCTAATGAAGCTTCAGTCTTTAAGTATTTTTAACTTCCACTGCTTATTGCCAAGCTTAAGTCCCACTGATAAAAATAATCCTATTTATTTAAGGTCCATTGTTTTACAGTTTCCCACTGATTGTTTGCAGTTTGATCTTCATAATGAAAGTTTTAGTGTCAAAAACTATTTGAATTACGTCTTATATTTCCTCTCAGGATCTTCTGTCTTTCAGGCATCAGGAAGTCTTTTCTCTGATTGTTTGGCACTTCTAGGTAATGCAAGAGTAAACAGGTTTTCGTTGTTCTTTGCTGCTTCATCTAATTCCATTAAAATAAATAAATCTAGACAAAATTCTACTTCTGATCCTGGGTCAAGCTATCACCAATGCCAGAAAAACGGATCTCTCCAACCTCGACCCTGATACAACCCTTCAGCGTCACAACCAAGAGGCCATCTAATGAGACGCTCAAACCATTTTTTTCACAAATTTTTCACCAAAAGCCAAACTCGCTGGTCCACCACGAATTATTTGGTCAGTCATGATTCAGTGGAACACAGAAATCCATCTGTCGCTCCAAGGTGCTGTATAAACCAGAAAGATCGGATGGAAACAATATTGCTTCTCAGAGTGCCTTTTTGAGGAAATCCAAACACCTTTGCCACGTAAATAAGCAAAAATTCAAAGAGAAATTTACCATTTTAACTTGAAAATATGCAAACAGCACCTAAGCGTATTAGGACCCACTTGTGGAGCGACTCCAGGTTGTAGTGATGGAGGCCAGGAGGGGCTTCCTGGAATATGAAAGGTCTCTACTATAAATTCCCCATAGGCTAAGTTGAGGACGTTGCTGCTTTATTCAGTGAAACAGAGCGCAAAAAGTTTGGGAAGCTGTAGTCAGCCTCATCTAAATATATTTTATTAGAAAACAGTCAAAAAGAAAGTCAGACTGAATCGTTAATTAGTCAATTAATGGATTAATCAGCTGATCCCTGCAGCTCTACAGCACAGAAGATAGAAATCACTGGATACTTAAATCTGGATTTTTAATCTTAGAAAAGAAATTCCTCAAAGAAAATCGTCTAATTGGGTCGTTTTGGTAAAAGACCAAGCATGTCCTCCAGCTTCACGACAGAAAACTCCATCCTGAGCCGTTGCTATAGCCGTACCATCAGACGACAGATAACTCGGGTCTTAAAAGAGTCAAGTTGTGCCTCGTGTGTCATCATCCACTGCTCCCAGCTCAGTCGACCACCTCTTTAAAAGCACTTAATCATATCTGCAAATGACAGCAGGAAACCAAACTTCGCCTGTCTGCCACTGTGCCTGGTGGATTATAAAACTCAGCTACATCCAATATTGTATCTGCCAAGTGGATTTTTGGAGTGGAGGCGAACCTATAAACACTGGTGTTTACACACCAGAGCAGCTGCGCTGAGACAAATTCTCCACAGCAAAACTGTTCCTCTTTTTCATCAGCGTTTGTGTTCTATCGCTTTAATTATCTTTCTTTCAGTTTAGCAAGTAATGAAAGTACAGACACGCCGATCGGTGCCAAGCTAATAGCACACGAGTGAATATTAGCTTGGCTTAGTGTCTGAGGCCTGTGTACAAGTTGCTTAATGAGTAAACAAATAGCAACACTTTTACAACATGCGCACAGATGTCGTTTTGTAATCACCTGTCTGTAACTTATGAACGGTCGCAGTTTGTTCGAGTTGGTGATGAAAACACGGTCGTGCTTCGAAGGTCTGCCCAACTCTGAGCAAGCAAAGCACGTGTTGGACAATGCTGCAGCGAAGGCCAAAGTTCACTATGAAAAGGTAAACAACAATCATTACCAGAAACTCAAACTAGGCCCTCGTTTATCAATAATCTTTTATCCTCCTGTACCATTTAGATGTAATAATAGTATATAATATATATATAATACATTAATGATTCAACCACATCCGACTAAAACTTTAGTTGGACAAGATCATCGGCCTGAAGCCTCAAATATGCTCCCTTTACGTGTGTAAACTGTTATGTGCGTTACAAATGTTGTCATGCATCCTTATGTCAGTGCGGTTGTTAATCTTCCATCCATAAAAGGCACATTGCTGGTTTCACGTGGGACAACATTTCTAATTCAAACATCGGTGAAACCGGTTCAGAAGCTGCTAAATTTAGTCTCTAGTAGCACTTAAAATTTGGTCTTTTGGGGATAACTAGCAGCCTTATGTTTTCAACTTTACTCATGAAGACATAAACTTCAAAAAGTCTTTTGAAGCTGTCCAAGTTGTCTTTATGTCCAGGGAAGGCAATGTCATAGATATGCTTGTGTCCATGCATATATTCTGTCCTCCAAGAGATCAACACTTCTGTTGGCTCCTTGTTTACACGACAACGTCTCAAGTGAAACAAAATCCTTTTTGCATTTTCGTTTCCAAAACCTTTTTTAAACAATTTATATGAAAATGACAAACGGCGACATGTTGGCGCTGTTGGTCGCTTTGTAATGGAACCACACACACTAATGCGTGCAGAGAACAATAAGATATAAATATTAACAATGGCAAGTGCACAGACATTCGTATGGACAGACGACAAAGTTGGATTTACTATTCATGTTCCTCAACTAAAAACTACCAAGTTCCAGGAGAATATGGACTGGGAGTCATGACACTCTGGAGGCAAACATTGTTTTTGTCTATCTACTTGCGCAAGTGCAGAACTATTTACTACCGCTGTGCAATATCAAAGTTTCAAAAAAGTTGTGTTTTCCCCCGATTGCCACGGAGACGCAGTCAGAACGTATTGGAAAAGTTCCATCTTCTTTCGAGAAGTTGCATTTTCAGTGGCTCCGAGCAACATTGTCATGTCAACAAACATGATAATAGCCCCAACTTGAAAACCTTGTGTAAATGGGGCCTAAGTGAAGTTGACTCCTTTGTTCCTATTTCTGGTTGCACAAGTGGCCAAACTGCACAGCACTGCCCCCACAGGTCATCAGTGATATCATTCTGTTTGCTATGCATCAGTTAGCCCCTGGAAATGAACCTACACATGAAATAAACACAGAAGACGGACAGAAGGCTCCATCAATATATTTACCCTTAATAGAGGCAATTTACCACTTTAGCATACAGGCAAATAAACAACTGCCTGGTGTTATTATTCCAACCATCACTTATATCAAATTATGTATTGGATCAAGTGCTTTATTGCTGCAGAATATTAACTGGAAAAAAATCTCAGCAGAGATTAGCTGCAGCCAAGTTCCCTGTTTTCTCATGTGAAGTTCAAAGATCCACAACTAGTTATGCTCTAGTTAAAGAAGAAAAAAGTCAAAGAAATTCACTGCATCTATTTATGACTTTACGCCCCCCCGAAACGTTTAGACCGGCGTATGGTCTCCTTTATGTTTAATGGGGCTGTATGTTAGTGAGAACACAAATTCCAAGTTACATACAGCATGATCTGATCAATAAACTGCAGATATATAAGGATCTCTATTTCCAAGTTTGGATTTTATGGATGTGCAGCATTCAAAAGGAAAATATAAACCGCTTCCATATTTTTGTACCATCAGAACAATCAGGTCTCTGTCAAACATCCAAAATCAACAGTAAACATTCAACAATATCACAGTTTGTGCAACTCAAAGGAAACCAGCCGTCTTTATCAAAGAAAAATAAAAGACTTTTCCCCCTTCGTCTGTGAGCTGGAGTGCTGTATTTTATACTCGGTCGTTCTTTATACTCAGTCGTCTTCCACACAAGTTATTGAGAGAGGAAGTAAAGCCAAGCAGAACTCGCAGTGTGATCACACCAAACTAACAAACAGCCAATGCTGAACAGGAAAACATTCAACTATGGAGATAAATCAAATTAAAATACATTGTGGTTTGTTTTTTATTTATCTATAACCCTTTCACCAAACAAATGTGCGAGACATAAGTCAATTGATTTTGTTGTCGTAGTAAGGGAGGCACAGATACAGAAACAGTAACGGGTCCGATACTGCACGGAGTACTCGTACCCGTAAAAAGGTCCCTGATATAACTCGGCGAAGTGATGTCATGCGTCAGCAACGCCACCCTCAAATTTGACTCTCTTAAACATCGAAGACACTCTTCCTGACGTACAATATTAATCTAATAATTAATAATAATTCTTCTGACTTCAGCAAACTAGTGTACCGTCATGACTCTGTTGTTAAATTGGGTGATTTTATTATTCATTTTGACAATTTAAGATATAACAGTGTTAAGAAACCTTGGCCCAGTATAGCAAAGCAATATTTTGGACTACACAGACTTTACCTCTCTAAATGTCTTTACTCTAATAAAGATTTTACTTTATCAATTCTTCTATTAGGAATTTTCTTACTTGATTATGTGCTTTGTTATAACATTTCAGTTCGTTCTACTTCTATTGCATAAGTGTATGCGTTGTAAAGTATGGTGAAATAGGAAATAAACTTGTCCTTGTTAATAGAGGGGAGCAGAGTCCCATCATAGATATGCACCAACTCTTCATTATCTCTCTCCTCTCCCTTGGCCATATGTTGCATAAATATAATATCCAGTTTCACCGCTATGTGGTTTTCCGTCTCAAATCTATCCATAAACTCCAACTGGTTCAAAACGCTGCCGCCCGGATCCTTCCCCGAACTCCTTCCGTCCATCACATAACTCCAATTCTCCATAAACTCCACTGGCCCCCAATTCAACATCGCATTCCTTTAAAGATTTTACTTGTGACATTGAAGGCCCTCCAAAACCTCACTCCTCCGTACCTCACAGATCTCATCCACATCTACACACTCATATCTGCCTCCTCTCTCAGCCTCAGTCTCTCCGGCTTGTATGAACATCACGGGGTCCAGGGGCCTCATTTATAAAACATTGCCTAGGATTCTTACTAGAAATGTACCCAAAACCTGAAAACGGCATGCGCCCAAAAAACTTTGGATGGGTAAAATCGTGCGTACGCACATCTGCACGCACTCACAGTCTACCTGGAAGGTTGCACAGCTCATATCCCACCTTCAACGCGCCCACTTTCCACCATGAATGGTCAATTCAAAGTACCTCGTCAATATTTTTGCACCTCAATCAGCCTGTTGATCGCCGGCATTTGAAGCTAAATCCTGGCAGAAAAGACGAAGGCAAAGAATTTTCCTGAGAGAGAAATAGTCATGGAGGAGGTGGAAATCAGGAAAATGATAGCATTTGGTGTCGCAGTAGTTACTTCACTCATAAAAGAAAAAATAAGCGATCAGCAGCACGTCATCACCGCTGTAAATAGGGTGACAGCCACGGAGAGATCTGTGAGTGAATTAGTAGTGCGCGCGTGTGTGTGTGTATTCTCTGTGACAGACTGGTAACCTGTCCAGGGTGTACCCTGCGCTCGTGCACAGTAGGCTGGGATAGGCTCCAGCACCCCGTGACCCTGGACATTATTAACCCTGTAAAACCCACTGTTGTAATATTAAAACATCAGGTTTAGGTACCTGACCATGACAATGTGGTATTTATTTATTCACATGATCAGTGGTCCATGTCTTATTCAACTTGATATGTCAAGAATCAAGTAAGTACAACGCCTTCAATATTTTATGATGTTTACAATGTTATAACATGTAGATTTTAAGTTATTGTGAAATACATTCATTAAGTGTGATTCAAGCAGGCCAGCCGACAGCTTTGCTGGGGCCCAGGATGAGATTTCTCAGTAACCCAGTAACCCAGTAATTATTGTAAACCTTTGTTCTGCATTGTATTGTATTAAATTGTTTTTCACAATGAATGAAATAAACTTAAACTAAACAAATGGAAACAACTTGACTTTAAGAATTTTGTAAATACAGTTTATATTAAAAAAGTATAATTTATAAATGACATTAAAATTATTCCAGTCATGTGATTGTTATTGTTGATCTGAACTGTTATTGGGCAATTCATTCCTGCTTCAGATGCCCCCCTACAACATCAGATAGATGGATGGATGGATGGATGACTGTGTTTACATGGATTTTCATGAGGCACATCCAATTTTAATCATATTGAGAAACCTGATTATTCGTGTTGCTGTGACCACAGTTATTAGATTATTCATTTCTGATCACGTCCGGTTTATTTCTATAAATCAGAGTGAGATATCCACAGTTAAAGCCATTCCCATGCAGCAGCATGCTGGTTTCCTTGCCTTGTTTACAAGCTTCTTGCTGCAGTTCCAGCCCGACCTGGGATCAGCATTAATGGTTATTTACCCGCAGATTGTAGGCCTCCATGGGGACGGGGATGGAGGTCCTGTGCAGGGTCAGGTCCTGTTTGGTGCTCTGCACGTCGCACACCAGCTCCATCACGGCCAGCGAGCTGAAGGTGCAGACGGATAGGCGGTGGTCCTGCGACCAGGCGAGGGGCTGCAGCCCGGACACGGAGGACAGGAGCGACACCACCGGGTCCCGCTTTGCCGGGACGCCGTCCTGTCCGAGACCCAGGCAGTCGTCAGTGTCGGGTTCAGTCTTGATCACCACATTTCGGGGATCGTTGGGTCCAGAATCGCTCGGACTGGCGGCTGCCATCTTTCCTGAGTGACGGAAGTGACGTCAGGAGCGCGTGAGGCGGTGAAGACGGGACTTCCTGTGTTGGTGTTAAAGCCATCCGCGTCCTTCTTGTATGTATCACTGCTGCTCACCAGTGTTTTATAGTGAAAGGAAGTCCCACTGTCATGTTACATGTCTCCTGTGATGACTGGGTGTTTTCACACAATTAAAATAGAAATATAACAGTCTGAACTCACCATGTTCAGGGTGCTTCCACCAACCGTCTATGGGTTAGACTCTAACCCATCATTAACATCTGATTCAACTCCAAATAAAAAGGCCCCAAAACCCAGATTCCAAATGGGGATATTCTTGGTATGAGGCAAAAATACTATGACATCACTTCCAAGACAACTGTAATGAGAGGAGAACTGACATTTGTAGTGAATCACTGAAAGAAAACCCAAGTTACCCTGGTTCTTGCAAATCATTGGATCAATTTCACCAATAATCAGGTTAACAAAAGTTTTTGGAAAGTCATAGAAATTCATAAAATTGATACCTTATTTGCAGTAATATTTTGAGGTTTAACTCATTATTGCACGTTTGACAAACACAATTAGATTAACAGTTCCACACAACAATAATATGTAGTATTGAGTCTGTATATTGCACATTTAAAGTCTTTTTCAGTCAACAATAGCTTCTTTTGTTGGGCTGTATTGTGACATATTGTGTACTTTCTCTTTTCTTTTTACAGTTGACCTTTTAAACTAGGCTTTGAAGAGTTCAACAACACTTATTCTTAAAAAAGTCAATTTCGAGCTGCTTCTCTTTGACTGGCAGGCCTCCAAACATTGGAAAATTACATGAAAATCATTCTCCTATCACACTGTAATATCATAAATGACAAGACAGCTTGGCTATGACTATAGTAATATTGTATATTTGATTGAACTCTTAGCTGTTAATTTGTCCGCTAGAAAAAGTGACTAAAATGGGTTTAAGATGGGCCGACTCTTGTGGCAAAGTAAATACCAGTTATTAAGTTGAAGCCAGGACTTTTCTTTTTTTTTTGCCAGATCAATACACTTCATTAGCTCTTTCATTGACCAGGATACACTTAATCTCTGCAAAGATTGCAAGACTCTTTGACTGATGCTATTCATAAAGCTGGGGATTTACAAAATCATCCCTTTCCTGTCGAATATTCACAGTATTGCGTAGGCTTTATGGTGAAAGCCACAAGATAAAGGGATACATTCAACATGAGGCACATGAAGACATGACCAGTTTTTGGCCTCTCGTTAATTTTTTTTTCCACCAACACAAAGTTCTGTCACCTCTTTCATCTTGTGGACATGAATCAATAGGACCGACAGTGAGTTACAGCACCAGCAATGTCTAAAGTCTGACCGCCAAGCCAACCGCCACCAAAGGTCATATTTTTTATGGCTGACTGTCCTAAAATCGAATAGTTTTGGTACAAAAAGAAGAAACATGTAAAACATGAATCTCTCCATTTATATCATTGTGGTAGCATGATTGTGTCGTGTCAATGCAAATGTATTCGATCAACCAGTCACAGCCTGCTCACAGTTCATGGCTCAGAAGGTTTGGCTGCGATATTCTGCCAATTGGACTCATATCTATGCAAGTATATGTAGAATTTCCATGACCCCACAACTGCTGTGGCTCCGCATAAGGAAGATAGAAACTTTTACATCACGGAAGGGTGTAATTTGAGATATTTTCTCACTGAAAAACAAAACAACTGTGTTTGGCTCTAGTTGTTGGATATAATGTAAACGGGGACTGTTGCCTGTCACTTTCACACGATCAATTCTGCTCTTTGTTGGAAAAAACGTTTGAACAACTGTGCGCCACACCATCTTGTGGTATGAAGTGGTATTGCAAGACTTTTAGCATGATGGCGTCAGTTTTTCCCAAACTGTAAGTGGTTTCCACACATTCCACTGACCACATGAAGTTAAATCACGAAACATCAAGCAATTGTATCTTTAATTGTACTTGACAAGCCTGCTGACACAATTGCTTCTTTAAAAAAAAAAAAGTGTAATATCTCTGAAAAGCTTCTTGGTTTTCTAATTAAAACTAATCTCAATATAATTGTATTTGTCTCTCCTATGGAGATTCGCCTACAGTGTGACAGGACTTGCACATCCTTTTCTTAATTAGATTAGATCAGATGAATCTTTAATGATCTCCATGGGGAAATTTTGTCATGTGTGTGACACATTCATTCAAGAAGGGTTGGACTGCGCTGAAACGTCATCCAGCGCTCCCTCACGACACATTCAAAGAAGAAGAAGCTCAATCAGTGACAGGCACCACATCACTCATTTCATCTGTCCGAGTGCGGTCACTCGTCTCCAGGAGGGATCATTAATTGTTGTTAATTGATTTTCGGGGGGGGGGAGCTATGTTCCTGTCGACAGTGGACGTCTCAGAAATGTATCGGTCTGCTTTGCGGGAGGAGGCACCGGACGCTCCCGGAGGGGTCAAAGTTCAAAGCGCTGCAGTTGGACGTAGAGCTGACGAGCCCCCCCCCCACCCCACACCCCCCGCGACAGACAGTGATTTGTTACAAGCCCCTCACATGAAAACTCCTCCTCGCAGTAGCTGCCTGACTCCCAGCAAGACGACAGCGGGATTTCAACAGGCTGAGTTATTTGTCACAAAACAAATTGTTACAAATCTGCGGGACAAATATAGAATAGTGCGCCCACCATGTTTTAATCTCCCATTTTTCTGTCTTTTGTTCCGATAATCGAAATGAATAAATGAACGGGGACCACGGTATGTTTCATTCTTAATGAAGCGTGTACTGAATGAATATTTTACACACCTGCTGTGTGTCTTTTGGTGGGTTTTGACTGGGGACCCAATCCCAGCCCGGGATGTATGAATGTTGGATTAAACATTCATCAAATGCTGTCACAAAAACTTTATCCTCTCCTGTCAACCACACATAGAGATGGAAAGCGTCCCCCAGCGCCGGGCTGAAGGAGGCCCAGCCACGGTTTGAACCACAGCCTTTGCTTTGCTCGCTGCGGTGGTGCTGGTGGAATTATTTAGGCAGCGGTGGAGCCCTGTCTGAAGGTATATAAGGTGATGTAGTGTGGGTTTATGGATATGGATGGGGTCGGCTCGGGTCAATCCCCTGCATCTCTAATATCCACCTGCTGTCTTGTTATTGCCTGCAGGTTCCTCCTCAGCCTTTCAACCCCTCAGCAGACCATCATCCTCTGCTGTTTGCTCAGCTCCGAGTGTCAGTGCAGCCGCTTACATGTATCTTGTGAGGAGGCCCGCTGGGACGTTTTGATGCATGGTTCATCGTACATGTTTTAATCATTCAGTCTCTCAGACACCTCCCAGGAGGGGGCTGCTGCAGCACATTACCCAGTACACACAATTAGTGATATAATCATGATGATGATAATGAAATGTATTTAGAGCATATCAGTGTGCTTGGTCGTGTTTGGCGAGACTGCAGCAGCTCCTCCGTTAAAGAAAGTAAAAAGCCTCGGCTCGCCAAGCCCCCCCCCCACCTCCTACCCCCGCCCCTCTCTGGAGACCAGCAGAGCCCGGCAGGTTGCCACGTCAGAGATTAGCAGTCATAGCAGTCGACTTGGCGCTCCTTCTGCGCCGTCAACTGCGAAAGCCCTCACCTGACAGGTGTTGCTCTCAATCAGTGCACCGCCACCCCCATCACACGCCGTCCTTGGGGCGAAAAGGGACGAGGAAGCCCCCCCCACCCGCACCCCTCTCTCTTTTTGCACTGTGACAGATTCGAGCTATAGCTTGAGATGTGCTGGGCCTCACACCCCAGATAAGCACCGGCAAAGCCCTCCCTATCCCCGATAAAGAAAACATTGATATCACATCAGCGGCATCAGTGGAAAACACAGCGGTGGCCTTTTATTTAGCTCCCCTCGGGGATGTTCAGTCTCCTGTAAAAGGTCAAGGTGAGGGGATGTCAGGATCAGAGGGAGGCCTTCAGTGCAGGAATAATGGGACACACTGTGAACTGTTTTAACAGGATGTAGCCTGGAACAGGAGGAGCGATCACTGGTCAAAAATGACACCACAAGGGTTGAGGTTGTCTATGAATTGAAAAAAAAAAAAAAAGCTTTCTGGCAAATATGACCTGTGATATATTTCAGCCGCAGGCCACATTATTAGGAGAGAAAGCCACACACGGAAGTTTTTATAATGCCAAATACGTTCACATTCAGAGCTCAGTACGCATGTGAAAGTTTGCACAAAATGTGCTATACTGTGCATAGTTCCCCTTATCAATAAAGACATGATGGCACTGTGTTGGAATACACTGCCAAGAGAACTTTCTGGATTCCTGGATTTATTCCATCATCCTTAGTTAATTTTTAAAAGTAAATGTTCCTCCTCCATTAGACGTGTGTCTGCTGTTTCCACCAGTAGCGTTTCAAAAGCAGAGTAGTTTGGTCACCTTATTGTGCTTCTGACTTTTGTCCTGAGGCCACCAGGTATAAAATAAAGAAACCTATCAACTGGTGACTTTTTTTTTTTTTTTGATACACGTGTTTGGGCTCATTCCCTGAAAATGCACCAAAATATTTAACACCAAAAACATATACATGAAAAATCTACATAGGAACAGTAACAACGTACAAATACTTTATTGCCACTGATTATGACATCATCACTAAGAGCCCCCAAATTAATTTCACTTTACTATAAATGTAGTAATCATGTTAATTTATTCAGGTTTGATAAAGTGAGAACAAGCTTTGTGTCTGCACTGTCTCCTGAGCTTCTTCATGCTGGTGGATCTCCTATATCTCTTGCAGGTGTATAAATCTAACACACCTTTGCAGCACTTCCTTCTATTGTTGAAGTCACAATTTACACGCACACACACACACACACACACACACACACACACACACACACACACACACACACACACACACACACACACACGCACACACGCACACACACACACACGCGCGAGCAGAGAGCAGTACGCTATAAACAATAACAATTGGACATTTGTATGGACAGACAACTAAGTAGGATTGTTATTACGGTGACTCTTAACTATCAAACTACCAAGTCCCGGGCAGTGGTGTGCAGTCAGGAAAAATTATTTTTCTTTTTTTTTTTATAACGAAAAAGTGTTTCTGAAATCAGTGTCTGGAATGAATTAGGCTACTTGTTCAGCATGCAACTTTATACAAGTTATATTTTGTGGAGCTCAAATCTCCCATGTTCTCTAAACGCACCACAGCTCCTTTCCTCTACTCGCCCCTGATCGAAGTTAGAGGCTGCTATTGGGTTAAAATGTTGAGTGACAGTATCATCAGCCAATCAAATTTTGATGCGTTGTTGACGGAACGCCCGAGCGCAAGCGGAGTTTCTCGTGCTGGTCTTGGTGTCGTCATTGAAATGAGCTTGACTGATTGGCCCGTGGGCAGGTACGTGATGACGCACTGTTATTATCTGCTGTTCTGGACGTGATGGCGGCTAATTTAACAACAAGATCTGATGATAGCGGACCTGCTTCGGGGGCCTTTTTCAATGTGGCCGATTGCAGAAGTAATGGAAATTGTGAGTAGAGGAAGACCAAAGACTTTGTGCAGCATTTTACAGCGGGAAACTACGAACACTACGACTGGGAGACAGCTAGCTGGGAGCACAACAAGCTGTTCTGCTGGCCATGTTGACTCTTCAGTACAGCTCCGGAACATGGAATAGCAGTGGTTTTAGCAGCCTCATAGAGCCATTCATCAAAAAGGATCGCAGGATGGATTTCATCTACAAGTGATGGGTGGGTGCTAGTTTTTTTTTTTTTTACTTTCTCTGGATTAGATTGGCTCCTGTTGGCATTTGGTGTTGTTTTTGATTATAAAGTGATGTCTCCCATACAATCGTGGCGTTCGCCACGATTAAATTATGTCAGGTTTTTGTTCAACCAACACAATGTCCCTCTGTTCATTCATCTCCACATAGCCTCTTTCTCCATTATTGTCATTCACACAGACAGACAAGCGCACATGGATGACAGTAGTGCGCGAGACCTGCACGGTCCAAAACCCCGTCAGATGCTATGCCCCCCACATTGTGTGAATGAACAGACGCCCAAAACGCAACAAAGGGTTTGCGTTTTCACTTGAAGTCACGTAAACGGGCCTTAAATCACAGTCGCAAACTTTCCTGGTTCAGATTGTTGTGATGCTTTCATGCTACATGCAGAGGTAGAATCTGATATTTCACTTTGGGTGTTGTTAATGTTGTTTCGTAGCTTTTGCTGCTGCTGTTAAGGGACACTTCCCTTTTCTTGTTTACAAAAATTTGCATTAATGTGACAAATACTGAATAGTTGACAGAGTCTGACTGCATGAACTTTAGCAGGAAGCGGACGCGTCAAATGTAACACAAGGATGCTGAGTTTGGATTTATCAGACTTAACTAGGTGCTTTATTCCATGCAAAGTTGGGGGCTTCTTTGCATTGGCATAGTCACACATGGTGAATACTGCCACTGACCAACAACATGTAAGATTGCAGATGTTGTTGCTGGTGTCAGTCGTGATTTGAGGCGCAGGAGATGTGTTGTTGTTATTTCCCTCAACAATGGTCTGTAGGTTTCACAAGTTTCTACCAAGCATCCAACTGTGGAGCTGATTTCCAGTTTCCCAGCTGGGTTTTAGTTAGTTTTTGATAATGATGCTAAAAACGGAGCAGAATTAGGTCGCTGAGGATGTTGTAGCTTTGCAGTCCCACCATGCGCCTGGTCTTTGACTTTTAATAGCTTTGAAATGGAATCAGGTCAGAAAGATGAAGTACCTTTATAACAAAGTTTAAAACCTTCCTCAGTCCCTAAAGAATTATTTAATGGAAACTGATGAGCCAAGCCGTGGCAATTTTTCAAGGCAACCTTTCTCCGTCGGACTCTCATGTATCAGAAGAGACTTTGTAAAACTGCTGAGTCAGGGTTTAGTTCACAAAAAGCTGCAGCCATGACTTAGCGGGTGTGTTTACGTGAGCCCGGGCCCTGATCGCAGAGTTATTCAGCGAAACGTGGAAACCAAATGAGTAGGAAGGGAGAGAAAAGGCCTACCATTCTATTTCTTCCCAGCAATTGTGGTTGAATTATTCATCCCGTGTGATGATTAATTAAAAAAGGCCCCGGGTCCTGTGGCAGGTACAGGCTGCCGAGGCACAGGCTGATGCTCCCATGTGATGCGCTGGATGTCCGCCCTCCTCCTGCCTTCCTCTGGTGCGTCTGCAGGGAGGAAGCCCTCACACATGTTACATGCCTGTGCACCCAACATGTTAACCTAACTCACAAATACATGAGGTGAAAGACGAGTGCTTTGTAGCCACATGTGAAAGCACGCACAAGGTCGCGGTGCAGATTTCATGACTTGCATGAGCAGTAATAATTCAAATTTAGACACTTTTCTTTATTGGTGAATAAATTGTGGATGACTTCTATATACACTGCATATACAGTCTGGTTTTATTCTTACTGGAGACACGATAGATATTGACTATAGCAATTAAAAAGCCACTAATGTTGTCAGATACTTTCAGTGAATAATTTAAAATACAAACAACAAGAGCCTGGACAAGCTGATCAAAGAAGTGGGCTCAGTGCTTGGCGGGGGACTGGACCCACGTAGAACTGTGGTGGAGAGGAGCACACTGAACAAACTCAAAGCTATAACGGACAATAGCAGGGACCCCCTCCACAGCCTCCCGGAGCGACAGAGAAGTAGCTCTAGTGGTCAGTTCCTGTCACTGCGCTGCAGAACGGAGAGATTCAGGAGATCCTTTGTGCCCCCGCTGCAATAAGACTTTTTAATGCGTCTTGAACTCACACACACAACAATCATAGTCATCATTTTTATCACTTTTTGTTTAGTTTCTTTCAAATCCCATTTTAACAAATTTTTTATGTCAATTTTAAACCTACTATTTTTGCACTTAACTTTTTTAACTAACAGTGGTGTATGAATGGAAGTGTGGCTGATGTTTTTTTATGTTTTCTTTTGATGAGCTGCTGGACAGTGGAATTTTCCTTTGGGAAATAATAAAGTTCTATCTATCTATCTATCTATCTATCTATCTATCTATCTATCTATCTATCTATCTATCTATCTATCTATCTATCTATCTATCTATCTATCTATCTATCTATCTATCTATCTATCTGAAATGTCCTGTAGGAACTGGTACTAATGGATGTTTTAGGGGAACTTTGCGATTGATTGGTAATAGGGATGCATCACATTGGATGACTCAAGAATCTAATCAGCACTGAAACATAAGTCAAACAATGTTTTTTTTCCAACTTACACAGCTGTTTAACTGTCATATGCACTTTGCCACCATTAGTCAGAGCTACAAAGCAAAATCTGCAAAGTTTGTTTACTCTTTCATTAAACAAATTAAAACACAGTATCATGTAGGATGTGTCAGAAAAACAAAACAAAAGTAGTGTAATGACTTTACTGGAGCGGTGCATAGTCATATTGGGCTCAAACATTTGGACGTTGACCTGCAGATGCTTGCCATGTTAACCACGCGCAGGTCAAATTGACTAATTAACTTAATTGAAGATGACATAAGTTAATGGAGCATGTTGACTAAATACCCCATTTATCTATGACAACCTGTTTTTAGAATAGCTAATTGGTTTTGCTTATAGTTTTTTTTATTTTATTTGAGAAATGTATTCACTCACCAGAGAAAATGAAAAGGAATAAATCACTTTTAATCTATTACAGAAATTAGGATTTGGAGAAAGTGCAGGATCATTAGTTATGATTCTGCAAAAATATGGAAGTTTTTTCTAAATTTGTAATTAAGAAATATATTGCATTTCCTATTATATTAAAGCATATTGTTGACATTTAATGACCTATACTGTGATGTACGTCTTATCAGCAAACTATTGCCAATAAAAGACAACATTTGCAGCAGATAATTAAGGAAAGTTGTGCCGATAACAATACAGATTTTTATTTAATTATATTGAGCTCTGTGTCCTTGAAATAGCTCTGAGTGCTGTTCATGTGAAAATATAAATTTTTTAATAAAGGGTCTCTTTTCATAGTTGTTGAACTTGTAGCGTGAGTGTTTGTGCTCATTGTGCTTGTATTGTCTCTAACAGATGTGTTGTGGTTGTTGACCTTTCCTCCACATTATGCATCGTGCGTCTGGCTGCAATCAGTGGCTGGCTGCTGCCAGACTCAGGTAGGCAGAGGCTGTCCTCTGACCCAGTGTGGGCAGCTGGCAGTGGGAGGACATGCCCTGTGGCAGTGCCAGGGGAAGGGCAGGAGGTGCCGGGGTCCAGGCCTGCTCTCGCCTCTGTTCAGACCCCGCTAATGGAACAGGGGCTGGGCCGCCCATATGGCGCCTGTGCGAAGGACTGGGGTGCTCTGGAGGTTGGCACGCGGAGTCACCAGGCAGTCTCCCGTTAGATATTGAACAGGACAGGGCCAGACCTGTGTGATTACCCTACAAACACCCAGAATTATTGATGTGTTTGCTGATGGGGATGGAGACACACCTGCACCAGAGACTCATATCGAGCCCAAAAAGGACCATTGTGGATCTTATTCTATTCTAAGAACCATACACTTTGAAAGAGTTATTAAGATCCATTTTTAATTACCCTAAATATATTATCTTTTAGTTATATATGTAATAGTTTGATATTTGATGTTCATAATATACATAGCAATATTGTACAGTGGTTTGAAACTGAATGTAATAATGTGTAATTCTCATAAACTCAGAATATTTCACCATGTGAGGTGAAAAGATTTTTTTATTTCACATTTCTTTGATGTAGAATTAAAGTAGCTAACAGTCTTCTTTATGATTAAAGTTTGATTTTTGTTTACTGTTGGAAATAGATGCTGCAGGCAAGCCAGTCCAGCACCAGTCTTTAAGGATAGGAAGCATTGCTTTTCTCAGTACTTGATCCAGCGTCTTCCTGTTGCAAGTCCTCGGATGTGTGCTGGTTATATACAGTCAGTATGTTCTCTTCACTGATCCCAGTAATTATGAGCTGGTTTGGCTCTGGTCTGCCTGCTCTTCCTGTCATGCATCATTGAAAGCATTTGAGCTTCAGTGTTTTAAAGCCTTTAAACAACTTGTTAACAATAAAATCCAGCACCTGTAGCTGGATTATCATCCCCTGGTATGATCGCTCTTCACACCCGACATTGAAATGGCTCTGTTGGTGAATCTAAGATAGTGAATGTAAGACAATCCATATTTTCATGTGGTAAAACCGCCTTATATTCTTACCAATCTGGTAGTTTTCCATTGCTGATCGCCTATTGTGAAGACGACATTAAGCTAAAGGGTAAAGGACTCAACAACCTTCATTGTTGTTTTTCTTGGGTTGCTGTACACATACATTAATGTGTGATGTATTGTGTGATTCTCAGACCTCGTTGCCATGACCTCCATCGCTGTTTGTGGCAAAACAAAATTGATTGTTCTTGTTATAGTGACTGAAAAGGACACATCTCCATTGCAGCAGCTGGAACGACCTTTTATCACGGACTGAAAGACTCTGCACAGATCTTTTGAGGCGTAGTTGATTGCAAACGATGATGACGACTGCCTCTTGTCTCTAGTGTTGCAACAGTGTTGATTTAGAGCTGAATTATAAATCCACTTTAATGCAAGTGGCAACTTTTAATATGACATGTGTACACCTTGAATCCTTCATAATTTTTGTGTACATAATACCCGCAGTAGTGTGTTACTGTTGTTCCACTTATCTTTATTCAGTCGGACATCTTGCTTCATTTACTCCTCTGACAAAGCCTCATTTTCTCTCCAGAGAGAGAGAGGGAGAAAAAAAAAAATTAAACGGCGTGAACAAGCGAGCAACTTGGAGAACGTCCTCTAGTTGGAGGTCAAGGAAAAATTGGTTTGGCAGAATGAACATGGTACTAACTCCGCGCTCAGAAGCTGGCCAGATAGAACTGTGTGGAGGCAATGAGGTGGACAGCAGTGTAGCCCACCAGCCCGTCCCTGGCACCGGACCGACCTGGCTCGTCTCTGAGCTGCGTGGGACCGAGCGAAGGAGGGCTGCACGGGAAAAGTGAGCATGGCCGAGAGCGCAGTCCTGCCGAATTAACAAACGTGTTCACATACAGAATGGACTGAGTTAATGCTGACTCTCTCCAACGAACCTGTACCACACAGGCTGATGCAAACGGAACTAAAATTACCGCTTCAGGGTGACACTGGCAATTTGTACTGCAGACCTAAAAAAGAGAGAACTAGCGGCGGTAATTACAGCCAGCGGAAAATACAGTTTGACGTTGCCCTGCCCTGCTTTTTTTTTTTGTGCTAATACTCTATTAAAAAGTGAGGCCAGACTTTTAAAACAGGTCACTCTGGCAAACCCTCCCTCCCACTTCCATTTTCTTCCACCTCCTCCTCCTCCTTCTTCTCATCTTCCTCCTCCTCCTCCGCCTCCTTCTTCTCCTTTCCACCACCCACCTCTCTGGATCTGGAACAAAAGCCACCTCCGCTGCTGCCACCGCCACCGCCTCCCCTCCCCATCTCCTGCTTTTCCATTTTATTGGTGACAGCTGCCGCGAAAACAGACTCGCGGAGCGAGAGAAATGATGTGTCAGTGGAAGGTCCTTTAGCCCGCGCTGCTAATCTGTCACACGCCGTTTGTTGTTTACTGTTTTCTTCCTGCTCGCCGACTGGCCAGCAGCGTGTGCCACGCAGTAATGGCGACAGATGCTGACCCGCAGAAGTGTGAATCTTGCCGATTTCTCCCTGCTGTCAACCTGTAAATTACAGCTATCGGGAGTAATTAGACCCGATAAAACCCTTCCAAGCCTCAACCCCCCTTGACACACACAGTAACACACACACACACAAAGCTGTGGCCTGTTAGTGACCCGACCGTGTGTCATTTGGAGATAAAATGCTTCAGCCTTTAACTGCTGCATATCTTTAAAGTTCATTGTTATCACATTTTTAGAAGCGCAGTGTTTCCTGGTCATCCATGTCAGCTCCTGGCTTCCTGCCTTGTTGAAGTAAAATCACACCCAACTTAAAACAGGAGTTTCAGCATTGTATTGAATGAATTCCCTCTGATGCAGAGGTGAGGTGATTTTGGTGGTTTAAGATCAGAGTGTAAAAATCACATCCTGAATTCTTGCAAATGTGACGTCCCTGGATCAACTTGACGGGCTTTCTTTTAAAGTCGGAACACACATGTGGATTGACTCAAGTGACCTAATTAGGTTTTGGTGGTCAAAGGTCATGCTTAGGTCAGTTTTTGTCACTGCAACATCTAAATGATGGAAATATAAATACTGTAAAATGAGGTAGTAACTGCGCTAAATAGAAAACCATGAAGCGGCCTTGGAACAAGTTGTCCATAAATTCTTAAGCACTCTTCTTCGGCGGAAAGATTTTCTCTCTCTATTAGGTCAAAGTCTGGAACCTTCCCTGAAAATATTTCATGACTTTGAGGACTGCACGGTCGATGTTGGCAGCAGCCCTGAAGTTGCAGAGGTGAGTCTGTCGATGGCGAGCCACCTCGGACAAATCTGCAGACGATGCCAGTCGTCCTCTACTTATCCTCGCCGAGGTGTTGCGGGGACAGTCGGGTCTTGGGCACGAGCAGAGAAGCCGGTGTCGGGGCCACCTCTCCTTGCCCTGGCATCCGTGTTCGGCCTGCACCCACCACGGCGGCCACCACTGCCAAAGCATGCTCTTAAAAGCAGGGCCTCTGCCCCTTTAGGTAACTCGCGCGCTAAGAAAGGTCACACAGCCGAGTCTTGTCATCCTCTCCCTCACTCCTCTGAACTCCACCTCCTCCTCCAACCCTCGGTGCCCACTTCCTGACCATCGGAGCCAATCACTTCCCAACCCCTGAACCTCCGTCGCCGCCAATGCAGAGCGGCAATCTGTCACCCGGGCACTGGGAGATGCCACCCTGCCGTCCGCCTTCCGTACACTGCGGTAATGGCTTCTGGCAGCCCCAGAAAGATAAGTAACCAGCAGAAAAAAGGCAGGAGAGCGGGATGAAGAGGGTGGGGAGGACTGAGGGGCACAGAGAGCTGAAGACCCCTTTCTCACATCCAAGCTGCCCCCATCTCGCCGCTGCTCGACCCCTCCTCTCCGCCTTTCGCCTCACCCCGCTTTGGCCCGGTCGCTTTGCACGATACTTCAGTGAATAAATGAGTCGTTTTAATCCGACTGACAAGCTGGCATTGCCCAGCCCTGCCCTCCATCTGTACTGGCGGCCAGCGCAGCAGCAGGCCCCAGGCAGCCCGATGTGCCAATCCAACACACAGCTTATCCTGGCTGTAGCTTCAGGGACAGAAGGGTTAGAGCTCTATGCGGCAGCTACCCTCTCCACCAAAAGAGCTATTTATATAAGAAAGGGATTAGCCGGTGGAGGCTTTGATGAACTGGAAAGAAATTATGAATTTGCTCCCTATCTTGCTTGAGCGCGTGTTTGAAGCCCTCCGCTTTTTAAATGAAAACTGTAGTCTTGATTTTTCATCTGTTAAATTACCACAGTGTTGGTGTTGGATTTTACTTTGAAACTGTCAGATTATATTTTGGGGGCAACCGTGAGATCATTTGACTACTTTTGCGTCGATTGCAAATGTGTTTACAACAAATTCGTCCTGCAAAACTAAAAAGTAAAGTGTGGCTCACATGTTTTCCTTTCCCTCTACCGATGTGTTCATTTTGCTCAGTCATGCTTGGCGCAGCAGGAAGCCAAATGCACTATCACTCACGCCGTTCATCGTCCCAACCAAACAGGAAAAAAAAAACAAAAAAACAAACCCAGAGGGAGAGCGAAAAAATACTTGGCCGCAGGAGGTGCTAAACCCTCTGCTCCATTTCCTCTCTCCACAAGCTCCTCTTGCACTCCCTCACTTAGCCATGTGTCACCTCCAAGTCGTTTGGGAAGGGACCTGGTAACATTTGAGTGCCCAATTAAGCGCAGGGGCTCAGTCCGCGCCCCCCTCCCGGGTTCCGTTCAAGCACGTCACGACGGACGGTCTGCCATATTCCCCGCTAACCGCACACACACTCCCGTACTTACTCGCTCCTCCCGCCCTCTCGTTCTTTTTCATGCTTACTTCCCTCCGTCTGTTCTGCCTCTTATTTTTTTTATTTTTTTTTTCCACACAAACACACTCCTCTCTCTGGTTAAAGATCCCCCGTGGATCTGATTGCAGCTTATCTTTGGAACAGGAGGTTACGACTGTTTGATCCACGGCCGCCGGACCCGCTGCCAGCTATACACCGGGGCCTGGACGCTGCTTATTAACCGGAGGGGTTCCTCCCGCTGCGGCTGCAAAGGATCCAAAGACCTGGTGTTTTGCTGCCTTTTGGTGAAAGATTAAGCACTGTTTTCTTAAATTAGCCTGGAAAACATGAAGCATAAAGATAAAAGAAGATATTCTTTATCCACAAGGTCAAGTAGGCGCTCATTATCACCAAGATTGAATAATTACTGAACGTAAGAAGTGCAGGGGAAGAGGAAAAAAGAAAAAAGAAAAAACAAACTCAAGTTAGCACAGTCAGGCCTTTTGAAGTGTTAAAGGACTGCTTATTCCCTTAACTGGAGTGAAAGAGCATTGCTAGATAATTTAGGTTACAGACTCGGTGGTGACAGCTGGGCAGCATTGAAAGCCAACCAAATAGACATAAATCACGGAGTCTTTTTTCAATAAGTAGGTTAATATCTCAGAATGGCGTTTAATGTTTTATTCAGCGTGGAAGCAGGGACAGTGTAAAGGGACGGCAAGTGTTTTCAAATGCAGATGGGAGGTGAAGGGCTGGGCAGGGCTTGGCATCTCCCCGTGGGTGCCTCTGAGCACTGTTGAAGAAGCGCACGGATGATTCTCGTCCCCTCTCGATCCCACTCCATATTAAACAAATGCTTTGTAAGTGTGCCGTCATTACTATTTATCACAAATAAATACTTAAGCACTGAGAGCTTAGCACCCTGCTGCTTTACAGTTATCCATTATTTCTGTCACCTGGTTGTCCTTTTGCTGTCTCCTCCCCCCGCTGCTCTGCCTCGCTTTCTTTTTAGGGGACTGGATGTTCTGACCGATGTCCTTCAACTCAGTCGTGTGCTGGGAGCGAGCTCGTGGCAAGAGCCAATGTGCCAAGCCTCCCTGCTTGGTGTCCCATATTCTCCTGCCTCTCACCTGTGGCCTTGCCCCGACAGGACAACGAGGCCAAAGGCTTTACTGTTGCTCCACGCAGCTCTCAAGATGATGCCCTTCCTCTATTTTTTTAATTTATTTTTTTATTTATCACTTTTCCTCCTCCACACTCTCTTTTCCCCCAGCAAGTTCAAAAGTGCCCCGGGCCCACTTGCACCTCAGACGGGAGGGCAAAAGTCCACTGCATCCCGTCCTCTACGGCGGGCATTTTTGGAAGGTGATCCGGTCGTTTCTTCCCTCTGCCACGGTGCTTGGCGGGCTGGCTGGCTCCGGTGCAGCGCGGCGTGCGCTGGCGTTGGAGGCTGGAGCTGGGGCCAGTGCGCTCAGAAGCTGATGAATTGCAGCAGAGATGCGGCGCGGCAGCCGTCGAGGAGCTCCGGCAAGCGGCCGTCACGCACTATCACAGTCTGCCCGCGTGATGAGGGGAATCGGAGAGACAGCGCTGACAACTTAATTTAACACCAGATCTGGAGGAAGCCAGAGTGCCACTGCGCGCTGGATAATTGATAACTCTGCCACCCCACCACACCTTGCTTCACCTCCCGCCCACCACACCCCGGATCTCATCATTGACCCAAATCGCTGGTGAATAGATTACCGTACAGATTCTAACGCTTCTCAGGTAGTACTGCACTCCAGAAGCAAGTCTGTAAAGTGCATCGATGGGATGTTTGGAATTTAAGCTGTTGTCATCACATCTGATCAATCTATCAGTAACGTAAGACAACCTCACATTAAAGAACCTTTTCCAATCTTTACAACAATTGACACGACAATACTATCGCCTTGAAAAAATGGATCCTGAGAACATCGATTTGGATCCAATAAAAGTCACTTTCAAATAATTTGTGCTCAAAAGACTTTAAATTCACTAGATTTTTAGATGGGATTTCTAGATTACGCTGCATCCTCCTCTTAGTGGGTGACTATAGTGATTGAAGACAATCTGTTTGTCATCCGCCCTGAAGTGCAGAAATGTCTCCTTGGGCTGTTGTGCTGTTGTGCTGTGGCGCTGCGGGGGGATCTCGCTGCCTGGATCTCCTTCACAGGCTGTTGGAGGCAGCCGCGCAGAAGCCCGGTTGACTGGTAATGCCTATTAATTACTAATACAAACTGCTAATTAGCAGACCAAACACTGGCATCTGTACAGTTTGTTTTCCCCTGCAGCGATGATATTGAGTTCTGACACAAAGAGGCAGTAAACCTGAGCTGCCTGATGCGCATCAGAATCAAAAGGGACTTGCCGCTAAGCATACTTAATGCTGGGATCAGGCGCCAGAGTGGTCAAATAAAGGGCAGAGCCAAATTTCATAACAATGAGATGATGCATGACCCAATACAAGCTCAACAAAGTACAGTGGTGGAAAGTAACTGAATATTTACACAAATACCTTTTATTGACCGTATTTTTCCATTTAAAATAGGGTTGTCAAAAGGTCTAAGCTCTCTGTCGCGGAACTAAAACAAGGTCCGATTCAGAAACTACACAGATTATTTTTTTGTTTCAAATGTTTTCAGAAATACTATTTACTGAATTGTTTTAGTAATAAAAGAGAAAGTTTGTGACCTAGGTGCAATGTTCTGGTTTGAAATCCAGGAGCAGACAGCCCCGAGTGATGCGTCGCCTCTTGGACACTGTCAACAAGTTAGTTTGTAGCTGGCTGAAGAAGAAGCAACAGGACCACATTAATGTGAATAAATATTTCTTTTGAAAAAAGAGAAAAAGACAAAAGAAAAAAAATAAAGTTTGCCATTTTTTGTTAACATGAACAGTTAAAAATTGTGATTAATCGAAATTAATCCACAGCAACCATTAATCTGATTAAAATCGAATGGATGGAATATGAGAAAAATCTGTATCGCTAGATTGTCTAAGTGGAGTTGGCATGCTAACCAATGTGACGCTACAATTTTATACAACAAGATGGTGTTTTGAGGTACTATTGCATCTAGTCTGCTATTAGTCCCATCTAGGGGAAGTTCAAATAAATAAATACTGCTGTCAAACACAATGATGGCTGAAGCCTGGATCAGCATGAAGGATGGATGGATTCATTTAGCACATTTCAAGATTTAAGTGAACTACAAGCCCACAGACAAAATAGATAAAAACTGTAATAACAAAATTTATTTTCATAGAGACTTGCAAAAAAAACCCTGAACCAAAACCTCAGCTTCATTTTTATATTTTTGATACCATTGGGTGAGCTTTTACTCCAGTTTAATAAAACTATTTGTAAGTTTCTTTTTCCTGACGTAGCTTTACTATTCACTGTAATATTTGTCAAAAAAGGTTTCCAAAAACACATTGAATTCTCCAACTGTGTATGTACAGGTATTCTATACCCCGACATTTATTTTCTTTAACGCAAATATCCAACATTCAGTGGCTTTCATGATAGAAGTTGGTGTACTTGCTACTTTGCCCTGTGAAGTAAAAAAAAAACAACAACTCAGTGCTATTCCTTGACTAGTGGAGTTTGATTGATTAAAAAGTTAAACGCTACCTGCACCTCCCTTCAAGTGGTTTTGTCTGCTTGTGTAAAACAAACTCAGTAGCGACGAAAGATATAACAGACCCAACACAGTGATTGGCATCTTTTAATCACCTTGAATATTGTTGGATGTGTAACAGACAATTTCCTGTTGTCATTTGTTATACATTTTAAAAGCAATCACGAAGTTAAAAAAAAAACCCGACAGTGATGTCACAGAGGGTAGCATGGTGGCGAACAGGAATATCCCTGGTTCAAGTCCAGAGATTGTACCACTGTTTGTCTTTCTGTGTTTACCCTGTCATGGACTGGTCATTTAACCAGGATGTACCCTGCTTTTACACTTAACCAGCTGCGATCAGTTCCAACATTGCAACCCTGAATTGGATGAAGTGTAAAAGATGTAAAAGACCTGCTCCATGCTGGACTAAATCCATGCTGTACAGAATGTACAAATTGATATTAATAATTTAGATATGTGAATGTTTCATTTTGAATATGGATATTTACAATGCATTTACTATTTTTAGTAGGGCTCTGAAATTATACATTTTATTTAATCAGATCAATCACAGGGTTCCTGTGGATTAATCACAATTAAATATTTATTTTGAATCTATATTAATCACAATTTATTTTGCATGAGCAAACAGACTCAAGAAAGAAATATATATATATATGTATATATGAAATTAACGTGTTTATTAAACACCTTTTAACAGTTCATTTTAACAAAGAAATTTCAAAACAAAGATTCAGCCACATTAATGTGTTCCTGTTACTCCTTCAGCCAGCGACTAAGACAAACTAACTTGTCGATATTGTCCGAAAGGCGAGCTGACTACTTACTTAGAATGTTGCTGCAACTGAGTAACAGTGAGCAACAACTAACGTATTAATGTGGTATATTAATTTGGAAGTGCTTTGGTGAAAAGGAAAACTCCTTCCTGCAGAGTGTGCATGATACTTTGTGTCGGTGGACTGTTCCTTTTTTGGGGGTTTTCTACTCAAATATACCATCGAGACAGCCTATATGCTGAATAGGGTCTTCCGTCTCGAGTCACCACCAGATCAACTGCCCATTTGCGTTTGTGCTACAGTAAGTCTCCTTGGACCAAATGTGCTCCGTGGGACGTTTCAGGGATATCAGCACTGCAGATGGGTTATTTGCTTGCATTTTTTTAATGAGATTAATCATGATCACGTCAATTTCGACAGCCCTCGCTTATAGATAATTAGACTTCTTCTTTCATGTGTAATTAGTGATGCTACAAGGCTGTACAATAACACGTTGGAGCTGGAATTCAAAGAAAAAGAAAGAATAGTGTTTGAAAGTATAGGGATTAAAAAGACACCACAGAAAATTAGAGTTATGCTCACATATCCAGCTTTTGTATAACGTATCAGTATCAGTGACACCAGCTAAGATTTTTACTTGGTATCACACATGATTTTTTATGACTGTGAAGCAAATGTGACCTTTTTTCCTGCGTAAGACGAAATCACAGAACTGGGAAACTACACAGCCTTGAACCTCACTGCTCTCGCCGTCCTCGCATGTTGGCAGCATCAAGCTGAAGACATTGTTGAGCATTGTCCTGTTTTATTATCTTTGTGACGATTGTCCATTTTCTCTCTTCTGCCTTCAGTGACAAGTTGCACTTTGTTTTAACTAGTTCAGAAAAATGACTTTAGTATCTCCTCTGGACGAGTAAGTCAGTTTTCTTCCAGTCCGTTGCAAAGGATTCGAGAAGTTACTGTAGGATGCATTTGTCCGTTATCAGGCTTGGCTCGCAGCAGTACCTTATGAGTAACCCGTCCCCAGGCCCATCGCAGCTCCTCCCCAGCCAAGTCAAGATGCCACCCCACCCCGCCACCCCACGCTCCTCGCACACAGAAAATAAATGAGTAATCGGCCACAAAGTGTCAGCCAGCCTTAATCCCCTTTTAATTTCCTTGTGGGGCCTGCGCCAGGGCTCTGGCTGCAGAGCGGAGCTGGCCGCCGATGGCAGGATGGCCGCAGTGACAGGCAGGCAGCGCAGGCCTGGGGGTTTTTACTGGGATCCCAGCAAAGAAAATACAATAACCACACACCGCCACCACTGTTTGCCTTACACTTGAGCAGGATTTACGTTTCCCCAGCACTCTGCTGAAAAGTATGTGTGCACATGTGCCCACACACACACACACACACACACACACTCACACACACACACACACACACACACACACACACACACACACACACACACACACACACACACACACACACACACACACACACACACACACACACACACACACACACACACACGCACACAATAGTTGTGCAACCAGATTGTGCTATGGACATATGCATGTTATTTTTCTCTCTGCTTCCCTCATGAGGTTACACACACACACACACACACACACACACACACACACACACACACACACACACACACACACACACACACACACACACACACACACACACACCTACATGCATACATTAAGCATGTGCTGGAGCACTCAAGCACACCCCTGGTAATACTACGCTAGATGAGGCTATTTATATCTTAATTTATACAGGTTGGTCTCAGCATAGGGGTCGATGCCACACAGCTGCCCGATCCCCCACAATCCCACAATGCCAAGAGTATTATCTCCTTTTGAACAGCAATTTATTTTCCTCCCTCTTCACAGTTATTCAAAAGTAAAGGTCCCGTCATTAAAATGTATGCCTCCTCGGCGCGCTCGCAACCGGAAAAGGGCAGCCAGTGGACGGCATCGGCTCCCCATTCACGTAATGAAAGGCGTGAAGGGAAGAGGAG
This sequence comes from Lipophrys pholis, assembly GCF_963383615.2. Taxonomy (NCBI): domain Eukaryota; kingdom Metazoa; phylum Chordata; class Actinopteri; order Blenniiformes; family Blenniidae; genus Lipophrys; species Lipophrys pholis. The sequence goes on along the minus strand of NC_137641.1, from coordinate 16,740,555 downwards.
TGAGGCGCGCGCTGAGGAAGACGCCGCACATCTTTGTAACACATTTGCCTGAGAGGTGGGTTCAGCGGAACAAAATGGTGAAGGTTAACGTTATTCTGGCAGATGAAGGAATTTTTCATGACATTTACACATAGCAGGGATTTTCTCAGCGGGAGTGCCCTCATAACACTCGGCTGCACAGCATATGAGCAGTGGCATATGCATTAAGTGTACAAAATATTAAAAGTGCCCGCGCGTTCCAGTGAGACAAAGCCCTAAACACATTTACAGCGTGTAGTAAACTACATTCGGACCGTTCACAGTTTAGATTTGTGGTATTTTAGGGTTTCCGATACGCAACGTCGTACAGATTGACGTGCATGTTAACGAATTAACAAACTCATTGTCCAAACTGTAATTTAGCAACAGTTCTGCTGTTACATGACTTGGCCACTAGAGAGCAACGACGAGCTCATTGTTAGCTATGAAAAACAAATATGGCCAGATGACGCCAATTGAAAATTCACAACAAAAATCTGTTAATTATCACGATAATTAATGTGTGAAAAGTTTACGTTGAAAAATTAAAGAACCTATCTGGTTGAAATGGTACTAATCTGGTATTTTTCATATAGTTTTTCCTCCTGAATCTGCGTTTTAGAATTTGATAAACTATTAAAATGTTGACGAGTTTCAATTTCTAAGCATTTAATTCCTGTGGTTTTTTTTTGGATGACTGAAACATGTATCTTTAAGCATCGTCTAGTTTTTCGATTTTTTTTTTTAAATGTATGTGCATCTGTGTTTCTTTGCACAGGCTCTTAACAGAGCTACACTCTGGGTGACCTCAACAATACATGAAGACCACAACTGCTTCAACAAGTGATGAAAATCACACTTTTAAACATGTTTTGGTACATTTCTAAATTAAATCTTTATGTAATGTATTGTAGCTGGTTCTGTTGTACCATTGATGCTTTATGTTATTTTCCAGAACTGGCAGGAATTCTCCTATCCCGGCTAATTAGTTGTGACAATTACGGTTACAAACACGAGTTAAGAGAAAATACGTATTTTCTGAGGTGTTGTTTGAAGAATCAATTATGCGTGGCGAGCAATATTAACTCTTTTGTGATGGTTTCAGTCTGAATGGTTCATCTGTGCTCAAATCGACAGGCGAGAGAAGTGTTTGTAGCAGCTCCAGCCTTTTTATAAGTGAGGATTTGCAGCTATACGTTGTTGCACATCACTTGATAAGTTGGACTAAGAATAAAGAATAACCATTTCAAGATATTACCTTGGGTTTTGGGAACTTGTGACGGGTAAATTTTCACCAATTTCTGACATTTTACAGATTAAATGAATAGTCCTATTTCTCATCTGCCCTCCTCTTCAAACTTACATGGCAGCATCTGCTGTGTTTGATTATAAATACAGGCCTGTAAGTGGAAAAGAGAATATTCAAACTGTCTATAAGGGTTTTTCTTCTGAGCACCAGTTTCCACAGCAAAGGTCTTTATGGCAACATAAGGGGTTAGCCTAGATTTTCAGTCCAGTCTCATTTAAGGCTAATTCCTGTGTGGGCCTAGATGTTTGATCCCATTGCCCATCTGAAGTAATTAAAGGGTTATTAGTAAACAGATATTCACGCTCGCTCACTCTTGCCAACTGTTTCATGCCATCTGCTGCCGGCGCACGTGCTTTGACATTGGAAATATGCTGCTGAACCGATACGAGCGTTTGAACGCATAGGGACCGAACCGAGCTTTCATCAAGTCTAAACACAGTCAAACAGTGTCATCTTCCTGTGTGTGTCAGACTGTCTTTTGTTGTGTGTGTGTGTGTGTGCGTGTGTGTGTGGTGGATAGGTGGGTGTGTGTGCATAGTGGGGGAAATAGAAGGATGTGTAAGAAATTATAAGCCTATTTGTGCTATTTTAAACCTTGTTAATTTCAATCCCTTTTAAGTGGATTTACTTTTAATAGCAGCCGACCACTATTCTTATATTCCATCACTGCAGCCCCCCTCTCCTTCCCCTTCCTCTTTCTCTCTCTCCCTCTCTCTCTCACTCTCTTTCTCGCTCTCTCTCTCCTCCGGCACCATCTCTGCCCTCCAGTCTGTTTTTATCCTTTTTTTATTTTCAGTAATATAGAAGGGATTAACCCTGCCGGCCCCTCAGTGGTTACTGTTTCATTTTATTCTTATTAAAATCTTAAGAACCTGTTTTATTATTCCTGTTTGATACTACCTCAATAATCCGCCTGCCTGGGCGGCTCTGTGTGTGTGTGTGTGTGTGTGTGTGTGTGTGTGTGTGTGTGTGTGTGTGTGTGTGTGTGTGTGTGTGTGTGTGTGTGTGTGTGTGTGTGTGTGTGTGTGTGTGTGTGTGTGTGTGTGTGTGTGTGTGTGTGTGTGTGTGTGTGTGTGTGTGTGTGTGTGTGTGTGTGTGTGTGTGTGTGGCGTGCAGCCACAAGCCCATAGGTGTGCTGAGTGATGGATGTGTGCACTTGTCTTTGGGCTGGCAGGAAGTCCAGGACACATTTACACACATTTTTAATCACGTCCAACGTATAGACGCACAAACACCCGTCGTCTCCCACTGCCAGTTGAAAATCCACCGGTTTATCTCCTCTTCCAACATTTAAGGCCGTAATATATCGAGACTTTGTGTGTCTTCCACTCATCGTCTGGTGTGTTTTTCTGTAATTCTCCACTCCTGACAGATGTTTTCTTTTTCTTTTTTTTTTCTTTCCCTTCCTTCTGTCTTTCTTCTTCTTCTTTCCCTGTACGTGTCGAGATGGCTATTACCGCTGATGGGTCTCTAGTGTTTGCTGTGATCTTTCTTACAGTGAGCTGCATTGATTTTGTGAAACCTCTGATAAATCTCAGACAGGAACTAGACAGGAGTGTTGTCACAGCAAAGCTTCCCCGGATCACGCAGTGATTTCCTCCTGCAGTTTCGTTGACCCGGGGAGGTTTATTTAGAGAAAGCAGTGCAGAGTGCCGCTGCTCGGGTTTGTTGTCTGCCACGGCTCCGTCACATCTGCTGCTACATAGCTTAACTTCAACATCAGCTCCACGTGGATTAATCCAATTTGAATTCCCTTTGATTTCTGCTTCTAAATGCTCATTTTTAATGTTAAATCGTGTTTTCTTTCTCACGAGCGGGACACAGTCGCTCGGTGTGTTTTCTGTATATGATCAGACGCGTTGCGAGTCGAGGAAGGAGGCAGGCATGTGCATTATTACATTATTCATGTTTTATTTTACTTTTAATTTAATTCAAACGTGTGCCCCTCTGGAACAGTAACCATTTGTGATGCTGACAAAAGATGTGTAACATTTTCTTCATTTACATGCAAAAGGTTTTATAAACCGCTTGAAATGTATTTATATTTCTCAAAACCGAGACTTCCACAAATAGAATTTCATTCAGCTTCAGTGTAAACGTATGCAAGCAGAATCTAAAAAGTGTCGGTAGCTTTAGATTCAACCAAAGGTAAGAGAGATTATGTATATTCATTTGAGAGAGCAAACTAAATACAATTCATCCAATAACATGTGGACCGTCCAACTTGTTTATCATCGGTTAAACATTGATTTACTTTATTATACTGATTTGCTTGAAAAATGTTAGCTGTGTAATCCGATGCTTGTCTTACCTTAATGCTACCTACTCCTTTGAAAGCATTTCAAATGTTAGTTTTGTTTGTACATCATTGTTTTACACTGTAGTTCCATCCATCCATCCATTGACGTTCAGATCCAAATCCAATATTTAACATTTTGGTGTAAACAAACAATTGGAATGGGAGTCGGACCTTTTTCATTCAAACTTCTGAAATCTGGGTTCAGCTTTTCTCTTCACCATCCAACTCTTTACTGTAAAAAGGTTTGTCAGTCCAAACTCATTTAGGTAGATGGATGAATATACAGGTTACATGTTTATGGGACTAGAAAATGCTTATTTATTTTTCTTGTATTGTTGAAAATTGTGTAAACATAACACTGGGAATAACCCCAACATTCGCTCAGGCGTTACCATTGTGGTGGACTGGAAATGCTTAATTTGAACCCTCTGGTGCATAATTTGCACACGGCTGTGCTCTTAGCCACACTGTCATCGCAGAGCTTGTTCAATGGAAAGTTTCCATCCAGCGTATCTAGAGTCGCCTTCTCACATCTTCATTTTCACGTTTCATGCATCACATCTATGAGCTTGCTACCCTTCGTAGGGCCTTCCACTGGGGTGTTTGCTGCCAGATGTGTCTGCTGCTTTGGTATAATTAGTTTGCCCCAAACTGAGAGGAACTTTCTCAGGTGCACTGAGATATGCTCTGGGTTGGAATCTAAAATCAACTTAACTTCAACTTTCACCACTTGGCAGTTCTTCACTTTGTGTTTTTGTCAGTCCTCAGATGTTTGTTTCAAATGACACCCTGGTGAACCTGGTCTGCGATTGAATGCTTGTCCTGTGGAAGCATGACGAAGAGCCTCCGAGTTGTAATTGTAAGAAGCTCGCCTGCCAAATCAGCCAGCATGATGGGAATGTATGAGTTAATCGCCCCTCGGGGATAAGTAACATTCTTTTGATTCTGAAAATGTTGCAGGTGCCTCATAACATCTGGCGGAACAGTGCAGGTGTCCTCAACCAGAAAGAGATTGCACTCGTTTGACCTGCATTGGAGGCGGGCCAGAAAAAGGCCTTTCGCTATCAGACAAATTGCCAATTAACATACATTCAGTTACTTTCATGTCAGTTTTCATTGCACAACTCTCACGCAGATCAAACTGATAACATCTCTTTCTGACTGTGGTCACATGAGAGGGTCGGGGATCTTTTGCACCTCATTTCAGACCTGTAATCCAATTTTTATGGATTTATTTTGAAATCAATAAAAGCTGCCCTATGTTTGTGGCATTAGTTTTATTAATAGGGGCCTGATGTTGCCAGATTCTGTAAGAAGAAATAGCTGACGTGTTTTTCCTTTTGCACAGGACCGTATGAGCAGGCAGGTGAAGGTGGTGTTGGTGGAAGGAGGAAGTAGTGGAGGGGGTAAATAAATTTTTGATTTTCATGAATGTAACCTATCATTTAGTATGATTACGAAGAGCATCTGTTCAAGTCCAGCTGTAAGCTTTCCAACCTGCGCACGGATCATCTTCATTATAAAACAGACCATAACGCTCAAGAGTCTCCGCAGGCGGGCGGCCCCGCTCTGGATTACGCCATCGACTTACCTGAAAGGTCACCATTATTTGATTTTCTCAAAGAGGGCACTGTTTATACCTGTTTATCGACTGCCGATTCAACGATTCGCGTTCCTTTCCCTTTGTTGTCCCCCTCCCGGTTGAGTCGTCTGCCGCTCTAATTTCTCATTTACGGCGCGTTGGGTTGAGATGAGAGGGAGGACTGTGGAGGACAAAGCTGATCACGCTGTGCGAGATGAATCAGGAACTGAACCAAAGTGTTTCATTAAGAGCCGCTGGCTGCCTGCTCAGACGACACCGGGGGGTGCAATCCCCCCACGTTCACTCCCTCCCTCTTCCTCCTCCTTTCCTTTTCCTCCACCCTTTCTGCATCCCTTTCTGCCTTTTCAGCTCAACTGGCTAACGCTTCCTTCCTCGCCTCTCCTCTCTTCCTGAGGCCTGTGAGAGCATCCCCTTCCTCGCAAACAGAGACATAACCAAATCCCCCCCCCCCCCCCCAAACCCGTTCCCTCCCCCTCCTGCGCCGGGGTCACACCGTCAAAATGACTCTTTTTATTACAGTTCATAAACAGCGGCTCCCCCGGCGGCCCCGGGAAATTTCACATAAACTTTGATCAAACAGACGTTAGCCTCCCTGGTCCTCCACCACCTCTCTCCACGCGTGAAAATAGCTCCGCTCAATCACAGGCAGAGAAAACACGCCGAAAACAGTGCAAATAGCAAGGCAGTCACCGATATATCAAGTCATTATTGACCAGAACACCAGGGGAAAAGATCTCATATAAAAACAATAAGTTACTCTTTGCCTTTTTCCTTTTTTTTTCCTCCCCTTCTTTCCCTCTACCACCCTCTCCTCTTTTAGCGTAGGCAGCAATGTAAGGCTGTAAACTTTGCGGCTTAAAATTAATCGCTTCGAGGGGAGCCCGATCCAAGGTGATAAAAGCCGCCAAAATAAAAGGGAGCTGGTTGATTTTAGCCGTGTGTGCGCAAGGTGCCACAACCCGGACGTCGGGTTTTCACGGCTTCCCGTCGCTCCGTCGCCTCATGTCGCACAGCTGTTTCCTCCCTCGGCGTGTCCAGCTCCCTCACTGGGTATGGCAGCTCGCTTTGATGGGGATGAGCAGCAGCAAAATATAGCAAACGTTTTTTTCTTTTGAAAGTGGTTTTCTTGACAGAAATATTTCAGCTCCAGGACTGTAGTCAAAGGGGCAAAGGCCGAGGTCTTTGGACATGTGTCATTAGGATTTGAGATTAAAAATATACCCGAATGGGAATGTTACTGGGTGATACTGATAGCCGAATGTCACAATATTGGTATACAGTTTTAGGGCTTGTTTACACAACGATTTCAAGTTAAAATGCAAAACTTTTGTCGCATTTTTGATGTTCATTTACAGGACAGTGGTGCTCCGAGCCACTGAAAACACAACTTTTTGAGATGGTGGAAAGGCTGCTGCTGCGCGTGCACATCACAGCCGTAGTAAATTGTTGTTCTGCACATGTACCAGTAGATGGACAATAACACCAACATTTGCCTCCAGAGTGTCATGACTCCCAGTTTATATTCTCCTGGGACTTGATAGTTGTATAGTTGAGAGTTCACAATTTCAAACGGAACATTTGCATTAGTCTCCAAACAGTATCGACTGACTTAATTTATAATTTCTTCAAAATGGTTATAATCAGGAACAAAATTTCAATCTAATAGGACGCTAAATTCTTCAGTGATTTCTGCTTATTTAAATTCAACGAGCTGTCTGGAATGGAAAACATTTCTTTTGAAATAATAATACTAGCACTCCTACTGGTAGGTCCAGGTAGTGCAGATGTCATGAATATTTATAAGTTCAATGTTTGCTCATTCAATTTATAATTTGTAATGTGATAAATTGAATGAAAATTGTAAATGTTGTTTTATTTACAATATTCGCTATAATAACATGGCTATTCTTCTCCACGAAGCAGTCGAAATGTTTAATTCTTGGTCATCATATTGATAACTATAATTTGAATTTCCTTTCCTTACTTGGTTTTATTGTTGTGACTCCATGAGGGAAAAAAACAACAAAAAATAACAAAGAGGGCTCAATTGAATGCAACTGTCTTAGTGTTATTACATGCTGAGGCTTGGCTTGGGTTTCTTGTTGAAAATCTGACAGACATTTCAATAAATCTCATTTATATTTTGCTTTTCACAGACGCCTAATATAGCTGCAGCTGGGGAAAAAAAACAAAATTGCTGTCATATGTTGAAGTAGTGATATACATATACGGTGTACATAGTCACACCATCAGGAAAGTGATTCAAGTGTCATATAAATGTATGTCTTGATGCCGTCATAAGACATTATGCAAACTGTCTAAACATTCACAGCCATTAACAATAAAGAGTTTCATATAATAACTGATAAACAGGTTGCTTGAGTTCAGTGATGAGGATGAATAATTAAAAGACAACCATCTAACTAGTTTCTTCCCACCATTTGGTTCAATATCACAGTGACAGCAGTACACTCTGTTGTTCGCCTTCACGCTGGACTTCTTTTCACTAAAAATAATGTTTCAGGAGTTACAGGACTTAAAAAAGAAAATACAAAAAAGTTTGAAAAGCACCAGTGATCTGGGAAGACATTTCCTCTCAGATTTTGAATCATAAACAAGGTGAGGATTCTTTTTGTGGCAAGATGCAAATATAACTTCTGATATAACTTGATCGAGTGACACTCATGTGGATCTTCTTGACTGTAATTTGGATTTGCAGCATTTTAGAAAATAACTAACTGGTTATGAATTTAAAAAATTTTTTTTTTATAATATAAGCTAAATGTGGGTTTATTTGGATATGCATCTAAATGAGAAAAAAAAAAAACATTAAAAATAAAATAAAATGAACAAATCATTGTTTTCACTGCTTTATAACTCTTTGATTTCATTGAAAAATTATCTTATATTGAACTAATTGCAGTTTAAAAAAAAAAAAAAATCAAAAAAAGCTTAATATTGTTAGAAAAGCATCGTGTTGAGAGATGCTCGTTCCCTCATCTCTCTACACTGGCATCGTCCACCATGTTCCTCTTTTTCTATCCAAGCAACATCCATCTGAGCCAGAGTTTCTCCTCTGTGTCACTGTTTCCTCCCGACCGCACTGTATCATATCAGCTCCATCACCCACCCCTCGCTGGATAACCCCCCCACTGACTCCTCACCTTTCCATTCTTTCCTTCTCATGACTCAACCTCTCTTTTCTTTAATGCTCTGTTAACGGTGCCAATTACTCTGTCTCTCCGAGCAGTGTCCCCCCCCCCCCAGGCGCCTTTACCTTTCCTCCCATCTTTTCACTGCTAATCCTCTCCTGGCCCCTAATTGTTTGGGACAGCAGCTCTGTGAGGTCAGACGTGGTGTTAAAAACAGAGAGTCCAACTACCGAGTGACACGTCTCCTCATCCTGATCAGATTGCCATATTCTGGATACTATATATACATGAAAAGAGTCAGCCTGTTGTTTTTGTCTGAGTGTCTTTTTTTCCATTTCTATCTCTTCTTTCTTTCTCCTGAGGGTCAGAATGCAACCTGGAGCCAGAATCAGTCTACAAATTGTCAGAGAGAAGCCCAGAAGAAGAAACAGGAGGCTCGGTGTGGCTCTAGTTCATTATGACTCGAGATGCGAGTTCGGCAGCAGTGTCTGTTGACATTGTCATAGTTATCATGAGAACATCTGTGTACGGCCTGTCAGGGTGTGTGTGTGTGTGTGTGTGTGTGTGTGTGTGTGTGTGTGTGTGTGTGTGTGTGTGTGTGTGTGTGTGTGTGTGTGTGTGTGTGTGTGTGTGTGTGTGTGTGTGTGTGTGTGTGTGTGTGTGTGTGTGTGTGTGTGTGTGTGTGTGTGTGTGTGTGTGTGTGCACAGCAAGGAGGACATGTTTTGTGTGACTGCACGCGGATACATACAGGAGCATGTGCTCCCTGTGCATTTTTTTTCCTGTTTTCATGTGTCCATGCGGGGAGTAGAATGACGTTTCCAGGTTTGGATGGCGGCGTCTTGTCACCCAGGGGTCTGCTGAAAACCTGCCTGCACGTGGGATCAAGGGGGCGCAGGGGGCTGCGGCGGCGCCTACCCAGCCTGCCTGACTGCACACCAGCTGCAATCCCCAGTCGCCTCCGCCAAACATCCTTGGCAGCCGGCGCCCCTGCCCTTTTCCCTCCCGGCTCTTCATCTCGCAGGCTTCTCATGAATTGATTTTTATTCCTGCCGCCTCCTCCTTGCACGGTGGCGTAGGCGACATACATGTGGGCCGCTCAGCATCCAGTTGTTTATTCCATAGTACACAAGACGTCCTTTTCCACAAGTCAATATTTATAAAGACAACATGGTACTGTTTAAAATAATGTCATTGAAATCAAATCACAAGAAAATGCACAATGAACAACAAAATATCAATACAATATCAAAAAAAATATATATATGCCATTATCACCCCCACCGTGCAAACAAAACCCCAAGAAAACATAAAGCACATGTTAGTTTGCTTTACCCTGTGGAGAGGAGGCGGGATCCTGAGGGAGCGAGTGAAACAATCACTAAACATCAGTCCAACCATCAAAATCAGAGTGTTATTGTGGAATCTCCAGCAGACTCCCCCCACTGTGCAAACAAAATACAGAAAGTGCCACACATATAAAATCAACATCACCACGCAGCGAAGAAGCAGGATATTGAGTGAACAAAGGCAAACAAATAAAAAAATGAGCAAAAATGTATCAGTCTGTCCAGGAGACTCCCCCATTGTGCAAAAAATTTTTTTTAGAAAACGGCTGCATACAACAGTTTGCTTCAGGTCATGGAGAGCGTCACAATGTCAGTGGGGTTTTTTTTCGTCTACAATGTTTTGTTACACATGGTACAGTGTTCTCTCAAACAGGCCCCCATTGTACAAACACAACTAAAAAGCACAGTATGCATATGATCTTCTTTGCACTGTGGTAATATTTTTGGGAACCTGAGGAAACGAAATGCACAACATCTTTGCAACCATCAAACACATAACCTGCATTGCTTGAGAGTGAGGACGACTCCACCCTGAGTCAAGAGAAAAGCAGATGTTAAACTATCATTTCAAAATTCACAATGTCTATCATTGTATTTTCTTTAGCAGACTCCCCCACTGTGCCACATAAAAAGAAAGTGCTGCACATATGTTTGCTTGCTTTGCTTTGTGGCAGCTAAGCAGGATCCTGAGGGAACAAACGTGAGAATTTAAAATGAGAGCACTCATAACAACTACAGAACTCCATTGGCACAGACATAGATAGTACATACAAATAATTATCTTTTTTTAGATTTTATAACAATGGCAGCTCCAGAGTGTCATAACTCCCAGTCCATATTCTCCTTCGACTTGGTAGTTTTGAAGTTTAGAGTTCGTCAGAATTGCAAACCAACTTTGTCGTCTGTCCATATGAATGTCTGCTGACTCACCATTTTTAATGTTTACAGTGTATTGATCTCGGCACGCATGTGTGTGTGTGGTTTCATTACAAAAACAACAAACGGCATCCACTAGTGGCCCAATGTGAAAACTACATCAATGCTTCTACAATTTCAGTGTAAACCGACATCGTTTTCAAAATATTGACGAGTAAATCCAAAACTTTTCTGAAACGAAAACCTACCAATGATGCGTTTTTACTTGTGTAAACGGAACCCAAATGCATGCCATCATGTTGGTGACCTGAAAACTATTCACCAGCTCACGAAACCCTGCTGAGGTGTTCTTTTACTGTTTGGTAATAAATTGTCCATGAGAGGGCGCTGCAACCGTGCCGTTACTTGTTTTTTAAGAAAATCGGAGGTCATTGTGTTTGACCCCTGGGTACACGCTAAGATGTAGTTTTTGCCCTGCGTCTGAATCTACTAAAACCTATTTATTTACAAGTAATTACCCAAGAAGTAATTGCATAATATATAACAAGAAGAAACGACTACCAAGACGGCGCCTCGGCTTATGAATTATTCCCTTGAGCCGGAAAAAAAAATATCAACATTTGATGTGATGGATTTTTATGGGGAGCCTGTTTATCTTTGTAGTCGTGTCAGTGTTTACAAATATGTTAGAATTATTCCGCGCGGCTCGTAGTGTTTGTCCTTTACTGCCTGTAAGAGGATGTTGATATTCTTAGGGAAAAAGTGTTATGAGAGCAGTCAGGAAAAGTTGATTCCCATAAACAGGCTAACTTGAGACATCTGTTGTGAGAAGCACTTGAATCACTATTTACTGTTTGGCAAATTTCTGCTGTACATCACAACCTGTGTGTATATGCGTGTATGTGTGTGTGTGTGTGTGTGTGTGTGTGTGTGTATATTGGGGATTTTTTTTTTTTTTATTGTTTATTCCCAGGCAAGTGGGAGAATTTGTTGTGTTTTCTTGGGGTGTTCTTACGCTGGAGTTTGGGGACTGTCAAAGGGACGAGGCGCAGCACAGTTAAACTGGGACTCTCAGTACCCATCAGGCCGCCGTGAGTCTGTGTGAAGACGACACCACAGAAGGAGCCTTCCAGAAGAGGCGTCACATCCAGTTAGCAGACACCCAGCGTGCTAAAGAGGTTAAACTGCTGCGCCTGGCACAGCCAATTGTATTGATAACCGTTTGAAGCCGGTTCCTCCTCTCCTACCTGGCATTGCGCTTTATTCGGCGTGCCACTCCAGGCAAACTTCAAACGTGGCAAAGTGCGCTTCCCTCCACACAGGTGTATATAGGCGTGGGTGTCTGTGGGTGTCTATGTTCTGACTCTGTGTGTGTGTGTGTGTGTGTGTGTGTGTGTGTGTGTGTGTGTGTGTGTGTGTGTGTGTGTGTGTGTGTGTGTGTGTGTGTGTGTGTGTGTGTGTGTGTGTGTGTGTGTGTGTGTGTGTGTGTGTGTGTGTGTGTGTGTGTGTGTGTGTGTGTGTGTGGAGCCAGGGGCCTTTGCTGCTGTTTGTTTGTGCTGCCTCCATTCTATAAACCAGGCCTCTGATCTCTCAGGCAACATGCCTCCAAATTCCTCTGCTGTTCCCTCTCCATGTAAATATATCGGTGTCAGTTTGTCTGATGATGAAATGAGCATTACGATTCGAGCAAGGCAGGGAAACCACGCTGCTTCTTTCCCGATTAAAGCCGTCCTCTCGGCAGCGTGAGATCTCCGACTTCTGCTTCTTTCTTATTTCCGCGAGCTCAAAAGTGTCTCGGCACATCTGTGTTTTCCTCTTGACTTCTCGGCCTATTCCTACTTTTGCTTCTCCGCTGTCTCTCGCTTTTTTTTTTTTTTTCTTTCTTTCTTCCTCCTCTCACCCCCTCACTCCCCGCTCCTCGCTCTCCTCCAGGTCTTTCGTTATCGGCTTGTTAGCCTGAGGTCCTCGCCACGGCCTGGAGTTATGGCTCTGTCGGGGCAGCTGCTCGGCCAGCCCTGGGGGTCCTCAGAGGCAAATGGCATGTCAAGGAGTGGTCACTGAGGTAGATTGTCTTCTTCCGCCGTCAGGCGTACCGCCAACGCTCTCACTTGTCCAATTAGGGCCTTTTTGGCCCCCCTTTAAGTCCCCAACCCGTCCACTCTTGACTTATACTTCCAACATCTCTGGCCCCAAGATGAACACACCTGACACCCTGCATGAGCACAGGTGTGTGTGTGTGTGTGTGTGTGTGTGTGTGTGTGTGTGTGTGTGTGTGTGTGTGTGTGTGTGTGTGTGTGTGTGTGTGTGTGTGTGTGTGTGTGTGTGTGTGTGTGTGTGTGTGTGTGTGTGTGTGTGTGTGTAAAATGGGGGAAATACAAACGCATACATACAAACATGAGCTTGTTGTACAAAGGTTTGACAACTTAATGACTTCATGACACTTAATGTTTTATAGGAATATAAAAATCTTTGTATATCCGACACTCTAAAACGTAATTTTAATTTTTTTTGTCTGATTCAAATCAGATCTTTTGTTTCAACATATTTTCATCTGACAGCGTCCGCGCTTATCCCATTAAATATAAAACATAATGACCAAGAAATAGCTCCAGTTGACTGTTTTAAATCTAAAAGTCAGCCTGAACATCAAATTCATGGCTGAGATTGTCTTATTGTCTGTCTGCTGTCCTACATACCGTGGGTCTCCTAATAACGATTGATAGGACCTCATTAGGAAAGCTTACGTCAAATAAATTGGATAAATAGGCCACAATGAACATTTGCTTACGTTTGTATTCAATCTGAGAAGTTAAGCAGATGTTTAAACTAACTTGTGGCTTCTTTCTTTATTGAAGTTATAAAGTCAGTGGTGGACTAACCTGGTAACTGGAAGGTTGCTGGTCTGAATCCGTGCAAAAGTGAAGTTCCAGCTCTGTGAGCGATTGAGCAACGACCTCTGAGAGGTTCTGTAATCTCACTGTACTGCAGTGAACGTGTGAAAAAAGGACTTGATTCATCTCATTACTGCTACTTTGCAGTAAGTTTCCAAATGTGCTATTTTAAGTTCAGATTGTTTTCTTGATTCATCAGCACATTGTTATAAAATAATGAAATAATTATCTCATTGTATCTTCTTCTTTCATAATAAACATTTACCAACAGCAACAGCCAGGTTTCTTTGTTTTTCGATTCATTTATTTTTTACTTCAATTATCACCACCACCATTAATTTATTATACTATGGACACAATCATATATTAAATTATACATCATTTCCATGCCATTATCAGATAAGTTATTCTATTTGATTAAATCTTGACAGACATTATTTCCATCACATTATCATTATTTCATAAATGATATATATTTTTATTACTTAGTAGTGGGTTTTGTTTCTCACATTTGGGCTTTCATCTTGTGTCTTAATGTAATGATTGGTTTTGCTTCGTTCAGATTCTTCCATGGTTGTAATTGTACAATCATGAAATATATTTCTGAGTAGTAATAGTTTTCCTTTGCACTTATTCCCTCTTCGTGGTGTTTCCTTCAGTACTATACAAGCAGACAAGGAAGATGGCATGCTGAGGAAAGCACTCCCACTGGTTTTACAAATTGCAGCCTGTTTAATTGTGATCTTTTTGTAAGTCTGCTGCAAATGTCTGCAACTAGAACGCAACAGAAAATAGTGGACAGGAAGGTTCAGGACCTCAACAAGTCCAGAACTAATCTGAGTGAAATCCTCCTGACTAGGGGTGGACAGCTGCCCGACTTCTGAATGTGAATTTATCAAGTGGTTCATGTCAATTGTACGACAAAAGAAATGTGAATCTACGTAACATTTTGTGTTGTTGGATCTTTAGTCTGAGCAAAACTCTACAAACTTAAAATGTGAGTTTGCATGTTTTCCCTGCCAGTCCAGCTTCCTCTCACAATCCAAAGGTGACGTGTGAGATTGTGTCTCTGTGTTAATCTGTGCACTCAGACTCTGTTTATACAATGTTTCAAATGAAGACTCATCATTTTTGTATTTCATTTTTAGATGAGGTTTGCCTTTACACGGAAACAGCCGAAACACTGACACCGGTGTCGTTTTCATGTTGGGCCACTAGCGGGTGCTGTTGTTTGTTTGTTTGTTTAATGAAACCACACACACACATGCGCTCAGAAAATAAATACGCCAGATTTCCCAGTTTATATTGGATTACAACATATTTTTGGTGAGCATTCTTATTTTTGAAGTTCCTAAAATAAAGGACTCAAGAAAAACATGTTGCGTTGTTTTTAACAGCACTTATGAGAGGCAGCAGAAATAGCGACCTGATTGGATAGAATCAGCCAATCGGAATGGCCCAGTGCACGACTGTGATTGGCTGGTGTTTTGGCACATTTTTAGTGCTGTGCCGAGTTGAACGTGTACAGATCTGCGGAGAGCAAATAACAAAACACTTATTGTGCTTGTTTGTGGACAGTCGCAAAATTACATTTTTAATTTTTTTGAGCAGAATAGATTTTTCTTTGCTCAGATTAAGTTTTTTTTTTTTTTTCTGTGCATTTTGGCACAAACGTATGCGATGAAGTTGGATTGCCACTGCATTGACTCTCGACACTAAAACTACCAAGTCCCTGGAGGATTTGGACCGCGAGTCATGACACTCTGGAGGCAAACATTGTTGTTATTGTCCAGCTACTCGCGCGCGTGTGCAGAAGAACCGTTTACTCCCAAAACGCAACAAATGTTTTGGCATTTTCACTTGAAAACGTTGTCGCGTAAACGGGAACTCAACCTCTTGAGTCTGGATGACTTGATGCATGGAGGCTGATTGTTCTCTGACCATGAGAACCCTCATGAATCTGCACATCGTCTGATTTGTTTCCCGGTTAAGCAGCGCTAATGAGAATAACTTTTCTGCCGGCGGAACACTTGCTGGTGTTTGTCGTTATCCGTCAGCAGTCAAACAGCTTACCTGCGCTTTGATGGAGACAATATTTGCAACGAATTCTCTCACGTGTGAATCTCGGCGAGGCTTCCTCGGCATTCCTGCCTGCCACTGCTGATTGAATCGATTGCAGCGCTCTCGCTTCCCCCGTAGGCTACAAGCAACATCAGTCATCTGCTTCCTGCCACAAAGCCGGGTGTCGCTCCCTCTGCCGCACTTCCCACAATTCATCCCGAGCCGAGACGCGAGCGCTCAGCGGATCCGAAATTGTCAAAAGAAAAATCAGTGGGGTTTGGATGAACGTGGCAGCTTGTTGACACACACACACTTCTGTAGCGCAGAACTTAGAGGAGCCCATGTGTCTGTTAATGTTTGGGTTTACGGCGGCGGTGCAGGTTGATTCATCCCGCAGGTCATTTTTCACGTCTCCTCCGTAAGAATTTACTGCTTTTGTCTCTTCTCACATTACATCATTAGTAACCTTTTCATTTTGGAATATCGGTCAATTAAATCAAAGGTTTTTGAACCCGTCCGCTGACATTTTTATCATTTTATTGCCGACCTATTTTATTGAGCAGCGCACTGATGTATGCACATATTGTTTTGATGTGATTACGTTGGAGGAGCCTCCTCATAGTTAAATTGACAGACTGCTGTGTGTTCGCTGGTAATGACGCAGACCTGAAGCAGGAGGCTTTTTAGGATGTGCGCGATCTCTGGGCTGAATAAGAGAACTGACACAAAACAAATCATGTCATTTCTTTTCAGCCTTTTTCTTTCATACTGTGGAAATATAACTTTGTTATATATGACGCCCTGGTACACCACTGACAGCAGCCACGTGTTTATTTCCTCAGGTTATGTCTAATTTAGACTATTTGACAGCTTTATTTGATCAGATATTTTAATTCAAAGCATATATTAGTGTGTCCATATTTTTTTTAAATCACTTTTATTTATTGCGCCTGTCTAAAGAAACGGCATTAATTATGTGAAGAGTTATGTCGGTGGTCACAGTAACACAGTGACGCTGGTGTCAGGTCTGTTCCCGAGCTTCACTAACAGATAGTCTTGATTATATATTGATGGTATTCATAGTTTATTTTTTAAAAGAAACGTCTCAGATGAATAACTTGATCTCTATGGTGTCATTACAGGAAGTTAATGCTCTCAGGAGGGTGCACGGTGTTATCGACGGGTTATCAGCGTCGGTTGATATCGACTTGAATATTTAATGTTGTGTGGAGTTGAGAAGTATTTGAACATTGGATGTCTGTAAAGAATGGAGACACTGATGTCTATGCAGAACGAAAGTCAGATTAAACATGACAATACTACTGAAATGAGCAGTAATATTGAGAGTATTGTTGAATTATGGGCATAAAAGAGGGTTAACTCGCAATTCTTACCGTCTAACATATTCTAAGTTATAAAAACAAAGAAATGCTCCGTGTAATTCCTACTTATCCTCCTCGTGCTAATTTACCGCATTTATATTAACATGATAAGTCACATACAGTCTAGAGCAGCTGCATATGTTACACTTCTAACTTCTAATTTCAATTTGTGTCATTTACACATTTTTTTAAATGTTAAATGTAAAGATGGTTGTTTCACATCCACTTTTTTGTTGTTGTATTTATTGATAGTTGAAATCAATAAATGTGTATTAAGATGCAAAAATGCAAGTTTTTAGTTGCAGCCATTACACTTCCAATGTTTTCTGAGATTTGTTTGAATCTCTGGCTCATTTAATTTTGGTAAAAACTTCGAATGACAAAGTGTGCTTTTATTATTTGTAAAATGCAAAATATAAAGAAACTGCAAACACAGACGATGTACAAATCAAGTGGATTCTGCTTTATTTCTCTTTTTGGGACTCTGACAAGCAGTAAAAACCCTGCAGGCTAAAGTGGGAACCGTCCACACCCATTTCTGTGTTTCTGTGTTTTCAGGGGCCCCCAAACTCAACCTCCTCCTCTTCCTCACCCTATTGAACACAGAGAGAGAGAGAGAGAGAGGAGGGAGGGAAGGCTTAATTCAAAAAAAAAAAGAAAAAAGTATGTGGTCCTGTGCTGCTCTCTGCCCTCCACCAGGAGACCGAGTGTGAGAGAGCTGGCAGACATCACACACAAGCACCTTTAAAAAATACATGTTATACCACTCCTCATCACTTATTGATAACTTCTCCTCCCTTTATGTTTATGAGGCGAGAGGTCTCCCAGTGGCCCCGCACGGTGACCCCGAGGACCCACCGGGGTGTCCGAGAAACCTGCCCGCTCCCTCTAATTGAGCCCACTTTAAAATTGGAGCAGATGGTGGACATTGTTCCACAGGTAGAGGCTGCATGCGGGGATCGCTTAACAATTGGCTTTATTACGAGTGTTGACCTCGGATTTCTAATGGGGCTGAAGTGTGTTTTCTAATAGTGGAACCACTTATGTTGTGTGCACCGTCTCACCTTTACAATTCCTGCATGGAAGCAGGAAAAAGTTACGATTTGCAGCAGTGAAATGTCTCCTATTGTCAGTATGATAACACCATGGCACTAGAGCTCGGGCTGCAAGATGTGAAAACATATGATGATGACGATGATGATGATGATTTCGATTGCAATCTGAATTGTGATATATGACTCAAGTATATTATATTGATGTCTTTGAGCCTTAGGATTTCTACTTCCAATCACAGTGCTCTTTCTCTTTGTGGACTCAACTTTAGGCCCCGATTACACAACAACGTTTCCAAGTGAAAACAGAAAACCTTTGTTGTGTTTTGGGGTCCGTTTACATGACAATGGTGCATGGAGCTACTGAAAACATAACTTTTAGAAAACAGCTCCCAAGGTTGAACTTTTTTGAAAACACTCCATCTCGGAACCTTCTGAAAATATTGGGGCTCCGTCTCCATGGGCACGGCTGAAACTCTACCACTGCGCATTCACACCACGGCCGTGGTCAATATTTCTTCTGCGCGAGTAGAGGGACAATAACAACAATGTTTTCCTCCAGAGTGCCGTGACTCCCTGTCCATGTTCTCCTGGGATTTGGTGGTTTTATAGTTGAGTCACTGTAATAACCATCTAACGTCATTGTCTGTCCATACGAATGTCTGTATACTCGCCATTGTTAAGGTTTATAGCGTATTGCTCTCTGCTTGCGTGTGGGCATGGCTTCATTACAAAAACAACCAACAGCACCCACTTGTGGCCCAACATTATTTTTCAGTGTTTCTGCCGTTTTCGTGTAAGCGGACATCGTTTTTTTTTTTAAAAAGATCACTTGTAAATACGAAATTTTACTTAAACAAAAATGCAACATTTTTACTTGAAATGTTGTGTAAGCCAGGCCTTAACCAAATACTACTGAATTCTATTGATTTTTCTTTTTTTTTTTTTTCACGACTCGTCTTGTAGTTTTCACATTTCAGAAGCAGAGCAGTTAATTATTTTTGTTTTTAGTCTTTTTTTTTGTCTTGATTTTTATGCTTCTGACTTCTGGCCTGTTGCCACCAGATATGATGTAATGTTGAATAATGAGGTGAAATACTTTTTTTTTTTTTTTTTCCCTGTCAACACAAACTAACGCAATAGGGCTCCATCAGATTGGCCAAATATGTCAACATGTAGAGCGTTTGTAATTTGTTTATTCCAAATGATGACATCACAATAATAATACATTTGCAATGGAATGTGCAGCTCTAAACTGAAACTCACCGTACGTGCACGTTGTTCTCATTGTTCAAGCTTTGTTCCTGTTTGCCTCACAGGGTGAAAAAAAACAAAAAACAGAATTTATGGGAAAAGTTCAAAATAAAAATATAAATTCAAGGCCAAATTCCCTATTTTTCTCCATTGTCAGTCACGGCCACACAGCAGCGCGGGATTTTCCTCATGACTTGAGGTTGTCTGATCCCAGAGGCTTTGGTGGAACCACTTGGTGGGTGGGTTGGGGGGTCAGGGCCTGAGGCTGTTTTTGCGTCCTTCCTCTCTGACTCTTAAGTGTCTGCTGAGGGCAAAGCGCGGCAGGCGGCGAGGCCTGTCCGGACACAACGAGGTATTGATTGAATAATCTGTGTCGTGTGATGGGACCTGTGGTTTACACCGGCCCCCCGCTGCCAGCTACACAGCCTCCCCGACTCCCTGCATGGGAACAAGTGCAGGGGAGTCATAATTGAAAGAAAAACGATGAATTTTAATGGCCATTCATGAGTTTTGCCCTGCGTTTTTGATATTGCGTCGACACTAGATACTAAAACTGGGACAAGGTTCTCTTTGTTGTGGTCCAGTAAAACAAATGAAAACTTAACTGTGTCATTATTACCAAAAGAGTTCAAGAAAAGCCAGTACTTTGCTCATGATTTGGTATTTTCCTTGTCTATGCTAATTTGTGCTCCGACTAAATCAAACCATAAGTAAACATATATTTAAGTGCTAAAACCTTCAAATACAAACTGAGAAAATATATTACTAACTCCTACATATATAGAAGCCATAGGGCTAGACCTCACCAAAGACTCACTAATGTTCATCCTGTTCTCTTGTAGGTGATTTAAAGTTAAGCTCCAATATTAAAATCTGATTTATATTAAATGAAGACTCAGACGCAGTTGATAAACCTTCATGCGGGGAAATGTGGAGCGATACGGGAGATCGGAGAGACTGTGTCGGGCAGCTGCTGTTTTCATTTGGCAAAATAACCTATTGTGGAGAATCCGCCATCGGTTGGCAGTCAGATGTAATTAAACCCAATATTAACACTGATTCATTTAATCCACCTTATTTAAAAGCAGCTGTAGAGGGAGCAGAAGTCCTGACGTCACTTTAGCTGCTCCTTCTGTAACAAAACGAGGCTTGTTTATGGAAACGTGTCTGGATGCCAAGACGGTAGAGTCACTCTGCTGCTGTTATTCAGAGAATAGTTTAAATCAATAAATGATTGCTATATCTATCATACAGTGCGATGATAATCATGCCAGTTTATACGAGGTACATGAATCCTCTCCATTCTCATATTTGCTCAAAAGATTACAGTGAAGCCAAATACTGGTGAACAGTTATTATGGCGTTCTTTGACATAACCCTCTAGTTTCTTGAAGCATGCTGACCGGTCCGACTCACTGCACGGAGGATTGATTGTAAATTCTTACTTAATCTGGCTGCTCTGTGAAAATGCATCACTCACAGGGAATTCACTTAAAACAATCA
Source organism: Lipophrys pholis (assembly GCF_963383615.2). NCBI lineage: Eukaryota > Metazoa > Chordata > Actinopteri > Blenniiformes > Blenniidae > Lipophrys > Lipophrys pholis. The sequence continues at coordinate 16,719,808 of NC_137641.1, read as the reverse complement.
TTTTTTACCACTTTAATCCATCGAATTTTAAATGACAGCCCAAAGATTAAATCTGGCATTTAATCCAAGAAGGTATAAGAGGCATAAAAGTGTGTGTTACAAAAATGTATGAAATAATTATTTTTAAAAAATTATCAAATGAACAATATGATTGTTTTTCTTATACAATCATAAAGGAACCCCAGCGTATTGATATGACTCTTAAGACAAGGGCTGTCAAACACATGCAGACCAATTTCATCTTGAGTGGGCCGCGTCGATTAACTCGCGCAAAACCAAAGAACTATTCGAGGAAATGACGGCAAGCTCAACGTGAAGCCAATTCTAATGGAACCTTTTGCTGTAAAACAGGGTGAAATGCTCAAAAAACAACTTCTAATGCTGCTGCAGTATCCATGTTTTAACTAACATATCCTGACAGCTTGGCTTTGAGTGGAGTTTGATAGCAACAAGGTAACTAGCTCTCATGGCCGCATCACATATCTCAGCTCCAGTCTCAGTGTTCTGTTGTGTCCACTGCTCTCAAGACATTTGTTCAAAAATCTATCTTTTCTTTTTGACATTTTTACAATTCTGTTTGTCGTTTAGCTGGATTGGAGCCCCTTGCGGGCCGGTTTTAGCCCGCGGGCCTTATGTTTGACGCTTTAGAGGTATTTTTTGTTTGATGTAGCGATAGCGTTGGCTATAAAAGTCTTGACTTTTTGAATAAAACACAGTTTCTCATGGGCGAGCTGTTGGTACTCATTTCTACTTTATTTTGACTAGTCAAACAACACATCAAAAAAAAAAAATTTGCATTGTACTTTTCCAAAAATAATGACATTTTACATTGTTTGTGTCGACACACAGAATTCTCCCGGGTGAAGGTTTCTGCTCTTATATTTCCCACCTCTTCCACACTTTGCCACTCATTTCTCCATTGTATTTCTAGCATGTCCATTTAAAAGGTGGAATCTTGCGCTTCCAGTGAATGAGTTGCTGGAAACGGCCTCCTGGAGATTCAACATGATTTCTACAACCAACCAATACAACAGCAAAATGTCTATGAAAACAGCTAATCTATTTTACGGAGAGAATTTTCAATTCTTCGCTGCTTCACGAGGATCTCGAGAAAGAAATTTGCCGAGATGGTGTGATTATAGGAAAGCTAACTGCAATAAATGAGGAGTACTTGTTTGGGGTAGTTGAATCTCATGTCATGATGCTGTTTACTTACTGTTTATTTTCTGGGAGGGATTTTTTTTTGGGGGGGGGGGGTATACCCTATACTGCTAAATTATTTCCACCACTAGAGGGTGATAAAATGAATCCTAAATCACAGTTGGAGCGGCCACACAAAAGTAGACCTTTGAAGAAAACATCAAATGTCTTGAAAATGAGGTGAAGCAGATTTAAAAATAACTCTAAACAGTCCTTAAACCTCAGGCCCTGCTACGTTTAGCAGTGTAATTGGTACATTAAAAGTACATTTACGTTACTTTGAGTTTCAAAAATCTGCATCGATAGAATAAATACAACTCACTTTTGGTTATCATCGCTTTGCATCTGTGTTTGTAAGCAGTTCCAGTGTTGAAAGATACAGCTGGCGGGAATGAAGACCATTTTTTGATCAATATGTTTGTTGTATATCAATGTCACTGATGTTTCTTGTGGTTTTAGGGGAGCCTGAGAGGGTCATTTTAAAACTGCCACATTTGCTGATTTCACTCAGTCACATTGGGGATTTTCACTCTCGGCTGCAGGCTGCTGAAAAATACAAGAATGAGAAGTGTCAAGAGCGGGCTATGTGTGTGGCTGTGAGGCAGAAGCCCTGCATCTTTTCTTCCCCGGTTCCCCCTCTCCTCCCTCTCCTCTCCTGTCTTCCTCCCTAACCCTCCTTGTGATCCTGGAGGAAAGCTTTCATTATTTGCTGAGATTGGGATGTCAATCCCTGCGCCCCTGACCCAAGTTTGTAGTTCTCCCCCGTCATATAGGGGGGAAATGATTAGTGGGGGTTATCCCCCCCCCCACCCCCTCCTCTCTCTCTTTTATTCCTCCTCGCGGCCCCCTGTTCCTCCAGGCAAGGAGCGGATCTCTAACTGGGAGGCTGATGCTGATGTTGATGCTGCTTGCTTTTCACTCCATCACACCTCCACCACCTTTACTTGATGATGCCTCATCATGTACTTCGTCTCTCTAAACGCCTCTGTTCATGGCTGAGTCAGACTCATTTTATTGCCGACCTCGATCCCTTATTCCCCCTCACTTCCTGTGCAGATAGAGGTCCACACAGGGGGTTTTTAGAATGGGGGTGGGGGGTGGGGTGATGTATTCAACGTAATTTTTTTGATATTAATTTTACGTTGGACATTGTTCAATCTGATTCTTCTGTGCAGCAAGTAAGATATTCAGCACAATAAAAGCAGCTTCACAAAAGGAAACAACGTCAATTACACTGTGTAATATCTATACGGTGCAAAAGCAGATTAATCTTAAAGTGGCGTCAAGGACATAACAGGACAAGTCTTCGTATTGTGTTTTATATAAATAATTACTGCCAGGCTGGACTTTGTTTATGACCAGAGATTAACTTCATAAAATTATTGACATCAATTAGAACTAGTTAAGATGATTTTCAAAAGAGAAGCTCCACCCCTGCACATGGCCTGTTAGAATAAACTGAAGGTGAAAGAAGTCTTTAAGTGGAAATGTCAAATATATTATGAGAGGAAATAGGGACTTTCTGTGTTCATTAGCCTAATTGTGTTTGTTTTTTCTTGGTCTGCAATTCATCAAAAATTATCATACGAGAAGCTTTTTTTGTGTGTATTTTTAATAATCAATATAGAAGCTTGAAGGGGCGTACCAAATGTGTTAATTATAAAATAAAGACGCAGATTTTCACTATGTAGTATAAAATGCGTTGGGCAAGTTTGATCATTAAGAAGACTACATAAATCTCATTTTACATGGCAATTGGAGCCTCTGAAGTGATGACATAATTATAGTAACTTCACAATATTAATTTACAAAATGCGTGGATCATTTCCACCACATAATGCAGATTTACAGAAAGTTTGCAGTTAATATTGGGGTGTAATCGTTGGCCATCTGAGAAGACTATTGGGTCCTCTGCAGCCCACGGGCCACCAGTTGCCCAGTGCCTGCACCTGCAGATTTGTTCCTCAAATCCTGACATTTTATTGTAATAGTTTTTGCTCAATCTTTGTTTTATAATTATTTTTTTAACCTTGTTACCTCTACATTAAAACAATATTTTCACAAACACAATCAAAAATCAACTTTTTCACAGATTAAAATTCCAATGTCCTGTTATAAGAAGGGAAAAAACAGGCCTTTGTGTTTGAATGTGAAAGAAAAAAAATCTTTAACTTTCTTTTCTTTCTTTTTTTTTTTCCTGAGATCCAAAGTCAAACACTTTGTTTGGAGGATTACTCATGAGAGTGTGGCTGTAATAAAGAGATTTGTCTTTGTTTTGAAGCTTTTGTGTGCTGCGATGACTTCAAAAGGTTGGACCAAAACTGACCTAAATGGCACGTATAGAACAGGGAATTAAAAACAAAAAAAAACTCCGATGTAATATGTGATCCAGCTAAAAGCAGATATAATAACCCAGGATGAAGAAGCAACAAACTGTGAAAAAGACTTATTCTCGTTTCTTGCTATTGTGTTCGAAAAAGAAAAAAAGGGGGGGGGGGGGGGGGCGCTAAATAGGCCATCCATTTCTTGAACATTTTAATTGATCTATTTTTCATCTTCTGCGGATTAAAAAAAAAAATCCGCGGTTGCAACAATGTTAATGTAAACTGCAGATGTGCCTCATTGGTGCGCGTTCCCACCGCGCACGCACAGAATGCAAATGACGCTTTGATTCACTCTTAATTTCATCAAAAGATTGTTTTTTGTTTAGTTTTTCTTCTTTTGAATTATTATTATTAGCGGTATTATTAGGAGTCCATGGGATTAAGAGGAGTCAGTGATCCTTGGGGTCTAAGCCTTTTCTTTCTTTCTTTCTTTCATTCTTTCTTTTTTTTTTTGTCTGTCGGGAGCTCAACGAGACTCCATCCGCACTTCATTAACCCTGAGCCGGGGACAATCCACGGTGAGAGCCGGTGGGATTTACCAGCAGCCTTTTCACATGCAAAGAAAAAGAAAAAAAAATCTCCGAGTCACCCAACAAGACACGCCACATTTTACCCCCCTCATATAATCAGCTGTTCACTTTGCAAGTATATAACCCGCTTTCATACAAAAAGAGGGTCGTCGTTATGTGAATCGGTCACGGATCCTCATGATGGGAATATAATGATCATTTGGGGTGTGTGTGTGTGTGTGTGTGTGTGTGTGTGTGTGTGTGTGTGTGTGTGTGTGTGTGTGTGTGTGTGTGTGTGTGTGTGTGTGTGTGTGTGTGTGTGTGTGTGTGTACACTCCTTCAGTTTCCCAGTCATCGGGCTAACTGTATTTTTAATGCAATTTTACGCATCATAAAAGCGCAAGTTACCAGGCCGTCAGTCTGATGTGTCACGGCGACGGGCTGCCACTAAGTGGAGGCCCCACATAACAGGTGCCATGCGTGGATGACAGCAGGGGGAGCTGGCTATCAGAGCCATTATCGACTTTCAATTAAAACCTATTAAAGTCTTTTGTCTAATCGTTAACATCCTACACGCCAAGTCGTGTCCGTCAGCCTGAACTCCTTTAACCCCTCACGCGCAGCGAAAAGACGCACTCTCTGGGAAGGAGAGCTTTTTGTGTGTGTGTGTGTGATGGGTGAGGACATTTGTAGTGGTGATGGTTGAAGGGAAGGAGGGAGGGGTGTGCTTGGTTGGTTGGTGCTTGTGCAGCCGCTGACCAGCTGTCCCCACGCTGATCCACCGGCCTGCAGTCAGCTCCAGCCCGGTCACCAGCTGTTGGAGCCGTTTGGCAGAGGAGCGCACATCCAGCACCCTCAAGGAAGGGAGGAGAAAAAAAAAAGAAAGAAAAAAAAAAAAAGAACAAGCTGAGGATGGAAACAATCAATTTCCAAATGGGGATCATTTAAGGCACTTAAACAATCGCGCACATGACATTAATATTTCATCTCGTGCATTGTTTATGGAAAAACGGAATGGAGTCGCTGCTGTTAATTTAGGGAAGTGGGAATGGATAGAGGAGGGAGGGGGGAGGGGGGGGTGATCCATTTTGGACACCCTGCTTTGTTGGCCCTTCTCTAAAGACATTAGCTGGAATTGATCTTTGATTGTACTTTTTTTCAGAGGGGACAGCCGTGCGCGCCACGTGCGCGCGCTCAGTCTTTCCTCAGTGTTTGCATCATAAACAGACGAAGCATTAAAAAAGAGAGCAAAATTTCAAACATCTGGATGAAATCTTATAGGGGGAAAAAATGACACTAAAGCCTTCTGGTGACACTCTTATTAACTTTGCCCCTGAATCCACCTTCTCTTTCCTCCACCATCCTCTCAGATTTAAACAAATTAAATCAACCACATTAAACCAAACAGAGATGGAGGGAAGCGGTTTGTTCAACACGTCTGTAACGTTTTAATATTTGTGCTGCTTAAAGCGGCACCTCGTTTGCTCATTGACTTTTTTGACATTTGTTAGTTTCTTTTCCAGTTTAATTTCAGCAAAACTTCAAGCAAACACCATTTAAAAAAAAAAACACAAAACAAAACTTTTTTCTGCCCTTTTAAAGAAGGGTTTGATTAAAAAAAGTCACACAATTTGTTTCTAATTTTGCGCGGAAAATCCCGTTAAAACAGTCTTCAAGCGTGTGTGCTTGTAAACTATGTTCTGCGTAATTTAGATTCCAACGACCGAAAACTGCATCTTTCGATAAAGTAACGTATGTTTATTGTATTTTTGCTTCGGATTACGAGTTTATGCTCCTATCCTGTCCTTAAATAAACCTCTCCCTCCCTCTTAAATCCTCGGTCCACATGTTGAGTCCATCTGACAGCCCCCTGTGGCGTTTCCCTTTCACACATATACTCAAGCAGCCACGTTATTAAACGAAAGACGTTTATTTCCACATTTATAAAAGTAATTCTCTTTTACATCAAATCCCCCCACTTCTTTCTGTCCAGCTTCTTTTTTTTTTTAGTTAGTTTTTGGTTTATTTCACTAAAATTAAAAGAAACTGAACTTCACGAAAGGAGGGAGATTTTGGGGGGAGAAAGGAAATCCAAAATGAAAAGCATAAATTAAAAAAAAAAGGGAGAGGTAAAACGATCCAGGAAATATTACGAGAACCACTCCACAAGTTTGATATCTGCAATATACATTTTTTATCACCAAAGGAGAAGTATAACAATTAAGGGTTATCACGGCTTCATATGAAATAACATAAGTAATGCACAACGTCTGTTCAAATACATCTATAGCAAATCAACAGGCGGAGTCCAGCCGGTTTATTTATGGAAAAATACAAAATGAACCATCACTGAGGGTCTTCCTCCTGCATTTCCCCCTCTCTCTGGGGGATAAAACCTTTTTTAAATAAATTACTCCACAGTTTTACCCCGCGAAAAGAAAAGAACAAGAAAATCTCCATATAGATTTATTTCTCTCATGTTTGTTCCGGCAGGAGTCCTTTCTTCTTCCCTTCTTTCCTTCCTCTCCACCGTATCTTTAATTATTATTTTTTTTAAGTATTATTATTCTGACCCGCTGGCTTGTAGTTGCTTCTCATGGCTAATCTAGCCCATTATGTAGAACTGGATCACCGTGGTCTGGAAAAGACGCACCAAAACGGAACAAAAAAACTAAACAAAAACAAAAACAAAAAAGAAGAGAGGAAAAACGTATTTTTTTTTTAAATTCAGTCTCTTTCGGTTAAAATGCAAAATATTCTTATTTACAGGTTCAGGGGTGCTGATAGTCTGCAGGTGGAGAAGAAAAATAATAATAATAGTAATTTTTAAAAAAAAGTTAGCATATTTGCTGCTGCCAATAATAATAATAATTATTATAATAATTATAATAATAATAAGTCTAATTGGCTTTGAACTGGAGGTCAAAGTGTCAACATTTGTGTTGTTGATGGTAAAGAATACTGAACGGACTTAAATAAATACATAACTTAAACACTTTTCTTATTGAAAAATAAATAATAACATAAATAAAGCTCCTTTCCCCCAAAAAGGACAGACTGGAGAAAGAAAAAGTCTTCCACGCAGACACGTAAGAGTCTCCGTCCTCAGAGTTCATCAATCGGCCTCATAAAAGCTCAAAAATGCCTTGTTTTTTTTCTCTTTGCGTTTCCGTACGTCTTCTCCACTTTCTCAGTCTTTATTTGAAGGAGTCCAACACTGCGTGATCGGGGAAGGGGAGGTGGGGGGCAGCGGCTCACCGCTGCTGGGTCGGCCGGGTGAGCACGCCGGACATGGGGGGCAGAGGCGGCGGGGGCGGCGGGTCGCCGCCCCCTTGTAGCCCGTGCAGAAGGATCCGCGGCACCAGGGGTCTCTGCAGGGCCGGCGGCGGCGCCGAGGGGCCCCGGTACAGGTAAAGGGCCGCGCCCGGGTCCAGGTTGGACACCAGGCTCTGCGGGTAGAAGTACGGGGACGGAAACATCCTCTGCAGGGCCGAGTAGTTCCCGGCCTCCGCCAGAAGCTCCAGTCCCACCGCAGTCTGCCGCTTCCACTTTGTCCTGCAGAAGGAGAGACGGAGAGACGAGCGGCTGGTGAGATGCAGCAGCAGGAGCGCAGTGAAATATCTCCCATCTGTTTACCTCTCATCCCATTACAAGCCAACAATGCTTGTTTGTTTATTTTTCACCTTATAAATCAGCCCCATCAAAAATCTCCAACCTGTCACTTGTGTTCACACCCAAAAACCCCACGCGCACTGCACGCAGGTGAATAATTCATAATAAAGATAATTGAGTAGATATAGTAGTTTTGTTTGAATTATTAATATGCACACATGCAAGCATGCATTATTCATTCTCCAAAGTGTTGTGTTTTTATATTTATTTATGTCATTTAGCAGCCTGAGACTCTAAACAGCAGACAAATAAAAACTGTAGGCAATCCAACCGAAAACCTTTTTATTTGTATTATTTACACGGAAGCAGACTGTGCATGCAGTCTTTAGTCAAGAAAAAGTTGACAGTGAGGTTTACAACTATTAAAGGTGAACTGGATGGAAATTGGTCGTTTTGCTGCGTAAAGACGGTAAAATTGTTGATTAATAAAATCAGAGTGACACTTATTGAACAGGTGAAGTTAAAGAAAAGGTGTGATTTGATCTTGTAGAGGTTCTCCAAGCAGCATTAAATCTAGAGTTTATAATCTGACCTTCCCTTCACAAAATGTAAATATGTAAATAAATGATGAGATTATCAAGTGTGTTGTCAGTTTGTATCTGTTGTCTATAAAATAGAATTTAAACTTTAAATGGGTTGAATATATAAATTTATATTTTGAACAAATAACATAAACCAGAATTGAATCATTATTTTCTTATTCGCCTAAAAACTATTCAGAACATATATAAATAGAACTAAAATTAATCAAATGTATTTCATGGATAATTTCTATTAAGACACATTTAGATAAAAACGAATTGAATCCAACTTTATTAATTAAGGACTTTTGAGACAATACAAATGATAATTATAAAATAAGAATTTAAATTATTCAAATTATTTTCAATATGAAATAAAATAAATAAAAATGAAAATAAATTTAAATGAATCCATGTGTCTTTATTAGGTTCAGTGCTATTCAGATAAAATGGGGGGAAGTTAGAAAATGAACTGAAATAAATGAAAGGGTTTTTGGAAACCCAATGGTTTCTATTGTGGATGATCAAATATCTGGTTGTTTGTGGTTCTACAAGATAATTCTGGAGTGATTTTGAATGCCTCTTTACGCTTATGAAGACTTGAAAGACAATAAATCCTTAAGGCTGAATGCAAACATGAAGAGTTCAACATAAATCGTCATATTTGGAAACTACATGATATGAAGTTTATGCAGCGCTGCAGTGATTTGGATGTGAAGTAAACTTGTGCGACCTTTGGATGGAGCTGAAAGAACAACATGGCGTCCCTTCATGGTGAAGTCAGTCGTGAGAAATGACCCCCCCTCCCCCTCTCCTCCCTCCTTCTGTCCCCCCTCACGAGGAGGCCGGTGCGTTCTTTACCTCCGGTTCTGGTACCAGGTCTTGACCTGCGTGTCGGTGAGGTTGAGGGAGGCCGCCAGCTCCATCCGGTCCTGGACGCTCAGGTACTTCTGCCGCTCGAAGCTGCGCTCCAGCTGCGCCAGCTGGTGGTCTGTGAAGGCCGTCCGGGCCTTGCGGGGCTTCTTCAGCCGGACCTGAGGACTGTCCCTGCTGCTGGAGATTTCCCGGTCCCCCTCCTCTTTCACTGGAAGAACAGCAGAGGGTCAGACCGGAACCAAGGCCTCTCTCATATACACTGTGCGTAAAGGTGCCATGCGTCTTTGTGTCCACAGAGGGTGGAGGAAGGAAATCTGCGCAGCAGCAGCACCATCATGCAAGTCAAACATCTATCAATGTACAGTGATACAAAAATAGATTGATTTATGGGAATATTTGAGCAGTTTTGTGGTAAAATGTGGGTCAATCAATACTAAATTTAGCAATGTGAGCCTCAGGCCCTGTGTGCTCATAAAAATAATCCAAAAGAAGTTTAAAACAGACTATGTAATTTTCTGAAATAATTGAGCATACATGTGATGGTCGGATATCTCCAAGCCAAAGTTTTGACCTCGGCAGCGCTTGGTTTTGTGTTTAATTGAGTCACGGGGTGGGAAACGCGCGTTTTAATTATTTTCCGGTTTAGGACACCTTATCCAAGTTAGAAGAAGTTCAGCAAAAACACCTTCAATTTTTTGCCAAGGTGATTAAAATTATCATTATTATGGCTCAATCCACATTCAAAAGGGGAGAATGGTGGGTTTTTGTTGGGAGCTGTGCCTATAGGCTGCATGGAGCTGTTTGATTTGGTCTTAAATTGTTATGAAAAGCTCTTCCAATATTCGTACTTCCAATCTGATCTATTTCCCCGTCAGCCTTTGTTCTTCTTCTGTGGGGTGTCATGTCAGGGCGAGCATTGATATACACTCCTTATTCTCTGTGAGAGAGGGGGAGATGGAGAAGAGGGGGAAGAAGATGAAGAAAAACAAAGAAAGAGAGAGAAAAAGAGGGGGTAGAAGCGAGCGCGGCGAGAGATCTCGGTACTTGAATAGTTGAGTCGTCTCAAGAAGCACAATAATCCGCCTAATTGAGCCACAAGGGAAAGGACGGAGCCTTTCAACCGCGACCGGAGGAAACTTCACAGGACCGTGGAAATGAGTGAGGAAATCAAGAGCCGGGCGGCCTCGGCGCGCTTACAAATCTGATTAGCGAAGGGGACAAATTGCATCAAATCCAGGCTAGATTACAGGAGCCGGAATAGCGGGAGAAAAGAATCAAAGTTTCCGCCGTACGGAGCGGCTCCGCGGGCCCCGCGGCTCCCTCCATCAATCAGCCCGTCGATCCGCGTCTCTCCATCCGCCGCGCAACACGCGTGTGCACGCAGACAATACGCCCAGGCACGCACACGCTGGTGTAAAGAAATATCTAAGGCGGAACCATGTTTTGTGATTACAAAAAAAAAGAAAAATATATATCATAAAATGTTATTCACTTTATTAGTGAATTTCCCTGTTTGTTGCATGTGATTGATTTGCCGGCAAATGTCTCCACGCAGCCTCCAGCGGAGCTCCTCTTCCAAGCTCTGCTTCATTAAACTGTCAATGGAGGTGACATGTCTGTTATGGCTGACATGATTGGAAACAGAGAGGCCCTTGATGGCATTTATCTGGAGGCGACCCTGTCATCTCCTCCATCCACTGAACTCCCTGACATCAACAGATGCTTTCTGGATATTCTGCAAATGCAAAGGGCTCACGACGAACCACACATGGATGCACACATGCACTCTTTCTTTTTTCTTCTTCTTACCTTGTCTTAAATAACCTCCTGAAATTGAACTCAATTGAGCCCGTCACAGTGTTAGTGGACAGATCACAGCTCCACCTCAGATCTGCAGATTTATTGGTGGCTTCCTGTGTTTGATACTGTGTCCAAATAATTAGAGTGTATATTAATTTAGTTTGAACCTTTTTCAATAATTCACAAAAGGAGATGGTCGTACAACTTCCTTGGAATTTCTAATTTAAATTAAAGCCAGTCTTTTATTATAGCTAAATTTAATTTAGGGGAAAAAAATAACACATATTGAATTTTTTTTTATTTTGCCCAACTAATTTTTGACACCACACATTTTTGCCGTTTTATTTAATTTATTATTTAATGAGAGTAGTCCAAATAAAATATTTCAATTTAAATCCAACCGAAGAAAATGCATCGTTATTTGTTGAGTTTAACCAAATGAAGGCATAGGAAATTCCTTATTTTAATGTATAATTTCAGGAAAACTCAAAGAAAATATTGTAATTTGATTTAATAAAAAGTGTGCTTTCCCGGGTTTCCACGCCGCCTCTTCTTACCTTTATATTCACTGTCCGACGAGGAATTGCTGTGGATTTTCTCCATAAAGTCGTCCGCGATCTTAGAGGCCAGGCGGCCGCCCTCCTGGGTCGGCTGCCCGTTGCTGGAGTAGGGCGCACATGCGGCCAGCGGCTTACAGTCCGCCAGGATGTCCCGGATGAGGAACGAGGAGGTCACGGTCCTCTGCTGCGCGTGTTGCAGGTGCGGCGGCAGGCCGATGACGCCGCCATGACCTTGCCTCTGGGCCACCTCGTCCACGCACTCTCTCCTCGGCGACGGGGGCGACGAGCAGCCGCTCTCCACGTCGGACCTCGGGCTGAACTCCAGCGGCGAGCGGCACTCCCCCGCCAGGCTGTCCCCTTTGGACACCGGACTTCCAGGCCTGTGGGACAGCAGCGAGTCGATGCCAAAACTGGACCCATTGGCGGACGCCTCCATTGTCTTGCTGGGGGGCTTTTCAAACTAACATTTGGTATTCAGGACAAGTTATATTTTTTTATTTTCGGGAAAATGGGGAGAAGTGACCCCTCTCTCCTCGCGCCAAAGGTTTTTTTTTTTCTTTTCTCTTTAGAATTGAAGATTATTCATCCGCTATTTCCACTCTTCTGCTTCTTCACACCTCAAACATCCCGGAGTTGCGTTACAGCCAACATACGATTCTTGTAAAAACAGTCCTCCTAAAATCAATGCTGCCGCGATCGATTCTTGTTTTACGCTTCCTTCAGGATCAACTCCTTTCTGTTTGCACTCGCAGAGGAAGATGAGAAGAGACACTCTCTGCTGGAACGATCTCACCTGCGGGGCACGAAACTGGACTATTTCTGGTAAAGAGTTGCAGCAGAAGCAGCAGCAGCAGGAGGAGGAGGAGCGCATCGGTCGCTGTCTTCAGGAAAAACGCGTTTCAGCACCATGGACAGGTACATGGAGCGTCAGGAGCTCATCAGGAGGACGCGCACCGGAAAGCTGCTCGCATCGCTTCAATGAGAGCAACGAAATCTAAACAAAATAAATAAATAAGACGAGAAAGAAAGAAGGGGAAGGAGAGTCCGGGAGCTGCAGCAGGGAGAGAAAGCCGGAGGACGATGGGACGATGGGAATGTGCGCAAGCGGACGCGCAAAAAAGGGGGGGAGAGGTAAACTGGGTTAAATAGTCACAACTGGCAAGTAAAAGGGACGAGATGTGATCGGGGTGGGAGGGAATCCCAAAAAATTGAACTTGAGGAAAAGTCAGGAGCTAGGTTTTAAGAGCGCCTTAGTCCACGTGAGTCCCCTGTGACAAGCCTTCATTGGTTGAGAGGGAGCTGGAAGTGGACCTCCCTACACGCCCACTCCCCCCCTCCACACACACACACACACACACACACACACACACACACACACACACACACACACACACACACACACACACACACACACACACACACACACACACACCCCTCTTCCTGCCTCTCCCATCCTCCCTGGCTCTTCCTCACTTTGATAAAAGAGACACTGAATTCATCAGGAGACTCAGATCCAACTGTTTACAGGCAATTTTCACACTGTTTGCTTTCATTACATCATTGATGAGGCTTATAATGGGGTTATTATGTGGAGCGGCTCGCTGGTGGGATTTTTTCCTCCTTCTCTTCTTCTCTACTCGCTTTTCTTTGACGAGGATTTGTTTCCCACCTCCACAGCTCCGCTTTGCTCTCAGCGTTTTAGATTTCAGCATCATCATTAATTTAACTTTTATTTAGTTTGACTGTTTCTGTTGTTCAACATGGCAGCTTGTAGTATATTTTAATATATTCAAATTTTGCAAAATGTCTGGCAGTTGCCACAGATATTATTATTATTATTATTATTATTATTATTTTATTTTTGCTTGGTCGTTTTCCTATTTGTTTTCTATAAATTTTCAAGCGTGATCAAGATGTTTATATTTAACCCAACAAATATATATTTTTTAAGTATATTTTCCCCGTTTTCACATTTTTTTGCCCCCAGATTTTACCGTTTTACTTTAACAGTTAAAACAAAAAATGGCTTCTGCAAAATAACAGGTATATTTAAATTGCCAAATATCTTACAGGAAATAAAATGAAAACAATATAACTTAAAAGGGGAGGAAAATAGAAAAACAGCCATTGTTTTCGAAGTCCCTGTGTCATTTAGGGCATAATAACGTTCTAATAGAGCTTGGTAATTGTGCACAATAGTCCGAGCAGCGTGACGGAGAAACTTCCAAGCCCCATGTTGCGCACTTTTCACCTTAACATGCGTGAAATGCCATTGTGTGTGTGCGCGCACTTCGCGCTCCAATCCCTGCGCTACACAGTTTGCCCTGCGCAACGGCCTCGACAGCCCCTAATAATCTAACTAACCCCCTTCGCTTCAGCATCATCATCATCGAGACCCAACATCCCTCCCCCCCTTCCCTCCCCCCCTCATCCTCCTCCACCCCATGTGACCACCAGATTGGAGGCGCGCGTCGCCGGTCTCAGACACCGGCAGGTTAGTGAATCCGCTCCCCCGCTCCCATGGGGTCCCATCACGGCTGCAAGCTGTCACATATGAGGCGGGGACAACACAGATAGAAGGCTACACACACACACACACACACACACACACACACACACACACACACACACACACACACACACACACACACACCCTGACTTAGCTGTTTCTTTCTCCTCTGCTGGTGCATGAAAAGAAGCAGTGGTTTGATGCTTTCTCTCTCTCTCTCTCTCTCTCTCTCTCTCTCTCTCTCTCTCTCTCTCTCTCTCTCTCTCTCTCTTCTATTTTTTGTCTTCTTCTCTTTATCCTCTCTGTGCCTGCGTCCACAGGCTCACCTCATGTTAGAGTGAATTAATCATGAGCTGATTAGACTGACTTCTTCCTTTTCTTGCACATCATATTTGGCCTTTCACACCCACAGAAGCTTCAGATTTTCTCTGTTGTTTCTTTAAAAAGACTTCACAAGTCTTCAGTTATTTGGCTTGATTTCGAAGGTTCCTCACTCAGACAGCAGTTTGTGTTTGATGAGCATTTCTCTGTCAAAATGTCGAAAAAATATTCGCCTTTTTTATTCGCTTGTTTATTTTATTCTTTTTTCTTTTTTTTTTTTTTTAAACCAAGTCAAGCAACTAGTAGGTATATTTCATTTGTCCCCCAAATCACCTGACGTTGCCAGATTTGCAACCGGTGTATCACTTTATTGCATTTATATAAGTAATAGCATTTATTCCAGGTGTTTAGTTAATCTTTTAATTTAAAAAAACAACAACAAGTAGAAGAAAGTGTATGTGGAAATCACCTATAAGCGCTTTCATTTAAATGTAAATATTCAAATCATCCATTATTTCGTTTCCACACTCCTGTTATGTCAAATGTTGAATTTATTTGACTTCAATGCACCGAGTGTAAGGTCGAGTCATCTGAAAGTAGTCTAAAAAATTAATATAAAAAACTTAATGTCAAGTCTAATAACTTACTAAGATCTAATTAATTAATATGTTATGACTCCAAATACGTTGAGATATTATTTATAAATTAAAAATGTCTCACAATTCCCCAGAAAAGATGATAAATCTGGTTTATATTAGATTTGTTTCTGGACCTTTTGTAGCATGTGTCACTATGTAGCCATGTCACAAAGGCAGAACATAAATGCACAAACATATAAATGACTAAATAAATATACAAAGAAATATATTAAACATTATTAAATATATTAATAAAATAAACACAATTCTACATTGTTCAAAAATTAAAGCCAGCAGGAAATGCTTCAATCCTTAATTATGGTTATTTTCATCCAACATGTAGGCAGTTCATTAAAATCAGCACATTTTAGGACATTTTGAATTAATCATCTTGTTTAATCAATAACAAGATGTATAGTAAGTAAATAAGATCAATTATATTGTTATGGATAAACAAATGTGTTTAGAAAAGGTATTTTGGAAGAAAGTGTAAATGATGAAGTGTTGGTGGAGGTTAGAAAACCTTTCCAAGCAGGATGAGAGTTTGAGTTTTCTGGCAGTAGACAGTAGCAAATGCAATAAATGTAACTCTCTGTGTGTGTGTGTGTGTGTGTGTGTGTGTGTGTGTGTGTGTGTGTGTGTGTGTGTGTGTGTGTGTGTGTGTGTGTGTGTGTGTGTGTGTGTGTGTGTGTGTGTGTGTGTGTGTGTGTGTGTGTGTGTGTGTGTGTGTGTGTGTGTGTGTGTGTGTGTGTGGTTTCAGGGGTAGTGTGGTGAAATGATTTGGCTCATGCTGCTGCTGATTCTGAACAAGTGTCCCTCTGGTCAAGCTTTTTTTTCCCCCCCTGTAGAGAGTGGTCAGCATATAAGGGCCAGTGCAAGTGTACACACACACACACACACACACACACACACACACACACACACACACACACACACGGGTGGGAGGATGGTATTGATCCATGTTAAAGAGAAGAAACATCTCAGGAAATGGACACTGAAAGGCCGACTGCTCTCTCCTCTCCTCACCTGGCTTCAACAATACTTGCGATTGATCCGCATTAAACAGCCTCCACGCCGGTTTGTAGCAAAACAAAATCTGACACCTTTGGGGCGTCTCAGAGTCATGTGTGGTCAGGGGATGATACACCTGCACGGTTCAATCCGAGTTTCTTCACACTCATATTGGCACCAAAAGTTTATCCTCATCAGGCTGCAAGTCTTTTAAATATGAACTCAGGTATCAATAATAAAAAGCCTCCAACAGGATAAAGAAGCACCATGTGCAGTTTCGTCATAATAGTCCACACTGACCTGTCAGTGTTAATAATCTATCTGCGAACATGTGCTTTATTTTGTTGGTTTTTCCTCCTCGCTGCATTATGGGGAATCCTGTCCATAAGCTTTACTACTAATAATGCCTGCTGGGCCTCCTCAGCTTTCCAGGCTTTTGTAGGGAGGAAGAGGAGGAGGAGGAGAGCGTCAGAGAGAGAGAGAGAGAGAGAGAGGGGGGAAAAAAAGAAGAGAAAACACTGTGCTACATTTTATTTACTTGCTCAATCGAACAGGCGTGTTAAATATGTATCTAGGTATGTTTTGTTGAGGGAAAAAAAAACGTGTCGCCTTTGAATAAACTTTGGCATCTCTATCGTTTTGGAACATCGAGCAAAGCGGCGTCTTTTCGAAAAGGGGGGATGTATGTAAAAAGATGACTCCTCTCAACAAACAAACAGCATTGAGGAGGTGGACAGGAGGAGGGGGGGGCAGAAGAAGGAGGCAAAGGGGGGATGAGGAGGAGTTAAAAAAAACTAAAAAAAATGGCGCGTGCTGTGGAGCTGGTGCTGCACCTCGGACCAGTCAGGGATGCAAATGATGCACCTTAACGCCATCAGGTACCGGAGTTGACAGAAAATAATGAGAACCCGCTGAATCTTTTATAAGGTTAACACTCACATTTCCCAGTCAGCTGTCACACAAGAAAGAATTTAGCACATGCATGCGGGCGAAATAAACCTTCATCGTCTCATTAATGCTGACAGGGGCCCTGGACCGGCAGCTCCCAGCGCCTGCGCCGCCACCACCTTCGTTTTGTGTCGGTAATTTGCAGCGGAGACAGACCCCCTTCTCCTGGAGAGAGAGAGAGAGAGAGAGGGAGGAGGAGGAGGAGGAGTGAGGAGGGGAGGAAAGAGGGGAATGGGTAAGAGGATCGTGGAGTGAGTGCAGAAGAAAAGTGGGAGGGAAGGTGGGCCTGGGGGGGAGGGGGAGGGGGGGGGGGCAGTGGAAGGATGGCGAGCGCGCCAGGAGTCTGATTCTCCCCTAATTGGAAGCATTGGGCATTGTCAACGGAGGATTTTCAGCTGCTCGCTGACAGGTAGAGCCGTCAGAATGATAGCCCACTTGTCAGCGCAAAAGACCAATAAAAACAAACCACTTTTGATTTAATTGGAGGCCTAACCATGGTGTGTGTGTGTGTGTGGTGTGTGTGTGTGTGAGAGAGAGAGAAACAGAGGTATAAAGTGTGTGTGTGATGCCTGCAGGGCCGGCCGAGGGGAGGTGGGCGGGAGGGGGTGGCAAAGGATGAGTGGGGGCATTTGTGTCTGAGTGTGAAGGAAATCATCACTCCAGCCATCATCATCGTGCCTGCCCTGCCTCCATCTTTCTTTCTTTCTTTTTTTCTTTTTTTTTTTGTCTTGTGCCATCACTCCTGGCTCCTCTCCGGGGGGCCGGCGGTCACCGGGCGCCCGCCGCGAGAGGAGCTTCAGGAGAGGGCAGGTTTTGATTCTGTCCCAGGAGAGGGCTTCGAGAGAGGGCCACATCAGAGCCCAAAGGACGAGAAACACTCTCTTCTTCTTCATCCTCTTCCTCCATCAACAGGCTCGGGTTCAAGGCGGGACGAGCAGTGTTTGACATTTTGTTCGCTCCTCTGTGGACTGGGATTCGTTGGACCAGAGGAAAACCATCATAAACTTTCTCCTCTCACTTCAAAGCAAATGTCAGAGAAATCTGAGCAGCCGAGGTCTAAAAAGTGAGGAGAGAAGTGAAGGCAGGCATCCTGTGTGGGTGTAAATGATCAAGATTTAAAGATAACCAGCTCGTTATTGTTAAAAAATGGATTTGGATTTTGCTCCTCAGGCTTTTCCTGAGCAGTCGGTCCAGATGAAAAGCCGAAGAGTATCAACTATGCTATAATAACAGTATGAACTGCCTGCCTGTTGGTATGACTCACTACAAATTGGTGCATGTTTGCTGAATTGTCGTGTTCACATCATGAATTGGGACAGACATATCTTGAGAAGGTGCTACCCAACATTTAAATGATCAGACCTGAAGATGTCTTCATTTTCACGCTTGTACAATGTGACACAGTTGTTGGCGACTTTGGTGTTGTGAGGGTCACTCCAACTGTCAATGAGGCAAAGCAGTGAGCAAGCAGAGAGAAACTGTGGCTGCTGATTGCATAAACCCTCTGATCACCTGTGAAACCAGTTGCTTATTGCTTTTCAGAGATTATCCCATTGGATCCCGCAAGAGTTGATCTGAGATATAGTTGTACAAAATGCCGTGTGTGTATCCTTAAAAATGGTTTTGTGGATCAAGTGTGCTTATTGTAGTTAGTACAGCTTTGCTATGACACATTACTTTACTGCTCTGGTCATGGCTGCATGTTTACTAAGACCAGTGTTCCCTGAGAGGACTTTGTGCAGCTTGTTGAAGCTATGTGCTTTTTTATTTTTAATTTTTTTTGTGTTTCCCCTCAATTTTCTTTTCCAGTTTTATGCATCTTCATATATTCTGCACAAGTTATTTTTTGCCTATCATATATCACTGTTACACAGATTTCTCTGGCTGCACCTCAGTTGAGCCCAAAACTCAACTGAGACCACCTGAAGATGAAAGTATCTCTATTGGCCAAAAATGCTACAAATGCTGCAGTATTTCTACTGCGCCTGTAGTGGTGCTGTAATATAGAAATACCCTAAAAACAAAGCTGAAGGTGAGCAGCTCAGAATGTACATTTTGCACTTACAAGTGACAAAAGAGTGATTTGTGTGGACCACTGATGAAGTGCAACTTCTACTTTGGGTCACACTGGATTACAAAACCGACGAGCAGTGAGATAGTCTGGCCTGCGAGTGGAGGCTTGCAGGTTCAAATCCCACAGCTGACTGTTTACCACTGTTCGTCCCTGAGCAAGACCCTTGACCCCCCCCTCTTAAGGATGTGTTGATAAGACAACAAAATGTGCTGCATATTTGGTGTAGGTGTCTCACTAAAGCAATCCTCTGCTGTTGTGCCTGTTTGGTTGTCACGGTTACCCCATGCAGGTGAAAGGAGAGCCGGGACTTCGACCTCAGCATTCCAGCATTTATTGTTTTTGCCTTAATGACTAATATGCTGAGCAAGCGTTTTCACAATGATCCACACTGTGATCCGGGTTCCAAAATGAGCAGTTTGGTTCTCTGATAAAGTCGACTTCGTGTTGATGGATCGCCTACGTAACAGGAAGTATCTAACCACTGCAGATGTGGAAGCTCCCTGGAAGCATAGAGTTAATCAGACTCATTAGTTTTATAATTTTCTAATATCTATTATTCAAGTTTAAACTTGAGTTCCTTGGCTCCAGCTGTGTGTCAGGTGGCCAAGAGTCAAAATTCAAAAGTCGGATCATTGGTTTCCTCCCGTCAGTATATTTGGGTCAGACACTGAACTCACTATTTGAATATTCTATGAGATGAGTATGTTGTGTATTGACTGTATCGAAGAGAAAGACTTGAACTGGTATAAAGAAAATAAAAAAATGAGTGGTTTGCTCCACATCTTAGGGAAGCCAGGTTATGAGAAACTTGTTCATACTTTGCAGTGTAGAGCTTCCTAATTGAAGCTAACTTTTCCTCCACCTGCTGGTTTGTCGCTCAATAAACTCCTCAGAATGTGGATTCCTCTGGGAGCCGTTTACACCTCGGTAAATATTGGCTTTCCTGGTGTTCGAGCTGAAGTGTCAAGCAAATGTCATGTGATTATGAAATGTTCCAGATCCATTAATGAAACCGCTCTCCCGATAAGGTCGCAATTTGTGCCTCATTTTGTACTTTGACCAGTATTTTATTAGTTTGGAAATATATTTGCATAATTTGATGTGGGTGAGCTCTCTGCAGAGCCAGCACCGAGGTTTGAGGAAGGAATGGAAAGTAAAGATTGTGCTTTTGTCATTATCGTGTCTTTTTTTTTTTTTTTTTTTTTTTACTGAAGTCTAAAAAAGTGAAGTACAAAAAGAAGACAGCGTTTTCATGAGGACTTTTTTAAGATATAATATTTGTGGTACAGACAATGTTTTTTTTTTACTTATTACATTTTATAATTGACTCAAGAGTATGTCTGATAGTTTATTTTACAAATGATTTAAAAGTAGGAAACTTGTAACTTCCAAGCGTGAAAGTGCATCCAAACGTCCAACTGGGAAAAAATTAAAATTTTAATGCACTTTGTCACTCAACACATTTATGATGTGTTGAGTAATAATGTTCAAATAATGTCATTTGTAATAATCTCATCACAATAAACAAAACCCTGTTAGCCTAGCCAATTGTAGCAGTAATTCAAAATGTGGAGAAATAAAGTTTTAAACATTGACTTTTTTATTTAAATATTATTTTGGATAATGTCAATGATGAATCCGTTGCTTTGATGTCTAACTTGTTGAACATTTTTCATATAACCACTCGCAAGGTGGGAGTGGGAATTTCCCATGTATTAACTTTTCGATACACCAACGGTAACAATTCATACTGACAGATATTAACTTTTTGTTTTTAGTTGGACTATCTAATAAAGTTTGAAAAAGTTGTCTGATTATTTTCAATAAAAATCGAGTAATTATTTAAGGAACTAGTGAGCCGTTGTATTTTATTGACGAGGTCAAGGGAACGGAAAATCAAACAAACTTAAATGAGCAGGACATTGCTCAAACCGGCTGATCTGTTGTCACCGTTTCTTTAAGCATGACAACTTAAAAAAAACAAACAAAAAAACCAACTCAAGTATAAAAGCCTCAGGTACACACAAAAAATCAAAACAAGAATTTATGTCTTTTTTGTATTAATACATCTCTATTCGTGGTCTGAGTGGACGAGTCTTTGCCAAAGACATCAGAGTGAAGACAAACTCTGGTAGAACACACCCACTTTGACCAAGATACAAAATGTTTTGGTGTTCTTGCTCTTTTAACATCTTTTTTGACAACCTTAGAGCAGTCACTCCCTGATCTGTTGCACCCCACGAAAGAGAAACGGATAGTCTGGCCAAACGAAACAAACTCAGTCAAAGTCATTTATCTACTGATTGTGTTTGCAAGTGGATATCAGGTTTATTGAATAGCCCACCATGTGACATCGACCTGTTTCTGACTTTGAGGTTAAACAACTTTACAATATAATTCATTTTCTACCTCATAGAATCTGTCTATGTTTAGATAAATATTCAAATTTTGTGTCAACAGGTGAAACACCAGCTCAAAATAAAAAAAGCATCATCGGATGAATGTTTTCTGGCCTCCGGTTCACCTTTTAAGGAGTGTTTTAATGTGAATTTTGGATGTGGAGATCGCACACCCTCATCACACAGCCCAGAATTAATTAACTTCCCACCATTAAGATGCCTGGAGTCAACTCTGATCTATCTCCGAACTGCAGGTCCCATTGCCTGGATGGCAACATGCGCCCAGCCTCCCGTCCTGCTCTGCCGGCCCGCCGCTCGCGCCCCCGTGCAGCCAGCGTTTTATTATTCTTGACAGAGTTCAGCGAACACATCTGGTCAGAGGATAAGAGGCGATGGAGGGACGGTGCCAAGAGGCGGAGAGGTGAGCGAGGAGCCAATGGAGAGGAGTGCGGGGAGGCGGAGGACGAGGCCTCGCCTCCATCCATCATATCTGTCCCTCATGAGGAATGCCAGCTCCTCCAGTCTGTGGGCCAACTTTCCCCGACCTTTGACCCGCTGGACCTCTAAATCACCGGGTCCAGCAGGAGAAACGGAAGGAGGCCTGGCTGGTGATTTTGATTTGTTTACTTCCTGTTGGTAGCAGACGTTTAATCTCACAAACGCTCAAATAACATATATGACTTGTATGAACGTGACCAGCAGCAGAGGCGTCGCGCTGTTAGTGGATATTATTCAGAGAGGGGGGATTCTTTCACATTCTGTAACTTCTAAACTAAGTTAGTTAACGTGATCGTGCAAGTTTGCGAGAATTTATCACAATTATGAAAATGGCTGGTACTGCTTCTTACTTCACATGTGATGCATTACGTACGTAAAGCCAGTGACAGTTATAGTTTTTTATTTTAATGCAAAACTACTTTAATTAGGACACTTTTGTACAGGGAGCACGTTACCCCAGTGCTCAGTAGGGTGTTAAATTTGGAGAATTCAATGTATACAGAACTTCAGACAGATGTTTTGGTCCATTAGAGACATTTTTACAATGCAAACTTTAAATATTTTAGAATACTGTGGAATAACAAGTTTAAAACGTTACATTTCCAAGTGAAGTCCTTATATAGGATTTATGAACATATGACTTTTTCACGCTAAGGCGTCCACAACCTTTTAAATGAGACTAAAATATATGTACATTTTTTATTCTGAGTTTAACTATAAAGATGCACTTTAATCAAATCTCGCCATTTGCAGTAATATCGGAAATACCTTTAAATATTGCCTTTATATTGAGTACGGTATATTACAATGTGTGTGTTCTAATTTCATTTTAAACTACACTAAATATGACTTACTAGGACAGTTGTGTGTTCGTTAGTTAGAAAATGATATGCTGTTACTTGTAGTAATTTCCTGTGTGTATTTCATATATTCAAGCATAGGCTTAACTTTTTCTTCATATTTTTAAGATGAATGAATCATTCCGTTGCAGTAACATGAGATGCTTTGCAAACCCAAATGGGCCAAACTCTACGGTCTTCGTGCTATTATTATTAACAGAACTATCTCATTGATGATCTTCCAGCATTTCCTTCAATTTCTGACTCTCAGTTCAGAAAACACAATCAGATGCAGAATTTATCAAAAGACTTTCCTGATAATGAGATAGTTTAACCATAAAAACATGAGAGATTCAAAGTAATAAATGGATTTATTTTGTGATTAATTCAAGCAATCGTTTCTCTTTTGTTAGACATTCCTCTGAGGAAGCACGAGAACAGAGGAAAGAGAGGAAATGAGCTGTTCACAGAGTCAGACGTTGCAGCATATTGTTGGTCACATGTTGGTTTTCTGGTAACTCCAACCTGTCGGCTGGCTGCTTGTTTCTACACGTGTTGCGTAACAGGAGATTCAAAGGCAGTGTTTTCAAAGTGGACCTTAGTAATGTCAGACTTCGGACACATTCTTTTGTAGGCAGCTCAAATCCCTGATGTCGTACCAGGCTGATAGTTTATGAATTATTCCTTTGCTTCTTAAAACACACGAAAACTTTTACACAAGAGGCGACTCAAAAGTTATTGGAACTTTTCTTTTCAAGTCCACGGATTTGAAATGGTGAAAAGTAAACTTTGTTGAGCGCAAAGTATTTGTTTTTGCATTAAATGCTTATAAACAAAGGGCAACGTGGAACGATTCACCACAAATCATGTGAAAATAGACCATATTTTATGGACTATGAGTCACTTTTTTTTTTCAGATGTTTGTTTGGTCATGCGACTTATACACTTTCTATATCAAAATATATTGGTGGATACCACCTGAGACCAATAGATGGACCAGAAGAATGCTGCTACAGTATCATAGAAAATCCTCCATTACCACTGTGTTGGACTGACAAAATGTCACGACAAAGAAAAAAGTTACAGAAACTGTTACCGTGATGAAGAAGAAGGCTCATCAATGGCTCAAAAAATGACTGCCATAGAAACGAATTCAGTCCAATTATGTCTCAATATAAAACTCCAATGATCATTACACAATATAAGTTTGTATCGTCTTTGATCAAGAGGCTAAAATTAAAGTTTGCTTCAACAAAATTAAACATTTTTAGGGAGTGAAGCCAGTGTTAATAAAACAGTGTTATTGTCCTGAATTTATGTGCAATAAATTAAGTTCATTTGTTTTATAATTCATACTTTTTTAAAGTTATAAATTCAATTAATAAATCAGATTATGAAATTAACATTAAAGCAAAGCCTTTGTTCATTTCTTATTAAATTACACATTGAACACTGAATATTGAGTAATCTGTGAACTTATGTTCATGTGAACGATGTAATGGTTAAATAGCTGGGGGGCGGGGGGTTGTATGATAGAACAGAGAAAAACCTGTGTACTTTCTTCATCGGTGACCTCTGATGAAATGATACATTCAGCAGTCATAGTTCAATGTTAATCTGTCTTGGACGTTCTTCCTGAGCGATGGCCTACCGGTGGGCTCACATTGGGCTGGGGGTCCCCTGCAGCTGCCACAGGGAGACTCTCACGAGCTGGTGGACGTGGTGGAGACCCCCAGGTTCACCCCCGATATCCTCACCAGGGATGGGGGTTTGGGGGAGGCGCTCTCCCACCCATGAATCACATTGTGAGTGGCACTCAGGACACACCTCACACAGAGTTTGCAGGAGTAATTAAACTCATGTTTGACAAGACGCTGCAGAAACCTGTTAAAGTCCCTGTAATGGTGTGCCTCACCGGGAGACTGATGGCTGCGGCTGCAACTTATTTTAGTTATTTCATCATTATCGAGTGATGTCAGAGAGCTGAGAAAACTCCCGTCTCAAGTTCCCAAAGTAACATCTTCAGATTGCTAATTTTGTTCAACCAGAAGCCCAGAGGTATTTAAGGAACTGGATTTATATCCATACAAATTACAAAAAGAGGCAGAATTTGAAAACAGAGAAAGTATGAGACATTTCTGGCTTAAATTGAGAGAAATCTTCATTTACTGGAGAGATTGTTTAAGTAATTGATAAACTAAACTGTGGCAGCATCAGTTGGCTTCATCATTACTTCTCTTTCTGTGTATTTGACATGAAATCAGCTTTATCAAACCACCATGTTGCAAAATATTATAATTTGCGTTAATTGTACACCTGAAAAGTTTGATGTGCTCAGGTTCATTAGATTCTATGTACAAAGTAAAAGAGTCCAGAAAATGAACATTGCTTTTCTATGGTAAATTTCAATTCGGGAAGTCGGGCTTACGTCACCGACACGGCACTACTTTTGTTTAGGGGAAAGCAAACCAGCCGGAGTAATTGTACGAGTGCGCTTTTACTTAATTGTTTTTCATTCTGCGGAGAAAATGGTATACAATTCCAAAGAGGATTTACCGGTGGAGGTGAGGGCTTGGTACGATGCCGAATTAAATATGTTAGGGTTGTCTGAGTGTCTGTACAAGCGCCCAGCAGACACCTGGATCAAGAATCCTAAACAGTGGCCATTCACGGATCTGCTCTTTCCGGATCTGTACAATTATTTGATAAATGAGCCGAGTATTTGCAACCTCTATTAAGCCTTCTACACACTGCCATTGTGAAAACTTTGGTCATGGCTTGCTAAAAAGTACTTACTTCATGCTCCCCTAGAAAATGTACCCTGACCGCAGTCTCTCCGAGCCACGACCACATTATCTTCCTCCTCTTTTTTGGGGGGTTGTCTTTCCAAATACTTAAATCCCACAATGCCAGGGGCCCTATTTATGATCACGTATCGAAACGCTTCGGCTGCAAGTCAGCTTGTGTTTTTACCGTACAATCTGAAGACTACAAACGTCATTGTCGTGGCTTCGTTTAAAGTGCTGAGAGCACACATAAGTGTGGCAAGACGGAGGAGACCTGTTTTATCTATGACCTGCCAAACACCATTATTTTCGCTTGGCCGATAAAAGACAATCGGTTTCCGGCGTTCCAGCTGCTTTGGAACGATGGAAAACTTCCCGTTCAGATTCCTAGTAGCATTAGCTGAACACGCATATGCAGAACAACTCTTAGGCATTCTGGTAAAATAATGTCATTTATCCGTAAGGCTCAATGAACTGTGACGTATTGTTTTCCCCAAAACAAATATGGCGCCCACCGTTGCTGGGGAGTTGCTCGGAATAACGTCACAGGGTCCCCGTATGCCCGACTTCCTGAACAGAGAATGCAGCTTTAACACTGAACAAAATGCAAAGATTTTAGAATATTTACAATTAGACTTGATTAAAACAACCAGTTTGAAATGATTCAGATTCCGAAACATTGTAATTAAAAGTTGGCCTTGTTCTAGGTTTCTCTCTCTCTCTATCTCACACACACACACACACACACACACACACACACACACACACACACACACACACACACACACACACACACACACACACACACACACACACACGCTGGATGATGCCAGGAGGGGGGCCCTGGTGCTCTGTCCCGCCCTTAAACGCCTGGCGTCCTAATTTGGCCAATATGCAGGTAATATGTGAGGTCGCAACATCTCAATTATCACACCTCCTGTCAGCGGCTGCCCCAGTCCTCCGCTCGCCGCTGCACCCCCCACCCCCACCCCCCCTCACCACCACCAACATGCCTTTAGCTTACCCCACCCCCCCTTCCTCCACCCCTCCCGCCGTGACTTTTATTGCTTCATTAGTATGCTCCACATGCTCCTGCGCTCACACCCGCACTCGCCGAGCCTTCAGACCCTAACAACTTTTGGCAGGTCGACACACGTGATGAGGGGATGATGATGAGGGGGACTCGTTTCGACTAAGAGCCCACCTACCTGGCACCGAGGCCCGCTTCTTTCTTTATTCTCTCTGAGCATGTGGTCAGACTTCTGGGTGTTTAGTTTTTTTTTGTGTGAAGATTCATAGGAAATGAGAGGGCTGGCCAAGGACTGGTGAAGGTTTTGAAAACCATTCTAGAGTTTTTCTGCCTTTGAGGATTTGAGGAATGTGTTTTTTTTCACATAGAAACGAGCCCTTGTTGTGTTGATCGGCCTGTTTGTCATGCTGATGGTTGAGGAAATGTAGACCTTGTGTATGACACTGACAGTGTAGGACTTCCTGTTTCTGTTATTTTCTTGCTGTCCGAACTTCGTCCATCCATCCCACTCCTGATATATCCTGTGCACCTTGAACAAACCTCCTTTACATTGGGCTCTTATGTTCACACTCACCTGATTTGCATTTGGTTTCTTAAAGTCTCTATTAGCTCATAATTTTTGACATATTTTTGGACGTAAACAAACACCAGTTCCAGTTGGTACATATAGTTAAATAAGCAAGGTTCCACACATTTTCCTTTGTTATTCTACAGTATATAATATCACAAGCTTCTTTTATAATGTAATGTGCCTCAGTACAGGAGCTCTGCCATTATCAAGACACGAGGGAAAATTAGATGTTGTTTTCAATCTCAGCACTACACTAAAGTACAACCTCAAAAATAATCATATAGTCACATTTTCAAACAAAACTGAACACTAGTAGTATTATATGGACCAGGAGTCTCCAGCCTTTTATCTTCTGAGCGCTACTTTTTCATCCATCAATCCATCAATCCATCAATCCATCAATCCATCCATCCATCCATCCATTTGAAAATTTGATTTGATGGAAATTTAAACTCATTTACTGATCAATGAATGGCATTCCTGTTATCTTATCTTATCTTTGTTATAGATGGAATCTATTGGTAAACTACATGCTCACATTCTTACCGCTGAATCACACTAAGGTTTTTTTTACTTAAATGTATCAGAGGGTCAAGTTAAGTAAGAGAAAATATGTTGGCGCAAGAGGTGAGCATGCTAGATAAAGTGACGTGTGGGAAGCCTTGCGATTGTGAATCTTAGGTCCCATTTCTACAGCGTTTCAAGTGAAAAACGATCCGATTGTGCATTTTCATTTCAGAAAAGTTTAGCATTTACACAGCAATGTTTTGAAAACAATTCCTGTTTACATGAAATGGCAAAAACACTGAAAACTGTGTAGTTTTCATGTTGGGCCACTTGTGGGTGCTGTTGGTTGTTTTTGTGATAAAACCACACACACTTGCACAGAGAACAATATGGTATAATGTCTATAAACATATGTAATGAGGAACTATTTACCACGGTCGTGGTTGGTAGCAGTATTTTGTAAAGTTGCATTTCCCTTTGTTTCCATGGAAACTGTTGTCATGTAAACGGGCAACTAAAATGTAACAAACATTTTCCTTCATCAAGTTCATATGATTGTTTGGTGAGGTGGGATTTAAAAACTGAACATACATTTTTCCATAATTTATCTATTATCACATTTTTTTTCTTGCAGTAAAATGACCAAATCAAGACAGAATCCTACAAAACACAAATTTTGGGAAATTGCTTGTAAAATTGTTCCTTTCAGCTGTACCGAAATTCTGACCAAACCTTGGCCGTTCCAATATTGAAGAAGTCATTTGTCATTCCAGTGTAAACCAACATAATGTCATGCAACAGGCCTGCGAATGTTATTCGAGATAAATTTGAACTTCTGACCACATAAACATGGTTTCTCTCGTCAGTCTGGATCAGGACTCCAACTTGCATCAGTACCAGCCTGACATGCTGAAGGCTAATTTCTCTCTTTTTTTTTTGCATTGTCTGGTTTGAAAAAAGTAATCTGGTACTTGGTGAACATTCAAAAGACACACTCGGTCGTCACAAAGGCTCATAAAAGAAAATTGTAAACACCTGACAAATTCAATATCTCCTTGACAGATTCTATTTGTGTGATTAGTTTTTTGTAATTGCAACGTGGTTGGCCTAACAGCCCGTGTCATCGCTAACACTAAGCCTACACCAGCAGGCGCTGGTGCGTAAAGGCCACATGCACACTGAACAGGTCACCTGTCCTCACAGGAAACACCTAAAACCTTTTTTATTACATTTCAAGACTTTTCTTCATAAAGGATGAAAGTTCCAACTGACAGTGATGTCAACTTTAACTCTACTAGTTGATGGAGACGTGAGACCGCAAGGCAGTAATTCTAATTTTAACCCTTAAAACTACTCGGGGAGAAACAAAAAGGATGATCCCATCGTGAATAAAACAAGTGAAGGAAGAGGTGCTGGAAGCAGAGCAGAATGAGACCAATCATCCGGAGCTGTCCGTCGATTCCTGACAGGCCCTGACGTCCTGATGCTGCAGACAATTTTGATCGGCACTCCAAGAAAAAAAAAATATCGACATGGGATCCTCGTCCTCGCACCTGCCGCGGATCACTAACCTCGGCCCCGCCACTCCCCCGAGCACCTGCTCTCCCGCAGCCACGTCTGATTACTGTGTAAAGTACCTGTTGGGAATGCATGCTAACATGTTAGATTTCCTGTCACAGGCTTCCGTCCTCACTGCTAAGCAGGCATGTCCGAGGTATGCTGAGGGAGAGTGTGTGTCTGTGCTTGCTCATGCGCTCGTGCATGTGTGTGTGTGTATGTGTGTGCGTTGCGGTTAGTGGTTGAGGTTGTTCAGCGTTGAGAATAAGACCCCAGAAAATGCTCATTAGAGTTGACCTTGGCACTTGGAGCGGGCGTTTGATGGATCGGGTACAGGGCCAAACAAGCCCCTGGGGAGCCATGATCTTATCTCTTATTGTACACACACACCTCCCCCCCTGCTGACCCTACACCCCCCCCCCCCCCCCCCCCCCCACCTACACACACCCTCCCTCTCCTCTCCTTGCTCACTCACACTCCTCTGCTCTACACGCTTCACAGGCAGAATAAATCTGTATCTGACACCAGAGGAAAAAAAAAAAAGAGAAGAGAGGAGGAGGAGGAGGAGGAGGAGGAGGAAGGGACGCCTGGGGGAGTAAAGGAGAGGGGAGGCAGCGCTTGAAGAGAGATGGGGGGGGGGGCGACAGGAGGAAAGAGAAAAAACACACAGAGGGCCGAGGAAAAACCAATAGCTCACTGAGGTGTCATTACCTACATAAGTCAGATGTGTGTGGAGAAAAAAAAAAAACCGCTCTCTCACAGACACAATCTGGTAAAGGGAAAGTGAAGAAATTGGCTGAGTGGGGGAGGTGAGGGGGGGAGGATCAGTGGGGGTGATGAGTCTCGAGATAAAAGAGGAGACTCTTAGGTGTCTCCGTAGCGAGTTCGCGGTTTGTTCTGTTACCTCTTACCTGTCCTTCTTTTCTTTCCAGTGACGCGCCCATACTGAGGAAAAAAAAAAAACTACACATGCACCGTATTGCCACACTCACCCAGCCTCCCCCATGTGCCTCCCCTCTGCTGCCGACCAGGGGACACACCAAACACACAAAGAGACATGAGGCAACATCCACCTCCAGGATAGCAAAAGTTTCTCCCCCTTCACCACCAGCGAGCACCAACCACCACCCACAGCATCCCTCATATCCACAGGGGTGGCATCACAAGGCTTTGTGGGCTCTTTGTGTTCCGCTCCTTTCTGCTGCTGCTGCTGCTACGGGGAGAAAGTGACACTCTGAAGTCTTAATTGAGGTTTACCTGGTGTTTTTTTCCTTTCTTTTTCCTCTCCTCAGTGTTGTTGCGCGTTAAAGTGCGGTTAAACTTTATAATCAGGCCTACAGGGTCTGCCGTGTGAGGCGCGGGTAAAAGCGGGGCGCGTGTGATGACATTACAAACAGCGGTTGTTTACTTGGGGCTGCTAGCAGCAGCGAGCAGCTAGCTTGCTACTACCTGCGTCTGGCGAACAATACCAACAACAACAACAAAACTGCCACATCCTCGCTGTCAGTCAACAGCGGCTCCAAACAAGCCGCCGAGTGTTCCCAGAAAAGAAATTTGAGTAGAATGCAACTATTTACTGAATCTTTGGGCCTGTGAATGGCTCTTTCTATTTTCTCCATTTGCGCTGCCCCCACCACCACCACCACCACCATATCGCCCACTCCTCGCACCGCTCTCACCCCCATCTCACTCCTGTCTGTCAGTCTGTCTTTTGCCGAGATCTAGGAGGGACTGAGAGACTGATGTCTCAGCTCCTCCAGGATCCCACCAGGAACGCCTTTTGACAGTTGCAGGAGCAGCAGGATACAGCGCAAAGATGTTGCTGTAATTGCACCTGGTTGCGTCATGAAAAAGTAATAATTTGCTGTCAAGGACGTCAAGGTGTCAGCGTTCGGCAGGAGTTGATAAGGTATTGACTGCCTCCAGAGTGCTCACTCACTCACTCTCACTCATACTCCTTTATAAAGTTGACTCCCAGAGAAAGAGGGAGACAGCGGAGGTTTGGGGAGCAGGGGAGAGAATGAAGGGAGCCCAAAAGAAGATGTGGAGGAGGGTGGAAGTAGAGTCGGTGGTGGTGGAGGGGGTTAAAAGGACCAAAAAAGAAAAGGAGCGACGAAAAAAAGAAAAAGAAAAAAAGGCTAAAGACAGTCAATCTGTGAGCTCCGAGACGTTAATTGCACTCTATTTGCCACTTCGCGCACCGCGTTCATTCATAATACATGCACAGATTGCGTTAAATTATACATAAGCGATCAACAGGCTAAAGCAGCATGGCGTGCTCCCCGTAAGTTGAATAATACACAATTACCACCTGGCTCACTCTTCCATTCACTTTGATTAGCGTCACCGAGGTCGGGACTCGTCCCTGACTGACACACACAGGCTGGAGGGAAAACAACAGAAAAAAAAAAGGAGGGGATTGGGGGTTCTTGTTTCGAGCTTGACCCTGATGCTACCATGGACTTCAATCTGAAGAGCGAACATAAAAGCTCGTGGGAAGTTTCAACCTCCTCTGTTAAAGGATTGCATGCAGGTGTCTGGGAGCTTTGGAGTATTATGGAGTCGTCTGGTTCAACGCATGATAGTGTTGTAGTTCACTTCTCAAGGTTATGATCAAAGCATAGCAAGATCACAACTTAGGTCCCCGTTAGAGGGAAATCAAAGTGAAATCAAAAAACTTACATTGGATGTCATGACAACGGAGCACAGTGTTGCAGAAAAAGCAACTTTTTTAAAGAATGGGTCCCAAGGTGGGACTTTTTGAAAATGCAACTTTCCTGAAACACTGCTACTGTGCACGCACACCACGGCCATAGTAAATAATTCTTCTGTATATGCACGAGTGTCATGACTCCCAGTCCATATTCTCCTGGGACTTGGTAGTTTTTTTTAGTTGAGAGTCACCCGTGACAGCAATCTAACGCTGTCGTCGTTCCATACAAATGTCTGTGTACTCGCCATTGCGAATGTATATAGCATATCGCTGTCTGTGTTCGTGCATGTTTCATTACCAAAATAACCAACAGCACCCACTAGTAGCCCTACATGAAAACAGTTTTCTGCTGTTTCTGTGTAAACAGACATCAGTTTCAAAACATAGTGTAAACGTTTCTGAAGCAAAAATGCAAATATGATGCAATCTTTCTTATACTGGTTCAGTTTGCATTAATTCTGATTGAAAGATGGAAGATATAACAAAAGGTCTTTCCCCATCACACATTTTTCTGCAGGTCACACTGGTAATGTTTCAGAAACAGGCTTTATTGGTTTGGGTCATGTTTTTTTGCTTTTGTGCTTCTGAATCGGGCCACTCGGTATCTAGACTCGACATCGAAGCAATGAAGTGAAATATAAACTGTTTTCAATTAAATATGTTTTATTGACAAAATTACTAAATTCACAATGCCATTTCTGTGGCAACTTCCTGTCTGGATCGATCATCTCTGCAGAACCTTGCTTCCATTAATAATAGACATATTGCCCGACGAGTGGAACACCGAGCTGCTCCATTTATAGCCTGAGTTGATTTGCATTTCGAGCTCGGCCTTAAGGCGTGAAGTATTCAGTGACAAAAGCACAAGTAACTACGCAAAGTTCAGAACAATACTAGATACAAAGATGCAAACATCCTCTTCAGCAAAGACATTAATTTGAGCTCCTCCGTTAAAGGATAACATGCAGGTGTCTGTGAGCTTTGGAGTATTATGGAGTCTTTAAATTCTTTAAGTCTGAATCCAGTTTGAGTTTGACAGGTGGAGATTTCCACATGTTAATTCTGTATGCCGAAAAATGAGGATTTAGGATCTAATTCTAATTCTCATTAGATGATGTCTGTGTTAGGCAAGGCAAATATATTTGTATATCACCATTCAGACACAATGCATTTCACCCTGCTATACAAAGAAATAAATCAAAGTAAGGCAAGTGTGTGTCACCGGGAGGTTTGTTCCACAGGTGAGGAGCGTAGGAACTAAAAGCTACTTCACCTTGTTTCTTCTGTCTCTGGGAACATTGAATAAACCTCTTTCCGAGGACCTCAGAGGTCTGGATGTTTCATATCCTGCAAGTGAATCTAAGATGTGTTTAGGACCAAGACCATTCAATGCCTTACAGATTTTGAAGTGGTTTGGCAGCAGTGCAGAGATTGAAGCTCAGGTATAAAGTGCTCCACCCTCTTTGTGTTGGTGACGACTCTGCATGAGCTGCAGCTGTCTGACAGATTTTATACTGAGACCTGTGGACACACCGCTACAGTAATCCAGCCTGATGAAAATAAATGCACTGAATCTTGTTTGGTCAGAAATGCCTTAATTCTTTCAATATTTTTCAGATGGTAGGAAGCTGATTATGTTATTGTCTTCATGTGGCTGTTGAGATTCGGGTCTGAGTCCAGAATTCCTGCCTTGATTTGATGTCCTGAGTAATATGGAGTCAAGATGAGCGCTGACCTCTAACCTTTCCACTTTGAGGCCAAAAGCAAGGACCTCCGTTTTTTTCTGGGTAAAGTTGATAAAAGTTCTGACACATCCTTTAATTTCGTTGATGCATTGTGTTGCTGAAATCTAAAGCCTAAAATAAGAACCTGAAGTTATCTAAGCCTTTCAGGATTAGGTTAAAATTGGCAAGATTAATGAAATGATCAAAAAGTAACTTATTTAGTTAGTACTTTATACACTATGTATGATTGTTTGAGCTCCTGATCTACTGGATGTTTCTTCATTGCGTTTTATGCAACCAAATATTTACTGTCCTCCACAATTATTGTTGCAGTTTATTTAATCTGGAAACCGACCAGCCATGAACAGATGAGTCTGGTTCTGCTTGTTAGTGTGCACCAGGCTTTGGACAGCAGCCTTCAAACTTCATTCTCTGGGTAAAATACACTAATGGTACAGTTGCACTGGAGTTTGTTTCAAATCCAACCAAACCTGTCAAGTGTAAAGACACCCCGAGGGTACCTAATTTTAAAGTTTCTAGAATCATTCTTCTATACTACCTGGCTTTCAGCACGAACACCCAAGCAAATGTCCTTAGAAATGGCTCAAATATATTTTTTAAATGTTGTTGTTTTTTTTACCAATCCTATGATAAATACACAAAATTGTAAATCTCAGGCCATGTTTGCTGCTTTCTATACTTTAGAAATCGTTTTCAGAAGATATTCTATTCAGTATCAGAAAAAACTGATGCTGAAGCCAACTTTGTGTGAAAAAGACGATTCAGTGTATTGTACATTGCATTAAAGCCCCTGACAGGCCGGGCTGACCTTAAACAGCTTGTGCCAACAAAGACGAAGCGATGCATTGCCTCTCACCTCCTCTCCTCTGTTTTAAAGTTGCACCTGACGCTGCTGGCTATGTCTAAATAATCTTGGCAGCAAATGCAGAGGGGGAGGAGATCACGCTCTCCAGACATTCCCACGCCTCTGTGAATCAATGTGATTGAACAATGTTGTCGTATACTTGGAGAGTAAATCAAGAAATATCACATTAAAAGAGGGTGGGTGTCAAGTTTTGTTGAAATTTCCTCCGCTGATGTCAGCCTGTGGTCTTCAGCAGAAGCCATGAAACAGGGAGACTCTTCCAGTGAAAGTCTGAGGCGTTTACTCGCGTTGCACAGACCGTGTCCTGTTTCTTCTCGTGTTTTGAATTCCCAACCTGTGCAGCTGACACGCATCGCCAGGTGTGTTTGAATACCTTTTTAAAAAAAAATTTATTGGTGCGTTTAAGCTGCAAAAAGCCTGCTCGTGGTGTCAACCACTTGTTCCTCGATTCAGCGAGAGAGGCTGACAGAAGCCGACTGCAGTCATCTGTGCCAGGTACACCACGAAAACCGCAGAGGCAGTTAGCCACAGATGCTTGACGGCACTCGGCAGGCGACGGTTGGCCCGGCACGCTGGAGACGATTCCAGCAGCCGCCGCTAACAGGTGCTGGCACGCCGGATATCAACAGGGATCAAACCTGCGCGCTTCATTTACAGGACAATCTCAGTGTCCACAGCAGTGTTTCTCCCGGCTGCTCTCTGATCTTTGACCTGCAGCGCCATCGTTGATCAGGGTCAGGCCCTTCTCTGAAGTCAGATCTGTGCCCCAGGCTGGAGCTTGAAAATCAAACTCCCCTTCCCCTTCCCCTTCCCCTTGATGTCGCCCAGCGTAATTTCGCTGTTATTGGGGGATAAATCAGAGCGAGCATGGTCGGATGTTTGACAGTTGCTGAAGAAAAGCACCTGCTCCGGCCTTCACTTCTCGCCTCTTGAATGTCCCTCCCCGGCTTACCATAAAGGGGAATCCCCTCCGCTTCAAAGCTGGGGGTGACGTAAGCTAAAAGCTCTTTCGGGGAGTAAATTGAAAGCCAACCAATGCAGCAATGCAGTAGTTATCTGTCCTCATTGTTGCTTAATGAACCGTCAATGGAGCAGCTTGGACCAGCTTAGAGACTTCTCATTGTTGCGCGGGGGCTCCCGGGGTTGACAGACTCTGCGTTAAGGGTCAGGATTTGTGGTGCTCCAGGCCCAGTCCTTCGGATCTTTCCCAGAGATCTAAAAGCTGGTTAATCAGCTCTCCCTTCATGATCTCCCTGTCTGTTCATCTTCCCATGGACGAGGTCTATCATTCCTTTTCACCAGCAGCCTCCTTGCGCTTTCTGCGCCTTTCTTCTGCCGTGTTTGTGTTTGGGATTTGCCCAAGTGGCCCCCGAGATCAGTTGACCTGACCCGAGCTTGGCAGTAGAAAGGATTTGGGGGGGGTCTTAGCTCGAATCCTGCCTTACATTTTAATCACGGACCTCTGGTTGTTCCTTTGCCGCCACACACACACACATACACACACACACTCACAGAAACATCCCCTTAACTTTCTCGCCTCCGCCAGGCCTGAATGATCAGCACGGCAGATGTTATGATCGTTCTCTTTAACCTGTACTTTTAAACTGTGGTGAAGATAGACTAATCTCTCGCAGTGCCTTCGGTAATTAAGCCCGCTGTCTTTAATTCTCCTGGATCATCTTGCATTAAAAATTTCCCCCTGAATATGAAGTGCTTTCTACCCTCCCTTCCTCTTCCCTCTCCTCCCTCTTTCCAACAGAACCCCCCCCCCCCCAACCTTCCTGTGTAGTTTGTCAGCTGAAGTGATTGCCTCCCTCTCCCACCCCCTCAGTGGCATTTAGCTATTCTCATTTGCATGTACATGCCCTCGCTGTGCGGCCTGTGGGCTGGTGAGATTGATCAACAACGCCACGCCGTGTTTTATTACACGTCAGTCGGAAGGATGGGTACCACACGCCATGGGCACATAAGCAAGCAATTCACCTCCGTGCACACCCTCGAGCAGAGTAAGGTTGGTGCACAGGTTGTGGGACCAGGGATATTTTGACACTTTGCACACACACCTATACACACACACACACACACACACAAGACCCGTTTTAAAGGTACCAAAAACACACACATCATCTCGGACTCGACGACCCGTGGGAATCATTGCAGGAGAAGGCGCGTATCCTCGCTCGTTGAGAGGCTGTGTTTACCGCTGTGTTTTAGCGTCGCCTAAGCCTTCATCTCCTCATATTACATACTGAGCTGACAGATATTAATATGCAAAATAGGAGGATGCTGAACAAAATGCTGATAATTAAGCGAAGATGTTCTGGGTAGAATCGCGCTTAAGAGTGTGCACGTGGGACCCAGCACATGGTAAGCCATATGCCTCTGCGCAGTTAGCGCTATCCTTTGGGGTAAGGGGGGTAGGGGGAGGTGGGGTGGGGGCCCGTTTCCACTCAGGCGCAGCACAAACGGAGCCTGAGAGACTCGAGCTATATCCTTATCATGCTATTATAGAGACGTCAGAGGGGAAAGATGTGGTCCGCGTTCTGACTTTGTTACGGATCTTGCTTCATCCGATGTGGACTTGGAGGTCAGAGGTCGTCGAGATCGCCACATTCTCACGAGGTGCCGCCACATAAAAATCGCTGGCTCTGTTATATTTCAAAAAGGCACCATCTACCAGGTTGACTGTCTTAGCCACCAGCTCCTCCTTCCCTCCTTCCTTCCTTCCTTCCTTCCTTCTTTCCCTCCTCCCGGCTGCTCTCCCCTCTCCATCCCCAGAGGGGGTGAGGGAAGCGGGGAGGATTTTTGTGCTGCCGGGGGCGACAGGCTCTCTGTGCCATCCACTTACACAAACGGCAGGATCAGCGCTCCACACAAGAATAATTAGAAGATAATGGGTAGTAATGCGGCCCGATCTGTCCCGATTATCTCCTGGCACCGACCGGCACAGCGCCATCTGGTGCCAGATCTCGGGGCAGCGGCTGCTCTGCCACATGAAAAGAAGGTGGGCTTAGGCTTAATCTCACACCCCATTCTGTTATTGACTGTCTGTGCGGTGCTGTATTCAAAGTGAGTGTGTGCGAAAGTGGTGCATGTGTGTCAATGTCTGCCTGCCCCTTCTGAGACGGTTGATGTATATCAGAGAGAAAGTGTGAGATTGCATTTATATTACATGTATAGGTGACAGCCGGTGTTGCTGAGTGTCTTGGTGATCGACAGTAAAGCAGAGTGTTGTTGAGAGCCCAACGTGAGTTTTGCAGAGCTGTTACATGGACAAGTGTCTATCATGCTGGGCGCTTTCTCTCTCTCTCTTTCTCAGCTTAACTCCCCACCCTGCGTCTTCTTAACCAGCTACTCTCTCCCACAGCTCCGGGCCAATTCAATATGACAGACCATTGTATGGCCAGTGTGGCCTGAGGTTTAGTGCGTTAAGGCCCTTTGTGCTTCGTGTTTACAGACGCTTTGCGTTCCTGGCAGAATTCAAAAAGCCCCTCGCTCGCCCCCCTCCCTCACACCTTTGCACAAACCAAACGGCCTAATTCTCGTAATACCCAGGCTATTATCTGTCACAGCCAACCGAAGCACACCGCTCTATCAAATCATCTCGTCACGTACTCCACAGACAGCCGGTGCCATTTAGGAGGAGTCGTGGTTTCACACGGTGGCCGTGG
This sequence comes from Lipophrys pholis, assembly GCF_963383615.2. NCBI lineage: Eukaryota > Metazoa > Chordata > Actinopteri > Blenniiformes > Blenniidae > Lipophrys > Lipophrys pholis. Next base: position 16,681,604 of record NC_137641.1, on the reverse strand, counting down.
ATTGACACGGGATTGAAGGGAGGAGACGTGACAGGTCTTCCCATCCTTTCTGAGGAGTGGAGACTTCAGGGTTTTCATTGTGTGATAGGCAGGTTAGGAATAACTTGTTATGAAGTAATATGTTACGCCACAACTTTTAGAAGTAATGTGCATGTAACTGATTATGATTATGACCTTAACTACAAAGTTGTTATTGCTGTAATATAAGTGAGATCAATGGAAAGAGTAGCAGAGCTGCTGTCTCTCAGTCCAATTCCTTGTGCCTACAGCAAGCTTTAGATAATATCAGCATGCCTCCACAGTACCAGAGATGTATTCACTGTCCCCACATAAACATTAGCTTACCTTACCTGTTTGTTTCAAAGCACATGTGTCATGCAGAAATTCTGCACCACTGCATTAAATTGCACCCCCTTGGCGGGAATATGTGCAGTCGAGTGCTCGCAATTGAGAATACTGCACTTTATTACTGACTGAGTTGCAGATAACACCAAGTAACGTGAGTATACCTCGACTTCATTTACCCTGAACTGATGAGTGAATCAGTCAACAGACTGACTAACTAACCTTTGTTTATTTATTTATTTATTTATTTATTTATTTATTTATTTATTTATTTATTTATTTATTTATTTATTTATTTATTTATTTATTTATTTATCTATTTATTTATCTATTTATTTATTTTTTATTCAGGGACCATGTAGATAAACATTACTCTTAAAAAAAAGATGTTTCATACCAGATTTTAGCCGTAGCTAGTTTCCATCTGCAGTCCCCCATTTACAGACCAGCGATTTTCAACAGTTTAGCTTTTACACAACAAGGTTTTGAAAAAGAAAAATGCTGAAAACAATGTAGTTTTCATGTTGTGCCACTAGTGATTGCTGTTGATTGTTTTTACAATGAAACCACACACATTTATGAGCAGAGAACAATATAATATAATTATCAACAATGGTGAATACACATATAGACAGATGACAAAGTTGGATTGTTATTACAGGTGACTCTCAACTATAAAACCAAGTCCCAGGAGAATATGGACTGAGAGTCATGACACTTCGGAGGCCACCATTGTTGTCGTTGTACATCTTCTCACTCATATGAAGAAATAACTATTTACATTTGCAGTAGCAGCATTTCAGAAACGTTTTGAGTGGCTCCAAGCAACGTAACTAAAGTTTTTCGTTTTCAGTTAAAAAGTAATAATACTTGGTACCTCACTGGATAGTAAAAAATCTCAGAGATGAACCCTTTTGCCTGACATTTTATCACCATTTTACTCAGATTGTATGAATTTATTGTTGAATAAAACGTTCTTCGTCTAAGTCCAAACGTTCATTCTTCTCACTATAGCTTCTGATTTTCTGATCTGTGTCACCAAATTTCAAGATGACTCCTTACATCACGCTCTGTGGATTTGTTATTACCATGTCATCGCTGTAAAGCTTTCCAAAGGAAATGGTTAATAATGAATGATTAACTATTGAGTCTGTAGGTGGTGAAATGATCCTGGTTTATTGATGAGTTTCTTTGTACACTTAATTTTAAGGTCTTTTCTGTTGTCAGATTGTATTTAGATAGAGTCATATCTTGGATATGTACTCTACTGTTTGAAAAGTTTATATTACAACTAATCACAAGTTAAATGGTTCACTTACCTTGACAACAAAGCTTTCTCATACTTGGAGAGTATCAGAATTTATGAACCCCTGATAAAATTATGTAATTCGAATAGATGTTGTTGTGCATAAAAAAAAGATGTAAGATAGCCAACGGATTTCAGTAAAACTGCAAATGTTGCCATCTATTTGCATCCAGTGAAGTCTTGTTATACTCATGCACAAACATTACAAAATGTCAGGACTCTTAATTTGATATTACTTGTCCTATGGTTGATTTATTATGATGGCGCGTAATCAAGAAGCAATTCCTGAATGGAAATGTCATTGAAAAGGGAAACAGGATCTTAGTGCAGTCTAATTGGGTCCTTCAGCTGTGAAAAAGGTTGCAATAATTCAAGAAAACCATTCAAATTGAAGAAAGTTTTTCATGTTTGCAACAAGGAGCTAAATATTCAGCTAACTAATTAGCACTATGACATTTACTCAGACCCGAATGGCCCCAAGGTATAGGTTCAAGACCTCAGTGAAAGTCAAAGCTCTTGTATGTGGCCATTTTTGTAGCACAGTCAAAGTGTCAGAGTGTTTTAATATCAACATACTGTTTGAGATAACTTTGTTTGTGCTGCTCTACTGCGACTACATGTCCCTGCACCATTAGGTGGTCTCATACACAGCTGTGCCCAGTGGTCCACTCTCTAATGATCCATCACTGTTTCTTCTATTTCTAGTGCTATTGCAACATGTGTTCGAACTCTGCAGTGTTGCGTGAGTACAGAGTCACACATAAACATAAAATTTAGGTTATAGGTTTGTATCAATTTACTCACATTTGAGTGTGAAGTGTGATTAAATGTCGAATTCTCAAATTTTCCCATGTTATCAGATTTATTTTAACAAGCTTTTGATGATGTTTTTATCTAATCATGAAAAGCCCCACTGCAACCACTTTGGTGTGTATGTTTTAATGCCATCTCCCCCACACGTTGTTGTGATGGGAGCGCTTCAATGAACCTGCTCATTAAGCCTGTTGAAATTCAGCATGATATACTGATGGTAAATGCATTCCTGTAATTTGACACCAGCCTCATGCCCTCACATGCAGTTACTCAGACACATTGATCAACATATTTTTAAAACCTTGGCCATAATTTAAGGGGCGGTTGTGGCCTAGAGGTTAGAGAGGCGAACTTGGGGTGTAAAGTTTGCAGGTTTGATCCCCACTGTGGACAGGCCACTACTGTAGGTCCCTGAGTTTAACCCCCATCAGATCCCTGGAGTGCTGCAATGTGGCTGCACCTCCACACTCTAGAAATAGTATGGTCAGTTCAGAAAAAGAATTTCTCCAAGGGTATTAATAAAGTGCAATTAGTTAGTTTAGTTAAAATGCATGTAAAAACTGCTCAATATGTCTCCTCTAACAGACATGATCTGTATATTTTTCATGAATATTGAAAGATTATTTGCAATTTGACAACATTTTCCATTGCTTGCGATTGATAAAATTGATGACCATGGAACATTACATTTTATGACTTCAAATTGAGCAGAAAACAGTTTTGATATTATAGTTTTTCATTTATCCACCTTCTATTTTCTTTTTATCCAACCTCAGGTTGTACTGCATTGAGCTGATCCCAGCTGACTATGACAGAATGCAGGGGGGTACGCCAAGGAACAAGTCACCAGATATAACTGTTGTTCACTATTTAAATAAGTTAAGATTGTTGTAACCATAAATTATTTGACTATTTGGAACATGGTAAATGGATTTCACTTATATAGCACTCTTCTACCACTTGAGCAGTCCCCAAAGCGTTTTACACTGTCAATCACAATCACTAATTCGCAAACACATTCACACACCAATGGAGGTGGCTGCCACGCAAGGCGTCAATCCATCAATTGGAAGAAACTTGGGGTTCGGTGTTTTGCTCAAGGACACTTGGACATGTGTACAGGGAGGAGATGGAGAATCAAACCTACAACCTCCCGATGACCATAGTCATCAAAACAGTCAGACACAAAAGAAGGATGAATGAATTAAAAGATAAATGGATGGATAGATTAAACCACTCAGAATTGTGCTCTTCATTTAAGGTAACTACGACTAATCCTCATTAAATTACATTCAGCTGTCTCATCCTTGAATTGTGAGGGTCTTACCAGCCGGTCACAAACAGACTTGGCTCCCTCCTACCCCAATAAGAAGATATGCACAGTCTGAATGTCAGCAGATACTTTTCTGGTACATGACACCTCTTAAATTGCCCAGATAGAGCAGAGTCTCTTGCAGTTTTTATAAACACAGTGTGGCTTGTTCACCGTCCCACCCCACCCAAACTCCTAACGACACCAACCATCAGCTCCCGAAGCCGTCCTCCCTGAACTCTCCCATCGCCCACTGTCGGGCTAATTTGCTCTCCGTACACAACCTTTGCTGTTTATTGAGATGCTAACTCTCTTTATGAGCACCTAATCCCGGGGCAGGGAGGGATAATTTATGAAGCATTTACATGAAGAAGCCCAGCTAATTGGAAGCATGTGTCTGTGTAAGCTTCGCCAGTGCGGGCGCTCTGCAAATAAAGCAGACCCGGGCCATCCTCGCTGCCTCATAACATCATAATCATCACAAAATAAACATTTTCTCTGGGATCCTTCAACGCCAGGCGGGTGCTGAAGTGCGCACTTTAGGTGGTGCCATATGTCAAAGAGGGCAAGGTATCAGCAGAAGAGTGTAGAAAAGCTGTCTTTTGTTTGCCCAGACACGTACGTACGGAGGTAGCATTCTTCTCAGGGGCTAACGGCCCGAGCAGCAGAGAAATGAGCCGTCGGAGAGGCACTCAGCACTCGCCTCTCAAGGCTTGACCTCCAGTTGGTCCTCAGTGCCCGGGGAGTGGTGGAGGTCAGAGGTCAGGTGGCGCAGGTCTTTGCCAGCCCAACCAAGAGGGCACTGGTCATTTTTGATGTTTGATGACACCCCCATTCTCCATTTATGCCCCCCCGCTCAAGACCCGTGGCCCTATTCTCCACCAAACCAAGCCTCTCCTCTCAAAACAACCCCCTCCACCACCCTCATTTACATCAGGTCGTTTGTTATGACTTTATGATTATATATGGGGCTTTGTCTGGCTGTGCATGTACCTTCACCACTCCCAGCTGGTCCCCATTAATAACAGGAGCCCTGGCGTAGACAGAGCAGGAGAGACGGAGGAGCTTGTTAGCGTCATAGCCGAGCGCCGGGGCTCAGCATGTGAGAGTGGAAGGGCCGACAGGACAGGAGGGAGATGTACAGTACACACATGTATACACAACGCACACACACACAGAGTCACCTGAAGTATCTTTTTCAACGCCAACCACAAATTTGAAGTACATGACATGATGTCCAGTATTTGTCCAAGCAATTGCACAAAGCCATCATGACGTATTTGTGTGGAACTCTGTGTGTCAGTCTGCCTCTGTGTGTGTGTGTGTGTGTGTGTGTGTGTGTGTGTGTGTGTGTGTGTGTGTGTGTGTGTGTGTGTGTGTGTGTGTGTGTGTGTGTGTGTGTGTGTGTTTGGGGTGAAAGCATAATGAGGCCGACTGGACGGAGCAGGCCCTGCCTTGTGCAGACGGGCTCCATTGTGGCGTCCCAAACGGCTGCAGAAGCCTCCCCCCTCCCAAAAAAAAAAGAAGAAAAAAATCTGCGTCCCCCTGATCTGCGCTCCAGGAGTCGGTGGGGAATAAAGGCGTGGAAATAGGATTTATTTAGCACGCCTCATCAAAAGGGAATTAGCAGGGTTTGGGGAGGGAAGACGGGGCTCTGTTTAGAGCTAGGATGAATGGCAGGATCATCTCTGTAATCCTGCCCCCCCACCCCCACCCCCCCGCACCCAAGAAAAAGAAGAGTCACCCACATTAGCTGTGAAGATGCCTTCTGTGCAGCCGCACTCTGAACCTCAAACCACCAGCTCGTAATAGATCTCGCCTAAGGTGAGGTTAACGCACACCTGGAATCCATTTCTTTTCTTCTATTCCCCGCCCCGTTTCTTATCTTTCTAAATCTTCCCTTTTCCCCCCCGTTCTAAAACATGGCCGCGGAGCTGTCAGGCTCGATGACGGCGAGGCTTGATGGCACCGAGCTTTGGCGCGCCGACACGCAACAAAACAACGAGCGACGTGTAAACTAAAGCAAACAAAGCCCTCCAACCCCTCCACATCTCCTCCAAAGGCGGGATCCCTCCCACCTGCCACCCTCAAGCCGCTGATGAAACATACAGTAACAGAGAACAGCCATTAAATGGGCGAGCAACAACAACAACAAAAAAAACTGAGTTGTACATTGTGGGGATGGGGAGGAGGTGGGGGAGGGGGGGGGGTTGCTTGTTGTGGCAACAGCTCGCTCTCAGCCGCAGACACAAGCTTGTTCATTATCATCCCTGCTCATGTTTGTGTTTTGCCCCGACTCCTCTTCCTGTCTCAGACATGGCGGCTGCAACGGCTCGTGTTGGAGGGGGATTTGTTACCTGAAGAAAAGGTGACAGGCTAAAGGGTGCCTGACTGGCAAATCGATGTCAACGAGGCAATAAACTCAAGTTTTGCTCAAGTTCCAGACAAACCTCATCAACATTCCTCTCTGTATTCATATAATCAGATTCGGGGGGAATAGGGTATCAATAATTGACAGGGAGCTCAATTTCCAGGAGTTGTGCAAGATAAGGTGTAACTATCTCTTTTTTTTATGTCACAGGACAAAACTGGTTAGAAGTGCTGCTAAAGTGTTTCCTCACCAGTCTGTTAATTCCTCTTGTTTAAAAAATAAATAAATAAAAAATACTGAGCCACAGAGGCTTAAATGAGGCTAAAGTCCACACATTTAGACAAATGAAGTTTTAATTGTGGCAAAATATGCAACAATATTAATCTACATTTCCTGCTCCCCTGGGCTCCTCTCAGCTCCTGCTTCTCCTTCCCTCCCGCCTCCTGTTTGCATCTTCAGTAGCGGGGCTGATCTAATGGGCTTGGCCAGAATAAGCAATGCTGCCGTGCCCATATATATCTCATCGCCTGGGTAATTCCAGCTCAGTTTATGTGTTGTGGAGGATGCGTCAGGGCCCCGACAGACCCATAGCTCCTTTATGTAACACCCAGGAGAATCTGCCCCCTGTACAGGTACTAGGCCGGGGAGAAACAAACACCATCAGTAACCTGTCTGTAGTACGTACACGAGGCGGCCGGGCCCACCTTCACCCCTCCTCTTTCTTCCACCTCCTATCCATCCGTCCCCCTCCTCTTTTCTCCTCTCTCTCCATCTCCAGCACCCTGCAACCTAATCATCGCCGGCCCCCATTCCCATGATTTATCGCCCCGCGCGCTGCTGAAAACCAATAGATCAGGCTTGCGGCAGGGGGCCCGGGGAGGCTGAGAGGGACACTGGAGCGGGACAGTGGTAGCAGAGGAGGAGGGGGCCGGATGGGAGTGGAAGGGGGCCTGGAGAAAAACCCACCTATGATGGAGTGCCTCTGTGACGCTGAGGAAAAGCACCGGCAAACATCACAGCTCGCAGTCGGCGTCCTGCCGTCCCTGTGAGCGCATCTCTCTTTTCTTCCTCTGCTGCGTCTCCTCACAGGCCTCTCTCCAGTGTCCTCCTCTGAGTCTCTGCTACTCTCATCTTTTCTCTTTATGAATAGCCTCTCCACACATGAAGCCCTCTGCTTCTGCTTCTTAAAGGTGGAACAGCAGCATTACCACAGAGATCATTTCCACAATTAGCTCAGATCGGAGACTTTCACTTTCTCCAAAAAAGTTCTGCAGGCGTAACCTCTGCCTCATTGTGTGACTGTGTATGAAAGTGTGTACGGGTAATAGGGAAAAAAAAAAGAGGTTGTTTCATGTCTCTGAAGCACATCTTTTATTTAGCATCTTGAGAGAAAAGTTGAAAAACCAAAGGAAAGTGAAAATCACTGTTGAGAATAACATTAAAGTGTACTGTATCTCAACATATGGACATTCTACATTCTGTTTTGATCAAGATTCCAACCTTATCGCCAAAATTTCAACTTTAATCTCCACTTTTCAACGTCATTGCAGGCATTCGCTTTGCTCTCAATATTTCAACTCCATTCGTAACGTTTTGTCTGTTTTCTCAAGATTGAAACTTTACTTCAACACTTCGTTGTCTCTATTTCATCCTTAATCATGACATTTCAACATTCCTGTCAATATTCTATCATTCTCATTGATATCTCAACTTTAATCCCAACATCTTATCCTTGTTTTTGATATTCAAACATTAAATCTGGATAATTCAACTTCGTCTGCAGATGAAAACCTCATTTGCAACACAATTTGTCCTTAATCTGGACACGCCAGCTTTATTCTGACATTCTGATTTTATATCATATTATATATCTATTTTCAACGTTTGAATCTATTTGTAACAATTTGGTTTTATTCTCAACATGTCTAACTTAATTATTTTTTTAATGTTATAATTTTATTCACAGCATTCAAAACATTCAAAATGTAATCTCAACTTTCCAAAATTTCTTGAATAGTTTCGAAAAATTTCTCAACATAATTTCTCTCATTATTATTTCATTCTTCTTATTATTCCAATTCCGAAATGGACATTTGGAGTTTTTATCCAAAAATCCCTCAATTTTATCCTCAGGATTTTAAAATAATTCTGATTATTTGAATGAAGGCCTTCGCAGTCCAGCTTTTTTCTGGATATTTCACCAATATTTTTAAATACTACAAACCTCTGCTTCAGATTTTTACTCAACTTTCTTTCTTATCTTGTATCCACTCCTGTTCTTTCTTCAACATACCCTCACACAGCCTTGTGTTACTTGCAGCTATTTGATATGATACTGCGCGGTCACATTGTGTGACCACTGACCATGACATGAGCTCTGCAATGACCTCCCAGAGTGAGATGCCTATCAAATCTCATCATGTGTTCATCCTCTCCTAATCCTTTCATCCACTTGTTGTCCGTGTGGCGTGTCATTTCATTTATGTTCAGGCAGGAGCTCATTGCACACACAGTTGTAAGGTTATACACGATCGCACAAAGTGAATCATTACATGAAAATAATATATTAATTTGCCACTTGATTGGTTTGTGTGACATTCTTGACAAAGTGCTTTGATTTGTGAAACATTCGATTTATGAAGAAACTAAAATATATCACAGGCAGAGGTAACTTTCATTCGGTTGGCCACATGCAGCCCCCGTATGCTTGTCTGCGTTGTTGTTTTCACACATTAGTAGAGAAGGACATTTATTTTAAACACAATTGAACGTCAGTCACAGGATAGTTTCAATATGCAGAATATATATTGAATTAAAATACCCTCAGATGTACTTGCCATATTTCAATTATATCGTTGTAGTATTACATTAGCATATCAGTGTAAGGTTTTTGTGGCGCTTGCAATCATCAAAGTTGCACATCACTATTACAGAGCAGCAATTAATCCTTTGTTCCATGCATTGTAGTTGAATACATTAAAAAATGCCGCATTTTTAACTATCTATGTGAAAATATTCACTTGTACTCTGTGTTATAAACTGTTCTTAAACAATGTTTAACTCAGATATATGATATATGTTCAATATAACAGATAAAAATAACTATGCACATAAGTGACTCTGTTTATAAGCTGGACAAATTCACATGAGTCTTTTTGTTTTTATCCAAGTGTAACATATAAAACCTATTGTGCACCCAAAGGAGAGGCAATACAACATTTTCTATACTTGGTGTCCTTTCCAGGTGTGAAAAAAAGCATTTATCCATTAGTCTGTTAGCCCATGTCATCCCAAACTACAAGATGATTAACTCTTTGCCTTAAATGTGTATAAAAGAACAAGTCTTTCCTTTCTACCAGACGCAGGTACGGCGTGAGCACTTGACCTTCTGGCCACCTGGATCCTGCATCTCTAGCGGACACATGGTGTCAGTCCTCGGAGAGTACACTTCATTACAAACATAGATTGGATTATGTCTTCCAAAACAGACTGACCGTGTCCAATCACTCTACTGTGGCTTTGAATCGAGAATATCCACCTTATGTCTGGACTGGTGGGTCGGCGAGGTTGAATCGCACACGCACATGCATGCACATGCTCGGAGACCGGCCCTCCTGGGGACTGGTACATGGGTCTGACGAGGGAACAGAGGGGAATAGAAAGAAGCAGCGGGCGGGGGGAGCGAGAAAGAAAGAGAAATGTCTTTTAAATGACATCCCCATTGTGAGCCAGAGCAGGACGATGGCACTTTGCAAAACTGCTAACAATGAGCGCAGGAGAAATCCCTTATCCTACAGGGGCCCGGCAGCATGCTCGCCATTACCATAGTCATTTAAATACAGTAATCTCATTTTCTGCCTCAGCCGAGGGGGCATGCTAAATTTCCCAGTGTGAAGGGAGGAGGCGAGGGGGGGCGTAGCGTACAGGGGCTGCAGGATTAGTGACTTTCCCCAATTTGTGTGTGTGCGTGTGTGTGTGTGTGTGTGTGTGTGTGTGTGTGTGTGTGTGTGTGTGTGTGTGTGTGTGTGTGTGTGTGTGTGTGTGTGTGTGTGTGTAGGGTCGGTAGGGTTGAAGTTCCAGTTGCACCACACTGTATAAAAATCCATTACCCTGAGTAGAAAGTGTCGACGCTTTCTCTCTAAAAGAATAAATCTGATGTTGTAACTGAGGCCACCACCCTGTTGTGATAATGAAATGTGTTTACTGAGGTAATAGATCTAGGACCAGAGGGACACCACCGAAACCATGTCAGACAGGTCAAAAAACAATACCAAAAAAGTTGCTTTGCAAATGAATTTTGTACAACTGAAATACTAGAAACCAATTAAAAGACGCATTTATTACTGAAGCTGTCTGATTTAACAGATGGTTTGCCATACTTTTTGTATCCTTAAGTAACAGAGGACATATTACTAGTATTTACCAGCATCTCAGGTATGTTTGTTGTCATTGACATCTCATTTAAGGGTTCACTTTAAAGCAACTCCATATGTCTTGGAAGACATTTATCCAAGTGTCTTCATTAATAGTTAAGAAGTGAAACATCTTCTTAAACACCGTGACCAACTCCAGTTGACCTGATCCAGTTGCTTTGAGAAGCCTCCTTCCTGGATAAATGAGAATATACAACCTATCCCATTCAGTTTGCAGTCCCTTTTTATGTCAAAAACATCACATCAGCTGTTCATGTTCATCACCTGTAACAAGACAATTACTGGTCACAGGTTTAAAGAACGTTCTATGAAAGTAGATGTTCAAAACTCCCCCAAAACAATCCTTCTTGACATTATGAGCAGAGATAAACCAAAATCTCACAGTTAGGATATTTAACACAGAAAATGAAAGTCCCATTAACCATTTCATGTATGGGAATGTAAATTAAGGTAAGTCCATTACTCAATAATGACCAATAATGTTTCATATCCCAATGTTTAGGGTACCTGCTAATAAAGACATCAACCCAATTGATTTATCAAAGATGACTCCCAGTATTTTAGATTTTTATCAGTAAACTTTATTATTTATTAGTTATCTGTTTGTTTGTTTGTTTGTTTTTTGCCTTGTTTGCTTTGCTCTGTTATGTTTGTTGTTTGTTTGTGTTAGTTTATCTTTGTTTTGTTATGTACCAACATGTCCGGAATAAAATAAACTAAACTAAAATTAACCTCGCTTTAGGTCACATTTTAGTTAAGTTTAGAAAAAGAAAATAATCTGAGTTCGTGTACAGTGAGTTGTCCCACGGTTAGTTATTGGCATAAAAAAGTACTAGATGAGATGTGTGGGGCTACAGGATTATTCAAAATTCCAACATTTTCAATTAAGTATAGATCAACACCCCTGTGTGCTACTTTTGTATATAATAAAGTAAAAATAAAAATTGCATTCAACATGCATTTGTGTAGATTTACTATTCACTGTTGTTTTGCTCCTCCTACTCTCTTGTGCACAAAAAGTGTCCTGTGACTAAATGGCATCATTGAACTTATTTAATAATGAACATGGTTTCACTTGAACAACTTTTTTATGTGTTATCTATGTTCGAGCTGTTCTCATCTATATAGATTTTATTTTCCCACATTTTCAGGTGTATTGATCAGTGCAGTGCCAGAGTAAAATGTGTTTCACCAAAGCAAATGGGAAATATCAGGAAATGTAATTACAGTATTAGTTTTTAAGAATCAGGAGCAAACGTGGAATCAAATATGGTCATTGGCCCTATTAAGGATGTGATATAAAGGATATTGGTTAAATAAAATGCACTATTGGTTACATACAAACTTAAAACGTAAAACTATTGAAACGTACATTATTTAATCAGATATATTGTAAATGTAATGAGGATGAATTCAATTCATCTCATAATAACAAATATAAATGTTATTACAGTTGCAGACTCTGTCTACAGTAAAGGCTGATGAAGCCTCGTTCACACGACAACGTTTTTAAGTGAAAACGCCAAACTTCCATTGCATTTTTAGTTTCACATGACAATGGTGTTCAACGACGCAACTTTTCAAAAACTGCTCCTAAGGTGAAACTTAAAAAAAACAAAAAACGTCTAGATGGCGGGATACGCAACTTTTATGAAATGTTGCTACTGCACATGCACCTTGACCGTATTAAATAGTTCTTCTGCTCATGCACAAGTAGATGTACAATAGCAACAATGGCGGTCTCCAGAGTGGTGGTATATATTTCTGTAGTTTTAAAGTTGAGCCCGTGTGTGTGTGGTTTCATTACAAAAAACAAACAATAGCACCCACTAATGGCCCAGCATGCTTTCGTTTTATTTGTGGAAACAAACATCGTTTTCTAAATGTTGCCATATGAATGTAAAACTTTTCTGAAACGGAAACGCAAAAAACGACGCATTTCACTTGAAATGTCATGTAAACAGGGCCTCAGATAAATCAAATTAAAAAACATCTAAGGAGCAGGAGGAAAATTATGCATTTAATTGCCTACCCGATGGCTATAAATATCAAATATCAACACGCTCAGCATTAATCTAACAATTATCACTATGCATGAGCCATCTGCTCTGAAGTTTAGAATTCGGCATTCCTCTTGTATGTTTCTATTCTTGAATCACAACCACATCATATCAACAATTCTGGGACGGTGGTTGTTTCTCAGACTGGAAACGTCTCACCAAAGAAACAACGCAACTTTTAAGACTTCATTGATTAAACGTATTTTGCTGTGTGTGTGTGTGTGTGTGTGTGTGTGTGTGTGTGTGTGTGTGTGTGTGTGTGTGTGTGTGTGTGTGTGTGTGTGTGTGTGTGTGTGTGTGTGTGTGTGTGTGTGTGTGTGTGTGTGTGTGCAGAAGCCGGAGTCTGCACGTTCGGAGGGCAGGTGGGGTGCGTGTCTGTGCATGTGTGGCAGTGATGGGGGTGTGAGGCAGCAGCTTTGGGGATATCATATCAGATCGAACAACAAAAGAGGAGCGAGGGAGAAAAAGCTGTTTCCACACAAGCTGTTTTCATTCTTCTCCGCTTCCGGTCCAGTGGAACAGTTGATGAAGTTTAAATGAAGCAGAATTAGGAGATCAAGCGAGACACGGGAACCGGCGTTGATGGTGTCTGCGCCTCCCTCTCATCACCCAGGAGAATCGAGCCGCGGACAGCTGACCTGGATGAAATCGAGAGAAAGAGAACCCACAGGGGAAAGGAGCGAGGAGAAGAAAAAGGCGACGAGCAGCAGCAGGAGGAGGAAGGGGGGAAGAAGGGAGGAAGAGAGAGAGAGAGAGAGAGAGAGAGAGGGAGGGGGAGCTGAGCAAGATAAGGGGATGAAGTATCTCCTAAATGTGATAATCTCCAATCACCTCTAACATCAATTCTGTCAAGGCCCGGGTTAATGAGCTCACAGCCGATCAAGCGTTATGCTCCGCCGCCGCCTCCCCCGACTCTCCCTTTTCTCTCCCTCGCAGTTGCTCTCATCATCATTGTTGTTCTTTTGATTTAATCCCTCTTACTTCAGCTGATTTGAGCAAGAGGAGAAAGAGGGATGGAGGGAAGGGAAAAGCCTATTACCCAAGCTCCTCTGCTCTCAACTATCTAAATGCTAACGATGTGAGGGTGCGAGAGGGAGGAGAGGGGAGGGAAATGATGGTGGGAGGAAGAAGAAAAAGAAGAATCTGAGGCGGGGAAATGGAAAAGGAGAGCTCGAATGTGTTTGGCGGGAGAGGGCGAGACGTGGCAGAGGGGGGCTAATCTGCGGCATTGCTCAGGGTCTCCAGGAGCAGTTTGGTTATTTTCTCCTTTAAGAAAAAAAAAAAAGAAGGGAGGTTTATCTGAGGAAAAAAGTCCAGGTCATCCTGTGCACTGACTTCCCATCCCCGAGGGTCAAAGCACCTGATCTTGTCTCTTTACTTTCACTCGAGCAGGCCCAACACGCCGAAAACACCCCTCGCCACTTCCCTTGCTCATTTCTACCTGCTTTCACTTTGCTATTGATTAAAAACCTGAGGGGGAGCGAGCCTGCCTGCTGCTGCACAGAATTACCCGGTGCAGGCGTGATTCGCTTTGGCGTGGTGTAGTTGGTTGGAAAACGCTGGGGTAAAAGCTGCCGGGTCACCTTGAACTCAGCGTAATGCCTGTTTCGATCCAGCTTTTCCGAGGGGACCGGAGGTTTTTCTCTCTTTCTTTTTCTTTTTTTTTTTTTTCTTGATTATTTCGTTATGAGTTTTTGCTCTTTTTAGGCTCTGCCTCCTGAACAATTGTTTTCTTAGTTAGGCTTCTGGATACAGTACCCAGAGGCCCTCGAAAAAAAATACAACTGAGTAAATATTTGGCAATCGCTCAAAATCATGATGGCGAGCCAAGGTTTGGCACGACCACGAAGACGCGGTGTCTGTGCGCAAACCTACCGAGCTTTAATTGGACTACAAATTCTCCAAAGGGAGCAATCCAGCATGCTCCTGCCGTCGCTCTTGTTTCATTCCACTATTTGTGAACTTTGCAATCGGCGCGGGGCAGCGAGGCAAATTAATTGTCTTACGAGTTCACACGACTGATTTACATGGCAATGCCGGGTGTGTGTGTGTGTGTGTGTGTGTGTGTGGTGGTGGGGGGGGGGGGGGGGGGGGGGGGCTTTCAACTGTAACAATCAGTTTGATTTGTTTTCAGCGCCTGGCACTGTGAATCTCAATTCATCTCCAGTGCACAAGAACAATGGGAGGAATTTGCTCGAAAGACACGCACGTGTTCGACGGTGTCGCTTATTCTGTGCATAACAACTCCACCCTCTCAGATTCTCCTCTGTCAAATGGAAAATAAATAAATAAGTAAAGAATCCCATTTGATTTCATATTGGCCAATGAAACAGTGGAAAGGGTGAGAGGCAAGTGAACAATCAATCTTTGTAATGTGATCCATGGATTGAGCGTGAGTGAGTAAATGTTTGCACAGGCATCCATCCAAGCCTGCAGTCAAACGAATTCTGCAGGAAAAGGAGAGAGAGAAGAAAAAAAAAAAGGAATCTATCCAGGCCAGGCCTCTCTCTTTATCTCTCTCTCCTGCCCGACAGCAGCAGGGTATCAAGCACATTATATTCCAGCGCTCTGTGCATTTTTCATATAGGCTCGCCTTTTATGTTTTATGTACGCCAGCTCAGGGGAGAACAGCTGTGTGGGCGCCGCATCCTCTGTAAGTTTAGAGGGGAAGAGAGAGGGAGAGGGAACTCATTTCAGTGTGGAAGAAGTGGAGCAGAATGCCAAACGCAGCGAGCGAGGTACCTGCGAACAAACAAGGAGCCGCAGACCAAGGCCTGCCTCAGCTATTACATTACCATAATACACGGAAACAACACCTTCGCATGCTGCTCCTGCAGTAATTTGAAAACAGATCGACAGGATTTACAAGTTCTCAGCTTATCTTCGCTGTGACCTTTGTGACCTCCATCTTCACCGTCAACTTTTGGAGAAACATCATACGTTGGGTGGGGTTGGGGGGTGGGGGGGTGGTTTGCTTATTCGCAGTTGTTGCAGACTTTTCTGAGATAATCTGGTATTACGTATAATAATGGAAATTGATTTTTTTCTTTCCTTTCTTACCATAGCGTTGCATTTGATTTTGTGGAAATGTACCCAAACCAACAACAACAAAAAAAGAGAAAACAATATATAGTGTGATTTTATAATTGACCCTACTTGCTCTTCCATGCAGAGTTGATAAATCCCCCCTCAGGCTGAGAGTTATCATGCACTTCTTACGGGGGAGAGCTCGCTGGATGAAACGCAGCGAACAGAACAACAAGTCTTTGGGAGATTAGGCTGCATTGTAAATTACTTTCTCTGCTTGTCTGTACAAAATTTGAGCATTTTCATTTGTGCGTAATGCCGTCAACTGTCGGCAAACACAACAGAAAACTAGGGAGTGACGTCTTCCCGGGGTTGAACATTACAATGTACAGGTGGTTGGAAGTCTTGTTGGCACAGTTCAAATGAATTAGATGAAAGGGAAAGCCGAATAAAGCACCCAGTTGGATGTTTTTCCTCTGTTATGCTTCAGACTGGTCAAACCTCAGAGCCCCTCACCCCATCATGCACTGAGCTCCTCTGCTGGAGACAGAAGGTGAAGGCTTTTTGTTTAGAGGGACACACTGCCACCCAGTGTTACAGGCTCTGAGGCAGGACGTCCACTCAGGTTGGTCCAGGGAAACTATAGACCACACGCTGTCCCTCTACCCGGTCTTCACAGCGGAGTTCATTTTAATTCCATTCGTGCTAATTACAACTATTATAACTACAATTACCAGATGAGCGTCTGCATTTCAGGCTGAAACTAACAAATGCATGCATGTTGATTTAATAAGACATCCTGTTGGATATTTTTATTGAATGAGTACCCAGAATTTAAATTTATTTGTGCAGCCTGGCAGCTCTAGTAAAACATTTTGTGGTCCATCTCTGGTCTAAATCCTACGTTAATCAAAAAGCACAAAAAAGTGAATCAATGTATGATAGACCCACACAATACCTACTGATAATCAAGGTGTCCTCTGTTATGTTTTAGCAATTATGTTCATTATATGATGTCAGGTTGATAATTGTTGACTTTTGACTCTCTTGCATTGTTCTATATCGTTCATCTCGCCGCTCACGTTTCTTTAAAAGGAAAACTTACTTCACTTCTTTTAGCACTCACTACCTACCTCTTGTGTTCCCAATGTACACGACTGGTTTTTCCAACTTGAAAATGTGTCCTACATAGATGATTCTCACAAGAGAATGGTCAGTAAATTCTCACTTTGTAAATATGATGTGGAAGGAACATTTCCAGGCTCTGTTATTTTTATACATATTAAACTTCTGGCAATACCCTGTAGTATAAAACATATCGCTGTAACCTTGAAAACTGTATTACCACCAGCAGTGACAAATCTAATCTTTTTTTTTTTTAGAAAGTAAAACAGGAGTCCCACAGGGTTCTTTCTTTGGGCCACTTTCACTTCAGTCTATGAACCGCACAACTTCTATATATGTCAGATAGTCACGTTTAGTAGAAGAAAACTAGATTAGATGTAGACAATGCTTTTTTTTACAGTCACACATTTAAAAATTGTATTCATATACAGAGTCCAGGCAGATGGAGGGATTTTATTGAGAAGGGGTAAAATCTAGTTCCATCTCAATGTGATTAAGGCCCCATTTACACGACGATGATGCTCGGACCCTCTGCAAATGCAACTTTTTAAAAAACGTTACGACTTCGTCTGAGTGGGAACGGGGGAAATGCAAATTTTTTTAAAAAGCTGCTAATGCGTATACGCACCGCGGCCTTAGTGAATAGTTCTTCTGCACATGTGCGAGTAGATGTCTGTGAGCCTGCCTGCAGCTTGCTGGCTGCTGATTGGTTAATGGGAATCCTGAGGTGAGCAGGAGCGAGGTGCAGTTGAGCAGGTGTGGGTGTTTCACAAACCTGGGAGATAGACAGTGGCGAGAAGGAGACAGAGCAGTAAGAATGTGGCGTGTTAGACAAAGTTTCAGGGAGTTCTGCATCGAAATGCGTAAACCGCTCCTCTTAAGGGATGGTTGACCAAGCAACCTGCTTAATGACACCTCGGCTGAAGCTTTAGCCAAAAGCTTCACAGTTTACAAACTGTTCTGCTGACCAGTGTGCAGTTACTGAGGAGAGACTACGTCTGACTGCATCCACTCACCACCGTTGGTCTCTGGACTGTCCACTCCAGGATTGTTTTCCATCACCACATAGTGCTCTGAGCCCCCCTGGATGTTCACAGTTCCTCTAGCTTCATGGGACACCGGCCAAGCCTCTCAACCACCTCCTGCATCCTGCATCCTGCACCCCCCTCCCACACCTCTGGCAAGGTACGTATTTCTTGGAATTTTCTTTCACTCGTTTGAAGAATGAGTTTTTTTTTTCCCTACAAAGTCCAAGTAAACAGGCCTGCGACGATTATTTTTTTATTTAAAGAACTTTTATTTATGCCGGTTTAGCCGAGCCTTTTGTGGTGTTTATTGGTGAAAATAATTTTTTATTTCTAATAAAGTAAGAAGTTATTTGGTCACTTTTAATGATTCCTGTGTGACATTGTTTGTAAGTGGATTTAAAGGTTTAAAGTCTACAATCACTGATGCTCATAATCTATTGCTACTGTTTCATTTTCAAAAAATTTTACTTGACTAAAACTGATATCTTGATGATTTACTTTGTTGGTCTTCTAAAATAATACGAAAGAGCTCAGGGCCCTATTTCTACTCACAAGGTGATAGACGGGTTACACGTTCCCCTGGGACTTGGTAGATTTACAGTTGAGTCTCCCGGATTAGCAATCCTATTTGTCCATTTAATTGCCATTGGTAATGCTTATTATGTGTTTTTCTCTCTGCACAAATGTGGTTCATTACAAAAACGAACAACAGCATCCACTTTTGGTCAGACTTGAGAACTACATGTTGGGGGTGAGTCCTGTTCTGTATTATTTCTATAAATAATACGCATTGCACTTTTGTTCTTTACCGACGTGAAAATGCTTTGTTCGTTCATTTCACTTATTTAGTTCTATTTTGGATGTTTTGATATATTATGTGTTGTCTGTGCAGGAGACCCCTCTGTCCTAGATACATTATTCCCAAGGAAGACTATGACACCTTGACCTACATCATTCATTCAGAACAATGCTAAACAAAACAATGTTTTCACACAAAGCAATGCATTTTCACTTGAAGCGGGGCATTAAGCTACTTCACCAGCAGACCAGACAAAACGAATGAATGTGTTTTCAATTCAGATTTAAGCAGGACTGCCAACTAAAAACTTATATTACACTAAGGAAGAATTTTCAGTTGATCAACTTTTTTTTTTTTTAACAACATCCTTTCATCTTTCATTAACCTTTTCAGCAACTGACATACCTGTTACATTCATGGTTGTTGAGTATTGCTCAAGGTATTTTCACCTGACTTTACAAAAATTACTTGACATTCATGAACAAATATTAGTTTTAACCCCCACTTTTTCCTTTTTTATGATTACTTGTAAATATATCACAGGAAATAAGGCTTCTCTATTTTTCCACAAATAGCCCCATGTATGCACTACAAAGAAACCCAAATAACTTCAAACAGATCATTACTCTGTAGCCATAACTGATCAAATTAATAGTAACTTTATTCTAAAAAGTACATAATTTTCAATATGACATTTAGCTGTGTCCAGATATAGACTGGACATTGCAGGCCAATTTAAAAGCTGTGAATTGAATTAACAATAATAAACAAATAATTGGCAACCAAACACAGAACATAATAGTCTATGCTGTTTTATCGTATTTTGCTCGAATAAAATATGAAATATACTCCTATAAGTGAGCAAGAATTCAGTGTTATTTCAGATGATGTTGCTCAAGATTAAATTAGACCTTTTGAAAGAGCTAAAGCTCATGTCATTTCATCACATTTTCAATGAATGTGTGATCATCTCAGCACCTGGGTCTCATTTCACACGGATCGATCAAAGCAGTCACTCGCACACATTTCATAAAATCTTTAGACTGCAGAGATATTGACACAATGTAGGGGAATTCCTCCTCTTATCCGCACACATCGAAATTGACACTGATAGCCCGGTATGGATATGAACATCTGGAAACATATTGATATCGTTTCTACGAGCTGGCTCAGACGGGGGAAATTACTATTCATGGAGAAATGATGAATTCACAGGTTGACTGTTGTCTAGTTATCAATTCACTGGCTTTTTCACAGCATCAATTGCGGAAATGATTGCTTATAGACACTACATGAACAACATAAATGTCCATATATCAAGTGAGCAATGGTTTAGTCAGGTATATAAAACAAACTGTGACCTGCTGAATGTCTTAAGATTTTCATATTAGGTTTTTTTTTTTTTTTTTTTTTTTTTTACTCCGTGGACTCTTTAATAACTAGACTGATTTTTTTTTTTTTTTTTTTTATAAAAAAAATTATATCAAAAAGCCTAAAGGAAAAAAGAAATGCTGTTTCCTTCCCACAACACTTCAATTATACACAGATGTTGTTGCAAGTGACACTGGACAATCAGCCGAACCACCTCTGACTCTTAATGGTCATTTATCTAAATTCTACATCTAGACGGGTCATTCACAGAGCCAACGCACACCAAAGTTATGATTTGCTCACACTTGTTGTCTATTTTGGATTATCACTATGAATGTTCTCTCTGCTGTTTATCTTCAT
Source organism: Lipophrys pholis (assembly GCF_963383615.2). Taxonomy (NCBI): domain Eukaryota; kingdom Metazoa; phylum Chordata; class Actinopteri; order Blenniiformes; family Blenniidae; genus Lipophrys; species Lipophrys pholis. The sequence continues at coordinate 16,661,254 of NC_137641.1, read as the reverse complement.
GAAGCCAAGGATATAAAAAGATAATCAAAATGATCATTTGAAACAGACCGGCTTTAGTTTTCTATCTTTTCAATGGTTAGTGTAGTGCTGGAACTTGTAAGATTTAGTGAAAAAATGTTGAATATTCAGCTTAATCCATTTTTATTAATTATTACGATGACGATGTAGAAACTATTCGAGGAGAGAAGCTCATTGTAGTAAATGAAATCTTCAGCAGTCAAATCAACCATGCAAATGGCCCAGGGGTGACCTGAACCAGCCTGAAATAGAAGCTTTATCAAACAAAGTTTTTTAATCTGATCTATCTCCAAAGTACACACTCCCAGGAGATGGTGATGGCCTCACAAACATTCACAATAACCAATTTTGAATAATCTGAATATTCAAAATCAACATTGTTCTTGGCCCTGAAATTCTCAATGAAATTATCTTGTACAGTGTTTAATTAGAACAGTGTCAAACATATGGTCCAGGCTCCAAAGTTGGCCCAACAAATGGTCTAATCCAGCCTGAGGGATAACATAGAAAAGAGAAAAGTGTTATTTTGAAGACATGGGCTTGATATTTTCTATAAACCTGACAGCTGTTTCTAACTTATTTACTGATGATTGCAGTGTAGCTGAGATAATACAGTACTGCGACTGGAGCAGAAAGATCAGTGATGCCGAGGCAAAAACTAGCCATGTCACTGATAAATCTGTCTTGGCATCAAAAACCATCAAGTGAAGCAAAATTTGTATAAAACATTTTTTTTAATTGAATGCTGCAAAACCCACAAATGTTGGACACTTCCTAAATGCTTTGTACCAGAATGCATTGTTAAAAATGGCATAACGTTGAAACTGCCCTTATTATTCTTTTAGATGTTTAACTTTTTAAAAAAATGGACTAATATCACAATACCGAGTACTGTACGAGTACTTATGAAATGGCATAAAACCTAATTAATACCCCATACGCAAAGTGCGTAGTGTCTAAATACACACTTCCCTTCCATACTGTAGACCGAGGGAACAAACTTGCTGTGTGTCGCCACAATCTTTCTGTAAAAGAGTGTTTCAGTCATACTTTAATCATGTTTAGCATGTAGCTTTGCTGGTGCTTAAGCTCCAGAACTCTTTAGCATGTAGCATGTAGCACAGCTGGGAGTAAAATCCTTCTGGATTTATGATGCAACTTATTCTGCTGGTCCAAATGATTAAGTTACTGGTATTGGTGTTTGTCAGAACATAAATCAGTTGGTCTTTTGTCATTCTCATTATTAAAGAATCTCCACACCGAGGACATCGCTTGTGCTCTCTTGTCTACCTGCTGTTGATGTAACTGACAGATGACGCCAACGCAATACTCGCTGGGTTGTATCGGGGATCTTTCAAGAGTATGAGCAGTATTGGACCCGATACCCAAAACTGATATTGGTGCTGTTCTACTTTATAAGGTTTTATCACATAACTTTTAATTGCAAACTGGAACAAACAAAACCAATATGAATTGTGTAAAGTTGTTGTTCAAACATTATTATGGTGCTATTTTACTGTTTTGGCCGACTCAAGTCAAATTGTGCCAAAACGTGGCAGCTGGACTAAAGAGTTTGATGCCCCTGATTTAAAATCTTCCTTCCCATGTCTGCTGTTAATTTCTCACACTTTTCCTCTGCAATGTTTTCGGGCAAGACAAAATCCTTTCTGCAGACTTAAGCTGGACTTAATTCAGTGTTCTGGAGTCTGTTACTCTTTATATGTCTGAAAAATCCGCTTGTGTATAACATGCATTTTAAGAATCCAGTTCTGACCCTCCAAAAAGAGGTTTTTGTCTCCTGATCAAAAAGGAACAAAAGAACCATTGAAAACACTACTAAAATATATGCGTCCCGTTATTTTGTCCAGCAGTGTAGATTCTTGAAGTCACTGTGGGATGGTTGGCTAGTGTGAACATTTTCAAAGCTCTGTGCAGGCAGCACTGGCTATTTGACTCTTAATTGATTCTTTTGTTCACCTCAATCCCCATCAGCACGAGGCTGAACCTCCATTATTGGCCAAGAAAAGCAGGGATGAAGAAATGGTCACATAGAGCATGAAGAGAGATGGTTGGGGATGAGGAAAGATAACGAGGAGGACAAAGTACCCGGTAGGATTAGCAAAAAGGGTGGATAATAGGGTGCAAGGCATAGTAGCCTATCAAGTGAGAGTGAAAATGGGGGGGAAGGACTGGAAATGAGCAAATCATATGCTGTAACTTATCCTCCCAACTCACCAGAGACCGGGGATGCTTTGGTTTTCAGATGCGGGAGGGCCAGGATTCAGGTAGCCTCGGGGAGATGGAGAGTGATTTTTTTTTCACACTTGAGAGGGTCTTGGTTGTACCTAACTGGTCACATTGGCCACCGGTCTCGTAGACCGGTCCCAGCTTGGTGCTTTGTCAATGTGCTGTGACTAATCCAGGAGGGGTCCCACATTTTCTCTCACCCTAATTAAAAGAGGATTAGACGGGGATGGAGCTCTAGACCACTCCAACACGCCACATAGCTGCCGTCCCTTCCCTCTCCCCGGATAATCAAGCTGACTGGAATTGCCTGGATTTTCTGTGCATGCCACCACCTGAACTCAACAAACAGTTCTGCCACGGAAAAGCTCGGTGCTAAGACTAAAGGGGATTACGAATTTGGATCGGTCCAATAAAAGGCACTGTAGCAGTTCCCCAACTGGTGTCTACATATGGTCCACACTCCAAATCTGTTCCAATGTTGTATTTCATAACTGATTATAAGATTTAATCCTGGCGGCTTTATTGTCATTTGTGCATGTTCTGCAGGGATATGTAAAGTGATTTAAATTACAGTGGCTGCTTAGTTGCTTTCAAAATTAGTTGAGCCAGTTTGACAGCTTTTTATCTTCATTAGAAGAGACGGGAGAAGAAATAAACGGAGTGGGTGCATTCATATTATACTGAACCGTCAAACTGTAAAGGTTGGTCCGATACTTAATTGTATTGTTCAACAGTGTTTCAAAATGAAAGATGATCCATATCACAATTTGGAGTTGATAAATATGTGAACATGGAAAATGGTTTGGGTTGCATTTTGCTGTAGGTGGTCTTAATTGATAGAGATGTTTGTGGGTTCAGCTCTGTTTTGTTCCAACAGTCTACAAATATACATTTAAAGTTGATTGACCTAAGTTGACGGTCTGTGAGTGTGTGTGTGTAATCATCCATGTCTGTGTTTGTCCTGTGATGGACAGGCACCTCGTCCTGGACCCTGACTTCACCCTTTGTCAGCTGGAATTGACTCCAACACCTTGAAGTGGATAAAGCAGCGTAGCTGATGGATGAATGGTTTATGGGTGACGTTTGATTATAAATTTAGAAAATAATAACCGGAAATTTTAATTTTGGACGGTTTCAAATTTTCCAGACAGACTATAATATGTGAAACCACCACGTTTATGCCAGATTTTAAAAATACTTTGGTATTTGTCTTCACTTTAAAGTAGGGGCGTAATACAAAAAGCCCATGGTGCAAAGATGCACCAGGTAAATTGTAAAAATTTCAAAGAAAGCATTGACTTTTCTTTTTAAAAAATTTCTCCAGAGCAGTGGGCACAACACAACACTGAGGCCTCAGCTGAGATATCGGTGATAGCAGCCATGAAAGTTAGCCACCTCGATGCTATTAAATTACCCTCAAAGCCATGCTGTCAGGGTGCGTTTTTGAAAACCTGCAGAATGCAACAGCTATAGGAGAAGTCTTTTGGACATTTCACTGTATTTTGCAGCAGAAGGTTATATTAAAATTGGCTTTATGCTGAGATTGTAGTCATTGCCCATAGTGTTGCACTCCCAAAAAGGCACGACTCCCTTTTCTGCATTTTGGCAGCTTTATTTGCCTCGGAGCTGGATATTTTTGGGATTTTCTCTCTCTACAGCAGCCGGCAACACGAGTTACATTCGTCACAATCTTTCGACTGCCGTAAAACAGATTAGTGTCGCGCTGTCGCAATATTTCCAACTTGGGTTATTAAAGAAACATACAATATTTACAAATGAAACCAATATGTCTGTTAATACATAATAAACGATAACATTTCCTATAGTTCCTCAGTCGACTGGTCATCCTTCGATTGGAAGTTCATGGGTTCAATTCCCAATCTCCATTGGTCATATGTCCAAGTGTCCTTGAGCAAAATACTGGTGGCCTCGAGGTTAGAGAAGTGGACTTGGAATTACAGCTTGAAGTTCACAGGTTTGAGTTCCACAGCTGACATGACACCACTGTAGGTCCCTGTGCGGGACCCTTGACCCCCCATCAGCTCCCTGGAGCTCTCCAATGTGGCTACACACCCGCTTTCTAGAATAGGATTGCTCAAAGTGGAGGAAAAAAGTAATGCAATGTATGATCATATTAGATTAAAGTGACAATATATAAAACTCAAGTAATACCTATTTTGTACTTTAAGTGACAGTAGTGAGTCCAGGTGATCCACAGTTCAGCTGTCGGGTCTAATTGGTCGTTAATCGGTTGATTAAAATCGGCTTCAGTTTTTGATGTGTTTGCTATTCATTATGCAAACATTATTAATGCAAGAAGAATGTTCCACCGACTTGTGGTAGAAAGGGTTTCTGAATGACTGGACAGGCCAGGTTCATTTGTTCATTTTACTGAGAGCCCCATTAGCTCCTGACCAGGAGCTGTTCTGTCTGGGGTCTTTTTCATTTCAAATTGTATTTACACTATTACTTACAAAGTCATGCACACGCACAATCACACAGGACAAACCGTCAAGCTCACTGTGAAACCAAATAAAACATATCTGTCAAAAGAACACAAAACCAAAAATGCCACATAACTATTTATGGGTTCATCCAAAAATCTAAAAATGGTACCAATTATAATTGTAATATCAATAATAATGGATAATGTAGTAATCATTATTAATTGCTGATCACCGATGGCTAATCAAAATTCATTCTTGTGTAAACAAAAACACTTCTTTTGAAAACATCTTTTATTTTGTTACAACAAAAATCCCGGTAATGCGTTCCAGGCAACCATGGCTCTATAATAAACAGCTCGCTGCGTTTGATTAGTTTTACAGCCCGGTAGTGCACACCTTGTTTCAATGGTCTGATGTGTATGACAATTGTGATTATCTGCAAAAAATGACAATTATGTATAATTTTAGGTATTTTTGTAACAACTTTTCGAATAAATGTGACTCGGAAGTACTTCAATCTACATTTGGCTGTTAACCAGGCCAAACTATCATGCATTGACCTCACATTGGTTCTAGATGGGCAACACAAAACAATTAGTGCCACTTTGTTTTGGGCTACTTGTAACTTTTGTAGGTTATTTTCACTTGTGTTTTACCAAGCAACTGATGCATAGTCTGAGTAAGAGAGTACGAGTGATTGAACTAGTTGTTTGGTCATCTGCTGAGGAATGTACTTTCTATGTTTTAATAGTACCAGGTCTCATTAGTTCACCGGCTAACTTAAGTAGAATTCTCTGCAGCACAATCCACAGATGTTTAGGATGATGGTGGTTTATCTTTTTATATTTATTACTATTATGATTTTGAGGTATTTTACATGTGTGAAATCAAGAAAATGACAATGTTACCTTTAATATTGCATAACAGATAATGGCATAATCTCGAAAAATAAGCTTGTTACAGCCTCAGCAAAGGTGCTTGTTTTTCACTACGCTGTGAACCTTTAGGGTTGTTTATAAATGGATTAAAATAATACATTGTGTTGCCATATTTAGGTGACTCGTGGAAGCTGCTTTCAGCTTCTAACCAATCCTGCCTCTTCAGGATACAAATAGCCATCCGACATTAGTTTTAAAGTGGAGAGAAAATTATCTCCCAGCTGCTACACTGAGCAGACAGATTTACTTTCATACTATCAGGGGTATGCAGGGGTGGCGGTAAAAATATGCCCCTGTAGCACTGACCTTACACCAACTCGCATCACTCCATGTCTCATTTAAGTCTCACCAACATCAGGACCTGGACTGCCAACTGAAGTGGATAAAAGGACGCCAAACATTGGCTAACTTAGTTGTTTTGTAGCGTTGGCTCCCTGAAAGTGAGTCGGCTCTGGCTTCATATTAGTTATCAGAATTGGCTTGCTAATGGGTGTGTGGATTTTGTCCATTTACACTGAATGTGGACCATTTGCGGTGACCCAATCGTGGGCAGGATACAGACCTGGTTTGGTTTCAGCAACCAAACTTGGGCCAGTGTAGTCGGGCCAATTCTGGAGCAACATTCATGCTGAACACAAGCCAAGAAAGTTTCCTGGCCTCATAGATCTGCGGCCATTACGGAGCCAAACCCTTCAGACAACCCAGTTAGACAGAGACAAAATTTCACCCAATAGCCCAGCAGCCCATTATGAATAGTTTCATATTAGGTAATATACAATTTTTATATTATATTTTCAGAATGTTTAATTTTATTACAAAATTTCACCTTTAGAAGACAGACTTACATTATGCAAGATTTTATCATATTGTTGCATAATAAGGCTTTATTGTGCAAGTGTGATAACTTCATACTGTCTAATGAAGACAAAAATGTCTCATAGAATTATATCACTATATGAAAATATTTGTAATAAATAAGATGATCATGACATGATACACCATTGGTTTCAGAGTATTTCAAAGTCACAAATTAGCCTAAAACAATTTTCATAAATGTATGTAATAAAATCCAATTGAACAATGATTTAATGCCACACTTTCACATTAAAAAAAATAACCAAGTGTGTAAGTTATTTACCCAGAACATTCCGATAAGGTGAAAAACATGCAAACTTCACACCACCAAAACAAAAACAGAGTTATTGTCAAATATATATTTGAAAAGCGCCTTCAAATATATGTTTTATTTGAAGATGCCTTTTTGGCACTCAAGGACACAGTGTAGTCATACATTTATATTTATAACGGTGCATTAAAAACGGTAAAAACAATACAAGACGCACACGTGTGCGCGTGCGCCTGGCCACGCCCACGTTCTTCAGCCTCAGCGCCTTCAAGTCAAAGCTCCGGGTTCTGCGCTCAACAGTCTCCACACTCTTCGCAACCTCGTCACAGGGACTGGGCCGCTCCTCCTTTTCCTCCGGCTGCTGCTGAGAAAAGCCTCTTAACCCACTGTTCACTGCTTCCAATCTGCAAAACAAACTCATTTTTGAGGTAGTTTTGAGTCTGCAACATGCCATCCGACAGCGAAGACGTCGCGATGACAGAGTCCAAAAGACGGCAGCGTCAGTCAGGTAGAGAAGTCTCACATCCTACTTTTGTTTTGTTTTTACACGCGATCAACTGGAACAAGAAATGCAACGACAACAAAAAGCTTATCCTTAATAACGACACTTTAAAAGCAACGATGCATTGCCACGGGTAATATATTTTTTATAAAACCGTCTATAACTGCTGTAAACGTTAGCTCAGGTGGCTAACGAGCTGGCTATTGCCACGAGCTAATATGGGCAAACGTAAACAGTTCTGGAGCGATAATGTTCACTTGTTGACATAAAGTTTCCAGTACTGGGTGGTTCAAACACACAGTGTAGAAATAACACGTATATGCCGTGTTTTATTTGTTTATTTTTTTTATGGGCGCCGTCTTCTTACGTCATCCTGTGTGGGAATGAAACTCAAATTTTGGTGTCTGACCTGGATAAGGAGGAAGTGAGGGTGAAATCCTTTCAGCAAGCCCAGTTTCGTGTAAAATCTTTTCGATTTCCTGGCAATGTGATTGGGGTGGGGGGTGGGTGTGCAGCTCTGCTGATCAGTATTGATTATGCTTGTGCAGCCAGTCCAGGCCAGTCACTGACATTCATGCAGATGTAATTATTGGAAATGTTTCCAGTGCTTGACTTTTTATTCCTAAGTCATTGTAACTGAACTGCAAATCTTTCAGTAGTCTTGACTTCTAACTTTGTCTGTAGGTCCAAGCCGGCATGATTATGGTCAAGAAGGTATGGATCTGCATGTGTGGCCTGTGTATTGTGACTGAGGTGATGGCGCTGCATAACACAGGGGTGTCATTTGGTACAGCCCGCTGGCCAAAACCCGTCCCTCAGTCTACTTCGTTTCCCTGGATGACCTTGCATATGGAAACGATAATTGATCCACTGATCTATTTGGGTAGTCCATGCTCCTGTTCTTGAGCACCAAGCGTACACTCAAGAGTGTGTGTTCACTCGTAATAACCTGCTGGGATGTTCCAACCAGTGGTTACGTTCCCCCAACGTGCAGCTTTGTAATATTTACAATATATCTTTTTGAATACATGTATATTTAGAATGTGTGTAATTGATCATTTTAGGTTTTTTAAATACATTTTTTTCTAGTTTTAGCGATTTTATCCATCTTTAGTAATTGTGGCTGTTTTAGCCGTTATGCCTTTTTTAAGCCAGGAGATTAGACCGTTTTGGAAAAACAGTGCGGTATGAACATAAAATAAAAAATTAAAGCAAAATGTTTATTAGAGGCTGAAGAGCCACGTGTGCCACAGGCTGCTGACCCCTCGTCTACACGAATGTCTACCATTGTGAAATGTTTTAGCATATTCTCTGCATGTGTGGTCCCCCCCCCCCCCCCCCCCCCCAAAAAAAAAATGTGAACACTATATGGTTTTCAGCGTTTCTGCCATTTCCGTGTAAACAGACATCGCTGTCAAAACCGTGCCGAGTAATCGTGAAACGACTCTGAACTAAAAACGATATGTTGCGACATATTTAAAGATGTACACAAAGAGCATAATAGTTGTTGGACATTTACCAGTATTTTTGCAAAAATGGGCTTTGTTAAAAATGTAAAAAAAAAAAAAGGGGGGGGGGGATTGAAATGGAATCACATTTACTGAAATGGGGGAAACATTTGGAGATCTATTGATTACTATGTTGTCCTTTTGGTCTGTCCATGTTTGACACCCCTGGACTAACATGTCAAAGAGCATATGTGTGTGAAAGTGGGTTGATGTAGCAGTAAACCTGACTAATCACATGTTTCACAGCAGGTGGGTAGAAGCTGCAGTGATGCATGGTCGGATCACAGATCTGAGATGTAAAAAAAAAAAAAAAGACCTCATGCTTTGAACAGATGTGTTAAACTCTATGTGCTTTCATGTTTCTGTGGACAATTCAAAGCAAATGTTTTTGCTGTGTGTTTGTCGTCTTTTCCCCCGCAGCTTTGGAGAACACGGACTCAGACATTGGTTTATGTGGCTGGCTGCTGGTTGGACTTTCCATCCTCTTCATGCTGCTTACTCTGCCCCTCTCCATATGGATGTGCATTAAGGTCAGCTGCTTTTTCCAAGTTCAAGTTTACTTTGGACTGAAGTTTATTTCAGCTGATTAAAGAAACTGAATCGGGACGGATGTGTTCAGTTACTCTTTGTTATGAGTACTTATTTACTCAGCACGTCAACCTGTGGCCGTGACACTGTTGATTTGAGTTGAGTTTGTATTCATCAAGATATCCAATTACACGTGATGAACATCAGATAATAGGTAAAGAAAAGACAATGGTGTGGTTTTTCCTCTGTGTACAGATTGTGAAGGAGTACGAGCGTGCCATTATCTTTCGCCTGGGCCGCATTCTGCAAGGAGGAGCTAAAGGACCAGGTCAGAAATAATTACTGCTTCATCTTGTTGTTAATGGGAGCGTTTCTGGAATTGAACTTTTATGCATGTTGGATCTGGTTCCTCTAAGCTAAAAGAGGTCCAGTTCAGATGCCACAAATTGTGCAAAGCAAGGCTTCCTTAAGTTTATCTATATAACAAAATGGCAGAACTAGTGTTCTTACAGAACATAAAAAAAGAAGAAACGAAGTAGAACAAACGGGTAAAGAAACCAACCCACCCTCCCAGCCCTGAGGTAGGCTGCCTAGTAGTGATATGTGTGAAAGCCATATGAGCAACAAAAATAAGAATATAGAGGGTCGGCTTTCACTTGTATTTTCAGGATCTTGGAAAGCAAAAAGTATCTCCAACCAGAAACCCTGTAATTTTGGGCACAAAACTGTCTAAAAGATAAAAGTCTCAAAACGGCCAGATACGTTTCACCATTTATTTAAGCAAGCATAGCCAAATGCAATGAACGGCACTGGACACCAGGTGAACTCACGCAGGAGCACACCCCAAGGGTCCTGAACTTTCCTTGATCAGTTTTTCTTCCTGGGCGTGGGCCTGCCCTGTCAATGGGTTGGTCTTTTTTGCAATTGGTCAATTTAATATAACGGCACCTTATTGCCAACCGGAAAAGACGTCTCATCAGTTCAGGTGTGAAAATATTATGTGAGGAATAGTTGTTTGGCCAGAGTTCTCCTTGGCTGTATCATCATGACTGTACCATACCGTCCCTGGAAATTCAGCGCTTCCCATGGATTCAGCATTTATTAATGATTGACTTTTGTTCTCTGTTCCAAACTCTGAAGTCATGTCTGGCCACCTGTGTCTTATCAGGACAAAAGGCGCTCTGTTCGAGCATGTTTAGGCCTCGAATTGCGTAGAAGTTTAATAGTATAAGATTGTGATCCTTGGCTAAGTATAATATTCTTCTAACAGTAACACAACGCATCTCTGAGAGTAAGTGCATAACATAAACATATGAGGAAATACTCTTCACCGGTCCACAAGTCAGAAGTGAAGCCACTTCTTTCTGTAAAATAAACGGAGGAGAAAGTCACAAACAACAGATCTGTTTTTTTAAAACCACTAACCTGATTCGCTCACTGAATAAAAAGTATCATCTAACAAAAGATGGAAGGTGAAACAGCTGTTGTCAGAGGACAGCAAAAACACACCTCAAATCAGTCTAGAAGTTTCACATTTTGAATTAAATTATGAGAAAAATAACTTTTTGTTGTTAAATGCACATCTACCACTGATTTCAAACCCACTGAGAATTATCAGCCCCGTTACATTCAGCTCTGCTCGCGACTTGTAATTCAGCGAAGTCATCCACTCCTCCGTTTGTTTAGAAATGCTTCTCCTTATATTTGGCATCATGGAGCACGAAGCATAACTTGATTGTGTGCCCGGAGGATGATCTGAGCGTGATGTCAGATCTTTGGTATGAGACTTGACGTGCAGCCGGGAGAGAGTTTTCTACATTACTTTTGAACAAAGAGCTCTGAGTGGTGCCTCTGTAATGGTACGTCGTGTTGTGTCCTCTTATGAACTCCAGGCTGCAGCAGCAGCAGCGATACAAACAGGAACCCTTTTTAAGCTGTGTAACGGGAAGTGGTGGGTCGGGATTGTGATTCTGGGGTGTGGCGCGTCCCTGAACATGGCAGCTAAAACCGGGGGGGAGGGGTGGTCACATGACTGTCTGATGTGGTCAGTTCACTTAGAGAGGATGCCTTGTTTTTTCTCTCCACTGGAATTAATCACATCAGGAGCTCTGGAAGCCCAGAAAGGAAATCAACATGCGTTTTATTGGGGGAACAGTTAGGTTTATGAGGGCAAGTCCGCCATTAACTCAATAGAGCCGCTGGTTGAAGACTATGTAAAATGGACTCCCAACACCAACATCCGCACAACCTAGCAATCTTGTTCCTTCAATGTAAACTCGTTTTCACTGCTTTTTTTTTTTTTCTCCGAGTTTCCACGTCTTAGAGCAGGGGTATTAAACACAGTTTAGTTCAGGGGCGACAAACAGCCCAAGTTCTTCTTGTGTGGGTCCAGCCAATAAATTACTGCCATAATAACCTTTAAATTTTACACGTTGAGTTTTTCTTTGTTGTGGCAGAGGGCATACGTGAAGAAAATGTCTATCTTAGCCATTCCTACAGTCTGGACATAAAGCCAACTTTCATGAAACCTTCTAGTGCAAAATACCGTGAAATGCTCAAAACAGGCTTGTCAAGATAAAGACTTAATGGAGATGTATCAGACTCAAATCGGTAACAACATATACTTAATTCGAGGGTGGGACGATACACTGTTGAGACTTGCAGGCCGTACAATCGGTCAGTTGTGTGAAATGTGTGCTGACCAGCACCTTCATAGGTGCACCGCCCTGTGTTACACGCACACTTCTTCACTTGAGTTTAAACTGCAGTGTGGTGCATGTTGTGTGTGTCTTTGGTGTGTGTGTGTCTTGTGTGTGCCAGTGAGTGATTCCTACATGGCAAATGCTAAATAAATGTTTCATCTTTTCAACATGCAGCCTGTAGTTCTGTGTTGCCAACAATTAATCAGACCTGTTATTGAAAAGCTCTTTTCTACACAATGTGATTCTGTTCTACCTTTTCAACTAGCAATTATATTATGGTCCAGCACAAGTCAGTAAACTGTATACTAAAAATCTAAATATGTCCATGCACTTAAAGATGAAAACCAGCAGAGTTTATTGAAGGGAAATTCCAGCATTAAGTCACAGTATTCTGTGTCGCCAAGAGTACCGACACACAGTGCAAGTTAGAAACATTCACTATAGAAGTTAAGTATCCATCTATCATTTGAAATGTGTTTATGTGGAAGTGATACGTGATAAACAAACATGCCACTGACATTTGGTGTATATTTTCTCTTCCCCCCCATAGTGAACAATGCTTGCATGCTTGGCACCGAACATAAGTTGAAGATGAGAGAATTTCCTCTGGGATTAATATAGAATTTCTATTCTAGAGTGCTTGGTAAACGGTGGCCAACAGCCGTTCTCCAACGTTTAACCGTGTTTATCACTTGAGAAGATCTCAAGTTCTCCAAGTAGCACTGTTATGGCCAACTTGAACACAGTGGAGTGAAGGCTTACCCTGTGAGCGATGGACTTATTTTTCAAATGCATTTCATAAACAAGATAATGATTTATGTGTGTGACACATTTCCTGTGAATCCATTGAAGAAAAAAAAATTGAATTTTGGATAAATATTTAAAAGTCCAACCATTAGCTCCTGAATAAACTGCTGTGTGTTAATCTACAGAGATTGACCGTTAGTCCCTCCTGTTTCGTCCCGAGAGCTACTACCTACCGAAAATGGAAAAAATGGCAGGAAAAAAAACCAAACAAATCTGGAAACGATCACGGAAGGATGTGGGTATGTTTCTATTGTGTTTTCCCACCCACCCCCTTCCTTCCTGGTAACGAAGACAACAAAATTTGTAACGTTGATTAAAAAGTGACGTTTTTTTGTCAGCCGCACATCAGCGTATCACAGTGTGAAGTTAAACCAAATGACAGGGATGCGTTAAAAAAAACTCTTGTGATACTGTAAGCTCACAGTCCACAGAGCTGCATGAGTCTATGACGCCTGGATGCCTCGTTCTTCTTCCTCCTCTTTTGAAAGGCAGTGCATTTGTTAGGAAAAGAAGTCATACAGGCTCCCTCGAGGTGCAATTTGCATACATCTCATAAGTCTCCGTCTCTTCATCTTTTTGATTTGTTGTTTTACTGCATCTAAAAACAAGGCGGGGTCCTCTCAAAATGCTGAAATGTGACTCCTCGGAGAGCCAGGGGACTCCGTTTATGACAGCGCGGGGTTAATAATAGCTCTCTGCATGCAAACCTCACATTCTTGAAAAGCTGGAGGAGCCAACGCCAGAGTTGAAATCAGGATTGGTTTCCTATTGTGTCCCTTAAACCTTTGACTATATATATATCGTTCTCCATCGCCAGCAGCCGCCTGGAAAACATCGAATGAAATGAATGTTTTGTTTTCTGTGCACATCAACTGAAGTGCTGGTCCAAAACGAGAGTGATCAGTGGAATTTTCCAGGGTGTCACGAGATGGTTTACAGAGTCTGTGAGAGCACCCGAGGCCCTTCCTCCTCCCTCGCTGTGTCTGACAAGTAGTAAATTGTTAAGAGTGTTGGGAATGTCACGGTGGAAGTGGCTCCTCTTGTCTTCATTTCTCTCCCCGCCGAACAGATGGTTGTGATCTCACCGTTTAAACGCACAATATCCTGACAGGAAGTGCAGCCAGCTACTAGCGGGCTGGCGCAATATTAGTGTTTGCTAAATGATTGCACACCTAGCACACGTCTGTTTTCGCTCAGCCGCGAGCTCGCCGCTTGTTTGACGCGCTAATTCAGTCGTGGCGAGTCGAAAAGCGACTAATGAAAGCTGCAAATATCCACAGCTTTGCCTCGCTGTCAGCACAGCTGCAGTCTTATAAAGCGAGAGCTTCGCTTGGCCCCCTGCCAGACTTCCATTCATCCTGGTGTTTTCAAACATTTGTGAAGAAGCTTCCTCATTATTGTGTTTACCGTGGCTTTAGTCTTTGTTGAAACTATTTGCATTCTGGTGATTCTGCAGGCTTGTTCTTCATCTTGCCGTGCACCGACAGCTTTATTAATGTGGACATGCGCACCGTCACTTTCGACATCCCACCACAAGAGGTACGACACAAACGCAGGCTGTCACTTTTATTAGCATCTTATTTCCATCTGTTGTTTCCTGACATGATCGCCGTCTGCCCTCAGGTTTTGACAAAAGACTCTGTGACGGTCTGTGTCGACGGCGTGGTGTACTACCGGGTCCAGAACGCCACCCTGGCTGTGGCCAACATCACCAATGCGGACGCCGCCACCCGGCTGCTGGCCCAGACCACCCTGAGGAACGTCCTGGGCACCAAGAACCTGGCAGAGATCCTGTCTGACCGCGAAGAGATCGCACACAGCATGCAGGTACACTACAGTAGATGTATGGCACGGGTCCATTAAATTTCAAACCGATTTGTTTCTCGCCCGAATACAAGGATGTCAGATTTGTCAGGCTGCAGGCCAATGTTACCCTGCAATAAGGGGAAAAATCTGACCGTTTTTCAGTAAAAGTAACTTTTTCCTAACGTGTCCACTGCAATTCGTTAAGAGTAAAGCTCATCTCACAACCCTGATACACAGATGGCAGCAGTGTATTTAGGATGAAAGTCATGGCAAGAGTGAAGCAAGTTTGTCATATTATAAACTCATCAGTCTGAAGAGAGACACTTTTTTTTAAATGTGACAATGTGTTGGATCTCCTGGTACTTCTTTGTTCTAAAACTGTTAGAAAATGTGAAATTTAAAGTTCACTCTGAACTCGTCTGGCCCGATTTTGTTGAAGCTGCGCTGGATGAGGCTCCTGGACAAAAAAACCCTTGCATTGATGTGTATTGTGACTTCAACGTTTTTCAATATATGTATATATGTCAATTGTTAATATTTCCTCCGGAGCGGTCGCGATGCCATCTATGATGTCCCAGAAACCCATGCGCGCCGATTTCTGAAAACTCGAAATATAAACGCAGTTTGATGGCTACAAATTGCAGTTTGTTTGTAAACGTAGCGACTTTGGCGTGATCGATTTAGGCAACCGTGGCTTGGAAATTTGTGGAAATGAGCAGTAATGATCTTGTTTTGATGTGTTGGTTTATTCTCTGTGCAGAAGTCATACCTTTTATGGGAAGTATATTTTAAAGACTTTTTTTTTTTTTTTTCTTCTTTTCTGGTAAAGTAACTTCAAACCATCAAACCTGGAACTCCTCTCAAAGTCCACCTGTCCCAGGAACTCAGCAGAGGATTGCAATCCCCTCTTCCTTTGAGCTGCATAATGCAGCTGTCACATGAACCTTGTGAATCCTCGCTAAACCAACAAACTGCACTTAACGTGTCGAATGTTTACTGAGAAAAGCCCAGCTTATCCGGTATTTGTACGTGAGGAAACCAGCATTTAGTTGGTGCCGGAGTTTTAATTATTTATTTATTCATTAAACTTTTACTTGCAGTTTATGCTGAGCTGCTGTAAAGGATGAAATATTTATCTCTAAAGCAGACTTGAGTCGGATGGATTGTCAGCGATCAGGAGGAGGTACGCTCATGCGGAGGAGGTTACACATCTAAAACATGTGTTTCTGAAAACGAACAGCTCGCGCTCTTGGTTGAGTTTGTGTTTTTATAAAAGCGCTTTTTTTTTTTTTTTTAAAACTTGAAGTCAAAGCGTAAATGTAGACACGAGGAAAAATGTCCAGAAGTGCAGCCCTTTCCATCGTACTGACGAATCGGCACTTCAAAGGAGCTCGACGGTGGCTTCTTCCCCCAAACACCACATAGCACCAACCAAACTGATCGGTTACAGCACTTCTAAAACACCGGCCATGTTTGCAGGTGAATCAGACTTTTCTGGGTCTGGTCAACACTGCAGTCAAGCAACTAAAACCTCCTGAATGTGTCTGTGGAGACTCTCCAGTTAATCAAGTTGTGGTATTCCTGACAACAAAGTCCACTTTTTTTCCCTTGGAACTGGCTTGAGCTTTGTCTTTATATGAAATGGTTCTTAATTTTAATATCTTGCTACATTCAGACCCGTTTTTATTTTGAAAACAGACAACCTTCCGTTGCATTTTGGATGTCTGTTTTCACAACAATTGTGCTCTCTGAGCCACTGAAAACGCAGATTTTCAAAAACGTCTCCGTGGTAACCCACAAACACTCAGGCTCTGTTTCTGTGTAGACATAGAAATGCTACAGCACATGCACACCACGGCAGTAGTAAATACTACTTCTGCTCATGCAAGTAGGACAAAAACGACAATGGCGGCCTCCAGTGTCGTGACTCAAAGTCCGTATTCTCCTGGAATTTAGTCAATTTCGACTTGAGGGTCACTGATAACAATCCACCATGGTCGTTTGTCCATGAACTCCCATTGTTAATGTTTATGGAGTGTTATCTGCATGCACGTGTGTGGTGTCATTACAAAAACAACTAATAGCGCCTCAAGCTACGCCAGTTGACTCCCAGTAACAAGATGCCGGTCTCCTTTTAATGCTGCAAACAATCTGCCAGAGTTGGTCTGTATTTTCAGTACGATTCAAAGACTCTGTATTGCCGTGTCTCATTAACCTGTCTGTCCCGCACTTCACCCACAACACCACAAGGTTTTCAGGTTACAGGCTCAAACTCTCGGAGGTCAAACATCTTCAAAACCCGAAGCTTTAAAGACCTCAAACTTGTCTTTGTAGAAACCACTGAACATATCCATTGAGTTTGTGACGTGGGACTGGAGAATTAGATTCACTCGCTGCCAAACTTCCCTAAACAAACAGCCCACTAGAGCCTGCTGCAACTTGGTGCACGACCACGGGCATCCAGGTTTCCTTTATACTTCCCTCGCCCAGCTTTATGAGGCTGTAACATTTCAAACAGCCTGCAGCTGCTATTGGTGTTGGAATAGAAACAAAAAGGCCAGATTTTCCTCTAAAGAGCACAACAACAACCCAGAGTGCTGCTACATACATTTAGGTTTTTACAGTGTCGACATGAATAAACGCTCCTTTCTTCAACAAAACACGCACAGAGATTGATCTGTTGAAAGGCCGCTTCTTGTCTTTATGTGAGCGCTGTAGCTATAAATCGATTGCAGCACTGTCAGAAATGTTTGTCTTCTGTCATACGATGTTAGCATTGTCTTCTGTGACGCAAACATGCCGTACAAGCACCTGTCATCGCCTCCATTTGTATTTCATTTGTCTAACCTGCACACCATCTGTCTTCCTGCCTTTCCCTGTGACCCATCACACAATCTGCTTCAGCTCCATCTGCTGGACTGCTTTGGAAATGCACCCCAATTGTTATTAAAGATGGTTGTTTTGGGTAAATCTTGGAGAAAATGGGCAAAACGTTGCAAGGTTATCCGGTTTTGCAATAAGTCATTGATCTCGGTCAGTGTCAAATTATTCACTTAACAGTGTGTCTCTTTTTTTTTCCCCCTCAGAGCACTCTGGATGATGCTACGGACGACTGGGGAATCAAGGTGGAGCGGGTGGAGATCAAAGACGTCAAGCTGCCCCTCCAGCTCCAGAGAGCCATGGCCGCTGAGGCCGAGGCAACTCGCGAGGCCAGAGCCAAGGTACAGTGCACCCGGACAGTATTCACGGCGCTTCACTTTTTCCACATTTGGTTATGTTACAGCCTTGAACCAAAATGGATTAAAGTGGGTTCTTTCCTCAAAATGCTGCACACAACTCCCCATAATGAAAAAAGGTTTTGGGAGATTTTTTGCAAAATCTTTGTAAATAAGAATCACATGTATTCACAGCCTTTGCCTTAAGGTTCAATCCTGAGCTCCAGTGTTAATTCTTTCCACTGATCATCCTTGTGATTCTTCTGCGGCTGAATTGGAGTCGACCTGTGGTAAATTGAGTTGATTGGACATGATTTGGAAAGACACACACCTGTCTATATAAGGTCCCACAGTTGACGGTGCATGTCGGAGCCCAAACAAAGCAACAAGTCAAAGAAGGGATCGTCTTTAGACCACAGGGACAGGATCGTCTCGAGCAACAAATCTGGGGAAGGTTGCAGAAACATTCCATCATCCGTAAGTGAAAGAATCTTGGAACCCCCAGGACTCTTCCTAGAGCTGGTCGGCCATCGGGGGAGAAGGGCCTTAGTCGGGGAGGTGACAGAGAACCCCATGGTCACGCTGTCAGAGCTCCAGAGTTCCTCTGTGAAGAGAGGAGAACCTTCCAGAAGGACAAGCATCTCAGCAGCAGTGCACCAGCCAGCCCTGTATGGTAGAGTGGCCAGATGGAAGCCACTCCTTAGTAAAAGGAACATGGCAGGCTGCTCGGAGTTTGCCAAAAGACACCTGAAGGACTCTCAGGCCACGAGAAACAAAATTCTCTGGTCTGAGGAGAGAAAGAGTTTCTGGTGTGAATGTCACGTTTGGAGGAAACCAACTCATCACCCGGCCAGTGAAGCATGGTGGTGGCAGCATCATGCTGTGGGGATGTTTTTCAGCTGCAGGAACTGGGAGACTAGTCAGGATAGAGAAATATATAAATCCAGTAATGTACAGAGACATCCTGGATGAAAACCTGCTCCAGAGCATTCAGGACCTCAGACTGGGCCGACTGTTCATCTTCCAGTAGGACAACATGGTGTCATATTAAAGAGTTTTTTGTTTTTAATAAATTTGCTGCAATCTCAAAACTTTTCTCATGTTGTCGATATGGGGTAGAGTTTTGAGGGAAAAATGTAATCCATTTTGGAAGAAGGCTGTAACATAACAAAATGTGGAATATGTGAAACGTTGTGAATACTTTCTGGATGCACCGTATGCTGCTTCTCACTCTAGAAGATGATGATCCAGTGACACCGGGACTTCATCCCAAACATATATTCTCTTCACCATACAGCTTACTCATTTTAGAAGGAAATAAAAATGCCGCTCAACATTCACACACACACACACACACACACTATTTACTGCAGCTGTGTATTAGCAGGAATGTCATGATATAGATTGTTCAGGATTTATTCATGATTATAAAGTCCAGCGGTTTACAGCCGTTCCTGCAAAACAAAACACCACATGATCGTTTCATGCAGTCACACAGGTGAGATGTGCTTTCTTCCCTTTCTTAATCTAAAAGCTGTTCACTACCTGATGAGTCAACGGAGATAAAAGTTGATATTTCAGACATTTCAACCTCCGGCCATAAGAGTCAGGCGGGCGCGTCGCCGTTCTTCACTGCAGGAAGAATGAATCCCCTTCTCTCCCGCGTCCAGGTGATCGCAGCAGAGGGCGAGATGAACGCGTCGCGGGCGCTGAAGGAGGCCTCGCTGGTGATCGCAGAGTCTCCCTCCGCCCTGCAGCTGCGCTACCTGCAGACCCTCAACACCATCGCGGCGGAGAAGAACTCCACCATCATCTTCCCGCTGCCGCTGGAGATGATGCAAAGCTTCATGAAACGCTGAACCCCGCACGAACGCGTAGGCCCCGTTTCTCCTCCGCCCAGAGCGCCTGATGGTGAAACACCTTTTATCCCCACGGTTCCCGACTTTTAACATGAAATTACTTCTTAATGTTTTAACATGGAGCGGCAGGTGGTTTGGCTTTTATTTTCCACTTGATCGTATTTTATGCTACAAATGTAAAAAAAAAAACTCTTTACAGGGCTTTGTGATTTTCTGTGAATCTGAAACCTCGTCAGTTTTACAAACACTTCCAAGCAAAGTGCCTGATGGATATGTGGCCTCCACACACACACACACACACACACACACACACACACACACACACCTCATAATTTATGGGGTCGTCTAAATAAGAGAAAGCTTTCACGCAGGATTGAAGAAACTGGCCGTAACTTGTGGCGTTTCTATTAACACATGAAGTTCTGTCTAAACATAACCAACTAATCTCTAACTTACACTTTGTATACGTGTAGAATGTTGTGGGGTTTTCGTTCTTCGCCCCACAAAGTGAGAACGTCAAACATGCCACCTTCAGATCCTTTCCGTCTCTAATCTGATATTGTAGCACGACAGCGTCTTGGGGCTGCGCAGGTTTTCGTTTGTTACATGTTTTGAAATATTACTGTGCCATTGCATGTTGTCATGTTAGATTGATATACTGTGTTTCGTCCGAAGCATGAAAATGTATGTGATTTGCTGCATCATAGAAGAGGTGATTGGGAATGAGGTGCTTACTGATGGTCCTTATGAGGTTGAGGGCCGGCAGGTGATGATCGGCTTAAAGAGGTTGGTTGTTTTGGGGTTTTTTTTGCTTCTGTTCTTGTTAACCCTTTCCTTTTATACCTGCTTCTGAGCTCCAGTACTACGACTTTTCATCGCCAATAATATTTGTTGGTGTGTGGCCAACATAAGAAAAAGTGAGTATGTGATGGACTCTTCTGCTCAACACTCGGACCGTTAGTAAGTACCTCACGCAGCCCGACGCCAATATTCACTTTTGCTTCATGATGTTTGGGAGATTCAAACAGACATGCTGCATTGAAGTAGCAGGCTTGTCTCGTATATTAAAGTGTAATATTTAGCTGAAAAACTTCACTAAAGTTGTGCAGTATTATCAGAAAAGGCTCCACAGAAAGTACATACTTTTATCAGATTAGCTCGTAATGTGATCTTTGCCAAATTATAATATTTTTTTTTTTTTAAGAACTGTTCTCTATACTCGTATTTACAAGCGTGGATAAAATATTATTCAAACCTGAGATGTTCATCGGGTTGTTGTGAAAAAGGTGTGACCACTCGCCTGCACCGTCGCTCGAACGAGCCGAGAGCCTTAACTTACTGCCATCGATACGTTACAAGCGGCTGCTCCATTCTATGCACTATGAATGAAATTACGGAGTTTAGTTATTTTTCTATAATGTGTTGAAACGTTGGACTTGTGTGTTCAGACTGCCATAGTTTGTGTTCTAATACATTTCTAGTGTCACTCTGCGGTTTGTTTTTGTTTCTGTAGACTTGTAGTGTGAACTTGATGATAAAACGTTGAGTTACTTATGCCTGAACACTGTTACATTAAACAGGAAGTGCTTTAGTTTTGTGTTGCTGCTGCGAGAGAGAATTTTTGAAGCTGGGAAACCAAATTCAGGGTTTTGAGCATGAACTCATACAGAATGGGGGGGGGGAGAAACCTCCACACACACACACACACACACACACACACACACACACACACACATACATCCAGCAAAACCTCTGAGGTCTGCTGATCACTGATCAGCTGCTCAGCGACGACTTGCCAAGTGTTTGTGGTCAAATGTTCCCGTCTCGTCCGCTCGCCCCGGTCGTCAACATCAAGCTGTCGACAAGTTTCATTCAGCGTTCGTGCTAACGCTAGCTGTAGCTCTATTTTTTGTACGTTTTGCTAATTTTTGTATAATTTTTATCTCTGAAATATGTACCGATATACCCAGAATTCAATTAAAGCTGTTATTCCCAAAATATTTTTGTCTGGTTTTTAAAATGACTGGAGTGAGTTGCTTCACCTTTAATGCTGAATTTCTAACTGTTGAATTTCCTGCTTAATCTTTGGATTAAATTTGACTTCAGCCCAATAAACCAGAGAAGTTGGTGTCGGCACCATCTAGTGGTGCAAACTGGTATTACAAGGTAAAAGGGACAGACGGTTGATGGAAGACGAGGGAATAGAATGAACTTGAGATGATTCATTGTTTGTTCACCTTGTTTAAGGTCACAGACTGAAACACTTTTCTTTTTCTGGTCATCCTGTTGCATAAATGTCTGAATATACGTCAGCTGTTGGTTGAAGTCAACTCCTGAAATCCTCCATGAAATACAAGGTTTGGAAATGGCTATTGCACTTTTTTTTTTTTTAATAGCTTAATGTGAAACTGTCCTGCAATGGGACACTTGACATGAATGTTGTCTCTCTGTTGTACACCGAGCAGAAATGTACAAATTCTGTTTTGGCACTATTTGAGTAGGTGAAGACTAAAGAAATGAACAATTTTAAAAGGCAGCATCACGCTTTATGCCAGTGTCATTTTGATATCGTCCACCAAATGGAATTCGCCACGATATATAAGGATAGCATTTGATGTTTCATGACTACAATTTAGCACAACTTTAATATTTCCTTCGGCATTAGTATTGGATTTGCATTATAAGTATTTTGGTTATTTTAGCAGTTTTGAGTTTTATTTTTACTGATGACCTAGTGGCTTTTTTTTTTGTGTTTTTTTTTCTGAAACGGTCAAACCTTTAGCTTTTTGACTCTTGGTGGTTTTGCTTTATTTTCTAGTTTAAGCAATCCTATTTTCACAATTTTAGATTTCTTTTTTTTGCCACCTATGCCCGTTTAACTGTTAAACCTTTCGTTGCCATTTTGAATCTTCTTGGTCATTTCTCTCACGCCTTCGCTTGAAATATTAAAGTTCATAGATTCATTTTTCAAATAGGCCTCAGATATTGAGGAAAACTTGATCATAACAGTCATATTTCATGGTTAAAAGCCAGTTTGAGATATTTTCATTTCATTTTTGATTCCTCCTGCCGTCTCAGTAGATCCATCTAGTATCTTCTTTCTTCATCACTATTACATGACGATGTTCATATTCAATACTAGTCATGTTTATTCAGTATAAGGCCAAGTTTACACGACAATGTTTTTAACAGGATTTCTTCTCACAAATATCCTGTATGGAAATTGACATTCCCCCCCGACCCCCTGATTTCTCCTGCTGCACTACTGGACGTAGAACTTTGGCACCGTGTGGTATTTTTAGTTTTCATCTGTTGGGTTAAGTGTCTGTAAAAGCAGAGACGGAAACGTCTTGACAGGTTTGGTTTGGTTTTATTGAAACGATACCGAGGGGAAACCGTCACAAAGTGCCAGAGAAGATGTAACGGTTGTTTTGTTTTTTTTAAAGCAGCAAAGCGACAGCTCCCCATTAAAAGTTGGACAGAGCGGCAGAAGTCAAGCCTCCCGAGCGCGAATCTGTGAAAGTGTCTTTTAAAAAATAAATACAAGTGACATCTAAACTAAAGTTACAAACGACACATCTAGAACTGGAACTGTACCTTTTTAAAAAAAGAAAAACAAAAGCGCGCAGGCTTACTGTAAACTAGAGGAAATGATATTAAGGCATTGGTTGTATTGCTTTTTATAAGCTCTGTTTTCGTGGCAGTGAGGTTTCTAATATTGTAGCACGCTGAACTTTAAACTGTCGCTGTAGGTTCCGCTAGTCACAGGGTTTTATTATCAAACGATGAAATGAGAAACACCGTGGAGAATAAGAGTCACAGCAGACTATATTTAGTGCAAAAACCCAACAGGGAGCCCGTTTATCTGCTGGAAGCCCGGCTGTTTCTCCTGGAAGGCACCGCCGTCGCATGTGAGACACGAGTGGATTGAAATTAGTAAAAAATAAAGAAGGAAAAGTCTGGAGCTCAGTGCAGCAGCGCGGCAGAGGGCGGGGGGAAGGGGTGGGCGGCTCTCACATGGCCAGCTCGGCCATGGCGCGCTCCAGAGGGTCGGTGGTCCAGTAGTCGTCGTCCCAGCCCAGGAACCAGCCGGAGAACGTGGGCGGCTCGAAGCCCTGCTTGATTTTCACGATGGGCGTCCTGGAGTCTCTGTTGGCCGGGTCTGTCTCGATGTAACGGAGCGCTGAGGAAGAGGAGGAGGAGGAGCAAGAAATAGAGACGTGAGCATGACAAACACAACAAACGTGCAGCTTTTAAGACGGTATCTTTGTAGAGCGTCGTTCTTGACGTGGGGATTTTATATTGATGTTCATTCATGGTGGAATGAGAAGAAGCCTCAACACTGACTGGGTTTAGTTCTACAGATTAACGTAATCCAACTATCCGTCCATGTTTCATACTGCTTCATCTAACTCGGGCTCGTGGTGGCTTCAGCCCAGACGGATAATGACCAACCTGGTGAGGACACCAGTCCATCAGAGCCCCACCCAACTAATCAATTAGTGAACAGCTCCCTGTTGACAAAGCACCAAACTTTTGATAGTTTAGATTCCAACTAACTCGTCCATCAAGTTTATTATTATTAAATTTGCCAGCACGTCCAAACCCCTTTAGCCATCCAACCAACTGATGGTTGGACCAACCCACCCACTTTAACCAGTGAACGACCAATCAACCATTGTTTGCCCTCCAACCCACTTAAGCCATTTAACCCATGAACCAAACCACTTTAACCAGGAACTAACCAATCAATTTTAGCCATCTAACCAACCAACCGACCACATTTGGACACCCAGCCAACCAACTAATCAACAAATCCACTTTAACCAGTGACCGACCAAATGACATTAGCCATCCAACCAATCGACCAACCGACTCTGAAAAAACCTACTGACCGAATTTAGACATCCAGCCACCTAACCATCCCACTGGAACCATCCAAACCACCTCATCCATCAAGTCAACTTACTTTAGACAACCATCCAACCCTCTTTAGCCATCCAACCCATCAACTAACCCACTTCAAGCAGCGAAAATATGTTGTCCTCACAAATACATACACCTGCGGGTCATTTAGGAACAGAAATGAACACGGATGTCTTTAGATGTACGAAGAAGCTTGAGTGTCTCAGTAAAGCCCCTCCGTGCACATGGAGAACATGCAAACTCCACAAAGAAGTTCCACCTACAGAATTGAACTGGATGTGAGGGAGGAATCAGAACCACGACACAATTTCTTTAAAAAAAAAAAAAAGAATGAAATAGAAAAGTCATGCGCTGGAAACCTTTAACCTTCATGTACTCGATCTGACGTTATGAAGCCTTTGAAATGAGAGACGACGAGTCTTTATATTTAAATATAACATGAGTGTGTGTTGATTCTTTACCGGACGCCATAGCTTCAGTCTTTTCTTCCTCCTGGGCCTCATTTCCGATCCAGACAAACACCTATGAAGAGAAGGTCAATGTCATCAGACTTGTTTTTGTCCTTGACACGGATCCTGATTTCCAGTGTGGGACTAGTGTTGTGTTTACCTGCTCCCAGGTGTCCAGGATCATCACGTCATCAGTGGCCAGGTCCTCCTGAGTCATCTCCCCGGGCACCTCCTCCACCTGAGAGGAGCAAACATTCAGCCCGTCATCCCGCCGCATTCACCAGTAAGGGAGAAACTCCTTTCTGAGGAAGACTCACGATGAAGTTTCCAGTCTTATTGGAGCAGGCGAAGAGGCGGGGTGGATGAGCGTCCATCTTGTCCTTGAGGCGGGTGGAGGTACGATACTCCGCCTTTCCTCCCAGAGCCTCCCAGAAGTCGTCTGTGAATCCCACAGTCATACTTCAGGTTACTATTCCCAGACCCCGGAAGACGTATGGAGCGATACACACCCGCCGACACGCAAAGTTAGAGGAGAAGCGTATTATTGTCATTTCATCCATGATGGCACATCAGTGAAAAGATGGAAAAGTTTAAGCTAAAATGGTGAGTTTGTCTTTGGCAGCCATCAGACGAGGCCGAGCCTTTATAAAAAATTGACGGTGTTCTGTTTTAGCCCGAGGTGGAGTTTTTTTTTTTTTTTTAATGAGAAATTGTTAGTAGTGAGTTTCTTCAGCCGGACCTGGACTGAAAACATCAGAAGGAGTGACGCAACCCGCTCCCCTTTAAACCTAGACGAGCGCTTTAGCCGTTTGGACTGCCGCCCATACAGATGTGTGTCCTCACCGCTCTCTCCACCCTCCGACATGGCGGAGGCCGACACCCCCAGGATGTCGCACAGCTGCTGAGCGCCCTGCTTCTCCGGGTCACTGGCACCGACGCCCACCCACACGGAGGCGCCGCCGGGGGTCACCAGGACGAAGGCGTCGTTGGAGTTCAGGTTGGACGCCGCCGCGTCCAGCTGCAGGAGAACGGATGAGGTGAGGTTGGTGAATGTCACAAAGACGAGAATTTATTATTATTAATCATGATGCCGCGACAAGATCAAAAAATTCAAGTCACACTGAAATCAACATTTTACTGAAACAAATCTAGAGGGGTGGAATAAAGAAATAAGTGATTCTACTGAAACTTCTTACAAGACTGATGTTAAGTTTCTATGTTTGATGCAAATAATCCCTGATGAGTAAAAAATTAATACAACTGCAAACAATATATCTGTAAATACTCTATTTTTGTAGTTTTCACGACATTTTAAAAAGGTCTAACTGATGGACGAGCTGTACGGGACGTTATAGAGTGATCGCAGGCTAACAGGAGGGTGGAGGACCTCTTAGGAAAGCTGCTAACTCAATGACAAGTTAAAAACATGTGATGTCACTGACTTTTCACTCCAGCTTTTGCTTGACTTCAGTTTATTTTCTTTATTCCCCCTTTTTCTATTTTTCTTGCTATTTCAGTTTCTTTTGTTTTTTTTCTTCCTTTTTTTCAACATACTGTCTTTTCCTTTTCCCTCTTTTCTTTTTCTTTTTTCCATTTTATTTCCTTATTTATTTTGTTCCTGCTTTTTCCTTTTTGCTTCCATTTTTCCTTTATCAATTATTTTGTCATTTGATTTTTTTTCTTCACTTTGTCCCCCATTTTTTTCCTTTCTAAAAAAAAAGCTGTACTTTTTAATTTTAATCATTGCAGACTGACAGTTTTTTTTTTTCCTGGAAACATTTTATGTATATCATATTTGTAATGTATTTATTTGTTTCAGTTGTTTAACCTTCTTTAGCTGTTCTTAGCTTGGAGATT
The DNA here is from genome assembly GCF_963383615.2 of Lipophrys pholis. Classification (NCBI taxonomy): domain Eukaryota; kingdom Metazoa; phylum Chordata; class Actinopteri; order Blenniiformes; family Blenniidae; genus Lipophrys; species Lipophrys pholis. The sequence continues at coordinate 16,634,319 of NC_137641.1, read as the reverse complement.
AGACTTTCTTTTGGAAATCAGTGTGGATTGCAAATACAACGAAAATTACAAAAACAAGTTTATGTCCATTTAATCTTGAGGTCGCTTCAAGGAGCCGCTACAGAGGGGCTGAAGAGCCACACGTGGCTCCAGACCTGCAGGTTGCAGACCACATGGTTTCCTTCCAGTGAAGCAGTTTTGTTAAACACCAACGAAGCTCCATTAAACTCAGAGAAGTTGTGTCGGGACGTTGTCTTACCTCCACGGCTCTGGTGTGTCCTGCAGGGTTGGACCGCACCTGGAAGAGTCGAGTCTCGGCGGGCGCGGACTGCCCCCCCTCCCTGGACGTGCCCCCCTTGTACACCACCATGGGCTGGCCTCCGAACAGACTCATGAGGTGGGCCGGCTCCTTCCCCTGCACCACCCTCACCTGGCACACAAGCAGCACCATGGTCACCGCAGGTAAGTGGGCGGGGCTTACACTCACACCTCATGCCATCCGATGCTGTGAACTGTCCCAGTGCGGGACCACCGCAGACGTCCTCCTCTAGAGAAAGACGCGGACTCCGCTGCCGCCACATGGTGGCGGCGCGGAGCCGAGCCGCGTGACATCTGTGACACTCTGAGGCACAAAGTGAAGGCGCGAGTGTAAAAAAAGGTGAGGCGAGTCATCTGACGTGCAGCTTTTAGAAATATTTCCAGGTGTGATTATGTGTTACAGGCATTTGTTCTCCTGATTCAGTCCCACTAATCCCGAAACCGCTTGAGGAAGCGGAGTAAATATTTACTGATGAATCACGCCGCAGGCAGCCGATCTGTGTGTTATAGGATGTTTAACACACTTTGGATCAAATATTTGATATGTGAAGCTTGTAGTTGATGTGTGACTCGTGGTTTTTCTGTAGATCTGGGAATGTTTGGGAGCTCTTTTATTTTTCAAGGCTGAATTACACCAAACTACAGCAGAGAACAAGAAAACATCTCTGCATGAATGGAAGGATTCAAAGACATACAAAGACATGCCACTGCACAGAGGTGCACATGCAATGTGGAGAAGAAAACAAAGACTTCCACGATTACAGAGACACAGTAACTCAACCTTCACTGTGGGATGTTCATCGTGGCTACTCAAGACTCTGATTGTTGTTCGGGAGTTTAAAGTCAGGATCAGTTATTTACTGTATGTGCTGGTGGAGGAGAAGGAGGAAGCTTCTTATCAACAGCCACACAGGAATGTCCTGTTTGTATTCATCTGAGATAGTCTGATATCAGTTTGAGTCATTATCCCACTTAAATATTCACTACAAGTTTACATTTTCAGTTTACAGCTCCCCAGTTCCTCGCCTGTGTGGACTCGCACCGAAAAGACGTTAAAAGCTGAACACAGTAATGGCATCAGAACCACTAATCCAGTGGCAGTACATTTCAAACTGGATTATTTTAATACTTTAAATGAGTGAAACTTCCAAGCAGAGGAGAGTCTTCTTATTGAGAAAGTCTATATAGCTTCAAAAAGTCCCAAATCATGAATACAAACACCAAATTGTTCTAAGATATTCAGATGATGCCAAAGTGTTTAAAATAAATTAAAGAGTAGTTATATGAGCTATTTAATCATTAAGACCGTTTCTATATATGTTTGTATGTATAAGGATTGAAATGATATAATAACAACCTTGTGGGTATTTTCCTGCTTTGTATTCTGATTTCATAATGATTTAAATATAGTTTACAGTACAACCAAACACTGAGGCTGCAAACCGATGGACACCACTTATAAACAGGTGTGTTGTTTGTTTATCAGATAAAGACAACAGTTAGATGTCTCCTGAGGGTCATAAAATAAAAATAAATATTTTTTTGTCCTCTATGTATGAGAATACATCTTTGTTTGCCCCTGTTGATAGAAGTTGTGTGTGATATGCAAATAAACTTGCATTTCCGCCCATAATTCTAGTTTCAAACGTAGAAAACAACATTACGTGGTTAAAATATATAATAAAATAACAGTTAAAATGTACTCTCAAAGGGATATAGCCTTTCTTTTTGGTCTCACTATTACATTAACACATCACCATAACCTACTGTATCTCACAACAATCAAAACCAGAAATGGGCAAATTTAATCAATGTGAGGGCAACAAAAACGTTCTCTTCACTAACAGGAGGTTAGACCAAATTTTGACATTCTACTACGATTGTATATCAAAATTATGGCTACTAATTTCATAAGAGTCTTAATTTAATACTGTAATTAACTGAGTTTTCACAATTAAATGACGTTCAATGTGGTTAAATGACTGTTGAAAGTGATATTTGAGTAATTTTTTTCGAAATGGTCTGGCGGGTCATTCTAGAATAGGGATGTAGAACCACATGAGGTCCACCTGTCTCACCTTGAATGGAGACGCTGACGTCGAAGGGTCAAATCGCAACAGGATGTTTGATACGTACTGGTTCGTAGTTATTGTGCTTTATCTTCATGTTGCAGTGTTGTAATACCACATTTTCACCACAAAGTGGTACATTGAGTCAATCTTGCATCGAGGAAGAAAAGTGATGTAAGAGATTTTTTTCACAGGTAAAACGGAGAATCTCGACGACTGCACCAGGCACAACCGTGTCTTTACTTCTCTTTACTTCAAGCCCGTGTGTTTTCAAAACTTTTAAACCTTCAAACCTCCGCAGAGCGGGGAAGATTTTCCGCCGTGTTCATCTATCGTCATCTTCAGTTTTCCTGCTTCTCCTTTTTCACTTGTTGAACTGAGAACGACTACATCCTGGGAGTGATCCCTACTACCATCCTGTGGTGAAAAGTGGTATTACAAGCAACTGATCAACTGGTTCCCTCACATTTGATGATTATTTTCAGATTTGTTAGGTTTTATAGAAATCTTAATTGTTGCAGCTTTGCTTCATCTAGAAGTGAATAAAGTTGTTAATGTGCCTCTGTGAAATCACAGGAGTTGCTTTGGGGGGAGGAGGGGGAGGAGGAAAGGAGGGGAGATACCTGAGTGGTTATAGGAGCACCGACAACCTGAAAACACAGAAGAGGCCAGAAACCAAGGAGGAACAAGCAGCAGTGGAGGAGGAGGAGGAGGAGGAGGAGGGAGAGGACAAGAAGAATTAAAGGATGTAAAGGTCGAACAGGATGCGACTGAGTGAGCAGCAGAGGCAAAATTAACCTGAAAATGAATGTGAGCTCATGAAAATAGACGTAGATAAACACAAGAAAGGAGCGTCATACCTGCACTGGACCTCCGCCCAGCTCCTCGTCCAGCTGCGCTCCGAGGACGGCACAGGCCCCGATCTCATCCTGACTGGAGTCCATCCCCTGCCTGGAACACAGATGGATTCATTGGCTTTCAAATCCACGAGACTTCAACATGTGCTCCATTGGAAAAACACGCTTTGTGTCTCTTCCTCGTCCGTCTTTCCAAACTTGCTTGATTATCTTTGTTTTGAATCTGCTAAGCTTTGCAATTATTTGTTGCCGGTCTGTTATTTAGCTCTTATACAATTGAATTAATGGTTGGTTTTTTTAATAAATTTTTTCCTCCAGAATCAAAGTATTTAAAGGGAACTTCTAAAGACTGGCCGCCTTATTTTTTTTGCGTTTTAATCATTAATGCTTCAACTTGTAACAGGAATTTTAATGTTGCAGGAGACTCTACCCGCTCACTTTGATATCTAATCTCTCATGATGCACAATGTATATTTGATGAAGTATAAACTTCTCTCTGAAAGGGGAACGTATTGATTTTTATGGTGTGATTATCAGATGCAGCAATTTGAAAAAAAAATAAAAATAAATGCAGTTGAACTCTTCAACTATTCACCTCTTAACCTCCAAATGAGACACTGATATACTGTGTCCTCTCCTTTCTAGTACGAGACAGTCTTGTGAAGTTTCGCACTATGAACAGTCAAGAATGGTCATTTGTGAGTCTAAATCTCATTTCTGGCTTTATGTAGATATAAAACTGTTTGAAACAAAAGAATGACAAAAATACTTTAGGAAATAGGTTTGTTAGTTTATATGAAATCTAAAATGTCCACAGATTTCAAAGTGCTGGTTTTGACGTGTTCCTACCACATGTAGATGATGTGTCCCCGACGTCCGCCGTGTTGGTAGTTGTATAGGACGATGTAGCTGTCTCCTCCATAGAACTGTCCGAACGTGGACGGATCCACCGCGACCTTATCGGCTCCCTCGATACGCCAGATCTATTTCAAAAAATAATAGAGAGTTCCTCGTGATCGAAATCCCCCACTTTGCGAGCAGAATCGGTTCCCCTCACCTGTTTTTCTCCGGTGCCGTCGTCCACCATGCCGTGCTGGGCGGCCATGGCCGAGGACTCGTGCAGGACGGCGGCGTCGAAGGCCACCTTCTCGATCTTGGCGATGCTGTTAGCGATGTACGCCACGCCCAGGCCCACCGTCTGGTCCTTGTCCCGCCAGTTTTTGAAGAACTGCTTGAAGAGCGGCGTCTCGCCCATCTCGGGCAGGATCTGGACCTGAGTGTGTTTGGGGTAGCCCATCTTCTTGATGAACTGGTCCGCTGCTTTCATCGCCTCCTTTCGCTCGTCCAGATTGGCGTCTTTGCCTGAGGAGAAAAGACGGATGTTTAAGAAGTCCAAGTGTGAACAACCGTGTGTCGGCCAGTATAAAATCCTTCACAGAACACACCTCACCACCCACAAACTCCACGCCACGGGCTTCAGCCAAACCCCAAACTAGATTTACTGCCACACATCGGTTCTTTATCATTTCCTCGCATTTTGGCTTTGCTAAGACACCCAAACCTTTTGTTCGGAGACGCTCAGAGACTCGCCACCTCAACATCCCTCGCACAATTCAATGGTTAAATCTACTTACCGATCATTCAAACTAACAACACTCAACGGACAACTCTTGACGAGATACGTGCCTTTCCACACGAAGATCTTTCCGTCTGTTCCGTGGTCGAGAATGAAGCAGTCTCCGGACTCCAGGGCGCTCTGGGCGAACGGGTTCTCCGCTGCCACCAGAGCGATGGTCATGTCGCCGCTGGCATTGGACACCTTCAGGACGGGAGGCAACCACAGAAAGCTGAGACATGAGGCTGAGATAAGCTGCTCTGTGGGACACCACCGGCACTTTATTTATTAATGGCGTCAGGAAATCTGTATAAATATATAACTCATTTTTTCATGGTATTTTCAGACACTCTCACAGCTTCTCCTCACTGAGGTGGAAACAGTTCTGTCAAAAGAAAAGTGTCTGTACACACAAACCCACTGAATTCTAACTAAATGCTTTGCAGCGATGTACTTTATGGATGCACAACAAGATAGTGGCCTCATGTTGGAGAAGTTAATTATAATATAAGATAATTACGATGACGTGTTAAAAGTATAACTGCTTATATAATATTCTCTATATTCTCTGTACATACAAACTCGATCAATTGCACAGGTTGAAGTTTTTTGTATTGTTTATACAGGATTAAATAAATAAAAAAAATGTACATTATAATCAGAAATATTTTGAGAATGAATATCTGAACATGAGGGCTCAACGTCAATGCAAAAATTCACTTTTCCACCGTCTTTCTGATTCAAGTTTTTGTACGATGGAGGATTTATAAGCGTCAAAACTTCCAATAGAAGAGAAAAGTGAGTTTCACGTGAAACGTGGAATTCTGTCAGCTGGTCAGAAAACACAGAAAAGCCTCATGTTACCTCCTCCTCCTCTTCCTCGGCCTCACCTTGTAGAGCTTGGCTCTCTTCCTGTTTGAAGCGTCAGCTTTGATGTCGTCGGAGGCTCCGACAGGCAGGTCCGGTTTAGCTCCCAGCACCTGAGCACAGACGGAGGAGGTTTAACCCCCCCAAAAAAAGCTCAGTTTGTTACTTCATTCGTTCTCATTGGCCAGCCCTCCCACCTCCAGCATCTTCTCTCGCTCCGCGCCCTCGTCGCAGACGTAGACCCGAGCCCTCCCGTTGCGCTCGTTGTCACGGATTCCTTTAGCGACCTGCGTGGCCTTCAGCTTCTCGAAGCGGTTGCTCTGAGAGCCGCACCACTGGAAGATCTCCTGTGGGGCGAAGCGGAGAGGAGCACAGACCGTTTGTTTCTTTGTTTTTCACGTCATGTTTCGATAGAATCTGAGGACGTTTATGCCATTGCAATCCAGCCGGTGTGCCTCACGTCTCCCAGGTCCAGGATGAAGCAGTCGCCCTGGTTGAAGCTGTCCCAGCTGACCGGCACCTCGGTCGCCCTGACGACACGCCGACCTTTGACCTGGAGCACCCGCTGCATCACCACCTCGTTGGTGGTCACGTGCTTGAACCCGGAGGCCACGCCTCCTTTCTGGAAGGTTGAAAAAAGTCAATGAAGGTAAGAAATTTATCCATTTATTATCTTTTCTTTAGGATTATTTGGACTTTTGAATTTACCTAATGAGAAAGTTTGATCACTCTATGAGTTACTATATGTAATATAGCAATTCTGATTGTGTCTGTCTTGTCTAATGCACTGGCTTGACATGAATCACTGGTCACATTTGCATTATTGAAAATTAAAGGAAGAAACATGCTGATCTCTGCCAAAAAAAAGAAATGCATTCAGTCCATTTAGAGGACATGCGACAATTACAAAAACAAATAATATAAGTGTATCAAATATCTGTAGTCACTTGCTGGCTTGCATTTGTTTATTTTTGCCACGTTTGGTCAAAAGCAGAAACATTTTTCTGTGATTAAATTTGTTTTGTTGAAACGTTGACTTGCTCAGGTGCATTTATACGCCAACGATTTCAAGTGAAAACACAAAACTTTGATTGCATTTCGGGTGTCTGTTCACATGACAACTGTGCATGCATGTTAAAGGACTGTTTTTTTAAATTTTCATAACTTCTGAGGTAATTTTTTTTGTTTAAAAATACCTTGAAATATGTTTCTGTAATTGAGTTGATAATAGATCAAAGTTTCACCGTTTGAATTAAATTATATGAATAAGAAACTCGTTTTGGTTTTCTAATCTTTTGATCAGAAAGTGAAGCAGCAACATCTCTGATGTCATGACACAGATGTTTGCGTATAAAAACCAGCTAATGCTGTAATACTACTCCGTACCACAAGGTGGTGTTTCGACTCATTCTATGTTGGGCTATCCTCAGCTTAATGAAAGGATAAACACGACGAGGGTTAAAATCTTATCGTAGCTTCAATAAAAACATTCGCAGAAGCGCAAGTTTGACTGAGTGCATGCTGAAAGCTCACTACTGCCACCCAATGTTCATAAAGCTGTATTACTTTTAAGAAAAACTAAAGAAACAGCCTTTGATTCCGGCCTGACTGCACGACATTTCCTCACCATGTACTTGATTCCAGACTTGAAGTAGCCCAGGAAGGTTTTGGACTCGTATCCCTGCACCTCGCGGTACTGGATGGGTTTCCCCCCCAGGAAGTCGTCCATCTGGACCGTGAAGATGGCCGCAGAGCCGCTCTCATCCTGTGTGCATGAATCCCCTGTGATGGAGGAACAACATAGAAACTCCATGTTAATCCTGCACCTTATTTCATCTCAGCGCTCGTACTGTACCCGGCCCCAGAGAGACGCAGAGCCCGTCTGACCGAATGTCCAAGTGACGATTTCAGAGAGTCACTAAATCGACCGGGGGGGGGGGGGGGGGGGGGGTTCCGGATCCAGCAAATGCATTAATACATGCAGCGTTATTCTATTCCTGACGTCACAGTGCGGTTCAGCACAGTGTGAGTGGGTTACATCACACTCGCTATTGGGAAGTCCTGTTTCCGCGATCAATCAGACCAACGAAAAGCAAAACAAATCAATCAAATATAACAGAAGTGACCCAATTTTCCAACCTGTATTGACAGCCAATACTTATTTTGAATAGGACCTCCTACTAATATGAACTTTTTTGTGATTTACGTGAAGATTTTTCACAACGATGATACGTCTTCCTCAAAACTAATGAAAACATGTTGCTGTTTCCTGGACAAAAGCATTTATTTCAAAATAAATAAACGCCAGCGTTTATTGTCTGTAAATCTAGCTGTAAAAATCACAACAGTTATGAAACCGTCGTCTGTATAAACTGTGAACCAATGAGCAATTCGTCTGCTGCTGCTGCTGCTGGCGTCACATGACTCCTCTTCCTGTCTGCTTTCAGCATCTGCAGTAAAGACTGTGAGGCAGCAACGCTGTCGAGTGATAAACTTTCCACAACACGCAGCAGGCCGAGCCTCGTGGGTGTGGTTTACAGAAACGGTGAATGTCCAGTGAAATTAACATTTTAATTTGAATTGCATTTGTTGTTTATCATAAAAAAGTGAGTGTGTCCGTCTTACTGCACTCACCCAGCCAGAAGTGCAAGTCATACTGCAGGTTGCCTGAGCGCTGCTTGATGGTGTTCAGGATGAGGTAGGCGTCCCCGGTGTAAAAGCCCCCGTAGAGGTTCTCGGGGACAGGCACCAGGTTGAAGTTCTCCACCCTCCACACCTGCAGGCCCGCCTTCTGTCCGGCCCGTTCGAACTCTGGGTGACTGACCATCCTTCCTGCGGGGAAACCACACTGCTTACTTGCGCTCTGCAGCGACTGTGTCTGTGAGACATTCACAGAGGAAAAGGCAAAGCCACTCCTCTTGGAGCCCAGCTGTCTCCATGGAGACGAAGATAGAGTTTAGGGCTGTAGTTAGACATTAATGCGCACCATGTGAGTCACCGGGGCGCTGAGATTCGGGTGTTTCCTCTCAGGCAGCAGCAACAGGAAGTCCTGGCAGTTATGACTCAGTTAATCCTAACTATATGAGGCGGTAGCAGAAGAACCTCCGTATAAATAAATATACACAGACTTTATAACTTCAGGTCTTGGTTCCTCATTTTATCATAACTGCATGCACAAAGACAAATATTTGCACCGACTAAGAACCAACGCAAAATGTTGAACTACCTCTTAAAATCTCATACATTTTGACTATTATGATGAGCAGGTTTTCTACACTGTAAATCCAAATCAATTAAACTCTATTTTGGGCACATTTCGGCAAAGAAAGTGTAACACAAAGTGCCTTGCAGAAGACAAAACATTAAAAGGAAAAATATTTTCAAAGATACATGTATACTGTAATGTTGCACATAAATTTATATTCACACAAAACACACACGCAAATATCCAGAGTGAAATGAAATAACACATGGAGACTAAAAGATGCCTGAAAGAGTCATAATTCTTCACCACAAGGTGGTGCAGTTAGTAACATGACATATGTGGTGTACAGTACATATATGCATATCTGTAGTATGCATAATATGCTTCACATTTATACCCACAAGAATTTCTCCTAGGAATTAATAAACCATTTCTGATTCTGAAATCAATGTCCCAACTGAACATTGTCTATCTTAAACATGAATACAACTTTCAAAATGACCTTAAATTGTTCTTTTTTTTTTTAGTTTTAATTAATTGTGCGGATACTTTTGGATTATCCGTCTTCACTCCAACTCTTGAGATTTTCTCCCTTTAATCTCTAAATCGACTCATTCTTGCTGTCTGTTGTGTTAAGTTAACAAGTCTTTACCCTGTTTTTCTTCTCTCATACAGATAAAGTTACTCACAACACTATCTTGTGGTACAAAGTAATATTATGAACCTGGGTAAGGTTAAAAATTATTATCTTTGAAATGACAAAATAATTGTTTTGCATTGTACTGATCATTTTGCGTTGTTTTGTGACACTTTCACCAAAAAGTATCTTATCACCTTTTGACAGTTTGAATAGAATTGTGAGATGAAGAACATTAAGATCAAAACACGCAGATCAGTCAAGTTCCTCAGTTTTCCTTTCAAATTGTTCGGTTTTAAGTGGTTTTGTATCTTAACACATTTTCAGAGGAGCTTGATTTCTACATAAAAAACTCAATTCAGCCTGAACCAAAATGATTTGCTTGTGTCAATAATCAAATAAATAAATTATAGTTGCTCAATTAAAAAGCCTTAAAACAGTAGAATGAAAGTGGGAACAAAAAATACTCTAGGAGAGTAAAACAAACCATATTCCAGACATCTGATCACACCCAAACAGTTACGCACACGCACACGCACACCAACACACTCACACTCACTCGAGTTGTATCCGATAGCACATGGTGCCTCATCAAGCGTTTGAAGTAGGTGTTGTGCTGCGCTGGATTAGGATCCGCTGGCCTCTCGGCAGCATGTGTGGCTGCCTGAGATTATTGAGACTCCAGCTGAGCTTCCTGTCCAGATATCCGTCTGGAAGCTTCTTATATAATCTGGATTGCAGTAGCAGCCAGAAGGCTATCAGCTGCGTGTGTTGTTACATGTGAGAGATGTTTAATTTATAGGATAGAGTAACGAAGGAGAAGTTATCTGAATGAGGAGACATTATTGCTGCTGATTGTTTTTATCTGCATTCTGGTTTTACTCTGTGTTGAAACTGCATCGTACTGATGCATATTATTGAGTCCATTTAAAATAAAAAACCTTTTTTAAATGATCAATAACATCCAGTACGTGGAGCCATATTTGCAGCATGTGGTAGGCATTAGTTATACTTCACTTTTCAACCTTGTTTATTTCGTAGAAGTGCATCAAAGTAATAAGAACCTTTGAATAAGGGCGACACTGTTTCGAATCCTACATATGGAAGTTAGAGCATGCTTTGTAAAAACAAGCCAATTCAACAGTGCATGATGCAATTATTTACTGTAGAGACAACTGGAAAGGTAATTTCACTCAATAGAAGTAATACGAGTAAATAAAAGTAAATCATAAAGATAAAAATTGTTATTCCGGGTGACTCTCAACTCATGTCATGAGTCACGACACTCTGGACGCCGCCATTATTGTTATTGTCCCGATGTGCAGATAAACTATGTACTACGGCAGTGGTGCGCATGTGCAGTAACAGCATTTTCAAAACGTTTCACCATGGGGACTGTTTTCAAAAAGTAGCGTATTCAGTGACGTCTTGTAAACGGACCCAAACATAACAAAGGTTTTCCATTTTCACTTGAAAATGCTTGTGTAAATGGAGCATCAGACACATTTGGCTTCACATTTAAAACTTCTCGTATTTTGCTTGATATTTATTTTTCTTAAAAACATATTTTGCCAGTTAACTTGGAAGTACATTTCTTTAACAAAACTTCAGGGTTAATGTCTGTGAGTTGTTTAGATTCTTGTCTCTGTCCACAAATTGGATTTTGACAATATCTAAGAATATGAATTCGATAAAAACTCAACTTCATAAAAGGGTGGCAATGGAAGAAAAATGTTTTGCTTGAGGGATCAAATGTGAAGCATATTGCCTGGTATTACATAATATTGGACAATAACACCAAAGATAAGAAGACTTCCGGTATAACTCGGGATAAAAGTCATATCTATATGAAACTTTTGCTGTCCAGTGGCAATAGCGCCCTCTGTGGCCACAAGTGAGAATAACCCCAGCCACCTACATCTATAAAATCGCTCGGTTCTGGTAGTTTTCTAGGATTTGAAAAGCTCAACACATTGCTTTATGTGTACAGTTACATATTTTTGAGTCAGTTTATTATCAAACGTATGGCAAATCTATTTCCAAAGTTAAAATAACTGCTTGAAGAGAAATATTGAAATTCTTCTTCCACTTCTGGCAGCAGTTTAGTCGTTAAACCAAGTCAAATTATACTATGAAGCAATGCTGCCATCAAACACACAAAACAACTTAGAGCAGACTCCAACCCACACTGACTCCCCAAAGCGTATTAATTACTAGATGGGGTATAAACACTGCACACAGCGTGTAAACATTTTACTAAAGTGAAGCAATGATCTGAAATTACAATCTGACCTCATTGAAAGGAGCTGAATGTTTCATGTCAACTAAAAAAAAAAATAAAAGTCTCCATTTTAGAAATAACACAAAGTGTTTGAATGGAGGTTTCTGTACTTCAGACCGAACACAGAGTCCAGTTTTCCTCCGGAATGCTTCTTGGACCTGCTGCCGTTCACTCTGCATGACTGACCCGTCCACATCACCAAGAACCGCCCATTCTTCCAGGCAGGCGGCTGCCCACAAACATGGCAGGAATCCGATCCTCACCCAAGAGGAGGGAGGCGGCTCAGCATTCACAAAACCTAGACCCACAGCTGTACGGGGTTCCTTCACCTCCCTGCTCGTCTGCTCTCCTCTTAGGTAACGGCCAGTCTGCACAGTATTTCCTAATGCTGTGGAAAAGTAGTGAATAACATTCACAGACGTGGATGTTTTCCAGTGTAGGTGACGTATTTGATCACATTCTGGAAACTGGCTGGCAAATTCCTAACGTTAAAAAGAAAATAAACACGAGTCCGAGTTTGTCTCCAGGTCAGAGTATAAAGACCTCTCACATATATAGCTGGACTTCAGATGAGGACAGCCGGCCGCAGTTAAAACAGGAAGGTCTTGGAGTCATGAGGGCTCGAGCACCGGCTTCATGTACCAAGGTTTCTGAGGGTGCAGAGCGAGTCAGGCTGCGGGGCATTTCCATTAGGATCCGTATGAGGCGTGGACTTACTGCGGGTAAAGTTAAACAGGAAAGCTGCCGACTGAAGAGTTTATCCAACGTGTAGGCTGATAATCACAGCGTGTTTACTCATCAGCTAATTTTTTGTCTTGTCTTGCATAACAATCTGTTCATTTGACTTTCCTGCTCGGAAATAGTTGGGCAGTCATGCCGGCCCTGCAGCGAGTGGGTCATCTCATTCAGAAGGTGGAAGGTTTTTAATCTAAGGCTAAAGTTTTACCAAATACCCGCGACACGGTGTGCGATTTTTTTTTTTTTATAATCTCCTCAGTTCACATGAAGTTTGCTGTGTGCAGATCACATGATGGAAACGCGAGGAGAATCGCAGCCTCACGATGTACGCGAGTCGATGTGACTTACTGAGTCTTTTTCTTTTCTTCAAGCTATCAGAAAACAATTAGCCTCATTTCCTGTTTCGGTCAGGGATTGGTCTGGACTGAAAAGACAACACCCTTTCAATCTTTGCGTCTAATAGAAACTTGGAAAGTGTCTGAAGTGAATCTTTCTGCGCGTCATCATTTTCAACTTTGGTGACGCAAATGTTAATTTCCAAAGACAAATTGTATAAATATCTCAAAAGCATCTAAATGAGCAATTTGAAAAACCGAGAACACTTGAGGTGAGTACATTTGACTCCGGTGTGAAAACAAAGTCCACTGCCTAAATCTGGCATTTTTCTCTTGCACAACTGCGGAGAATGTTTTACTGCAAGTTAGAATCTAATTCGTTTTCCATTACTCCAAAGTATCTCGCTCCCTGGCTGTCTGGGAGTCAAGTTTTCTATTAAAAGTCCAGAATAATTGGCTCGATCACACACAAAGTCATCGAGCTTCCCACAAAGGAAAATGTCACTTTTTGTGCAGCTTGGTATCATAAGACCAACGTCTCCGCGGCGCTAAATAAACACGACTCTAACGGGCAATCTTGGCCGTCCAGGTGGAGTTCTGTCTGTCTGGGAACATCAGAGCTGTTTTTATCCCACCGTCAGATACTGTCTGTGACTTATTAAAGCACACATCAGAAGGAATACACCGCATCTGAGCAACCTTTGAAGAATCAAAGACAGTATTAAAACCTGCAACAGCTTTGACAAACATAGAGTATAAAAAAAAAAAAAAAAACTAAAGCAAAGGGGAAGAAAGGTTAAGGCACAATAAGTTTTGGTTGTTCTTGCAAACACAAACAATGTTGGTAGAAGGGAAGCAGCTGACTAAAAGATTAACTTCTGAGAGTTCCAGGGCTCCTCCGACTTGGACCAAGTGACTCAGGAGGGTTTTGAGTCGCCGCGAGCCGAAATAGAACGGGTCACATGACACGTTGGCCAGCATGTCTTCAGAGGGCATGCTGGGTAAAGCAGACGGTGTCTGCAGAGCCGGGGGGGGGGGGGGGGGGGGGACACTCGGTGAGTTGGTACCCCCGTTCAGCGGGGCCCGCCCCTTTCTCCTCCAAACAAAACTAAACCAGTGTGGTAGTCCAACCTCAGCTTTTCCGTCCCATCCCCCATTTTTTCTCCCCCCACCGAATTCCCTTTTGTGTTTCCTCCGAGGCCTCAGTGTAAACTCGCCGCACTGCTGCGTGGCCTCATGTGACACGCCACTTCAGGCCTTGTGATTTGCCCGCTGGTGCAACACTCCGAACACAACCTGTGGAATCTGATTTCTCTGAAATAAATGCAAGCGAGAGAAAGATCCCTGCCTCGGGAAGGGGGGGCATCTGATGACTCATCTTCTCCGTGCATACCACTGTCAACCCCTCCAGGGCTGGTGGAGCGGCCCCACCGTTCAGCTCAGACTCTTCAGATAACACCGGGGCTCTCTAACAGCCAAGCCCGCTTCCCTCTCATCTGTTGACACAACGCAAGACAAAGGCAGTCGAAATAGATGTTTATGGCTCTGTAAATAGGGGCTCTGGTATCGGGATGATTATTAAAAGATATGAGAGGGTTATTACACCGACTGTCTGCAGTGGAAAGCTCCGCAGGAAGCAGCTCCACTTCTCAAATCAGTCATCATATGAAACAAAGGAAATACTTCATGGATAAAACGTTCTGTAATTAGGAGGTGGAAGTAAGTCTACAGAGGGGCTAAAACGCTGCAATATCCTGGATATGAGGCGATGGTAAAGGCCGCCTGAGTGAGAGGTAGGATGCCATTTTTAAACTGGGCGAACATTCGGTATGTTGAAGTGAAGAGGCGAAAAAAACTCTTACAAGAGGAAAGTCAATCATTTAGACTAATACGGGTGTGGTTTTTCATTTCGCTTGCTTTCATGTGTATTTTGGAAAATATTAGTGCCTGAAGGAAGTTTGAGCTTGATTGTCAGTTCCTCATCAAACAAACAGACTCTAGAGAGTTCTTTCTGATCAGTCACCGCTCTGCTTGAGCTCGTTGTTCAGTGTCGACACACTCGTCTCAGAATAAAGACGAACAATCCGGCTCATCTCAGAAAAACATTGTAAAACTGGTTGGTTTTAATGCTTTACACAATAGCTACCATAAATCCAGAACTTAACAAGCATCCGGTAGCGATCAGTTGTCCTTTAGCGTTTCGCGATAATTTAAGAATGATCATCATACGAGTTCAAAGTCATTTGAACCATATTGGACATTAAAATGGTATTTTCTCTCCATCGCGAGCCTCATGTTAAGTTAAACTGAACAATCTCCATCGCCTCTGGTTGAAGCCTGCATTGGAGGTCCAGAAATAACCCCACATAATTGATAGGTCTCTGTCATGTCACGGAACGTTACTGAGGGGACGTTTTCCTGCCTGCAGTCAGCTGCTGAACATCAGCTCCAGAAAACCGCTCACAAGACAATGACAGCATGTCTTGTGTTATTACAGCTTGAACATGGATTCTATCTACATCGCCTGACAAGCAGCTTCTTGTGGCGATGCCGTCATACCGCGACTGTCCACCATGTTGGCGTGTCATTGTTATAATACAGGGGAAACTGATCTGGGGGAGGGTCCATGGGTGGATGTTTTGGCAACCAAGGACAGTAAACACTGATTTGATGATTTGAAGACTTCACTATAGGACCATCGATATTTTACGTAATAATTGTTTGGCATGTTATTTATAAAAACGATTGTAGTAACTACATATTTAAAACACAGTCGTGTAAGATGAGTAGAGATCAAAGTAACTTGTGGACATTTTGCACAATTGTCCACCTTGACTTCCACTTTCTGTAATTGTTGCAGCGATCATGGTATCATTCCTTCAATTTCAGAAGCCCATAGCTTCCCCACCGCAGGGATGGTGTAAGCTGGAGTTAGTTTCCCATGGACTCCACACATATCGCCTGTCAGTGTGAAGAAACTGCTGTTCTGGGGTCGTACATACTGCATGTTCGCCAACAGATTTAAATTTGGTACCATTTTCTTTTTCTAAACCTGCTGTCCCAGCTGAGCTGGTTTACGAAAAAGAACCAGGTTCAGCATCTTAAGTGAATTTATCTGGTCTCTTGTGGCGTCATATTCCGTTGCATTTGGTTGGTAAGTAACTGGAGGATATGGCTGTACGGCGTCGGTCGCCGTTGAAGGTCTGATATTTAGAATGCCGTGAAAATTTCATATATATTTTATTTTGAATTTGATGTTAAAATCATTTACAAAGCCAACGATCATGACTACGTCAGGTATCACGGCCACACCCTTTGCATGGAGCCATGTTGCAAGTATTTCCCTCGGATTAATCAAGTAGTTTCGATTAATCAAGCGAGCCGACCAGGAACTGGTGGTTGTTGAAGACGGTCACCACTGGCTCTCAAAAAGGAGAAGCAGTTTAATGTAGTGGGAAAACTACATTAAATTTTGGATTACACAAATTTTGCACAAAGTGCGAGTGGTTAGCGAATGTCATGACCTTTTCAACATAGTTTGAACAAAACGTAATTCGATTGGTTAATGATTAATATTCAAACGTTTGGAAACAATTTATCATTGTTCAGTCTTTTGAAATGTGTGTGTGTGTATATACAGTATATATACATACACAACAAATGCATTAACATAGTGATCTTTAAGTGAAAGGAAATTTGCCTCACATCAATGTCATTGCAAGCTCTTCGTCTGTCGCAAACATTTCATTTGTAACAACATTGTCACCTTTAGAACAAACGCATATAGAAGGTTCTGGTCGGTGGAGTTCTCATTCTAAATATGCAGAATATGCTGATATGCAAACACACCCCACCGTTTATCCCCCCTGAACGCAGACACACAGCTGCTTGTGGCTTGAAGAGGGGTGAAGTACAGCTGGCGAATTCAGGCATCCCATAATCTCTGCAATGAGGGATCTGATACATCCCTCTCTGATTGGCCAACACGTGTCTATCTATATCTCACACTCACACACACACACTCACACACACTCTCCACGCTGCTGCAACGAACAGCCGCGCACAGGATGTTGTGACTAACATCCGCAAAACAGTCTCACTATTTGAGTGTTTCTATGGCAACCCAAAGGTTTCGTGGCACATTTATGTGGCTGAAAATTTTGAAAGCTACAAGTTAAGAGTCTCATTTCCCAGCTGGGAATGTTCACATGACAACACCAAACAACCAACAAGTCACTTGAACACATTTAAAACATGTCACCTCTGCATATTTCTTTCTCATTATGAAGCGAGAGTGTACAAGTTGCTGGACATATGCAGTAATTCTGAGTGATCTCACCGTCGCTTCTCTGAGCTCTCTGAAACTTCCCATTTTCCAAGTGGAAAGTTCCCAGTTTCTCGGCATTCAGATTACTTTTTCCCAGTAGAACATGGGAACTATGTGAGCAAGGATAATGAAGTCCGGCTATGATCACTTTAACTTCTACATGTTTTTGTTGTTGTTGTTGTTGTTGTTTTTGCATTGTGTCCAGTGACGACACATCTTTTACCAAGCTCTTTGAAACTTCCCACCTTCCAAGTGGGACATTTCCCACTTCCCATTTCCTCATCAACGCACCAAAGATGCTGAGGTAGACAATGCGCAATCTAATAACTTGACTTTTTAAGTAAAAGAAACCTGGTTATTGTTCATCTGTCGTGATAAAAGTCATTTTTGTATGGTATAATGTGAGTACACACTGAGTTAACGGGAAATATGCGCTGTTCTGCGTGTAGTTTTTAGGATGTCCAAATATGGGAACCGCTCCTGCGTTTATAACATTAAAAAAAAAGAAGTTTCCTTTTCTCCTTTTTTGACCACGAAAGCGAGAGCTTGAGTCACTCACATTCCGTGCTGACTAACGGTTTTGATGAAACGACAGATTATCGCATCAGATTACCGCAATCTGCGCACTCTGCACAGACACGGAGCAAAACACATCGTGCGTCTGAAGGAGAAGTCCTACCTGGAAGAGGAGGACTGAGATTGGAGGTGATCGGAGGAGTTTGGGTCTGGATGAGCCGTGCGGGGAGCAGAGAGAGGCGTCGTGCCGCTGTGTGTGTCTCCGGGCCGGGGGGAAGAGGACCGGGACACTCCCTGTGACACTCCCCCCTCCACCGCCTGCAGAGGGGCGGACACGTCCGTGCGTCCCCGCACATGTCAATCTGTAACCTGCGTTTATTCCTCTGCACTGGTCATTCGTGTTTAACTCTACAGATGTGTTTTTTTGTTTTTGTTTTTGTTTTTTTTGTAATGCATATGTTATAAGTCATTATTATGAATAGGTGCGCGCACAGGAGGACTTCCGGCCACGACTGAAAACCTTTCAGAGGAGGGCTCCTCCTGAACAACACTGCCCCTGTCTGTCCTGAGTGTAGCAGTACTCCCAACACAACCCTGACTCATCCTGCTCCGTCTTGGATCCAGTATAATTAACGTTCACATAATGTTCCTGTGAGATTCGACCCATTTTGACCTTTGGAAACAGTAAGAAATACTCTAATAATGCATACATTTTTAAATGTGTATAAAAAAGTATCCTCAAATTGTATTTTGGACACAATGTAATGCAAAAAAACCATAAAAAAATAAAAATCTTTTAACTCAATTTAAATCACAACTCCTCCAGTGGCCAAACCTGACGTCAGTCTCTATTCTGACCAAAAAGGATATTTGATACCATTCTCAAACTCATGCACTAACTTACACAAAACAAAAAAATAAATAAATCTTCTTTAAAATCTCAAAACTTCAAGAGGTCCTATTAACTATGAATTAAAAAATGTTTTACTTGCACACCTTTCAGCCTGTCTGTTGAGATTTTTAAAGAATCTAACAACAAAATCAGAAGTAGAAGTTGATAAATGCCTATGATATTTTATCCGCATTCATGCAACACTTTTTAAACAATAACTGCAAGAAATTACGTGCATACAGTGCCCTGATCATTGCTGTTGAGAAAATACAATACTGGGTGAATATAGGAGAGATAAAAAAAAGAATGACACAGAATTTAATCACCCTGCATTAGCAGTTTTGATCACATTTGAAAGAAATACGTATCTTTATGTTTATTTAGCAATACTTAATACTGAACATTTTGATGTATTTATTGTCAATGCCTTCTCACGGCCGACCCACAATACCGTAGGTGGCCACGAGAGGGCCGCTGATCAGATTTATGGAATCACTGCTTTATTTAATGTGAAAACTATAGAAGAGATATTGTTGATGGGGCATATAATAACATTATGCAGTCATCCAACTGTTTATTTTTCAATAATTAGAGAACTTATTAAGCTGTGACCATATGCAAAGAAAATGGCTTTGGCTGACAGTGTGGTATTAATTGTAATTAACGAACTAATCATACTTTATTAATCCTCTTGGAAAAATTCCTTTTGCTGCATTTCCCCAATCTATTTCCACAATGTGGTCGGCAGCCACATTAGGTGCTCTGGGGAGCTGTGGGGGTCAAAGGTCTTGCTCAGAGATGCACAGTGGGGACCTGTCCATTGTGGGAATTGAACCTGCGAACAACCAGTCTGCTCCTCCAGCCTCGAGGCCACTAGTGCCCCTTAACCAATCAATGTGGCTGCCAAGTGAGGCACACTATCGATTCAATGGGAGCCGTTTGGGGTTCAGTACCTTGCTCAAGGACACTTCAACATGTGGACAGGGGGAGATGAGGGGTTGGACCTGCACCCCTCCGATTAAACTACTGAGCCACAGCTGCCTCAAAAACAACAGGCTGTACCAGAGCAGCAGGAAATATTTTTAGTCTCCATGGGGATAAAGCATTGATATCATGGAAATCACGTGTTGCTGTAAACAGATACCGCTTACTGAATTACTCTCCCTAATGTGCATTGTCTGCCACTTTCTAAAATTAGGAGCTGTAATTTATGCGCAGGGCTGAAGGGCTCCAGTCATGGGGGAAAACATCGCAACAAGAAAGTCTTGTTGTCGGGCTTGGCTCTTTCATACAGCAGCTCAAGCATGCGGGAAGTCCACTAACTCTCAGAAGGCTGAGTTGCACACTTGAGACTGGACTGAAAGTGACCTTCTGTCCACCAAATGCACAAACAAGCACATGTTCCCCATCCAGTGCAGGTTGGATTTAGTCCAGTCTGTTGTAGCTGGACTGACTTGAACAGATCAAAAATCCATCAGAGAGACAAACATGAATACACTCTCACATTCACATTTGCAGGCAAGTTAAAGTCACAAGTTAACCTCATACACATAGACATAACCTGTCACCGGACTGGTGGTGGACCCACACACACACAAGGAGACCATGCAAACTCCACACAGAAAGACCATCCAGCCTCTATCGAACTCAAACCACAGATGTTCTTGCTATTAGGCGAGGGCTGTGATCACTAGACACCGTGCTGCCCAGCAGCAAGGCCTCATACATGAAAACCCAAATTCTGAGTTATTATCTGCTTCGTTATTATTGAAATCCCCTCAAAAGTTCTCTTCTGCCCCCCGGGGAGCAACACTGAGACACAAATGATTACTTGTGCACAAATCTCACAAAAACAGATAACCCAATCCTCTCTCTATCCTCTACCACAGCTTGAGCCTATTTATCAATACTTCCTTTCCTTCATTGCTTCTAGGGGTGGGGGTCGATGGGTGGGGTCATATCTTATCTGTTGAAAATACTTAAGATATATAATACATAAGACTCCCTTCTCCTTACTCTGGATGTTTTCAAGCAAAATCTTGTGACTATTGTCTGGATTATCATGTGAGATTGATCCTCACAATAGACATTGATCTGATCTCCGCTTTCCTTCTTTCTTTCCTGAGCGGTGGGAATAGTATAAACTCACTGGAAGAAGACAAAGACGAAGATGAACTACTTCTAATGATGTTCATGCTTGGTTGTCATAATCATCAGATTACTGTTGTAATTTGTCTAATTTAGGCCCTGTTTACACGACAACGTTTCACGTGACAACACCTAATCCGCTAAAAAAAAAGGAGTGTGTTTAAACTGCAGCAGCGGACACAGAGACAACGATGGAGTTAGTATGCCGGGCCACTGGAGGGCGCTGTTGCTTGATTTTGTAATGAAACTACACAGATGTGTGTGCAGCGAACTATAAACGTGAAGAAAATGGAGAGCACCCGACATCCGCATGGACTGATGACGCATCGTATGCTATCAGGGGTGAGTCTCAACTATAAAACTATTGATATGGACGATAAAACTAGAATACGGACAGTGAGTCATGCCACTACGGCCGCCATGTTTGTTTAAAACTGAATGAGCAGGAGGGAGGGGGAGATTAGCGCATGTGCAGTAACAGGCTCTGCAGTCTCCGGCAGAGATGAGCGGATTACAGTGCATCCGCACACTGGTGCCTTGTAAACGGACCCCTCAAAACTAAAGACATTTCTACAAAGTCAGCCCAGGTGTATTTTTTGGGGTAACCCAGGGATGTGGAGTAGCTGATTATTGTCCTTTCTGATGGGTATGGGTGTCTTTCCCTCCCATCTGCTTTGCTTTAGTGTGCTGTCTGCGGGTCAGGCACCCGGGCCAGCAGGGCTGCACTTTTGACAGAGACTCAGCCGGATCTCCTCCTGACAAACGTCAATTACTGGGTCTGAAAGGCCTGACAGGTGAAGTGGGTCAGAAAGCAGAGCCTGCGAGTGAATTGACAGCTTCACTCAGTCTAATAAGATACTGCGGTTGGCAGTTTTGATGGCTCCAACTCTGGCTGCACAAGTGTCTTGGTCGAGCGATTTCCATCGTCGTTCCTCTTGGGCTCGTCTCTTGATGGCGTTGCTCGGGTTCCAGCCTCTCTTAGCGAGCTGCAGATCCGTAATGCAGTACGTCTCTTTTCTGCGGTGGGCTTTACTTTCTCTGAAAGAGATAAAGAATCTGAAGTGCCCCTGTGGGTGGCGAATCTATCCGAAGGCCGAGGCACCTCGTCGGCTGCTCAGTCCTTGCCAGGATCAATGAACAGAGATTCTGCTTTTACAATACAGCCGACAACAACCCGGACAGAGGAGAAACATCTGGTTCTGAGAGTGCACATCCTGTTGCATTGACCATACTTTAATATGAGACGGAGCAAAGAGAAACTTGAGATCTGAGCCCTCATGGAAATTTGTTGACATTACAAAAGGGCATTTTTCTGGTATTGTACAGGCCTTCCTGTCACTGCAACGAGAAACATTGTGTGGCATGATGTCATGGTCAGATTTATCTTGCTTTACAGAAAGATTTTCCCCAGTGTGAGTCTGTCTGGAGGCCTTTCTCTGTGCAGGTTTTCAGATTTTAGATGGATTTATTTCAAACAGATCATCACACGCCTGCACCCCATTTATCCAGCGATATGAGTGTCTACACTCAGTGTTTCACCTTCTTTTGCAACACTTTGTGCGGTTTCTATGACGTTTTTCAAAGTGGTTGTTTAACTAAATTTGATACTTTCTATTTTTCATTTAAATTCAGTTTTGCAGATTTTTCTGATTTCAATGATAATTTCTGTCTTGAATTTATCATTTGAGCTTTATATATTAGTAATTACTCACTAGTATTTGGCAGCTTGAATGTGTTTTTATCTGTTTTCACTTCATTCTAAAAAGCATTTAATGTTTATCATCTTGTTCTGTTTCTTTGTCCCCACTCATTTTGTTTTATTGTCATTTTGTCAGTCGCCTCTGAATCAATTTGAATTAGCAAATACTTTTCGATTTACTGGACCGACAAAGGTTTCCCTCTCTTTTAATGTCACATTTTGGCATCTTGAATATGACTCAAATCAGTTTGTATTTTTATGGTAAGTTTACATTTTATTTGAAATTTAGCTTTTTTCTCCTATTTCAGTAGATTTATGTTTCTTTTTAAGCTGCAGCCTTCCTCACGTAATATATGAAATCCAATGTAAGTCATGCAACAGAACATAAATTGGTGAAACGGCCAAATCCTTAAAAATAAGAAAGAAAGAACATCAATCAGAATGTGAAAAAGAAACAGTAGGACGACTCAGAAGATCACAAAAAGACACAGCGGAACAAAAAATGCTAAATCAGCCATCACCGATCACTGCAAAAGAAATAACCACGTCAAATCATCTGTAATATATTCATGTAAAATGTTAAGAACCCTGTAAATTCACTAATTAAAACAAAGATTCAAGTTTGATTAGTCGTCCTTCAAGAGAGAAACCACCATGTAACATTTTCGGGTATTTTTTCAGCACAATCAATAGTGATACTGTGGTAAGGTTTCTAGGAAGTTACACTATTGAAAGGCGAAAGCAGTCATAAATATATGAACAGAAATCCTGACCAAAATGTAAAAACCGAGAGGAACACGTCACAGGGATGTCAAAACCAGCCTCGAAGAGGGTTCAGTCAGAGCCAGAGTGAAGTACAGTGGAAACTGGAGCGGCCTTCATTGTATCCACTTTTATGTGTATGTGTAGAAAAGTACATCCTGCTAAGAAAAATACATCTGTTTTCTATTCTCAATTCAGAAAAGTTTAACATTCAGACAGCAATGTTTTTAAAAAGACCCACCCCTGCGCGCGCGCGCGCACACACACACACACACACACACACACACACACACACACACACACACACACACACACACACACACACACACACACACACACACACACACACACAGAAATGCTGCTGAAAATGTCTGGTGGTTTGCATGTCAGGCCACTAGTGGGTGCTGTTTAATTTTATTTTTTAAATGCACGCAGTGAACAGTACAATATAAGTAGTCAAGCTCAATTAAATAGTCTGTCTTCATTGAATAGATTCATTCATAACTGACGGAGGGAAAGTGAAGCATCGGCAGTAATGTCATTGAAGTCTGAAGACTCTCCACTGCAGAGCGGTGCTCATTATCTCACCATAATAACAATCCAACTTGGTGGTTTTATTTTGACAGTCACCGTAATAGTCAAAATAAAAGGCAATTAAAAGGTTGCCTCGAGCAAGTAATGCAAATAAATAAATAGATAGATAAATAGATAAATAATGCAACAAGACTACATCACTGGGTAAATAAATAGAACACTAGTGTGTACCAGGCAACATTGATTCTCAAAATACTTTAGTAAGTATCCCAGATATAAGTGTCACACTTATGAGAGTTTTGTAAGGCTCAGTGATACCTACAGTAGGATGCACATAGTGGTCCAGTGGTAGAAGTCTTGGCTGTCATGCAGGAGGTGCAGGTTAGATTCATGGTAAAGTCACAATTAACTTTTTCATCGATGATGACATCCAGACAGGACCTCCATGCAATATCCAGGAAAGACGTACAAAACAACTGTGCTTCTGCTTCCCTGAAGACGTCTTGTGGAGGTATGGAGATGATGTCTTACAGATGTGTTTTGGACCACTCTTTGCTCAGTGGGTACACGTGAGTTAGCCCGGCACTTCTACGCAATGTCCATTGCGTAGAAGTTGCTGGACAACATTGCCTCCATTTCAGCTCGGAGCTCTGGATAGCTGTTGTATGTGGATGGAAGCTCCAAAGTTAGGCCACAAGTGTGTGCTATCGGCCGCCGTGCTAGCCCTTCCAAGGCTGTGAATGTGATTTCTATTGGTTTAAAGCAGATGACATCTGACCCTGTTACGAATCTCAGCGTCTTCCAGAGGCTTGTCATCCAATCCCCTTATGTACTGATGTAGATATAGCAAACTTTGGTTTGGTTTCACGATTGGACAAAGGCACTTGCCAATAACCTTTTTCCACCAGCAGACTCGGCGACGCCCAGCTGGAAGATGAGAGAACCGCAATCTGACTCTCCATCATGTACTGGACCTCAGCTTCCACAGTTTTAAGCTTTGGGGGCGCGCATCGATAAAAACGCTGTTTGATCTCTGGGTATCTCTGAACAATTCCGGACAAGTGCCAATACGTTCAGCTCGTTGTGCGCCCTGTTCAGAGGACAAGTGGCTGAACAGTGACCGCAGGCTGCACAGTCTCAGAATTTTTAAGCCTACCACTCAACATTGGATCGTCTGGCCCCATCACCGCTACCTCCTCCCAACCCACAGGAGACTGTCGACCTGAGGACAAGGAGTGGACGGTGAGTGCGGCACCAGCAATACTATTCTCCGGGACCGGACCACCACGGGAATAGTATGGCTTGAGCAGATTAACGTGACACATTCGTGAAGATTTTCTGCTGTTTGGAGAATGCTATTTTCCAATACCTGCCACGTATCCGAAAAAAAAAAAACTGATCGCAAAAAATAAATGCAACACGAGAAATGCAGTGTGAGGTGAAGTACTATACGCCACAGGTGGACAGCCACGGACCCAAACAACCTACACCCTCTCTATTCTTAACCTATTTATAAATGACTCGCCTAAATAACTAAGGCCTGGCTCGTCACGTGGCTCAACGGTGGGAATTACGCTCTGTCCCGCAGGACGTTAGTCCCGCAGAAAGCACCTGAGATGACTGACTGAACATCATAAACTGGGGTGCTGAAAGAGACACCCTGGTTATTATTTATCATGCTATGATTAAAGACAGAAAGAAGTCTAGTTTTTTACACCAAATAAAGCAGTTGGCGGAGGATGTTGGGTTGGAGAGTGGAAAAGTGTCTGTGTCTGGTTGGTCGTCTGTTCCACCTTGGTTTCTTCCTGAACCTGAGGTTCAGCTGTCTCTCCTTGAAGAAGGGAGAAATAGCCTCAGCACGGATGTGAAGATGGGTTCATGAAAATATTCACAGACGTTCAAAGGATCCAGTTTGGGGGAAAACAGGGATTGGAGTTTTTGTTGATGAGGAGAATCTGCTAACCAGCACATCAGATAATATATCTATTTTTTTCTGCTGAACGTTTGGCAATTCAATTAGCTTTAGACTGGGTGGAGCATAATAAACCAATGAACAGTGTCATATGCTGGGATTCTGCTGCTGCTTTGGTGGCATTAGACGAAGGTGCTTCTAGAGCTCGACCTGATCTAATAATGGAGATCCTGCACTGCCTTTCAAGAATGGAAAGGTTCGGTTGTCATGTTGGTTATTATGTGGGTGCCAGGTCACTTGGGAATTGAAACTGCTGATAGATTAGCTAAAGAGTCCCTGAGTGAAGAAACAATTCAATTAAATGTACAAATGGGTAAAGGGGAATGGATTTGCATCTGCAAAGAAAAGCTGGAGACAACCTGGCAACAGGAATGGGATCAGGAGCAGAAAGGTCGACATTTTTATTCTGTGCAACCTTCAGTAAAACGTAAGAGGTGGAGGAGTACGTTGGTGCGGCGAGATGACGTCATTTTAACCAGGCTGAGATTGGGGCATTGCTGTCTGGCAAGTAGTTTAAAGGTGATAGGCAAACATCTGAATATTTTTGGTGAGTGTGGGGAATCAGAGACGGTATTTCATGTGTTATTTCGATGCAAGATATACTCTTGTCACAGGCAGAAGCTGTTTGAAGATCTGTCTGATCTGGGTCTGGAGGTGTTTTCCTTGAATATAGTGTTAGAGTTAGGGGAAAATTCTGACTCTCTTGGGAAGGCAGTGTTAAAATTCCTCTACCCCTCTGGGTTGTATGAGAGGATTTCAGCTGGTGGAGTGATATCTTGTTTAGATGGTGGAGGGCAGTATTATGCCATACGGCGTACAGCCTGCCAGAAATCAAGAAAAAGAAGACGAAGATATCAAAACGGAAATCGGGTACCAAGGTACATTTTGTTAGTTTGATTTGTTGTCAAAATCCACATAATGAGAAACAACAAAATGGGTTGTTTTTTCGTTTTCAGTTTTGGGTCAGAAAACGAGAAAATGAGAATTCAGCTCGTTTCTTCGTTTTCTAGTTTTTGGACAAACATCGAACAACGGAAATTAAGGCTGTCATTGATGGGCGGGGCTTCAGCCCCCCTTTTGTTTCTGATTGGATCATGATTGCCTGAACTTTTCAAGGTAAAACTCCACGTTAACACAACATACCACAATGTCAAATAACCACTGCAGCCTCCAGTCTGTGTTGTCACGATTGGAAATATCGTGTTTGGTTATATATCAATGCGATACACACATGTTCAAGGCCGAGTTCTACTCCATCTGATTAACCCCTTAACTCCTGTAGGTTTGCCGGCAACTATCTGACCCGCCAAAAGCAGTTACAAAAAATACCTGCAGGTGGCACTGTGGAGACATGTTTGTCATTTGAAGGCCTGATTTAATGAATGTTGGTGTGTGTAATAACTTAATATAAATAAACAGTGTGTGAGACACCTCTGGTCCAAGATCCGCGCGCCTGTCCCTGCCTTGGCGTGCGCGCGCACTTCTTGAAAAGCTTTCGGGTTCACGTGCGGAAGAGCCCGTGGGGTGGGGACGAGGTGAGGGGGAGAGAGAGAGAGAGAGAGAGCGAGAACGGTGTCTTGTGGGATGCGAAGCGGCCGGCGGCAAGAAGCGACGCGGACGAACGGACGGAGGGGGAGAGAAACACCCAAGAGAGGAGCGGGAGTGAGAGGAGGACACACTGACACACACACACACGGGGCCTGACGCGCAGCTCTGCACACACACACACACATACTCAGAGCCGAAGGAAAAGTTCACATCCCACGGATCAACGCGTGGGAGTGGGAGCAGGATCGTGACTGACTGAGGCGAGCTCCACTGTCTGTCTCGTCATGGCAGGTAATTCAGCCGAGCCGCCGCACGCACCACCGCCACTAGAACAGCTCCGTTCGGTGTCCGCGGGAGACACTTCAGTCCGGTCGGGATTCTGCTTTGGCGGCTGCAGCGCTTCGGTGTCTGTCCGAGCTAACAGAAGTTAGCCGGTGCTATAATGCTAGCGCGGATGTCACCGCTCATCCGGCCCGGAGTTAGCTGGCCGGCTAACTTGCCGCTTAGCATGCGTTAGCTGTTTACCGTCGACCGTTGTTTCGGCTTAACCGGTTTCCCTGTTAACTGGTGATTCACTTCCTCTAGTGTCCAGTGTTGCCGCCCGTAACAACGTACGTTAAAAACCCGACAGAAATCCGTAGCTGTCTTTTTAACCGCATTTACAATAAAGTGTCCAAGTGTTGCACCTTGTTACGAGTCTTATTTTGATATTTGCCGTAACTTGCACGTGTTACTGTCGGTTCAACGACTGATGTTAAAGGACGGTGGTCACCATTCAACAGGGGGACCAGTTAATCCGAAACACCGGCCCGGGACCGTTTTGAGCATGCTAACTTTGCATAGTCCAACACAGCTATCCGTCACACTAAGTTCTCGCAGCTCGTTTCCTGACTTGTTAGTAGCTCTTGGTGTGAATAATAGTCAGTGCTGATAAACGTATTGATCTAAAACCATTATAGATTTTCTCAGAGCTAGGCTAGCTTCCACTAGCGCAAACTTTGACATTGCCCACATGCAGGCTAGCTCAGCAGGCCTGCTGCACACCCACAGCCAGCTTCTCTCTATTTATTGCTCATAAAAACTGAACAGTCAGAGCCAGTGTTCGCTGAATATATCTGCATATAATCTTAATCAATTTTGTTGAAAAATAGAGCCACATAGTGAGGGATTTGGACACTTCAGCTTCATTTCATTCATTTGCGTTATTTGCATTGCAGTCAGCGTTATCGTCAATTTGGCAGGAAATCGTGGTTATGTGACTGTTTCCGATTTAGATTTTCCAGTTTAATATGGATTAAGTGAATATGGGAGCAAGGTGATGTATTAATATCATGCATAACTCCCATTTGTGCCGGGAAATCGCATTGGTCTGCAGGCAGATGCTTTGCACATCACCATCTATTTGAGTGATCGGCACATTTTCACACCTGTTTGCTTTTTGGGACATTTCCTCTTCTAGATGGCTCAGGTATTCAGGTTTCTATGTAAAGACACTGCTTTTTGTGCAACCAAGCCCTGCCCTTTTATGTTAAAGCATGATTCACTTCAGATTGTGTTCATTCTGAAGCCACCGGTGACTCATAAATGTCCTTGGCTATTTTGCAGATCTCTTCCAATACGCCTGGACATTGTTATCCAATCGGACCAGTTTTTTATTGTGTAATAACACAAACGATTACGCCTTTAAAATATGCAGAATTCCAGTTTCTTTATTGAGCAATGAGCTGTGTTGATGGGAACCTGTAGGGACTAGTGGCAGAAGCTCTTAACAAATATTGAGGCATGTGTTTTCTTGTCACTGTATTTTTAACGCAGGAGCCTGGCACGAGTGCATCTCTGACTGTTAACAATGGACCACGGTTTAAATAAAGGATGTTTAAAAACTGCATTCACACAGTGCCACTGTAGTGTGGTTTTCAGTCAGTATTTATGACCACAATATGAACTTCACTCTTCCTCTAAGAGTGAAGAAAAACATGGTATTAACAGTTCATTTGGAAAGTAACTGTACTTGATTTTTATTGGTCTGTGATAAATTGAAGAAATTGACAAGATACATGTTTAAAGGTTGAGCTGAACTTGAGATACAGGCGGCTTTTGTATGATTTTTATGTTTTGTGGAAGTTAAGAAACGCTTTTGCTTCCCACTTCTCAAAATACTACAAATGGTGGTGTTGTAGCCATTAGTTTACTCACTCCCATGCAGTGAGTGACATGACACAGAGGTGGATCATTGTAAATATAAACCTGCAACAGTTTTTACGTTCAGTTCTTCCTGGCTGTCATTGTAACAACAAGATAACAAAGTTTTTATAGACATCTATCTCAGTCAAAGAGATTTTGACAGCAAGAATATTTTTGGTCAGTTTCACCTTTTTATAACTTTCATAAGGGCTGAATGTGTTGATCTCATAACATGAAGATTGTTTTGAATCTTGACACATGAGTGTACCATTGTCTCAGGATGGTGATGGATTGAACCTTTGTGCCTTGCAGATTGTGAGAGGATGTGTGCACATTTCTCTCTCAGTGCATGTTTTTACAACATGTTCAAAAATGTACCAACAATGCTAAAACAACAATGTTGCATCACGTTCCTGGTTTTAAACAATGTGCATGTACTGCAGGAGTTCAAATACATCTAGAAATGAAAATGTTGCTAATGTGTCACTTGATGTGTGTTGTTTGTGCAGGACCTGGAGGTGACATGCAGTGGTGCTTCTCTCAGGTGAAAGGAGCCATCGATGATGACGTAGCTGAAGGTACGACTTCTGGTTTCTCACAGCATTGAGCTTGGATGTAAAGTTGAAAGAAGTCTTGCTCAACTGTCTGTGTACATGTGCATCCTCCCTACGCCTGGAGGTCTAATACATGCTGAGCACGATTTGCAGATAAATATGAAATTGCAATTTTTCTGAAATGTTTAGAGAATTTTACCTCTTGACCAAATATTCATTATAGTTTGCATGTCTTCAGTAAATTGCATGTTTTTTTTTTTTTAATATGTTTCTGAAAATTGACAGACTGGTTGCACATTGCACCCTGTTCATGCATACACGAGGATGGTCATGGCCAATCTTAATGATAGTTTTAATTAGGTCAGACTTTATTAATCCCACATGGGCAAATTGTTCACCGCAGCAGCTTCACATTGCACAAGTAGTTAAAAGACAGGATAGTTGCGCACAGAGAATAGACTATGTATGTATGAATAGATAATTGGAGAAATATATATGTGTATAAATAAACATAAATGTATAGGAGACTAAGATGGGAAAAAATACACATAGTAGCAGCAGTAATATTTACAGTATTTAGTATTAATTGCCATTTTAAAGTAGTGTGAATACAAATCAAACACTTAACAAGGATCCTAACGGTGAGCCGTTTCCCATCGCTAAATCTTGAGT
The DNA here is from genome assembly GCF_963383615.2 of Lipophrys pholis. NCBI lineage: Eukaryota > Metazoa > Chordata > Actinopteri > Blenniiformes > Blenniidae > Lipophrys > Lipophrys pholis. The sequence goes on along the minus strand of NC_137641.1, from coordinate 16,603,610 downwards.
TGTTGGAGGAAGCAGTCACTGGGATCCTGTGTGCTGAGCTAAATCTGGATTTTGTTGGAGCACGTTTTGGGATTAGATACATTTATGGCCTGTCGTTCATTGTTAAACAAAGTGACATTGTTATGCGCATGTTATGAGAAAAAACAAATTTTTCAATGCTGGTTTTAATAGCAAAGCACCAATACCAGTATTGTGTATCTGGTCCGATACTGCGCGGGGTATTCGTATTTAAAAAATCCTTGATACATCCCAGTGGGTATTACGTGGTTTCATCCGTCAGCATCATCGCCCGCGGGTACGCAAGAGTGCTACATGTTAAGAGTTTCGGGGCTCAAACACCAGCAATGTTAAATTTTAATTATTAAAGTGTGACTGATACACTTGTTAACAGTGAGCTGGAGCGTGTGACGGTACACGGCATGCTCGGTCCCTTATCTCAAGGCTACTAATGCATCTACAGTATGCATAGAGCAGCACATAGATGTACACTATGTACCGTCCTATGCATACTGTAGACGCAGTACTTTACTGAAGCCTTCAAGGCTGTTGAAGGTGAGCGTAGCATCAACGCAGAGGCTGTGCGGAAGTGGTTCACAGCAACGTGTAGCGTTTGTATATCGCTTGCACATGGAGAATGAATGAGGCCTAATTGAATTTAATAAGTACGTGTATTGGTACTCGGTAGAGGCAAGTAGCTATATTTATACTTGTCCTTTAAAAACTAGAGATGAACCAATAACATTTTTTTAAAGTATAAAAGTTAGTCAAGTGCAGAAAACGGAACATCTGGAAGCCTTAAGATAAATAGTTTGCACAGCAGCACCTCTGACCGACAATCCGATAGTGCTCACACCACCATAAAGTCCACCCACGTCCACAAGCTACTACTTCTATGCTTGGAGGTGAACGAGGCCATCCCATACTTGACAGAAAGCCATGAACACAACATCACATGCCATGAAGTCCCCCAAGGTCCCAGATAGCAGTTTTCGTAGGCAAGTATCATGGTCGGCGCAGCCAGTCAGTTAATGCGGGACTGATGTATACGTCAGTGTTTTTTTGGCGTCATTCCAAACTGCTGTGGATGCAGATGAGTCTCGTGCCTCTGGATCTGTATTTCAGTTGGATGCTTGATAGATGGATGATCTTCAAATGTACAGTGAAACCACCAGACACACATCAACAGGGCTTGTGAGCACAATCAACAGACTTTGGGTTCAAACTCCATTCAACATTTACAGTTATTTGCACTGTCCAGAAGAAAGACTGAATCACCAGTTTGATAAAGCTGCTGTTATATGGAGGGAAAAATCTCAAAACACAGGGCATAAACGTCGACACAAGTCTTTGTATTTATTTTAAGTTGTATTATTGCACTACTCTGGATCATTATTGCATCTCACATGTTCCGATGATTTTGTTCAGCCCTTTTTGATACTCCTACTATCTATACTTGTACCTCAAAGAACAAAATGATCCGTATGTCTAGAATAGAAAATACCATTAATCCCAGGGTAAATTCCTTTCAGCGTTGCTAAACACACAATAGAATATTAATAGAATATTAAGATATCAGATGAGTTGACGGAATCTAGAACAGGGGTGTCAAACATAAGACCAAAACTGGCCCTCTAATCTGTCGGCTGAGCCATCAAGCAAATGGTAAACATTTCAAAGAACATGATTTCTAACAAATGTCTTAAGACCTCATTAGAATTGGTTTTATCTTGAGATTGTAGTAATTGTTTTGTTTTATGGAAATATCGACATTTTCATCACATACACTACAACAGTACAACATCAAAGTTAAAGTTTAAATTTCAAAGTTATTATAGCACTATTTTACCAGTCCGACCCACTCTAGATGAAATTGGGCTGTTTGTGGCTCCTGAACTAAAATGTGTTTGACACCCCTGATCAAGAAAGAATATTTCAAGGCTATTTAACGGCTAACGGTTAAAACAAACTCTATGTGCTGAAGTGTTTCACCTCAAACACATACTGAATAATCCATTGATGAGTATTTCACTAATTTACCAGTAGAATAAATGCACTTGACACAAACTGTAAAACTCCTATTTATTTAGATATTTTGGGTATATTCTAGGTTTTCTTTGTTAAAGTGTTATTTGGGTGAAAAACCTGTTTTAATTGTAAATTTTTATATGATTTGATATGTATGTGCTCACGCTGTTGTTGTTACCTTCAGGGGATTTCCCAGTTTTGGCAGGTCAACACACCTGATCCTCATAGTGTATTTCTATAGAGAGTTCCTTCCTTCTGTACCTCCTGCACTTTCCTGTTTGGGAAGTTTCATTCAAGAGGAGGAGATTCATAAAGGTTCTGCTGTTCTAGCTGAATTAGACTTATGAAGTGACCTATACTCTTCAGACTCTTGGTTGGCCATGAGTCCACTAACCAGTTCATGTATATGCTTATAAAGTCATTACCTAACTTGTTTTACAGTAGTTGACATTTAATATGCTGCACTTTCACTTCAGATTACAGCTGTGTCAGCTGACACTCCCCCACATCCATAATACAAGAAGATGTTTGATTCATTCATCATTTAAAAGCCTGATTTATTAATTATTTTTTTAATACGTGGGAAATCGCATCAAAAGTTTTTCCCTGCTTTGTACAGATGTACAACAAGAGTGTCTGTCGATGTTGGAATTTCAAGAATGGATCTGTGCTTTGCCGCTTATTTTGCAGTTCGCCGTGTTCTGCACCTGTCTGGTATGTTTCAGCCCTTTAACACATACCAACAGAGGAGTGACAGAGACTTTTAATTGCACTCAATCCATCCAGAGGGGACCTCCATCTCTCTGTAGAGACTCCAGCAGGAGGTTTCTGTTTTGTAGGAATGTTCCTCGTGACTGATTTCTATGTCGACTAAACAAAAAGTTCAAGTCAATTGATCATAAGAAAGGAATTTGAAGCATTTCGACTATAATCTTCAATTAACATTTAATTTTAAATGTTGAGGCATGCGGCACTTTGTGTCGTTCATCACTCTCGGGGTTAGCATTTGGTTTTCTGGCTCGGTGTCGTCGGACTCAACGTAGGAACTTCCCGAAGCCGTCAGCGAAATGGGTCTCACGGGGTCATTGTCATGATTAGTTGCATTATCTTCTCACGCTCAAACTAACCTTAGCGTCGTCTGTAATGTAGCACTGGTGGAAATAGTAGCTCCAACTAGTGGTAGGAGGATGCATGACAGGTAAACGATGGTGAAAACACAAATATTCCAATCACAGAGTTTCTGGGTAAATGATGGCGATTGAGCCTGTGTGGGGCTCGCACTACTATCGGCACATGTTTTGTGCAATTAATATACAAATGCTTGCACTTGGTTGTGTAATGTTCTCGTTGAGTGATTATGTGCCTTTTTCTTTTTTTTAAGCTTCCTGAGGTTTGTTTTTTTTTTTTTACCCATGATATTTTCCTAATGACTTCTACATCTGCATTCAGAAGCAGCTGCTACTCAGTGGAATCCTTCCCCCCTTGTGTCTGTTCGGTGTTCACTGAGACACAGAAACCAACACACAATATCTCCATTTGGACCCGAGCAGTAATATTAATAATGGCTTGGATTTATATAGCGCTTTTTTCAAGCTGACTCAAAGCGCGTACAGAGACCATTATTCATTCACACCAGTCACACCGGTGGTGGCAAGCTACGTTGTAGTCACAGCTGCCCTGGGGCATGCCAACAGAGGCGTGGCTGCCATTTCGTGCCAAAGGTCCCTCCGACTACCACCAACATTCATACAAGTCATTGTCATTGTGCCCAAGGACGTGGATAGAGTGGGATTCGAGCAGCCAACCCTCCAGTTATTGGACGACCCACTCTACCACTGAGCCACAAGTATAATAGTATCCTGAAACGTGAGACATTTGGGTTATTGTAAGATCAAGTTTTGATCTTTTTTTTTTCTTCTCTTAAGGGCTGATAGGATTTTTATGGAAGCACCGGTAATCAGCCTGGCAATACGTTTGAGATACACAAGTATCCGTATCAACTGATTTCAAAAATTTGAATGTGTTGCTTATAATGCAGCCTTATAATCAGGTACTTTTTATCATTCTGGCCTGATCTTTATATACATATTTATATAATTTAGGCATGGGCAGTTGCTTATTCACCACGTTGCACTGCGTTCTTCAGCCAACTGCCTCTGTGACAAAGTCTGGTCTGTCTTTCATATCATTTGTGCGTCGACCTTGGACAGTTTGAAGGATGCTGCTTCGCTTGAACGTCAGCTGAAGATCTTTTGCACTCAAATCTGTATCTGTACGTCTCTGCATAACAGATGTGAATCTTCATCGACTTCCGCAGTCTCCCCTTTGCCTTTTAATTGACGTCGGAAATTGCATGCTGGAATGATCTTGATATCTTTTTATAGCCCTCTTCTGCTTTGTACACATCACTTAGCGTCACATTTAGATCCTCAGTCAGCTGCTCTCTGGAGTCTCAGGCTGTTGATTGTTGCCACACACTTTGAGGAGAATATCTAAACTCCGATGGCGGCTTTCATTGACCTGCTGAACTACAAGATTCAGTAATGCTGTTGTCCAGTAATGGTTGAGGATTTGGAACCATAATATTCAATTAAGGCTGAGTTTTATCTCTCTTTCCAATTGTTATCGCTTCATCCATCGCCTGAAATATTCAGTTGTGTAATATCTATCATTTTATTCAACTGTGCATCATCTTAAATAGCCACGCTATCAGCTCACATACATCGCCCCGCATGCGTAAGCCCTCAGGGAGGACAGCACATACAAAGACCGTCTAGTCTTTTTCGAGTATTGTCTTCATGCTCCAGTAGACAACAAAGGGTTAAGCGAGTGTGCATCTATGTGGCAGCGAGCTTCGGTTTGTGAAGTGGCGCTCTGCTGCTGGGGGGAAATGTGTAACGCTGTCCGAGTAAGATGGAAAGACAAATGGAGAAAAGTAGGTTAGTGATCACTTTCCGTCTGCTCTACATGCCGCGACATCCTGCTGTAGGCTGCGCTCCCGTCCGTCTACCACAGGGATAAATCCAGGGTTAGTTGGGATCAAATGAGTGGCTTCTCAGTGTAGTGGAAAGAGGCTGCTCGCTATTTGTGAAACATGGGAAATTAATGTCTGATTTCTTCTTCTTACAGCGGACATTATATCTACTGTTGAGTTCAACCACACAGGGGAGCTGCTGGCCACTGGAGACAAGGGTGGGCGTGTGGTCATATTCCAGCAGGAAATAGAGGTGCAGCCTTGTTTCGTTTCCGCAGTTGTTGCAAAAAGCATTTAAAGATTGTCATTGAACAACATAAAGACCGAAAGATCTCTTCACGTTTGCGTGTGATGTCTCTCTCCATTCCCTACAGAATAAGAATCTGCCTCAGTTCCGGAGCGAGTACAACGTTTACAGCACTTTCCAGAGCCACGAGCCCGAGTTCGACTACTTGAAGAGTTTGGAAATCGAGGAGAAGATCAACAAGATCCGCTGGCTTCCTCAGAAGAATGCTGCTCAGTTCCTTCTCTCCACTAACGGTGAGAACAAATATCTTCATCAGACCTGACAACCTGGCCTTTCTTTTTCCCTTACCACACAGTTCATTCACTTTTTCACAACAATGTGTGAGGATGCACGATTTACTTTGAGATGTTGAAATTAAAAGCAGATCAACTATAAAGACGAGCCTAAAATAGACTAAAGGAAAGAAACAATCATGCCTGACTTAGATTTTGAATAAAGAGATGCTGTCAACATTATAGTTCACTGAGAAACTGATTGAATCCAAACTGAAGTCATTGTGTCTTTTTCCTCCAGATAATAGCTGCAGTGTTGAGCAGTTTTTTGTGATCTCACTTCCCTTTAGTGAAAACACTGTTTTTGGACAGATGGCTCGGCACAAATAGAAGTTACTTGTTAATAACACTTAATTTATGGGACTCTTCCACAGCGATCGTGTGTCGTATACAAGTTAATCCAAGATCATCACTTTATTTTTTACTTTTCTTAAATGTAACCTGAAGACGATCCTAAATAAAACATCTCTCCACGCAGGGGGCTGGAAGAGATCCCAGTTGAACATGGCTGGCAGGGACATGAAAACATAATGCTGCTATTGAGGACCGAGGCAAAAGTTGACATGCGTTTAACTCAATAAAAATGTCTCTTGATTAGTAGCAGTTTTTTACACAATGTTTATGAGCTCTGTGATACATTTCTCAGTCTTTTTCTGGAAGAAAAACTTCACCAAATAAGTCAATAAAAACGGTATTCTTTTTTTAAGCATCTTTTTTTTAACTGAAATGCCAATTTTGCAAGTTAGTGATTGACTAGCTCACTAACCAAGGTGCTAATGGCTAGTGGCAAATGGGATGATTTTAGATGTAATAAAGCCAATATTACATGTAATACATATATTAATTTAGTTGAGAATTCCTCAGTGGCACCCTGAGGGCTGGTCAAGCTGCCACCAGCACGCTTTCAAAACTTTAGAACAACTTTTTTTAACAGCAATGCAAAAATATGTTTTCACTTGAAAAATGTAAACGGGGCCTTGTACTTCAAAAAATGGGACACGTTGAATCATTTGATGAAAGCTGGGTAGAAATATGACTCTGTATTGTTATATCTACTTCTGTCACTCATTTGTTGTGAATTTGTCCTTTTCTTTCCCTTTTCGTCTCCAGATAAGACGATTAAATTGTGGAAAATCAGTGAGCGAGACAAGAGACCAGAAGGTTATAATCTGAAAGAGGAGGATGGACGCTACAAAGACCCCAACACTATCACGTCACTGCGGGTCAGTGGTCAATTCAAACACCGCCTCATGTCAATTAGAACAGGCTGCACTGCTTCACACAGGTTGCTTTAATATGAGATGAAACTTTCTTTGAAGCTTCTTGCTGAAGCAGTGACATGAATTGTCAAAGTTGTTAAATCAAACATATATATATATATATATATATATATATGTGTGTGTGTGTATATCATGAATCTGAGAGGAAAGTCTTTCCATCTTCTGCCACAAAAATGAAAATTGTTTTTATTTTCCTTATTGATCCTTGATTATCATTAAAGTTTTGATTAATCTTTGAAAAATAATCTAGGATTGAGCCTAAAATTTATTAGTATTTTTTTTAGCCTGAACACAATACACCAAATACTGTGATTATAAGTGATTAAAGAAGCCATTAGATATTTACATTTATGAAGCTGTTAGCAAAATGGCCTGATGGACTATTGCTTTACCTGCAGGTAAAACACTTTGTTTCAGTTTTTAGTTTAGTTTTGCTCACAGTAGAAAATTGACATTGAACACTTTATGTCTCTTAGAGACACAATTCTGTTGATGAAGCTCATATGGCATCGATAAGTCACTATAATGGTGTCTGTTCCTCTTTTACTCATTAAATTGACTCCTGGTGCCTTCCAGTCTGTTCTCATGCACTCTCTCTTCATACCTCAGGTGCCTGTTTTAATACCCATGGACCTCATGGTGGAAGCCAGTCCACGGAGGGTGTTTGCCAACGCCCACACCTACCATATCAACTCTATCTCGGTCAACAGCGACAATGAGACCTACCTGTCTGCAGACGACCTGCGCATCAACCTGTGGCACCTGGAGATCACCGACCGCAGCTTCAGTATCCTGAAAGACCTCATCAAACACTCTTTAATCTTCTGACTGTGGGCTGGTTGTTCATTTGTTAAACGAGAGGTGTTTTTACAATACACTAGTGGGATTTATCTAAATGTACAAACTGAGTCAGAGGGTCAATGACTCAAGCTGCACTCGAGCGTTTTCCAAGTTCACCATCAAACAGGGACGATTGACTTTCTTTCTGTGTTTAATGGAGTTGCAGCTTCACATGTGCCTCATCAACAGCTTTGTGATGCACATTCAGCTTGATTAGCTCCTGAAAATGTCAATCAGAGCTGGAACATGCCCGCTTTACTTGAAGTGTTTTTACCCAAAATGTGTAAATCCATGAATATCAAACGGGTTTTGGATATATTGTCTTAACACACGCATATACCTGGCCACTGTATGAAATAGAAAGTTCGACTGACCGATTTCCTCGAGATGATCAGCACTACTAATCTCACTGTTCAGGCCAATGTCGCCACTTGCGCGCGTCCCTCCTTAACCCGTGTGCTTCAGACATCGTTGACATCAAACCGGCCAACATGGAGGAGCTGACAGAGGTGATCACGGCAGCCGAGTTTCACCCCCACCAGTGCAACACCTTCGTCTACAGCAGCAGCAAAGGAACCATCCGCCTGTGCGACATGAGGGTTTCAGCTCTCTGCGACAAGCACTCAAAGTGTGAGTGTAATCCTTCAATCCCTTCTTTTTCTCTGCACTGGACCGGCTGATTAAATCCATTCTGTCCTGCTTGGTATGTTTCATTCTCCTTTCTCTCGTGTGACAGTGTTCGAAGAGCCAGAGGATCCCAGTAATCGCTCCTTCTTCTCCGAGATCATATCATCAATCTCAGACGTCAAGTTCAGCCACAACGGTCGATACATGATGACGAGGGACTACTTATCTGTGAAGATTTGGGACCTGAACATGGAAAACAGGCCTGTGGAGACCTATCAGGTGATTGCAAACGCACACACGTTTTCCTAAGTGGTGAACAGGCATCAGGGTGAAAGGTACATGGCTCTGAGAATTTAGCATTTTTAAGTTTGGTACACTTGTTCATTTAGAAGTTGTCTTCCCATTGTCTGATAGATTTATGTTAGAATAATTTCTTTTTGGCTGATATTCATATCTGCTCATGTTCCCACGTTATCCGAACCAATCAGCTTTCTCAACTACTCACACAGTGTCTTATTTTTATGGCCAACTGTCACATGCATTCCTTTCCAATGCAGATGAACCTGTTTTGAGTCAAGCCTTGTGACTAGGAATGATGATTGTGTCATACCAAATAAATACCAGATGATATCTGACGAGAATAACTTAATTCTTATATTGGGGGGGGGTGAAGCTTTGTGGTTTTCTTGTAAAATATAGAGTCAGGAGATCTAATCTCATACCAGCAACATTACATAGTGTTTTCTTGTTTATAATCATAATAAATTCTTTCCACTTTAATAAAATAGAATCAAGACATAGTTTCTGAGGATAGGTATCAAGAATTGAACATAAGTTTTGACAGCAGGTTTGAACTGTTTTCTACAACTACAGCACTGACGAAGGCTGCTGTCAGCACTTTCTTTGTTTTTAATTTTTAACGTTTGGTGTCATTTATTAACTCTTTGCACTGCTGTGTGTGTGTGTAAAGTCCTCCTCACACTGTTGTGGATGTTTTTTTAGGCAGTAAGAAGTTTTCAATATCATGACCTTGTCCAGATATTGTATAATACCCCCCAATTCTTTATACTTTATTTTATTTGAACTGCATTTTAATCCTTTTAGATGTGTGCTTGCTTTTACAAAGTAAGAGGAATGTTTTTGTTCAGTTGCTCTGCAAGTCTTGGCACAGAAAATTGACAATAAAATCTATTCTATTCTATAAATTTACTTGGAATAAGCCGAAAAGCTGCTTCGGGAAAACCTGAAAGTTTTTTAACATCCATAAACGTCTAAAACGATATATTAATCGGCACAGTGTGGCCTCTCACGCATTGTTGCTTTATTTGACACAAGCTTAGCGCACCGCCTCTGTTTATAGCATAACTCAAGCTCACTGTGTGCAACCAAATATGCCTACAGGGTCCATTAGTTCAGTATTTTAAGTGTATCAAACAACCACACCTGTAAATCCTGAGTCAGATCAGTGATGTGTTTCACTGCACGTCTGTCACTTTGTCTGATTTAATGGTAATCTGGACTGTGATGCTATTTTAATCTGTGATTCACTGTAAGTGTGTGTCAACACTGATAAATATCAATCATTCCAAGCTGCTTTCTTCCAGCTGCAACAACTTTTACATACCTGTATCAGCTTCTGAGCCGCATATCAGCATTAGAAAGATGGTTTTCTGGTTGAAGTATTATTGAACAATGATCTGTGTATAATATAATTGATTGCAGCAATAATTACACAACTATTATGACCACACCTTGTTCTGAATCATTTGTAATTCTATTGGTGGCCACTAGATGGCTCCGGTGGGTTGTTTGGGTTTATTTTGGTCTGAGCTGCATTGAAGTCCAAATATGTCCCCTTCCTCCTCCTTCTGAATTATTTTAGTTTTTTAAAGTCATTCCTGAGGTTTAAAAGCTGCTGTGGTGAGTAGGGTTCATGTTTTTCTTCCCTCCCATTTGTCCAGGTCCATGAATACCTGAGGAGCAAGCTGTGCTCGCTCTATGAAAACGACTGCATCTTCGACAAGTTTGAATGCTGCTGGAATGGAAATGACAGGTACACACTTTTGAATTCTTTGTCTGAAATTTCAATACTGTTTCTTTCATTTGATGAGATGTCTTGTCCTTTTTAAACCACAGGCCATGATCATCACGAGTCTTCTCATGACACATTTACCTGCATGACCACGTCAGTTTAAAGTGATGCCACTTACTGGATGGCGATATATCGAGCCACTTTAGAGTTGCCTCATATATCCTCTTTTGACACGTGCCAACTTTGTTCTCCTCGGGCAGACCACGTTAGATTAAATTGTTATAGGATGTTGGAAACACATGATTTTAAGCTGATTTAAGTATTTCAGATTAAAAAGATACAGGTCTAATCTAGGCAAACTCTAGAATTTTTAAATTGTGCTTTTTGATTTTCATGACTTATAAGCAAATGTAATCAAGAATAAACCAAAGAACGCTTTAAAGTTCCAGTGTTATTGAATGATGAAGTGTTATGTCATAGTTGAGCTCAGGAGTGGGAGAAAATTGAGATGAAATTCGCCAGCTGTGAGAATTCATGACATTAACTGCAATATGTTGATTTGACCACCAGAAGGTGCACATGGGTATAACTGAATCAGTTCAGGTGATCAGGATTACTACACAGATGTAGAAATGTGGCTTCATGAAAGATAATTTCTAGAATTTTAGAAGTTATTCGGATCTTGAGGGATACATCGACACCACTTTTTTTAAAAGATGAAGTACAAGTTCTAACCTTTAGCTGCTTGCAGATTCTGACTACCGATACAGTTACTTACTAAATATCAAAGCCTGATTTTTACTCCATAATTTGATCATTTTCATTTTTTTTTTTTTTTTTTGTTTTCTATCCCTTTATGATATGTTGACGTTCTTCTTGAGTTGTTGCATTAAAGCCTCTCGCCCTTTTCCCAGCGTGGTGATGACCGGCTCGTACAACAACTTCTTCCGGATGTTCGACCGCGGCCACCGGCGGGACGTGACGCTGGAGGCGTCCCGCGAGAACAGCAAGCCCATGCAGGTCCTCAAGCCCCGCAAAGTGTGCGCCGGCGGCAAGCGCAAGAAGGACGAAATCAGCGTGGACAGTTTGGACTTCAACAAGAAGATCCTCCACACGGCCTGGCACCCCCAGGACAACATCATCGCTGTGGCAACGACCAACAACCTATACATATTCCAGGATAAAGTAAACTAAAGCGCAGCGGTGAGCTCGGCGTCAGATCGGGCGCTCGGCCCGCCCCGCAGCTTCACCGGGGGGGATGATCTGTGGTAACGACCAGCGTCGCCTCCACCCCCCCCACCCCCCACCCCCCTCCCCGTCCGTCGCTACCGCGTGCCCAGACTTTGCCACTTTGTTCTCGATGTGGACGGAGGAAGACTCGCTCGTGCCCATCATCAGTCTGTGTGGCAGAGTGACACCTGCCTTGTCGTTTAAGTGATGTTGTGCCAATTCCCCCCCCCCCCCCCCCCCCTTTTTTTTTTCTTTGCCAGACCACCTGCCCGTTTTCTTTTTTTAACGTGGGACGTTTAATTTCCTTAAATACTTCAGAATACAGACAAACTTATTTTTATAACTATTCCCCTTGTTACGAATGGCTTCATGGCTGTAAATGACAAGACCATCCATTTAGCACGCACACACACACACACACACACCTTTCTTTTTTTTTTCTTTTTTTTTGTCCTGTGCCATTGTAGTGTTTATTTTTCTAAGAGAAAATTGACCTTTTTTGTGTGTGTGGATTTGTGTGTGTGTGTATATACACCTTTTTATTAATGAATCCATTCTACTGTCTGTTCGTTGAGTCTCCTCACATCTCCAGTGTTTCATTAAACCATTCGTATCCAACCGTCACACCAGTATGCTCACGGTTTTACACACACACACACGCCGCTGGCTCGGGTCCAGCGAAGTGTTTATCCCACTTCGCTGTCGCTGTGCCTCAGGCTCTGGGTCGCCACAGTCAACACATTTGTTTTCTACTGTAGTTTTGGAGATAGGCTCAGTGTCTCGGTTCCTCTTTTCTTTTTTTTTTCTTTTTTTTTTTTTAGGTTTAACAATCGTCAGGTATAAGAGAAAAACCTATTCAAAGAATTGTTCTGATTGTCATATTTATATTAAAAAGAGGTTAAAACGTTTGTTCCGTCCTATTTTGTGACATCAAGCCGGACCTGAAATACATCCTTTTGTTTCCGAGTGATCTTTTAAACATACGGTCTTCCCACGGTGTCGCTGCACACCACAATAGGGAAAACCTTTCTTCTTTTTATTTGGATTTGACACTGGACTCTTCTTGCTGCACCAATTTAAACAAAACAAAACAAAAAAAGTATGTGGATGTCTGTGTTGTAAGACTGCAATTTAAAAAGAAAAACCATTATCTGAGGCATTACGTCACTGAAAGTTTGTGTTTGAACTACTGCAGACGGACCTGCTGCTGTACGTGGTGGTGGTGGTGCGGCGAGCCACTCCAAGAAACTGCAGCGCTTGATGTCGCCGCACCATATTTAAAATGTGGACAGTTCAGATTCTATCGAGGCCTCTAGTAATGTATAGCTACAGTTTTAATCTATGACGATGAAAGAAAAAATAAATAAAGGAACTACTTTTTGCATTGCTGTTATTTCCTGATTGTTGATGGGACGTCATCAGAGCTTCATGTGTCTCCAGACAATAAAATGAGTTCAAATTCATTTGAAATGATAAAATCTGAAACTACATATGGAAATATAGACTTAATTATGAATTAAAGTGTCTCTTTTTCATTTGCTTCCTCATCATACACTCAAAATGTTATGGTCCCACTTAACACATTAGCTCACCGGTCAAATCCTTACATGCAGATGTAAGGCTGCAGATGCCCTCTCTGTGAAGCGTGGCAATCATGGCAGCGTCACCGTTATTTCTGTGTCCTCCACTTAAGAAATGTGTGATAAAATCTGATCTCTTTGAACTTTTTTTCCAATTTCCTTTGGTAGTTTGGCAATTCAGATTGGAGCCTCTTGCAGGCCAATTTTGGCCCATGGGCCTCATGTATGTCTAAACTGTACCTTCAACTTCCACCACTTTATCTACTTTGATAAAAATCCCAAATTGATTTGACATTGTATAATTTTTCACATTTCATTGAACTGATTGTTTGCTATTGATGGAGCATTTCAATGTGGTTTAGAAATGACCAATATTTTATACTTTTATCTGAATTTGTTCGGACTAAAATGGATTATGGTTTGATTACAGATTATCTTTCCAACACTGAAAATGATTTTACTGTGACACACGGACACACACGCACGCTGATGTGTTGGCTGACTGTACACGCACGTGGGATCATGCACGCATGCAACCACGTGAACAAACTCTCCATAAATCTCAACATGCGGGTTCCTGCTTTCTCTCTGCAGTGTGTCGTTAACGCATGTCACCCCCCCAACCCCGCGGATGTTTTGCGGATGTTTTTTTTTCCGCCGCGTTATGTAAACTGACCCATTCTCCCTCCTTTGTTATCAACGGGACGCCGTGACGTCATCAGCCAGCGGCTCGCGACAGACCAGCAAACACAACAAACGGCAGAGGCGGCAGAGCTGTTAGCTTTAGCCCGGCCGCGCTATCTTGCTCTCTCTCTCTGTCTCTCCCTCCCTCTTTCCTCTCTCCCTCTTTCGGAGGAGGACTTGACTCATTTCTCCTCTATCGCACGCCTGAATGTGCGTAGATAAGCCGGAGCGCGCTCTGCTCTGACTTGGACCTGTTTATGCGACCCGCCCCGCTCGCCACGCACCACGATGTCCGCCGCTGCTAACGCCGCTGCTACAGACAACAACGGAGACTCCGGACTGAACGGTGAGCTGGGAATAACAACACCTTGTCATCAAGTTCCCTCATTCAATACGTGTCTGGACACACATCTGCATGTTTATTCGCCATCAAATGCAGATTTATTCACCGGGATAGTTTTTTTTCCACAGCGAGGCTTCTTCAAAGGGGGCGGGGTTAGAACGGTATGTTCCGTATGCTTACTGACAGCTGCGGAGCCAATGGGCGTTCTTTGTCTTTGATTGAATGCCAGTTGAGCCAATCAGCGTTCCAAACATACTGGGGGGTGGGCTTACATGTTGTCAACAAGCCTCAGAAGAAGTGGCAAAAATATGGATAAACACATTTAAATACTTTTCACCTAGTTTCAGTTATTCACTGTTTTGACTTTATTATAATAATAGTCATACACATAACCGTCTATATAGAGCTAATTGCATCGCTACCCTGATTTTTTTATTTTATTTTTAATTTCTGTGTTAATTAATTATACACGATTAACCTATAATTCACCAACGTGCATAGTGTTAACTTGTTTACACATTATGTAAACTAGACTGTGATAGTGGAGATGTACTCCAACAGGCTACGTGTCGCCCACCGGCTTGCATTGGTCATCAGGGGAGTAAACAAAGGCGTGTTTATTGCCCTGAGTCAGGCCTACCTGGACAGCCTGCCTGGTATAAGTTTTACAACACTGAGGAGGAACTTAAGTTGACATGCTATTTATGGCCACAGCTAGAAGGGGACAGACGTTTCGAGCATGAGGCAGGGGAGGGGAGATGGTGTGGCAGCACGTAGCACTGTCGGAACAAGGAGTTGTGTTAATTCAATGCCAGTGTCTGGGCATCAACCTACACTTTTCCCTTTTAGAAACAAGAAGCTGGTGGTGAATCGTTGATTGTGGAAAGACTACAAAATAGCCAACTTTTGGTTGATTGACTGTGGACTGTTTGCTACTGTCATTTCACAGCATATCAGGCTTTTGTCTGAGACATTGAATATTCAAATGAAGGCATAGTAGACATAGAAAAGATCAAACTTGTCATGACATTTCATCTCTCTTCTGTGCTGCACTATATTGTTTGTGAATATTACACTTTAGAACTGGAGTTAGTAACAACACATCCTTGTAACAATCTGAGAAAGAAAGAAAAAAGCTGATGCAGTATTGCTCATGACAGAAACCTCCTTATGTAAACACAATTCTGACGGCATTTTGAAATCTGTTTTGCTTTGTGTTGGGAATGCAGGTTACAGACGGAGCTCTTATAAGAAAGACACTTCTGTGGGTTCGATTAACCCACTTGAGAGATGGATGCTGTGATCTTTTTAGATTAATATCTCCATGCTTACTCCTCCATCAGCTTCTTACACTGGGAATATCGAGCATGCGGCCAACCGCTGGGTCCAATCCCGCTGGCATAGTCTAAAAATTACAACTGCAACGTTGAAGCAAACATTTTGATTAAAAGGGCTTCTATTTCTAACTTTCCCACCGAGGATGTACAGTGAGTGTTTGTGAGATGAGACATAATCCTCAGTTGCAGCAAGATGTGGCAGATAAAAGCTAGTTTCCTTTTTCCTTTTCAAATGTCTATAATAGTTGGTGAAAACATGCACGCTGTAGGCTTTCGAAATCATGCAGTCCGAGAAGCAATATGCTTTTGTCAACAGATTTCAGATTGTACTTGTTTTGAGAAGAAAATTCAGGCTGTTCATAAAGGTCTGTACATACTCCACAACAACAGAGGAATTTATTCTCTCTTCCAAGGCTACAACAGAAGAATGGCATCATTCAGCATTTTCTCCAACACATCTCCGGGGCTCAACTATTTTCTCATGACATCTATTGTGTGATTGAGCAGAAAATTAGAATGAGCATAGTTAATGCAGGAATATTCCACTTAAGTTCACTGTTTTTCCTGCCCGTCTCCTCCCAGGAGGTCTGCTCTAAAGCTCTTAGTATGACATTTCCTGACTACAGCCAAAAAAGTTGTAGTTTTTGTTACTGTCAGAAAATAAAATAAAATTTCAGTTTTTGCGGCATATGCATCCATGCTGCTAGTTTTTCTAAAAAAGTGTGGAAAACATTTGAATTGTGTGTATCATGCTTGACTGAACTCAAATAAGGCCGCATCATGTAGCTCCTGGATTAATAAGAGTTTGACACCACAGTTCGAGACTCTACTTCCTCATTCTCGCTGTTGACGCAGAGAAAATGGAGATTAGTGACTCAGGCTTTCGAAATCGTCTCCTTCGTATAGACATATACAAAGAAATGCCACAAATATTTGCCAGCCACATTGAGATGAATTTCAGGATAAAATCAGAAAATAAACTAAAAAGTACGTACAAGTAAAAGACCGCACACATAATGAGACATACAGTTTTTTTGATGCACCTACTGTCCTGTGGCTGATGGCATAGTGTGCATCCAGGACACACACTGTAAGACTGTCCCGTTTACATGACCACCTTTCAAGTGAAAATGCATAATTTTTACATTTTTGTACAGAAAAGTTTCGTGTTTACATGGCGACATTCTGAAAACAGTGTTGGTTTACACAACAATGGCAGGAACAGTGAAAATGATGTCGTGAGCACGTTGGGCCACTAATGGGTGCTGTTGTTTGTTTCTGTAATAGAACCATTCACACATGCACACTTAGAACAATATGCTAAAAACGTTAACAATAGTGGCACGGACATTCATGTTTGAAAAGGGCCACCTTGGGAGGCGTTCTCCAAAGCGACTCCAAGCACCAGTGTGCCACAAAAGTTTAAAGTTTTCTCTTAAAATCATTGTTGTGTAAATGGCGCCTGAGACGCAGCTTACAGGACAATAAGACCTTGTGCTTATCAGATGGAGAGGCTTGCAGTGTGCTCCATTATCTGATGTTATTCTCTGAGGATTCCTGGCCCTCTCATTTCTGTCACATTTTCATCTAAAGCCCGAGGTCTTGAGGCCAGAGGCAGCCTTGGTCCAGTCTGAGGTTCAGCGTCGGTAAACTAGGGAGGTCACTTCATGTCTCCCCCCGCACTAAACCCACCCGACAGCTGATAACGGGCTCTGCGGCCAGAATGTTCGGAAAGCATCAGCGCCATGGCAACGTGGTTTTAGTCCAGCGAGTGGAGACAATAGTCCGTGGACAGCAGCTTGGCTCGCAGTCTGCTGTGTAATCCACGGGATGAGCGCCGATGCCGGAGTCGAGGCCAGTTTAGGGGAAAGTGGAGCGGCGCTTTGGTAGCGGGCATGATTGGCCTGTTGCCTTTAAAACTCAGCCCCTCCAACCCTCATGTGAACATGGTGTTTGCTTACTGTCACAAAGTGATGTGACCTCCTCAGGAGACCCTCCTCATGTTCACACTGACGAGAACCAGAAAGTGTTTTTATTTCTTTTTTACAAAGCAGCGTGACGAGGAATATTTGACAATCCCACCTCTACATTGTCCAAGTTGTTGCCCAGATTAACCCCCTTTTTATGTATTTGTGCCCACCGTTGACGCGCTATGCCTCCTCAGCTGCCCGTCCATGCCCCTGGCCAAATGGGCAGGGCGTCGTAGATCACGGCCAAGGTCTGTAAGGAACCTCAGGACATAACGCAGCCAGGCATTTAGTGTCCTTTCATCACACAGCACTAAATGGAGCTTTACTCCTGCCCTCTCCTGAGTGACAGCCTCAGAAGGTCCGATTTGTTGTCCCCACTCAGCGATTTAGAGCAACAGTCCTTTTGCAGCAGTTTGTGGGGGCGTACTGCCAAGTGAGGTCAACTATTCTCTTCATACCTATTATTAAAGAAAACCTCTGATATTCAATTAATGAGTTCAATCCCACCGAGAGTATCTTTTCATTGTTATTTAATTTGATTGATATTGACACGGATTCTTCTTTTTGTGTAACAGTTATAACGTTTCATAGACCTAGCAGATAAATCCATTTTAATGCATCTATGTAGCATTTTCCACTACATAAAATCAGTCTGGAGCCTCAAAACATCTGAAATAAAGGGGGGGGAAAAGTTTTTTTAAATTACTTTACATAATAAAAACTAACCTTGCATTCAACCTTTTTAGCCAATTTGAGCAATTTGTCGTTTTCTTAATTGATATTTCCCATTTCGGCCATTTTATGCATTTTGGTTGTTTTAGCTATTTATTGTGTATTATCTAATAGTTACAAGAGTTTCAGCTATATTAGCAATTTCAGACTTTCACTGTTTTTAGTGATTTTACTACTTTGGCTGTTGTTTTATTATTATTATTATTATTATTATTATTATTATACATTTTGTGTAGTTTAAGATATTTGTTTTTAGTAATTCCAGCTGTTTTAGCAGTATTATCTTCTTTAAAGCACTGTGGCATGCACGTAAAATAAAAATGAAAGCAAGATGTTTATTTCTGTAGAATTTTCTGAAAGTTTCACAGACCCACTACAGAGAGGCTGAAGGTTGCACAGCCCTGATAAATCACAGGAAGAGTTTTTCAGGTTATTGTGCACAGAGGAGCCCAGCAAGGGCAAATGATAAAAAAATAAAAAGTCAAAGGAAGTCATTGGAACTTGCTGAAGATAAAACACACTGTTAGATTATTGTAGCTGACTTGTGGTGATTTACAAATGTTTGTAGTAGACGGAGATGCCAAGTCTGTGATTTCAGACGATTTTAAGTAAGTGGAGATAAAAGAAAAAAAGAAAATACAGCGTTTTTCCTGGGCTCTTTAAGTCACATACCACGTGAAATAACCTTGCAACCAATGTAGTAAACACAAAGCCTTATGCAACCTTATGCAAGCACAAAGTACGAGTACACGCTAAAAACCTTTGATGCACATTTCCAGTTAAATCCAAAGTCCAAACAATGCAAAAATAAAGACTCTAATCGGCTGAAGCACGACATAAGACGGTGGGCTGTGCAGAGGCGTACACACACACAAGCTGTTACGAGCTCTGGAGTGTTCCCAACTGGGAAGGAAAAGAACACAGTGAAATTGGATGTTTCCCATTTGCAAACGGTTGATTTCTGTGGAGGAATAACAGATCTCGCTCTGAGCCGGATGTGAGCTTATTGGTTTATTGACACAACTTCAGTGACTGCATCTTATCAGCACACTGACACTTCTGCCTTGTAACCAAACACGACTGAAGACGCAAAGCCATGCAGAATTTGATCTGATCTTCAGGTTGAAACACGTTTTCAGTCCTAACAGTTCACAAACATTTTGGCTAAATCTTTCTACTGAAACTCGCAAATCAAAAGTAGTGTTGTTGTTTTTCTTGCTTCAGGGTCTTGGGTGGAGTTGGAGATGAACAGAGGTCATCAAGGCCAGTCGTCTCAACCCGGCGGCCCGGCTCCAGGCCTGCTGCCCCTCCCCCAGGTGGAGGAGGAGGAGGAGGAGGCCATCGTGGGAGGCCTGGAGCACGTCCCGTCGTCGTCCTCCATCCACAATGGAGACATGGAGAAGATCCTGCTGGACGCCCAGCACGAGTCCAGCCGCAGCAACTCCTCCTGCGACAGGTAGTGTGACAGCAAGACTTGGGAACTGCTTCAGTCTTCTCTCTTCCACCTCGGTTTTGTGTCTTATATCCAAAGAAACGCACCGAGGCCAGAACCCAGTGAACAGCCTGCTAGTCTGTGAAACGTAACATATTTACTTTGTCATTTAAACACCATCTTCACAGAATAATACAAAAACAAGCGTCTGAACAGACTTTACTTATATGGAGCAGTTTAGTGCTTCAGCGGTCTGAAACGGCTCCACGTGATCTCTTAGAGACATGCAGAGAGATAATCGTCTCCCCGCAACGTTGACATGAAGCCTCTGCTTCTGCTGACGACGTCAGATTGATAAGCAGTTTATGGGAGTGGAAACCTTCCAAAAATGCGGATAGGTCTTATTATCTCATTACAGCAGCGCATCAACAAACTTCCTCCCATAATTGCTTCAGTTGGGTCCATTTCTATAAATTGTAAATTTATCACACGTAAACTGAATCATTCTTTATTTGAGCTTATTCAAGAAGATTTACAATACAGTGTCTAAGCTTATTAGAATATTTCAGAAGATCAGATGTTTCTCCATTTTCTTTCCAACTGGAGAAGATAATTATCAAAATCCAAATTGCTAGAAACGCTTCGCTTTATGTTGTTAATGTAGAATAAATTGGAAAAACATGGGACATTTCATTGCATTTGGTTTGTTTATGACGATAAATGTAACCCATTGATACAAAATAGTGTGACAAAACCATTTTTAGTTCATACCATGATACAGATTTGTTTTGTTTTGTGCAGCAGCAGCAGCATACTGGAATAAATGTAGTTTTTTTTTCTTTTATTAAATAGCCTCAGTTTTCATCATGCAGTAAGAGACTCGGTGCAGACATGCAGTAAGTTATCCCTTGTGTCTAACTGACAAACAGACTTTCAGTCTTACTCTTTGTTAGAGTAATTTGGTGCATTTCTGAAAATATCTGGAGAATGCAAATATTCATCCATGTGACAGAGGATGATGGGAAATCATTAATGACTGCAGTGGCTTATGTTAACTCTCCTAAAGATAGTCACAGATAATTCAGAGATGTGCTGACTTACATCTAGCTTGCTTGTGCAATGTTTTAGAAAATAACCACGTCCTTCAGAGGAAATATCTCAACACTCCATGAGAATATAGTCACTTGCTCCATGGATCTCAATATATTTATTCACACTAACACTGGATGTAAATAGACCACATATTGGATGTATGTCAACCAAGATAGCTTTTATTCTTCCCATGGCAGGTGCTGCTTAGTGAGTTTGATGCCCTCACAGGATTACTAAGGTTATATTTGAACAGTTAAAAGCTCCAGATCACACTGGAAATGTTCAGAGGGAGCAGGAATCCCTCTGGCAACAAAGACACACTACAAAGAGACTTGCGGTCCGAGCGCTTGTCTTGTCTTGTTTCATCTGTTTGGTGTTGTTTGCTCTGTCCGTTCCTGCTTCAATCAGTCTGCAGAGGAAGTTATTTGGAAGACATCTGTGTTTGTTGCTATAAAAGCCCTGAAGAGCGACACTGCTGCATGGTTTTGACACGCATCTGTTCCATTTACCACCATTAGGATTCCTGCAGCACTCAGTGTTGATATTATTCGATAAATTCAGTTGTTCTGGAGCGGGAATTAAAAACATACCGCACCGTGGAGCTCCATTACCAGGAGCGTCATAACAAAGACAAAATGACAGAATCTTCTTTTGAGCTTGTGACTTCTGTCTGACTTGAGCTGCCGACTTTCTCTGTCCCGCTCCCGGTGACAGCTGCTGGTTTCAGTCAGAGCCAGCTATGTATTCACGTCCTGATGTATTGAGTAATGGAGTTCAAATGACTTTTTGTTGCTCACGTTGAAAACTGTCGCCGGGCGGCTGTCTCTCTGGAAACGTTTGCCGTTCAGAATACAGAAATGTAACACATGAGTGTGCGATTTGCAACGGTTGCTGCATTTTTGGGGGGTTAATCGGTCACTGAACCAACCGCCACAGTGCGTACAGCTCATCTAATGTGTCAGAGCAACTCCTGCGTTCACATGAGCATGAGAATACAGTTTCAACTATTGCATCGTTTACTTTTCCAAGTCAAGCGATTACGTCTTTATTTTTGGTAACTTGCGGGTTGCATCTGTCATCAGGCATTAATTTCCACTGATGTAGGTGCAAATAACAATTCAGAGATGACTCACCATAAGGGAGCGATCGCACCAGTTTTAGTTTTTTTTTTTTTTTTTTTTCGATTTTTAACAAAGTATGAACACTCTGAACAATACATGAACATATATATATATATATAGCTACATCCTCTCAGACACCAAAAATAATTAGACATCATTCAATTATAGGCTTAAATTATACAATTTTTCCTGATGAGCTCCAGTATTTATGTAATTCGCTCCAGTGGTAAAGCCGCCATCATTTGCCGACAGTCTGCAACCTTTATGAACAAAAGAGCCATTTTTGTGATTTTTCCACCAAATCAAATTTACCAGGAGCCGCAAAACACCTTTGATTTTAAAATGAGGCTCAAGCGGCTTCTGATGTTTCATATATACAGGAGTTTTGAATTGTGTCTTCTGTTTGGAAGTTTTAATTGCAATTTAGGATGGTACACATTTATTGACATTTTCAGATGTTTTTGTACCTGATTTTAGTGGTTTCGTCCTTCTTTTCAAGCATTTTTCAGACAATATTGACATTTTATAATAGAATAAAATAGAAATACTTTGCTAATCCCAGAGGGAAATTTCTTCAAGCTCCACGCAGAAGGAATAGAAAGAAAGTTGAATATCATAGAAGACAAGATAAGAATTAAATAAGTAATTTTAAATAAAAATATGTAAAAGGCTCAACAGTGATGAATATAAGCACAGAAATTATGAAAATAACCAAAACAGAGCAAATGCTAATTATAGGGAGGATGTTTTAGCCATTTTAACTCTTGTCACAGCAGATAAGCTTTTTTATTCCATTTTCAAGCTTTCTTTTCCCCGTTTAGAAATTCTGGTCATTTTAGCATTATTGCAAATTTTTGCGATTTTTAAAGCCTTTTTCATATTTTAAAAAAAATTATGAGAAAATTACTCTGGTGTGTAAATATATTATAAATAAGATAAAATGTTTATTAATATCTAATTTAGTGAAATTGACAGTGAGCCACTACAAAAGGGCCAAAGAGCTCCACCTTGCTCCAGAGCTGCGGGTTTCAGGCCTCTGGGTTAATCCAAAGTCCAATTCTAGGTTCCAATGTGTCTTTCCAAAGTCTAGTTTTCACTCCTTGTGTATCTTACATTTTGAGGATATAATCCCAAAATGAGGAGACCAAGATCCAGTGCTTCCTTTAGATATGATTTCTTTTAAAGTTTGTGTGACTGCAATACAAAAGGTCCCGGCCTTCCTGCGTTCACGCATACGGTGCCACAGCATGCTTTTGTTTTCATTGTCTTTGTCTGGATTGTCTGAGTTGTATTTGTTCAATTGTAATGGTGGGATATATATTATATATACGTTTACTCTTTGTGTTGCAGCAGCCTTAATCTAGAATTCCGGGTTTGTTTGTGAGCTTCCACTGACACATCCTCTTTTCTGATGGTTTTGACATTTGAACCGCTTTTACTGAATATTTCCTCCCAATTTAGATTTTTGTGGTTTGGTTAGAATATTATTCCGTTTTGCCCCAATGTAGCTTCTAGATGGCTCCAGCTTTAACACACCCTGACACAGTTGCCATGTGGACACCTGAAACCTGGAGCTCGCACGCATCGAGTGACGAGACCTCCCGTTGTTGCTTTTTGACGTTTTCAATGAGTTCAGCGAGGAGTCGCATTATTTTTAATCAAATGTGAGCGATCCTACAAACCCGGAAAAAGACGAGCCGAAGAGTGAAAAGTTGCTCCACATGGAATACAGATGAGGACACAGGAATTTCCGGCATGACTGCACAGATAAATAAAGTCATGAGTTCAGAGCTCGTGACAGATTTCAGTCACGTGGTTCCTTTGTGTTTGTCTGCTTTGATTCTCATTACTGCCGCACATGTCAGAAGATATAGCTGATTGTAAATCGAGAAATATAACGAGATGATATGAATACCTTTCGTCCTTATCTTTTTTGGAGGGGTGTTAATTCCAGGTGCTTTAGCTGTTTTACTTTATTTAGCTGTTTCTAGCCTAGATTAGATCATTTTTTCGAATCCTTGTGGCATGCAAATAAAATAAGAATGTAAGCAATATGTTGATGATAGTACAATAGTTCTCAGATCATGCTCCATAACTGCAGGGTGCAGACCTCGGCTTTAGAAAAACACATTTCAATCTGTAATTAAGATTTTCTTCAGTCTGGAATGAAAGAAATCATGAAAATAATTAAAAATAAAAAGCCTTTTCTGATGTTAAATAGAAATGGCTTTCAGTCAGGAGTCCCAAATGACTCCCACATGTTAAACACACATCAGGAGCTTAACGGGAAAGGAAGCATAAACACTCCTTCTCATTAATGGTGTGACATCACTTGGTTTCCAAAATCAACCTTCCACAAGCACCTTCTCTCACTTCTCGCCTCACTTTTTCCTGAGCGTGTTTTTAAGAAGAAAAAAAAAGAAACTCTGACCTTTCAACTCGCAGCCACATCATGTGCTTCTGTGTAATCCTGGAGCTGCAGTGAAGCGGGCCTTATCGGGGAGCTGTGAGTGAATCACCTGAGGATGTTTCTTCAACGTTTGAACCAAGAACTTTGGATCAACAAGCTGACGCTCAAACATCAACGTGGCAGCAGCTTCACACTTTGGGAGCCGGGCGGTGTGGCATTACTCCCAGTTAATTAAGAAGATGCTGACTAAGGTTTCTCAGACTCACGCTTCACGGCATGATTCAACAAAGAGGTCAAACATCCGGGACAAGGTGGAATAATTAGAGCTGTTCTGGACGACTAATTTCTCTGGAGGCTAAATACAACATGTAAAGCAATCAAGCTTCATATCAGCTTTATATTCTTGTACCAGATCAGTGTCTTTGGTTGAACTGCTCTGTGCAGTGGAGCTCTTATAAACCAGTTATTATATTACGTGTTTTCATTTTCTGAATGAATTTTAATCCATTCATATTTGATATTTCCACAAAGCGAGGCCCTGAGCATCAATATTTGACCAAAATAACTTATAGGCATAGTAAAGATTTGTTTTTATATAAACTATATCTTACACGAATCAACAGAATGACTTATTAACAGTTCTAATAGTACTTTAATACATTGTGCGACAGTATGTCTCCTAATCTTTCCAGTATCATAGTACTGCTTTACGGTCACTCAGTAAACTGTGTTGTGGTATTAAGTTTACTTTATAAAGTTTGTTTTTTCTCTCTCTATTTAAGTCAAAACTTCAAGAGCATTAACCACAGTTTTAATGATCAACTGGAAAATCTTCTCAAAGTTACGGCTGCATCCTTTTCTTATATATCTTTTCAATTAGTTTTTTGAAAGGAATGACTCCTGCCCGTGATTCACCGTCACTTCTGCAATTTAGTCTTTTACAGTATCTCTAACGTCTTCGGAAAACTATTTGTTGTGTTTTAATCTAAACACTTTTGTACAATACAACATGATCCTACTGCTAATAATAGTGATTTACAATGTGCTTTGACAGGAAAGCAGTAAAGAAGCAGCAATAACAATGAAAAGAAATTATTTAAAAAAAATAGTATGTGTAGGATCAATAAGTAATTTTTTATAAAAAAATTTATTGATATATTTAATTTAATTTTTCCTTTTTTTTATTACCAGGTAAGGTAACTGAGAATTGGTTCTCATTCACAATAACGACTTGGTCAAGAGGCAGCATACAACAAAACAAGGCTAACTGGAATTAAATTGAAGAAGTGTT
Organism: Lipophrys pholis; assembly: GCF_963383615.2. Classification (NCBI taxonomy): domain Eukaryota; kingdom Metazoa; phylum Chordata; class Actinopteri; order Blenniiformes; family Blenniidae; genus Lipophrys; species Lipophrys pholis. Next base: position 16,578,031 of record NC_137641.1, on the reverse strand, counting down.
GACAGAGTAAATAAAATGACCAATACCAAGAATAGAGGGAATATCTGGTGACTTTGAGATCTTTCCACAATGGCTACAGACACAGGGTAATAACTACTGTTATTATAAGTGAGCTGCTTCTTTTGTCTTCACTGGGAAGGTTTCAGATTCGAGTCCTCATCTGTCTACTTGTTGAAGTTCGATCTTTCTATGTCTGTCTGTTCCAGTTTGGTTCATGTGAGCTGGTGTATTCCTCACTTGACCTCTTCCTCATAAAGCATTGTAGTAACGTCTATGAGAGTTTATATATTAAAAAAAAAAACATTCTTGTGTGTTTCTGCCTGTTCTTTGTTCCCCGCAGCCCCCCGCGGCCCCACACTCCCCAGGATGAGGGACAGATCATCTTCGACGTGGACTTGACCGGCAGAAGAGACAGCCAAGTAAGCTCGTCTGCCTCACAGGTTTCTTCATCATTCTGCAGCTGTGAAGTCACTGTCCATCACACACACTCCACAAATCTTTAGATCCGGTGTTGTTTGCACTGGCAGAGCGAACGGGGCAGACGCAAAGCCTCCTGAACGGACGTGTGTGTGTTTGTGTCTTCCAGTCTGAGGAGGACGTCTTGGAGAAGGAGAGGGACATGGACATCCTGATGAAGGACGCAGATTGGGTTGCTGACTGGTCCAGTCGGCCGGAAAACATTCCCCCCAAGTAGGTCTCAACGCGAGTCAACAACAGCCGGCCGCGCTGGCGAGCACACTCAGCGACTGGTTTTATGCTGAGGAAGCAGCTCATCACCGCCACAGTATAAACACTTTAACGCACACACAGAAAGCCAGCTGCCGCCGCAACTTGGGAGGCGTCGGAGCGGCAATTTCCTACAATGCGAACGTGTTTTACGTGGCAAAGATTTTGTGATTTTTAGTTTGTGTCTTTGACATGGATTCCTTGCAAATTTTAGTCCCATAAACTGAGGTCCCATACTTGGAGCGAGTTTTACAGAATGAGCAGAATCTTTCTAAAAACATCCTTTATCTGAGGAAAAGACCCAAGTTATTTATTGTTCGCTGAGTTCCAGCTGTTAAGGAAGTGTTCATCAATCCATAATGAAAGTCAATACGTTGGTCACAATGTTCACAAAGTGTCTCCCTTGGACTGTGGCTTTTGTATTGGTGAGATTTCTCTTTTGTTCTCATTATGTTTGTGCATCGCAGACATTCATTCCTTATTCAAAGAGTTTCTCGGTTATTTATTATATATTTGCTTGTGTTGAGTTACAGTTTGTGTGTGTGATCCGTGCAGGGAGTTTCATTTCCGTCACCCTCGACGCTCGGTAACACTCAGCATGAGGAAGACCGGGGCCATGAAGAAAGGAGGCATCTTCTCCGCCGAGTTCCTCAAAGTCTTCATCCCCTCGCTGCTACTATCACACATCCTCGCTCTGGGGCTGGGGTAAGAGTCACCTTCACTCCATCTTGTTAAATAAATTTAAAAACAGAAAACAACTGAGGACAAACTTCTGCTCAGTTGGCTTAGAGACATGTGACCCAGCAGGGGGCGCTATAGCGCCACAGTCAGGACTCAGCCGTGTGGCTTCATTTTGTGTCTGGTGCTCACCTGCTAAGACGCTCCCGCGTTCACACTGTCCAGGACAGAAACTCCACAAACCAAGCTCCTCGGGTCAGATCGTAGTCAGGAAGCAGAGCTCAGACATCTTCAGTAACATTCTCTGAAGTTTGAAAAGGGCCGATGGCATATTGGTTGTATTTTTATTCATTTTAGAGTAATTGTTTGTGTCCGTGTGTATAAATGAGAAAGATATTCAAGATATTATCTTATGCCTTAGACCAGGCACGTCAAACGTAAAGCTCCTCGGCCAAAACCACCGAGGAAATTCTTCAAATAAATCAACGTTTTCTGAGAAATCGTCACAAACCTCTTGAGAGTAGCAACACAACAAAACACTGAGATCCGAGCTGAGATATCAGTGACGCTGCCGTGAAACTTGGCCACCTTGTTTCTATCAAATTAGCGTCATTGCCATGCTGTCGGGGTTAGTTTATAAAAACACCCATAATGCAACAGCCATAGGAGAAGTTTTCTGGACATTTCACTGTGTTGTGCAGCGGAAAGTTTCATTAAAATTGGCTGTAAATTGTGATTGTGGTCATTTTCAGCAGTAATTGTTTGGTTTTATTAAAAAACATAGGCATCCTCATCACGTATATATTTGGCACCACAACAAATTGAAACCTTAAAATGTAAAGTTTCTCATGGCACTATTCTACCAATGGAGATAAAATCGGGCTGTATGTGTTTGACACGGCTGCTTTGGACAAAGATCAGCCCGTTTCTCTGTGTTGACTCCACATCCAAGCAGTTTGTTTTAAAATAACATTTTACACTGTAGGAATGTTGGAGTTTCCTCCTCAAGCTGTTGTTCTTCGTCACGTGAAGCTCAGCGCCTTTTCTTTGTTTCTCTGTGAATTACGCCACTCCTATTAAAAATGTGCGACCTGCACAAAAGCATAGTTCTTAACGCAGCTTTGGCTGTAGTGATCACGTTCTCCTCATATTAAGCCTTTAAAGTCCTTTACCCTCTCGTGCCAACCAAACTAATCTCGCACTGAATCAGCGTAAGCCGAAAAGCCCCCAAACGAGGCTAAAAGTAGAAGCAAAGGTGGGTTTGCTTTCTGTGCACACGGGACAGAATCCACACATGAGAAATGTTCTTGGAGTCAGGTGAAGCTTCCTGCTGGTGAAAAGCCTTAAAGGGGCCCCTGAAGTGGCCTTCATGCAGATAAACATTAAGCAGTGTAAAAGAGGGAAACATACAGATAACTTCATTATTTAACGTGTTTAATGTGAAACTAGGCAATATAAGTAAGAGAGAATATTTAAATGATACTTGACCTTAAGAAATGATGGATTACCTTGATCATTGCAGCAATTATTACCAATCTGGAGAAAGTACTTTTATTCGTTTCATATATTTCTTTGTTAAAGCAAGCTCGCCTTTTTTTTATTTACCAAATTTAGGTACTTTTTTACATTTTGTTTCCCATCATAGAGCTGGACACGTTTTATTGAAACACACATTGTATGAACAGACATGTGCAACAGGTGTGAGTATTCCAGGCTTATATAATATCTGGCCAAACAGCCAATAAAACCTAAACCTCACATTATAAATATTCATCCAGACATAAACTCGGCATGAGAGACGATCCCGGTTGTTTGTGAGTTTAAAGAGTTGGCAGCAGTGAGATCACAATCATTTGATGAAAGTAGAATATTATGTGATGGCAAGCCGTTTGGTGTCAGAACAGTTTTTGCTCTTGCAACAAGAAGAGATGTAGAATCTCCTCCTGTTGCTGCTTTTATTGAAAACGTGCATGGCTGCTGGACGGAGGACAGAACAAGATGCAGTGTTTAAAAAAAAACCGTTCACCTTCGTAATCGTTTTCAAAAAGTTGAACTTCCAGTTTTTCTGTGGTGCCGAGTACCGTCGTCGTGTCAGTAGAACCCCAAAACTGCAACGAGAAATGATCAGTTTTCAGTTGAAAACATTGTCTTGTAAACGGGGCTTCGTTCCCTCGTCTCCCACTTCGTAAACCTCCAAGTTTGAAATCTGTTCTTACAAAAGAGTTGAGCTTCTTCTGTGTTCGGCCTCCCCAGAGTCTACATCGGAAAGAGGCTGACCACGCCAACTGCCAGCTCTTTCTGAAACCGAAAATGGAGAAAAGTGCCTGAGAGGTGGCCACGAGCTGTCGGAGAAAGTTTTTACTGTTGTGAGAAGAACCCCCCCCCCCCCCCCACCCACCCCCGCTACTCCTGCTCGCTTCCTTTCCTCCTCCATCCTGAGATTTGACATGTTCTCAGGTGAAGTGCATCCACCTTCTTCTCAATCAGCTCTTGTCTTATTGTCTGTAGATAACCCCCCCCCCCCCCCTTGTACCCCTCCCCCACCCACCCACTCCCTCACTCATTTATATAAGCTTTTCAAATACAAGTTAGATTATACTTCCCTTTTACTTCCCCCAGCAATTGGGTTTCAATCTATATATCGGGTGGGTTTCCAGGGAGGGACGCAGCATTAAACCAAACATTTACACACACACACACACACACACACACACACACACACACACACACACACACACACACACAAATTGTTTCAGTTCCCTCCGATTCACGCGACTAAAAGGGGAGTACTGTTTTCCAAACGACCACAGATTGTGCCACACTCGATCTCCATGAAGGGTTCGACCAAATTGGGAGTCGGCTACGCAGACTGAACCTGTGATCATGCCTTTATCTTTAATTTTTTAAAGTAGCCATCTTCTTTAGGTAATATCATCTTTTTTTATTTTTTATGTATTTTTACAAACCGTGGTGGATTATTGAGACGTTGTAACGATGAAGGCAGTTAGTTACCATAGTGGCCAAACCCCAACCACAGGCTCTCGTGAATTTGCGCTCGGTGGGGGGTGGGGGGGGAGCAGAGTGAGTTTCTGCCAGAAGAAAGATTTCTGTGACTTTTTTTGTTTCTCTCCCTCTCTCTCCCCTCGACGTTCTCTGTGACAAAAAGAAAAGTCTGTTGAGTTGTGCATATTTTTGCTCAGTGACAATAACTGGAAAGCAGGGTGCGGAGAGTTGCTCAGGCTTGCGGTGCGTCCCGTTCAGTGTGTTGCTACTTACAGTATTTTGTGGTCCGGGCTCGGCGACCTGTCCAAACCGCCATGTTGTTCATTTCCCCGCCGAAGCTTCCTGGTTGTTTTCCGCGTCGTGACCAGACTTTCCTCGCTCACTTTCACACCGTCTGCGTGCATTTTAAAGCTACATTAAATCCTCAGTGCAGTAATGCCACCTGCTGCCACACGGTGGTGTCGTGAGTCAACATGTCTGAAACGTTTGGCAGCTACTCAGTCGAAACCTGCCAAAACTACATGCTTCAGTTACTCCCTACTGCCACCAAGTGTGCAAAAGTGGTACCATTTATGTAATGTATCTTTAAATGATTACATGATTTGTTCCCCCCAAAACAATGCTTAAAAAGTTTGAGATTTGTAATCAGCTGATTTTTGATTTGAGGAGGTTTTGAGTGATTGTAGTAAAAAAGAAAAGAAGAAGTAGAGTGCTTTCATCAAATGATTTACTGTTATTCAAAGAAATGAGCTTTTCTTGAGAATTAAAAACACTTGAGCCAGCGCCGCTTTTTTGATATTCCAGTGTGTCAAAACAAAAAAAAAAAAAAAAAAAATAGACGAGAAAGATGCAGAGGTGTGAACTTTGGACGAGGCAGAAAGTACGTTTGACTTTTCATGCTCCCTCTCGATCGGCCACTGAAGTGCAGCAGCGTTGCGTCGACTGACGGGACGGGACGGGGGGGGTTTCCGTCTCGGCTTGAACGCTGAGGTATCTCTGAGGCTGAACTGCAGTCGGGTTTTGGTGCAACTCAATATTGTTTTGCAGGAAGTAGATATTCCCTCTGCGTTCATGACGCTGAACAGCATTTTCCTCATTTCCGGACAGAGTTAGTTGATTTTGGAATCAGATTGAGGTTAATTTCAACCTCATTTCTGGCATTTATCTTTTTTTTTTTTTTCTTCTTTATTTTAAATTCCAAAACAAAAGTCAACTTGTTGAGAACTATTTATAATGTATCCTCAAAAATACAGCTTTATTTCCACAGTGTAGAATATACTACACTTTCTCCTTGTAAACAAATGACCTGGTTGACCAATTTTGAAATGGATCAACTCAGCACAGCAAACAATTCTAAATAATTTCATCAACATGTTTAAATAAAAAAAGAATCATTTTGTTATCCGATTGAAATCAATAAAAAGAGTAAAAGTTTGAGCTGCGACCACGTTAACGTGTTGATTTGCGGTGTCTTTTCAGCCACAGAGATACTACACTGTTTCCAGTCGTGTTTGTACGAGTCGCTTTACAGAAGTTGTAAGTTGCAAAAGTGTTTTGTTTTTTTGTTTGTTCTTGATCTTAAGAAAAAGGTTGTGAAAGCTCGGAGCGGGAGTTTAACTCGGCTCATGTCTAAAAGCATGAAAAAAAAAAAAAGAAGAAGAAGAAGCCCATCCCCCTTTGTGGATGGCAGAGCCCGATGTGAAGAGGTTTCCCCTCAGACTACGAGGGTATAACAGTAGTTATTGTAATGATGCTTTTGCTTTAATCTCTATTTTTTTCCCACTACATTGGAGAAATTGATCAACCTTTTTGTCATTAAAGATTACCTGAATGAAGCCAATCGTCGACTTTGTCCTTTTTGATTTCGACAGAATTGATTAAAACAGCTCAACATGCTGACAGTTACTCAAACTTCATTTGGAGATTTTCTGATGGGCTCAACTGAATTAGGTCTTTATGGTGAAGAATTCATTAAAAACCCACAATCTAATTTTCTTCTTGGCTCGCAGACGGCACCGAGTGGTTGTAATTTGACACCAGCCTCGTCTCTAGCATGTACTTTTATCTGAGACAGGCGGACTGACTGGACCAGATGAATTATGACTAACAAGTTGAGTTCTTTGGGTTTTCCTGAATGGAGTCACACTAACATGTAGTTCAGAAAAACAAAATCAACTTTAAAAAGTAATCAAGTAAATCATTTCTAGAAAATTTCAAATCATCTCTGAAACTTATTTTAAACAGTGAAGAAAGGACTGATGTAGAAAATCAGGTCTTTAACTCCTGAGATTGACAACATTTGGTGTTTTCTTTCAGACGTTAAACCCAAAAGTGACTGGAGGGACAAACGTCAACATCTACCAATTTAAAATGGAGTTAAAAACTACATTTTAATCATGAATCACAAGTCCGTCTTCGGCCAGAGATTCATATTCCTCTCGAGGTTGTTCCTGTCTGTCATCAGACTTTAGGACGCTTCCATCTGAATGCTTCACACTCAATTTAGACTCAATTTAGAAGATTCATGGGAGGTGTAGCGAAGCCCTCTTGATTTTAAGTGGTAAAACATTTCTTTTTTATGTCTTTAAGAAAATTTATGTAAGTCACAAAACTACTAAGTTCAAAAAATTTACAATGGAAGTGTGTAATTTATTCCCAAAAATATTTTAAAATGTTTGCCGTTAACAGTCGAGTCACCACCGGGACAAAAAATGGCGGTGTGTCAGGTTAAAGAGAAAAATGATTCCGTCTAGTAGGTAAAATTTTTTTATAAAACTACCAACAATGTTGCATTGAATTTGGTTTGATTGAAGCAATGGACAGATTAAAATCTTTAGAAACTTTTAAATCTTTTAAAAACTGGAGAATGAACGTTTGAAACTTCAAGCTGAAGCGGCACCAGATCAACCACCCCCGAGGCGGAGTGTAAATCCAAAAAGTTTATTTAAGGGATTACTATTGGTAAAAGGTTGACAAGCACAGTTTTTTGGAAGTATCAAAACATCTGGATCCTGCTGAGAGCGGCGGGAGAAAGTTGCGCAGGTTCCAGGAACATCTGTTCTTCGCTCTGCCGCCTCGACCCTACGTGGATGAAGATGGATGTTTCAGCCTTAATGATTCCTCTCTTTGTCCTCCTCTGACCTGCTGATAGAATCTGACCCGAGAGCTCGAGATGTCTCCTGGTCCTGGACGTCTCACTCTTTGATCTACAGTTACAGTCAGACGGAACAACTGCAATCACGTCTCCTCTAACCAGCCCCATTTGTCCCGGGCTGGTGGAGGTCTGTTGTTTTCGACCTGTCGTCCTCGACTGCCCCCGGGTTTTCACAACATGACTATTTCAAGCTCTCCACAAATAAAAAAAATAAATACTTTGAGGTGTGAGGCTGTTTGACCTGCTGTGACTTCAGCTGCATGACGCCAGAGGCACATCAGTTCATTTATAGACACAATTCAACAAAGCAAATCAAGACAATGAGAAGAGATTAAAGTCATGGGGGAATTCTGCAACAGCAAGAAAGCAGACTTCTAGAAAAATCTCACATAATAAGTGCTGATTTTGAGCTTGTGGGTCCAGTGGAGTCTGGTTTAACGCTCGCACACTGTTCAGTGGGGAAACACTGCTCTCTAGTGGTAAACACAGTCTGCACCGTGTGTGTGTTTGCAAACAATTAATTCTACAATATATACAGATTATACACTGGGTTAAATCATCACTCTCAGTCCATCGTGCAACAATGAAACAAACACTAATTATGAAAACATGAATTAGATAAACACAGTATAAAGACTAATTGGCGCAGCAAAGAAAGATTTTTTTTATTTAAATGACATCCCACAAGGTAGAAAACAGATTGAAGATATAATCTGTCTTGTGTATTTCTAAATGAATATTATAAGAATATCATTATTGATTAAAATAAAGATGAAGACAATGCAATTAAAATAGGAGATTCAAGTATCTTTAAACTAAATTCAGTGGTTTAACAATTTACAGGATTATATATGAGGCTCTGAAAGAAAGGAAGTCAGTGAATAAAACTTCTTCTAAACAATGGGACATCCATATATTTGAGATTGTCACAAAAACTGAAATAGTCCAAGTCCAAATCAGACACTTTATATGAAAATATTGGACTATTTGATAAGATAAGATGTTTTTTTCTTTAACTGGACGCCATGATGATTATCATTAGATTTAAAAATCTCAAAATGCTTCACTTCGTATGGTGTCAACACAGAAATAACAGACAAAACAATTCATCTTATAATTCTAATCTATTCTTTAGGTAAGGATTAACAGTTCACAGTGTTCACTTTACACCACCTGTCAACCACAAATTGAGTATGTTCATCAATTGAAATACAGATGTTTCCTCAGTCTCATAACTTATTTACTCTTGTTGAATTGTCAGACTGCATGGTTGAAGCTTCTTATCTAAATAAAGTGTATAGAGGGAGTTAATATTCATATTAAACACTATAGAGGACACTAAAGAAAGTCAAACTAACTTAATTTGGCTTGAGATTCAAGTTATGATGGCATGAACATGCATTAAATTAGGTTAAATTGAGGTTAAACTAGTAACAGAAGGGGGATAATTCAAGTTATGGCTGAAGAATATCACTGAACACTGCATTTGGTCAAAAATCTTTAAAAGTGTAATCTGACAGACTCACAGTTACATAACTGATTGTGATTTAGGAAATTGTGACTTGTTTCCAGTCACATGTGAAAGTGTGAAAACTCACTTCAAAGTGGATAAGAGTGAACATTTCCTGATATTTATGTGTCTCGATGGAAGAGCCTGGTGAACAATTCTGGTCAATCTGATTGAACAAATGTCAAAATTGTGAAAATACAAACAGTAATCCTGATAAATGATTCAAAACACATCCCTGAATAATGCATCAGTGTAAACGGAGTCCCAATAAAATAAGTGGTGTGTAAGTAACCACACCCGTCTTCCTCCCTCGTCCCTCCGTGGAGGCTCAGGACACCTGTTCTCAGCCAATCAGGATGCGGTGAGCCGGCATGGCTCCTCCCACTGCAGCTGATGGTGCGTTGCCATGGGTTACAGGGTGGTGGCCGTCTCCGTCTCCAAGTCTCTGGTGAGGAGGCGCACCCTCTCCTTTCCATCACCTCACCTCCACACCTCCATATCTCCTCATATCCTCAGCTGATCACCTCCTTGTCTCCTCGACTCCTCGTCTCCTCGACTCCTCGTCTCCTCGACTCCTCGTCTCCTCGACTCCTCGTCTCCTCGTCTCCTCGTCTCCTCACCTCTCTGTCTCTTCAGGATCACACATGTTGTGCAGCAGCTCAGCAGCTTTTTTTCTTTCACACATTCACCTCTAATTAAATTATACGTTTTCATTGAATGCAATACTAGCAGTTATCACTGCAGTTAAAAGTAACTAGTTACTAACAAATACACTCAGTAGTGTATTAGTTAGTAACTAGTTGGATATGTAACTAGTTGAGTATGAATAGTTTTTGTACCTTTTGGTGTTAGCCCGCTTAAACTATATTCATGCTTCATTCCCATTAGAATTTCATCTGGAGTGGCCGGATTAGTGAAATTACAGCCTAATAATTTGTAATTAATCTATAACCCTGGATTTAGTCTTTGTTTCCCATATGTACTAATACTAATGATCATTCATGTAGGCTTTGAGTTTGATGAGGAAAAACTTATCAGCCGTTTCAAATATTTGTCTGCATCCTTCTGTGATTGAACGGCTCAAAGACTCACTGATCAGAGTTTTATTCTAATTCTTTATACTGAGTGCCAAGTCTCGGAGCTTAGAAATATCCTTCAACATGTCACGGTTGAAATATCAAAACTACACATATTTGAAGAGTTCATGTTTTCCTTGACTTCGCAGTTTAAAAATAAAATCTGTACATTTTCTGTAAATCTAATAACATCTTTGTTGCTCCGTTAGAACACGTCCAATATTGTCTTTTGTTTGTTATTTTGCAGGAATGTGACTTTCAAACTATTGTAACGAACTCACTCCAACTAAAGACTGCAACTTTTATAGCTGCATCACTTGTGATATCCTCGTTATCAGTAGAACACATGGCTCCTTTGCAAGGAGATTTGTGTGTTAAATAAATACAGTCAATTTTGTGGAGTTTGCACGTTCTCCATCTGCACGGGGAAGGAGTGCAGTGAGATAAGCTGGAATAACACTCATTTGTTTCTGCTGCGGTTCGGTTGTTGAATGGATGGATGTTACTCGACTGCTTCTGCACAGGATTTGCCCCACGTGGGTCAGTAAAGAACTCGATCTTGACTTAGTTTTTCTACCTTCATCTGTACATGAATGTAACATGGGGAAGTGATGTGCTGGCTATTCCAGACCCCGACATCCTTATATAGGTTATAAAAACTGTGTTCTTTAGTATTAAAAACACACATTCAACCGGCAGCCTGGAGCTCCAACAGTTCCAGCCCCGTTGTGTGCCGTCTGGTCTGGGGGAAAACCCCCCCAAACCTTTTTAATTAAAACTTTATTTGACCTCCATGAGGCTGGAAACACGGAGGAAATCAAACAATATCAGGCAACAGATGGTATTTCCACTCCGTTGTTGTGCTCGGGCCTTTTTCTTCAGTGAAACATTGGATTTCTGTTTGAATCTCTCCTCAACACGACATCAGACTGTCTGAAGAGCTGAAGAGGGCTGATAATCTAATGGGTGTTTTCAGTGGGTGTGTGTGTCTGTGTGTGTGTGTGTGTGGGGGGGGGGGGGGGTTGCTCTCGTCCTGCTGATCTCACCACTTGTCCTACATCTGTTCCTGGATACCACGGCCGTGACTGTCCTGTCCAGGGACCAGACTCTTCCAACTGTTTGTAGGGCGCGCTGCCAACTTTCCCCCTCTTATCGTCCTGCAGCGGCCTCTGGGTGGGGGGACGTTTGTTTTGTTTTGGTGAAGAGGGGAGGTGTCGGGGCCCGGCTTTCGGGACATTTCCACTCCCACATTCCTTCCTCTGATTCTCAACACATCAGGCAGTTTTGTCCACCCACTGGCAGACAGCGGCTGCCCACCTCGTTGTTATGGAAACTGGGCCCACATGGACTCGCCGCTCCAACGCTCGCCGTGGCCTCTTGTGCAGGAGAGCAATGGTCTGTGGTAATGGAAGCCAGGAAGCAACAGAGTGTGTGAGAGGACTTATTGATCTCCATGCAGCACTGATTTATTTCTACTTCGCTGCCATTTATCCACCGTATGTCTGCATCGGGGAGGGAAAACACATCGTGCTGATAGTAAAATGAAAATCAGAATATCGATTCAAACATGAGAGGTGATGACGTTCGTCACACATAAAGTTAACATTTAACATTTACTACGATGCTTTTAGAATGAGAAATTCATCATTCACCCTAGAATGGAAACGCTCAGCAGTCGGAAGGACAGGCTTTGTTTACGAGGGAAAATATATTTACGATGGACTATTTTAATTGCAGGAAAGTTTCATGAAACGTTATGATCATTTCAACATGGTGACCAACATTCCTGATTTCTGAAAAACACATATCGACATTAATCACCGTTATGGAGCAGCAGTGTTTTTACTTACGTTTCATTAAACGCCTGACATATACATTTTTGTTGTTGTTGGTCTAATTCTCATTTGTGCAGTAATTGTTCACGGACAATGGTTTCAGAAATGTTCTTGAACACGTGCAGTTTTCCTATTTGCCAAATTCTGATCTCATCTCTTGTGTAGAGAAACTGCTCTGGTTTCTATGAATATTTTTATAATCTTGTTAAAAGCAGGAAACAACCACACCTGTTTTCTGGTGAACTGCTGCACAGTTTTCACATTTTACTTTATCCCACAGTAAAGAATCAGATCTAATCCCGCTCTAAAATGTTATTTTTATGCCCTTTTTTAACTTTTCTGAATGATGTTGCTTGTATTAAAATAAAAGTTTGTCTACATTTGTTAAAAACATCAAATATCTAATATTTTGTATTACATTTGTTATCTTCACACACAAGCTTATATTGAAGTCCACGTAAACCTTGTGTGCAGTGTGGCCTTGTATAAGCAGGCTGCAGCTTGACTGAACTGTAAACTGCGTCGCAAGTATTATAACCTTGTCAGAGACGACAGTCGGAGCCTGAAAGTGCCAAGTGGGCAAAGTCTAAAAAAAAAAAAAAAAACCCCAGTAAGCAAGTGTTCTTGGAAGAGGATTTTTGCAGCAGTCAGAATCGATAACATGAAAATAGTGAGTGCAGTGAGTTTACAGATTGACTGTGAACCACTGAGGGGATTTCAGCTGGAGATCTGAGACTACGGGTTGGAAATAATTCACGAACTACACTTGATCTCATCCAAAAGACCGAGAAGGAAATCAGTCCAGGATAGTTAACAAAAAGGTTGAACAATAGAAGATGGATGGATGGATGGATGGATGGATGGATGGAAGGATGGATGGATGGAAAAATGAACACATCATTTCCAGCTTGTTGTCCTTTTCCTTCCTGCTCTCTCTGCATGAGAGCCACATCTCATTACGACAAACTCCATTTCATCAGTGATTCAGCATTTTCTCGCTCCGTGCCCCCCCCCCCCCCCCCGCTTTGCCCCCTTTGTTGTTTGCCTTTGTTCTCCTTTTCTGTAATATATACTTTTTTTAATGTTCACATAAAAAGACATTGTTGTAATTCTACTAAAGCAAGGTAGAATTGAATGTGTTCTGTTATTTCAACCATCTACTTCAAGGGTTTTAAACTCGTGTTGGTCTAATTTGACCTGTAAAGTGATAGTGACTGTTTCCTCTTTGTTTCAATGCAAAGAGGAATGAATACATGATGAGAAAGTTTACCTTCAATACAACACCTTTGTGGGCAAATTGACGAGGAATATGTGACATTTCAAAATTGTATTGTTCAACAATGATGTTTTTTGTTTATTACAGGAAACAGTCAGCATCAGCTCGGGTCTCTGTGTTGTGCTCAGTCTCACTATAACACTGCAATCTCCAGTAAACCAATTAGAAATAGCAATTATTTTGATATCACACACACAACACACATAACAATAAATTACTTTCTAATGTTTATAATTTATAATGACAGCCAGCAGGCTGGATTGGACTGTTTGGGGATTTTAAGCCCACCAGCCTTTCACTATTCTGTATTGATTTACTGTCAGAAATTGCATGGAAGAACATTTTCTTCTCTGTTTTCCTTACAAATAGCCCCTGATTGTAACCACAACCATAACCCTAACAGTCATAGAAACTTAAAATAAAGACGGTCTGATACAGCGTGTCAAATATGCTCCCAGTAGGCAAAACCACCCAGCAGGAGGTTCAGTCTGGATCAAATTCACACTGAAAAGTATAATAATGACAAAAGTTATTTTTTGCCCACTGGAGTTTGCATCATTTTAGTCAGAGTAGTAATACATATTGAAGATGCACTTTAAATGTTCTCAACATATATATTTTTTAAATGAACCTGAACATTTAGTAGAAATGGGGAAATCTTTATTATTCTATTATTTTATAGATATTTATAGGTTATGAGTTATTCTTTTACTGATCCAGCATATTTGGGATTACATAATTCTACATATGGCCCCTGAGTTTGACATTACTGGTATGAAATATTCGAAACATAATTTTAGGATACAATCCGTCTGCTTTCATTGAGTCTGTGCATAAACTTTATGTATGCTGCATGTGACATAAGGTCTGGGGTCGGACACTTTTATGACCGAAAGTACCGTTTGTGCCACTTTCCAATGAATTAAATATGACTGGAGCCACAAAACACATTCAATCTTTAAAACGAGGCTAACAACTCGTAAAGATTTATATTTAGTTTTACTATATTGAACTGAAATGAAGACAAACTGTATCGGTTGCATTTCACAAAGTAAACATTTCATTACACTTCCAATTGTTTTGTACCTGATTTCTGGAGGTTTGAACCTTTTTCACCATTTTTTTAGACAGTTGGGACATACTTACAGTTTTAACCTTTTTGCTCTTTTTGAAGAAGTTCTATGTGGAGTTTTTTTTTTTGTAGACGGCTGTGGCTCGGTTGGTAGAGTAGAGCAGTTGCAGGTTTGAGTCCCTATCTTTCGAAGTGTTCCTAAGCAACACGTTGAACCTCAAACTGCTTGAAATGGATTGAGCACCTTGCATGGCACCCACACCCATTGGTGTGTGAATGTTTGTGTGAATGGGTGAATGTGATTGACAATCTAAAGTGCCTTGGGGGCTACTCATGCAGTGGAAAAGGACTGTATAAATGAGATCCATTTACCATATTTACCCTATTTTAGAATCCTAGTCATTTTAGGTTTTAGCAGGTTTTTTTCTTCCCCATTTTTAGGGGGTTTCGGCTATTTCCCCCCCATTTTTTTCCCCATTATAGTACCTTTTTTTAAAGCCATTTTTTACCCAACAGTTAAAAGTCCCTGAAAAATGGACTGTGTGCATAAATCAAATGAAAACAAGACGAAAACTTTACTTATAGGTATAATTTCCTGAAAAAGATTGAGGGATCCTCTGCAGGAGGGCCAAAGAGACACGTGTGTTTCCGGGGCAGCAGGTTGAATATGAATATGAAAGTTGAAAGTTTATTTGCAGGTTGCCAGGTGAAGCCTTGACTCATCTGTGGCGGGATGAGCGAGGAGGAGCTCTGGGTGTGGTGCTGAAGGGACAGCGCCCCTCATTGTTGCACTGGGTGTGACTTTATTGGGAACTGTCCGCGGTGCTGATCTCCAGCCCCCCCATGAGCTCAAGCACAGCTCCGTCATTTCCCACAGGTAGTCCCCCCCCCCCAAAAAAACCTAAAACATCCCCCTCCTCCCCCTCCACCGACACCTTATTGGATCTTTATTTCCCACCACATGCTGACTAATAACGACCAGCTAATTTGAGTCATGAGTAAGCAGTTTGAAGTAGCTGATGTGTAACCTGGGGGGTGGAGGGGTCCTCTTTTCTTTTCTTCATATCAGCGGCTGGAGGTGCGCTCCTCTCTCCACAGTGGGAGTGTTTTCATGCAGCATTAAGCCTCACACACATTTTTTTTTTGTCACAGTGCGACCACCTGCGCGTGGAAACTGGCAAAAAGGCGGCGGCTTGTCCAGAGAGGAAAAAAAACCCCCACAAAAAACAGAAGGGATCAACGCAAGAAGCTGAGGAGCGCGTGCAGACAGCCACTCCGCTCGGTGGAAACATAAAGAGGAATTATAATAATTAGAAGAAAAGAAAAAGAAAAGAGAAAAGGCATGTCGACCGCCGGGGATATACCAGGCTTTTTCAACAGTATGGGCTCCGACAGCCCCGCCAGGCCCAGGCAGAAATTCTGTGGCATGTTCTGCCCGGTGGAAGGATCCTTCGACAGCAAGACGCTGGACTTTGACGCGCTGTCCGCGTGCAGAGGAAGGAGCGACAGCCGAGTCATTGACCGGCAGACGGACATCACCCAGCCCAGGAAGGTGGAGATCACTGTCAGCACCGGCAAAGAGGCGCTTCAGAATCTGGATGACAAACGGGTACATTTTTGTTGTTGTTGCACATTTGTCTTTGTTTTTTGCGCCTTTCCCTCTTTCAGTGTTTTCTTGCTGTCATTTCTAACCTCGGTGCACACTCTGCACTAAAGCTTCGCCCAGGTGCGCACGAATGTGTCCGTCTGCTCCCACGATCAGTTAATTTAAGCTCATACAGTCAGTGTATTACCTTTTAGACAACTTGGCCTGACTACATTTCCCATAAAGCATTGTGATGCAACAGAGGGTCCACCACCGCGCAGAGCTGCCAGAGGGAGTGGCTCTGCCCTGCTGCTCAGAGCTGTTTGATTTCGCCTTATTCTGCTGCACTGTGCAGCTCACTGGTGACTAAACACACGCCAACTCAGTGTTTCCCCTTCTCTGAGTGAGGAAACACACGCACGTTCTCGATAAGCATCAAATAAACACGTTTCTCTCATGATCTTGCACCAATGCAGCACCGCTGCCCTTCAGTTTCTTCAAACCAATGCAGAAAGTGAGGGCGTGGAGGTGATGGAGAAGTAAGATCCAAGTGGTCAAACAGTTTTTTGGAACTAACCATATCAGTGTTTCCTTCACTTAATATCTAAGCACTCGGGAGGCTGTTAAAAGCTTTGGGTGGTGGTGTTCAGCTCGGCATCATGTTACATATTGATTTCCAAGCGTTAGTCACTCAACCCACCCTTTACTCAAATTCGTATAGTCTGTATGTTTAAGTCAAGTATTGTGGTACAAGACATCACTCTGAATACCAGTCAAAAGCACTGGAGTGCAGGTCTGCTCATGCAACAGCACTTCAGGTACTTCAACCCCACTCCTCTGGTTTCCAAGCTTAGTGGGTGAAAGTTCACTTATCTTTATGAAAGTAAGGCTAGTCTCAATTTTAAGGGAATAAACAACAGATTTCAAACCGTGTTGTGCTGCGACTGGGGCTGCACATTAGTGTAGTGGTCAGGTCTTTATTTCAGGTCTTCCGATTTTCTCTCGCTGCCTGAAAACGTGTTTTATTTGAATTATTGACTCTAAATTGGGAGTCTGTGTTTGTCAGCAGTGATTGCAATCAGCTCCTTATGCAAGTTGGATGAAGCTGTATCGAAGATGTTGCTGCGACTGCAAACTACAATTTGTCCCTTCCAGTTTTGGAATACAGCTTTAGGCCACATGATACTGGAGCGAGTTAACCTCTGCCTTTGGCCCAACAAGAGAATGAGAAACAACAGGACGCGTTAACAGACCAACATCCAATCCAACTTATAAAGCACATTTAAAAACAACACAGTGGACCAAATCTAAGATATAATATATAATCATAAAATGTTGTAACAACCAACAATGTGATAAAGGCCAATACTGTAATAAGATTTTTGATCCAATAACGTAATAACATTTAGCCAATAATGTGTTATGTTAATATAATAATTTCCAAATATTATAACTTCAGTCAATATTGTTAAAACAAAAAAAAAATGCATGACTTGAAAATAATAAATTTGCAGGTTTTTGTGCAGTTTGTTAATCAATATTGTTGACGGGAAAGTCGTCATATTCATTCACCGAGGAAATATTCTGCAACACACTCAGTCACAGTTGTAAAACATATTCCACTATTCTCTTAATTTATTGGCTTTATTTGCATTCAGAATGGGCAAAATCGTGATGTAACTGCTGCTACAAGTGCAGCACACTTGTCTCACTTGGAGAATGTTATGTCCAGGTTCTCTTCTTGCAGAGTCTGCACTTTCTCCCTGTAATCTGGTTTCTTCTCACAATCCAGAAAAAATTCATTCATACGATGCGATTTGGTACAGACTGCAAATGTGGTCTTCACTCTTCAGCACCATGTGACTCTGAACTGGATAAAGCAGTAATCACATGTAGATTATTTCTTCTCCAGGAATGCGAAATGAGGGGCCACATAGTGGTTAGTACTCTCGCCTCACAGTGAGAACTTCCAATTTCTCAGCCAGGTCCCTTGAGCGTGGGTTTCCTCCGGGTACTCTGGTTTCCTCCCACAGTCCAAAAACTTGCATGTGAGGTTATTTTGACGTGAATGTGAGTGTGTGTGGTTGTTAGTCGCTCTACGTTTGTCCTGTGATGGACCGGTGACCTGCCCAGGGTTTAACCTGCCGTACTGTGCTGCACTTTGCTGCTGTATTTTACTTTAAACTGTCTTGATGCTGCTGACTAAGGGAGTGTTTGCACTCATTACCGCTAATGCCCCTGCCTATCTTATATTTTGTGTGGTATACAATGTTTTACTATGTTTATAAGTGTGTTTTTACTGAGTTTACTGAATTTTTTTTACTATTTTTAAATTGCCCTTCAAGGGACAGATACTACTAAAGTGGAAGGTTCCCTCGCTGTAATAAACTGTTTTCAGCGCCCTTTGACCCGGCACAGAAGATGGAAGGATGGATGAATGTGAAATACACATTATGTGTGTTTCCTCGTCCCAGCAACTTTCTCACAGTGTTTCTAGAGAAACTACCACAAAGGAAGAGCTATATGTGTGTGAGCAGGGGAATAATGTCCCTGTGAGCTTGTGCTGCTCAGATTAAAAACTCTTCTTTGAGTGGAGTTGTGAGGTTAAGATGGCGCTGCTGGCTCTTCCTCCTGTCTGTCGAGCGGCTGGATGGTTGCAGGGCTGCGCTCCTCTAATCCAGGGAGAGCGATTGATGGCATTAGTGGCTCTCTCCTGTCAATGGGAGCAGGGCGAGGCTCTGCGCATGCTCCGTGCAGTTCTTTCTTTTTTTTTTTTTTTTCTTTTTTTTTTTTTTTTTTATGGGAACGCGCCTCCTGAAGCGGACCCTCCTCTTCCTCCTCCTCGTCTGACTCCGTCTGGGAAAGGAAGGGAAGGTTTGGCGCATCGGCGGAGACCGGGAGGTTGCCACAACAGGACGCGATCCGGAGTTGAGAAGCAAGTTTTTGTTTGCAGTTTCGCGGCCTCCCGAGAGGATCAGCTGTGCTCATCATCATCATCGTCATCTTCCTCACTGCCAGCGCTCACGTCCCCCCCCCCCCTCCCCCCCCCTCCCTCCCTCTCCAAGTCAGTGGCGTTATTTCATTAAGAGCGGACCGGTGAAGATGTCTGGCTACCAGGGAAAGAAGAACATCCCCCGCATCACAGTGAGTGAGCAGTGTGTGTTCTGTCTGAGTGTGTTGGGAGTGTTGGGAGTGGATCCCGGGCCGGGGTCCGGTGTCTGGATCCCTGGATCCCCGGGGCCTGGTGCTACCGGTGCGGGTGTGGGCTGCAGGATGTCACCGGGGCGGCATGGCTCACTGCGCCTCCACCAAACCTCTCAAATCCAGCTCATTTCTTCATGCAAACTCCTACTACTGAGAAAATCACACCCGCTTGGGAGTAAAGGTAAAAGGCATATCGACAAAAAAAAAAAACAGTTAGTGAGGCGAGGCGAGGCTCATAATTTATTATTACCATTAGATTTTGCAGCATCTTTGCGGCAAGTGCTCCATGCAGTCCGGATCAGTTCGGGCATGTGTGTCTGGGTCGTTTGCATGTTGTGCACCCTGTGTGCGCCCCTCTTTGTCTCTGCAGGCGAGACACTGGAGCTTTTCTCTCCGGTGGTCTTTTGTTTGGAGCGGTGCGTCTGGTGCATGGCCGCCCGGGTGGCAGCGCACAACAACTGCTGGAGCAAATGCCGCTCTGCATCCGCTGGAAACGCACCGCAAGAAAAAAAAAAAAAAGAAAAAAAAAAAAGGAACCCGGCATGCATTCACTCCCCCCCCTCCGCTCCCAGAGGCTCCCCCACTCCCCAACTTTACAAAACGAGCTTTTCATCGGCTCTGTTTGTGCACCGAGGAGTTGGAGACTGTGCCATTGTAGGCCGGAGTGTGTGTGTGTGTGTGTGTTTTCTCCTCCTGGATCGGTGGCGGAGCTGCAGGGAGGATGGTGCTGCTGCCTCAATGGAAAGTAGAGAGAAAGCAGGGTGGGGTGGCTGGGAGGGAGGAGGGAGGAGGGGAGGGATGGAAGGAGGGAGGGAGGGTTCAGTGGCTCCTATTTCCTCCCATGTTTCTCCCTCAGCTGTGTAAGGAGGGGGAGATGCAGGAAGGAGGGCGAGGAGTCTTCATCCAGAAGTCCAGTAATTGGGTTAAAAAGACAAGGAAAAGCTTGCATGAGATGCTCATTATGTGCCAAACAGATGGAGTCACCCCATCTCAATAAACAAATCATCCAATAAGCCTCATATGAGCCATAGTGATCCATGAGGCCTCCTGGGAGGAGGCCCGAGGGGTCAGGTGGTGGCTCAGGAGTCAACACAGTGGGAGGTTCTTCCTGCACGTCCATCCATCCATCCATCCTGCACATGTTTTATTTTCAATATTTTTAATAATATGCATGAAAAGAATCTGATCAAGTTTGATTAACTCTTAATATGATAACTCTACCAGATGAGAAATTCCCATTTCCAAGATGAGAACATTTGCGTGACCCGTCCAGTACACTCAGTACATTTAGAAATAATGATATCAGCCAGTTTAAAGACTTCCACGCAAATAGGTGTCGGCTGTTCCCTTTTACAAGAGGCAATGCAGCAAGTCATTGCAAATCCTTAGTAATAATCGTCTATTTTTTAAGCTGGATCCCCTTCCTGTGGCAAACAGGACTGAAATACTACCATAGTGCACCACCAGGGGGACTGTCTTCTACACTAAGGAAATGACTGCTTTTTTGTTGCTAATAAGCTACATATGCTAATAAAGAAATACCATTCCTCATTTAGATCCAAAAATGCTTGAATGACGATACAGTTTAAGTCTTGAGGGTAAATTTCCCACTTTCCCAGTGAGAACTTTCCAGCTTAACAGCGATCAGGTGTATTCTTTCCACATTTTCCACATTCTAATGAAGGCACCATTTCAAGATCACGAGCTCATATTCTAGTATCAAAGCTCAGCAGAGAATAATCTCTCAAAAACTATGACGGTTTGTGTTTCTGCCTCCTTGGATGTGACACTGGTATCCTCACTAGCGTGTGTGACCTGCCAGCAATGAGAAACACATCAAATATCCAGGACGGATCCGTCAGCATGACCTCCGTCTTTCAAATTTGTACAAGAAATTATATACGAAACCAATTTTTTTAATCCAGCCGGGAGAAACACTTCTCATTATAAGACAAGGCTTTCTCATAGAGAAAGTGCCACCTCAATGCAAAAGTCACATCTCTTCAACAAGTTTGCAAGATCATTCAAAAAGTTGTTTATTAGATTTCTCATTCAAGGTCCGATCAATCATCTCGCCGGGCTGCAGTCTCTTACTCAAGATGAAGCGCCATGTTCATTTTTACAGCACGCTGTAAAATAGCTGGTAAGGAGTCGCCTTTAGAAGAAATCACCTTTGCCGCTGACCTGCTTCTTTTTCTTTGATGCAACGTTCAAGAATAGGCAGTCTATCCATTTAAGGCCTGACTTAATCACTGCAGGGACTACAACGCCCACTAATCCTCTGATCTCTCCACCAACCGGCTGCTGCGTCTCCAGCCAACGACAGAGCATAAACTCATGCTGCCTTTTTTTCTTTTCCCCACCGTGATACCAGGAAATATTTCCTTTCATTGTCAGAAACTCCATCTGATCGCTAATAACAGCACAAAGTAGTGGAATGCGTCTTCGTTTCTTGGTTGGATTTCAGTATGTTGACCACATGGGAAAGCAGATGCACAAACACATATTTTGTATTTTTGTTGGCAGGTTGTGTTTGTTTTAAGAGCTTTTTTGCTTTTATGTACTTGAAGAAATGCAGTCTGCACCAGTTATTCATTCTTTACAATCTCAGGTAACCTATGAAAAAAGGAGAAATCCCTGGATGCTGTACCTGCACATTCAGTGGAACTTGGTGAGATTTGATTCCCATTTTAATGTGGAACTCACAAGGATCTGCAAGAAAGGCTGCAGAACATCTCTGATCTGCCAAAACTCTACAGTGAAGCCAAATGCTAAATGCTAGTGGACACGCCCACTCTCACCAACATACAAAAGCAACGGGAGGGTTCTAGGTGAGATGCCCATCGTAGAAAGTGTTTGACTAACAAGCCTGGAGCCTGTGTGTAATACCAGCTGCCCCACAAAACAGGTCCAGGTCCTCAGGTTGAGAACCGCTGGGTTCGTCAGTTGGTGTATCAATGTAAAGTGTTTGGAGCAGTGATGCGCACGAGTCAAATAAAACCATCATAACAGACTTTGAAGAACATAAGAGGAACATGGGGATGCTCCTGCATTTGACTTCCTTGAAATTGTTTGGCTGACCAGAGACCAGACGCAGGGGGATTGGGAAACACTGGTTTTGAGCAGCAATTTGTGAGCTGCTTGTTTTCACAAGAGGAAGCTGAGTTCAGTCTTGTTTACTCGTTGTGGCTGCAAGGAATTACTAACGATAGTTTAAGTTGTACACATATTAGGTCTTGTATGCACTGTGGAGTGTGTGTGTGTGTGTGTGTGTGTGTGTGTGTGTGTGTGTGTGTGTGTGTGTGTGTGTGTGTGTGTGTGTGTGTGTGTGTGTGTGTGTGTGTGTGTGTGTGTGTGTGTCGGGAGGCCAGATGGACTCAGATCAGCTGCACAGACTTCAGGGACGTACTTATTGCACCTCTCATCAAAAATGAATGAACCTCCTGGAAATGCAGCTTCCCTGCGACACAAGAGAGATTTCTTCAATCAATCTGCCAGAAAAATAATCAACACAATTTAAAACAAGCATTAATACAGTCACATATTATATCTTTGCTTTTTTTAAAGCATTTACAGTGAACCTGAAACACACACTCAAAGACATTATAGTGAAGACATGCACTGACTAGCGAATGCCGGCCTGTCCAGCACTGTAATACCACTTTGGACCACAAGAGGGTGCCGTAGGTGACGCGTGTCTTTATGGCGCAACATCACCACCTGGTGGACAACAGTAAGCAAATGTTCAAACTAAATGTTCGTTCTTGATTAATCAAAAATATTATTACACGTATTTGGTATTTGTGATCTGACGATTCCTATGACTACTACTACTACTACTATATCTTTATGTGCTTCTACTTTAACTACTAGTACTGCCCCTATTATTTCTTCATTAAACGTAGAAAGAATCAGAGGGATGATTTAGTTCATTAAGACCATTTTGACATGACAGTATCAAGTATACCCTCTTTCTGTAATCAGTTATTTGATAAGTTAAGTTCTCGCTCCTGCAGAAGAATCAGGCGGAGTTATTAATACACCCACCAGGAGCAGTTTAGCCTGATGTGCTTTGCAAGGATAGAAAAGCTGATAAAAGAACAGTGAAAATAGGAGCGAGGAGGTTGTTTTAGGAAAGTTAGGAATCCTTTCAAGAACCAGTTTGAGGAGGGTAAAAATGGAGCGGAGCTATTTCCAGGCTGTCCTGGATTAAAGTCTCTGTGACAGCAATCCTCGGAGGATGAGCCATCATCGGCTAGTTTACACACAGTGCTGTAGTCATCCCCGGCGATCGCTCCGTGTGTGTGTGTGAGTGTGTGTGACTGTGTGTATATGTAGACAGTATTAAGGCAGTATTCATGCTGTTATGACCAAGTAGCTCGCAGCGCTGTCTCCACAAACATCAAACACACACACACACACACACACACACACACACACACACACACACACACACACACACACACACACACACACACACACACACACACACACACACACACACACACACACACACACACACACACACACACACACACACACACACACACACACACACACACCCACACAGCATGCTGAGAGTCCAAGTCAGCCGCCTCCAGGCACATAGTGCACAACGTCATCCCGAATTCCCCCATTCATAAAGCCAAAGTGTGTGTGTGCGTGTGTGTTATATATCAGTGGAACACAGAACAGAGGACCATGTCATTGAGTAACAATATCACAGTTCCTCTAGCTGCTCTGTGCCCTCAGCAGACTGAGGGAACGGGTTGACTCATGTTTGCTGATTGTAGAATACATTTTTCTTCTGTCTCATGAAGTAATGATTTGTGAGTGAGATACTGAGATTACCTGCTTGGTGAATTAGCTGCTTTATGGAGACATGATGTTCCGTTTAATAATAATAATTAAAGGTGCTGAACTGAAATAAGAATGGCATAAACTGTATGTTTGTGAAGATTCTCATCCAGCTCACGTTACATTTAACTTGTTTAAAAGGCATTCAAGTCGTAATGTTTGATATTCTTATTAAGAAAATTGGACAAACTTAAGATAGTCATCAAAATGTAAAGAAATGTCATAATGTAAGACGTGTTGTGTGTCACATGGACGATCATTGACGTTAACAGGATGATCAAACAGTGCCAGCCTTGTAATATCATTTTCTACCACAAGATGGTGCAGTGAGTCCCTCACATATCAGTGCAATTGCTTAAATCAGATAATACCAATTAAGTATCAGAAAGATTACGTGGTAGTTTCGCTGACTTGTTTCAGAAAACGTAATAACGTAAACAATAATAATAAAATAGATATGAGAATTCAAGCATTTATTTTTTTTTTGCTTTACTTTGCCATTGTCAACACAAATGAGGTCAAAGATTTTGCCGCATTGAACTTTGTCCTAAGTTCTCCATCAGTTTAAATCAATCTTTAATTTCTAATGGAGAAGGACGGCTTTTTTTTCTCCAGTCGTTGAATTTTTCATAGAAAACGTGTTACAGTAATTCACAGCTGCTCTCAACATCATGACATTTGGGATATTTTGGTTTTTATAAACGTATTATATATTTCCTGGAAATGCACGTTGTTTGTCGATGTAATTGTGTAAATGTATGCGTAAATGAGACAAATTGACACTGTAGAATAGGATAGACTTTACTGTAAATCCACAGTTGTGACGTTCATAACAGGAGAATTGTGCTTTGGATCAACACGAACTATGTTCCAGTACCTGTTTTAACAAATAAAGCCTCTAATTTATTTTTATACTCTGTACATAGTGTATTTTTGCAGACAGGGTGTGACATTATTTCCTGTTTTTCTTCTTATTTCCAAGTAGCAGCTGCTGTGTAGCTGCTGTGTTTTGGTGTGTTTACACTGCAGTTGTCAGGAACATGTATGGCGATTCATTTGGTAGTCAGGTTTTGTGTGTGTGTGTGTGTGTGTGTGTTTTTAGACTAATCCAGGACACACATAAATCATCGAGTCTGAATCTCTGACCTGGCAACATTTCTCCACCTGACTTCACAAATGTTTCCAGGATATTTTCCATTTGGACAACACACACACAACGTTGCCGGGTTACGTTTGTAACACTGGCAGACGTTTTCACTGGTTGGATTTATGAAAGTCGGCCTCTGCAGGCTGACTTCACTGTTCACTGGGTGGCGCTTTCTTCTATACCTGATATGATACGATTTTGATTATCTCCACACTCCTACAATCCATCATGATCTGGCTTCTTTCACACTGCTTCAGCCGTCACGTCATTCCTATTCCAGCTGAACGCACACTTTTTGATATTCCAGTAGGTCACATGGTGCGTAGACGATCACTTGTGTGCATCAATCAGCAGAGAACCCGAGTCTGACTCTGCATTGCTTCTCAGCTCAGTGGGTCTCTTTAGCATCCTTTAACCGTTTGCTTTGGTTTTACGACTTCCAGCTGCTTCACGCTCCCTGTCACTAATATCAGTAACGTTGTTGTTGGCTGCGTCACACTGCAGCAGATAGAAGGAGACCAAACAACCCACTGAACAGTGGCCACCCAGCATCAAGTGCACACAGGCATTAAGTGCTTGTAATTTGACACCAGCTTCAGCAGTTTGCAGACTCTGCACAGATATGTGGGGAAATACTTAAGTGTTCTTTACAATTGAACAGCGAGGATCCTTTTCCCCAATTTCCACATAAATGCAGTTTGAATAAAAAAAAGAAATATGAAACTTTGAAGAGAAAAGTAGATCAAGGTGGAAAATCTAAAATGACAGAGTGAGACTTCATGCCAGTAGGATACAATGTGTGATGGTGCAGATTCACTGTTTTCCACTGCACGTCGTAGCACCTTTCCTTTTTCTCAGCTACTCGTGTTTACACCTCCAACTTCTTCCTCTGTTCTTGAGTTGATTCTCTCTTGAGTTCGATGTGAGGCCTTCGTTATTATTATTTACTACACTATTAAATAAATGTAAACTTTTTTTTCAATTCAATTGTTTTGTTTAATTGTTTTTTGTTGTTGTTTTTTTTTCCTGGTCTTGTACTTGTGTTCATATCTTGTTAGTTTGAATTTGCAGAGCATGAATGCACAGTGAATGGAAACAGAATTAATTGGACTCACTACAGATTTAGCATTATGTTGTGTGGCCGTTAAAAACAAGTAAACCTTCCGTGAATATCTGCTTTTATTGCTGATACATATTTCTATTTTTGCAGATGAAATATTGATCTTAATAGAATAACCAAACACAGATAGGTCAGTGCCCCAGAGGCTTTGTTACAGAGGTTGAACTGTGTTTGCCATCCGCCTGTGTGACATATCAGAGAAGTTACTCATTGTTGCCTGGAATGAAAACACAGCGCTTTGAAAACAGTGAACCCATTGAGCTCCGTTCCACATCCTGTTTGTGGGCTCTGCGAAGAGGTTCCCATGAAGGAAAGGTCACTGTCCCGTTTGGCCTGGATCCAGAACAATCACACACTCTCTCTAATCCCCGCCAGCTCTAAAACAATTACATGGTGTTGCAGTCCGGGTTCCTGGATTCACGGCACCAAGAATCATGTTACCGTGCAACAGAAACCAGCAGACTGGAAAGACATGGGCAGGAGCGTTTTTTTGGCAGACTGCAGCGAGTAAATGTAATAATGACAGTCATGATGAGGCCCATGATGGGACGGCATATTTCAGAGCAGTTGTCGGGATGAGAAGAGGTCGGCAGCGGGCTGGAGCCGGGCCAGGCTCTCCACCAGAGCCGCACACACACACACACACACACACACACACACACACACACACACACACACACACACACACACACACACACACACACACACACACACACACACACACACACACACACACACACACACACACACACACACACACACCTTTCAGACGACGGCTGGGAAGCATCTTCTTCTTGTCAGATTACAGCAAAGAAACTCTGGGAGCGGACACCAGGAACAGTTTGATTTCACTCGCTTCTGACAAAACATGCAGCACATAGGCACCTGTGGTACTGTACACCTAAAATAAAATGTAATGTGGTTTTAGGGCCTCTGTGGCTTCAGATGGAGCCCTGAACCTGCTCAACATCCTCGAGTTTTCTCGTTTCATTCAGGCATGACCAAGTTTACAAATCAAAAAGATGCTTCATTTAATGGACGCTAAATAGATGATTTGTTTAAAGTAAAAAGCATAATACTTTTAGCTGAAAATGTTCCAACAATTAGATAAAATAACACAATTAGTGGGAAAAACAACATTGATATCATCTGGATTATAGATGCTCTTGAGTTCACAAAGCTGATTAATTAACAACTAACACAGTCCTGTATTATAATGCATATGAATCATTTTGCTTTGATTGAGCTTTACATTATGTAATTAATACTCTAGATTTTTCATACTTGTTTGCAAAATCCACAGTCTCATCTGAAATTAATTTTAAAAAGTAAAAATTTCTTCCTGAGACATGTCTAAATAAAAATCCACCTGTCTTGTTTTGATCTCCACAGTGGACAGAGTGCCTGATTGGTCTAAATAATACCTTAAAAATGACAGAACGTGAAAGGTAGTATTTGAAAGTCCTGCAGGGTGTGGCCTGCAGTGGCACTCGGGGCTCAAACAGAGCCGCCTTTGTTAGCCGGGGACGCCGGAGTCCGTGTGACCAGGGCTGCCACTCCCTCTTAGAGGGGTGAGTGAGAGAGAGAGAGAGGGAGGGAGAGAGAGCCCCTGGGGTGACCGGAGAGAGAGCCAAAGAGATGGGTGGGGTTCAGGAAGGCTGTGGAGGTGGAGGTGGAGCCTCCTCCTCCTCCTCCTCCTCCTCCTCCTCTGAAGTGGCACTTCAGCAGGCGAGGATGATTGATTACACGCGCCGCTCTCTGATTGGAGTTTCCTCATGTCTGTTAACTGCAACAACACAACCACATGGGGAGGATAGGTGGGCGTGTATTGGGGGCGGGGCTTCTGCCTTCATTGTCCCCACTGTGATTTAGTTGTTGGCGCACAGCAGCGATGACACTGTGCAGTTTGTGTGTCTGTGGTTGGGCCTGACAGATCCTGCTATCTCTAAATAACAGCCCCTGGGAATCAATTATTCCTGGTTTGTTTTGCCTCTTGATTTTTTAAAAACTCCCGTCTGTTCAGAAATGTGATGATAACTGCAGCTGAAAGACATTACAAAGCTATGGGTTTCCTGTGTGTGCCTCGTTAAAAAGGCTGAACAGAGTCTGCACTGTGATTCTGGCGTGTTTGGAGTATTTATGTTTATCATCGAGTGCCAGTCCGCGTATTTATGTGACATTTCCCAAAAGCATCTTTCATCCAAAGCCTTTAATCGTGAATCTCGTCCAGCCAAATCGGATACTCTCCCCCCCCTTGAGCGCTACTTTAACAGGCCTCTATAAAAACCCCCCCAAACTAGACCAGAATAGATTCCCACAGATTTACTCAAGCCTTTCTCATTCCAAGTAATTCCGGTTTTTAAAAAGTGTGTTTTTACTGTTTTACAGAGTGACCGTCTCCTCATCAAAGGAGCCAAGATAGTGAACGATGATCAATCCTTCTGCGCTGACATCTACATGGAGGATGGAGTCATCAAGTGAGTTGGTTTTTCTTTTTCTTTAATTCACAATCCATATCAGGTTTTGGTCAAGTTCATACTCCCTGTGTCTGTAATATGACGAAATCATGGTCGGCTTTAACCTTTAGTCCCAGATTATCACTCGTACAACATATTACACATTGCAATCTTCTACAAACACTCCTGTTGCCTTCTCCAGATACACACATGAATCAGCCTGGATACGATTATATCTGCAGTGGTGGTATAGATGATGACAGTGGGAGGTGGAGCAAGTCGCCGTTACGATTTCTTTTTCTGCGCAGGCAAATTGGGGAGAACCTCATCGTGCCCGGTGGGGTGAAAACCATCGACGCCCACGGCCGCATGCTGATGCCGGGCGGCATCGACGTGCACACGCGTTTCCAGATGCCCGACCGAGGCATGATGTCCGCCGACGACTTCTACCAGGGCACCAAGGCGGCGCTGGCCGGAGGCACCACCATGATCAGTAAGTCCCGCAGGCTGGGTTGGGTGCTCCTGGATGTCTGTCTGCAGCTCGCCGTCCGCCCCCCTGCGGCGACTCCTCATTCACTGATTTGCTCTCATTGAAACAATCTTAATGAGAGCAGGACGGCTGCCAGACCTGCTGGTGACCGAGCCAGACATGTGAAACGCTCCATCTGCTTTGAGGACTCGCAGCCACAAGCCGCCAACTGCTGGACATAATGAGACGAGGAGGGAATTCGCGCTTCCCCTTTCGATACTTGGACTTGATTTATCGCTGCTGCTTCACACAGCTTGTTGATGAATTTGAGGCTTTTCGTTCTAATCAGACATCAAAGTTACAATTTAGATCCGCTTCCTCTGCCAGTAGATTAAATGCATTAGACAGGAGGTCACTGGGTCGCACCATCTACTTTGTAGAACAGCACAGTGGTGTAGTGGTTAGCACTGTCGCCTCAAAGTGGGAACATCATAGGTTTGATTCCAGATTAAGTTGGCTAACTTCTTTCAGGATGACTAAACAACTTATTTTAAAATGGATTTAATTGTCAAAAGACATTTTAATGATTTTGTGAGCATGGAGTTCTTTCTAACATAACTGATTCAGCACACCGTTCAACATGCACAAATGTCACAGAAGTGTTACCAATGGCATATTTGTTTTTAAGTCGCCATGGTAACCATTGATAAAAAAGTGTCGTAGAGCATAAAGGAAATCAAAGCAGAGTGAAAAGCTTCATGTGACTGTGGCGCTGACCCTCCCTGTGATGACTCAGCAGTTTCTCCCTGGTAGCAAAGCAAAGTGTGCGCGCGTGCCGGTGTCATCTTGGACTGTAAAAGCTGACCGCTGCAGACACACCCGGGGTCAGAGGACAGGCTGGAAGAAGGACGCTCCATTTCTGCTGCTGCAGGCCTTTAATAATGTGATTCCACTGCAGAGACACATAAACTGTTACATATGAGTAAAAATCATTACGCCAGAAATATACAAAATGAAAAAAAAAGCTGAATCAGTTGTCTGACTTGAGTTGATAAAATGTTTTTTTTTTTCACATTTTTTAAATAAGCTCTTTTTGGTAATTTATATAGATTTACGTATTTTTGTAGCCATTTCAGGTCAACTTGTGGTCATTATTTGTGTCTTTTCTCATTGAAAGAACTTTGTGGTCATTCTATGTCTTGTTGTGACGAGTCATGTCTCTCAGCAGTCACTTTATGTCTCTGTGATTATTCTGTGTCTCTGTGGAGTCATTTATATCTCTTTTGGGCCATACATTCTCTTAGTTGTCATTTCATGTATCTTTGTGGTCAATTTATGACTCATTGCTATAATAACTTACTTGTGTTTATTTTGTTGTTTATGTGGTCATTATGTGTGTTTTTATGTTAATTATGTGTCATTTTCTTGTTTTGAGTCCTTTATAGTCATTTTACTTCTAATTTACGTCAATAGTATATCTTTACGCTTATTTAGTTTGCGTTTGTTAACATTTTGTGTCTCATTATGTTAATTATTTGTCTTCTAGAGCAAATGCATGTCTCTGTTGCTATTTTGTCTTTAATTCTGATTGTTCTGTGTCTATTTGCGGTAATTGATAGACTTTTGTTTCGGGGTTATTTTATGTCTCTGTGAAAATTTTATGGATCTCTGGTAATTTTTGGGGGATCTTTTTGGTATTTTTGTGTCTCCGTGTGTGTGTTTTGACTTTTTATAGTGACTTCATGTTTTTTCATGGTGTTTGTGTGTCCCGTTTTGTGTTTCTATGCATTTTATTGACATTGCTCATACTTTATACCCATTATGAACCACTTTTCATGTTTTTTCAGTCAAACTGTGTGGTCTTTTGTGGCTGTTTTGAGTCTATTTGAGCCCACGGATTGAAACTTTGTGTGGTGGAAACTGTTGCTTTGTATTTTGAGCCTTCGGACATGTGGACACACAGCAGTAGTGTGTCTGGTACTCGTCACAGATCAAATTGCTGCCGAGGTGGGCACTTGAGACGCATTTTTGGTCACATTTGGCAGCCAGGTGTGAATCAACCTTGTCTCAGTTAGATCCAGACACAACATCAGCGGATCTGGCTTACACATAATGTCAGATATTGGAACATTCTAACCGTGTGCGTGTGTCTGTGTGTGTGCTTGCAGTCGACCACGTGGTGGCTGAGCCGGGCGTCAGTCTGCTCTCGGCCTTCGAGCAGTGGCGCGAGTGGGCCGACAGCAAGTCGTGCTGCGACTACTCGCTGCACGTGGACATCACGGAGTGGCACAAGGGGATCCAGGAGGAGATGGAGACGCTCGTCAAGGATCACGGTACGACCGAGAGATCCAAAATCCAACACATGTGAAAAATGAAGAAGAAAAAAAAAAAACATACTTTAATCAGGCATCAAACATTAAATCACAAGTGAAGCACTTAGAATAGCATACTTTTGATATAAAAAGATAGCACCAAAAAATATCGATGTAGAAGTTATAAAGACTCCTCAAGAAAATTTAATATTAATTTTATTAATATTATGAGGAAATTGAGAAAAACATATATACTGGCCACATTTCTAAACACAGTGGGATTTTCTAATTCTCAAATCTTGGCCAGTTTAGTGTTGAAATCATAGTGTCCATCAGACAAGTTGAAACCAGACTAACTCGTTCAGTTTCAGTCTTTTTTTCCCGCTTTTTCAAGTTTTTCTCTCCTGTTCCTCAGGTGTCAACTCTTTCCTGGTCTACCTGGCCTATAAGGATCTTTTCCAGCTTACTGACGCTCAGGTGGGACTTCTTCCGGTTCTACTTCTTCCTCCTTTCCTCTTGTGGTTTGTCTTGTTTTTCCTTCCTTTTCTACGTGTCCTCTTTTGAGTCTTCTTGCTCTACTCTTTTGAGCTTCTGGCTTCGCTTCTTCCCTGTTCCCTTCTTCTTCTGCTCCTCTTTGGTTCTTTTGTTCTGTCTTAATGTCTGTTTTTTCAGCGTCCTGTTTGCTCTTCTTCCACTGTGTCTTGTTTTTTGTTCTTGTTCCATATTGTTCTTCTCTTTGCTCTTTTTTCCTCCTTTTCTGCCTTCTTCTTCTTCTTCTTCTTCTTCTTCTTCTTCTTCTTCTTCTTCTTCTCTAAGAGGTAGTTTCCAAAATGTAATGAAATGTCTTAAAAAATAAAATGGTCCATTAATCAAATGTAGCCATTTAAAAAACACACCAAAAACAGATTCTAACACCAAGAAGCACGTTAGTCTTTGTTTTAATATTATAAAACTCATGTCTTAGTTTACCTTCTCTGGTGTGAGTATCAGCACGGGTCGGTTTTTCCTGGCGAGGCAACGTCTCACAATGATTGTCTGAATGTTTCTGGAAAGCCACAGCTCTCTCTCTCTCTCTCTCTCTCTCTCTCTCTCTCTCTCTCTCTCTCTCTCTCTCTCACTCTCGCACTCTCGCTCTCTCTCACTCATGGTCAAAATGAATGAATCACAGATATTAAAACACATCTGTGATGTTCTTTGCACCTGCGTGAGGACTCCAGCCAGAGTTTATGTCTCCGTCTCTGGGTTCAAACTCCGGCTGCTCTCTGGCTTCGCATGTTTGGCAGTATTGAGTGGACGAGTCGTCCAACACGTCAGCTTTCCTTCGGTCAGCGAACTCATCACCAAGCCTAAACAGTCCGACCGTGGGAGACTCATACTGTGTGAAAACCAGCGTCCATGTTTCTTTTCACCGCTCAGATACTGACAGAATGAAGGTGATGGTCAGTGTCAAAGAGGACAGGAAGGGATTTTCTGGTTGTCAACATCTCAGCGTGCTCTGAGGATATTTGATAATCTATTTTTTAGTACTCATGATGGGAAAAAAAAAAAAGTATAAGTTTGCTCCAGCAGTTTTTGATCGAACAAATGAAATCATGCTTCTTGAGAAGTTTAATAGAACTTTTGGACTTTCCTGCAAAACAAAATCAACTTTGAACATCACTTTGGAGACAGATATGAAATAGATAAATAGACGAAAATAAGTAAGACGTAAATAAAGTAATGTCGGTTGCATCGTTTGAGAAAGTTGCATGAAACCTTTCTAAAATACTGGATTTGAATGCATTTCTGACATAACGCATGACTTGAAGTTTGAAAACACCAGTACTAGGTTTGTCTTTTTCTCTTTAGCCTTGCACAAGACATGAAGAGGACAAGTCTTACCTGTGTCCTCCTCTCTGCTGCAGGTGTACGAAGTGTTCAGCGTGATCCGCGATCTCGGAGCCATCGCCCAGGTCCACGCCGAGAACGGGGACATCGTAGCCGAGGTATGACACCACATCCCGTACTGAGATTCCACTTGCAAGTAGATTTGAACCCGAATCTACTGGATCGGATTGATTATAAGCTTAACGTCGACGCTCATGACTAATAGGTTGAGGAAAAAGACTTATTTTTTTTCCACGGTTGTAATGACATTTTCAGTGCTTGTAAGAGCAGGGTCACGACCCTTTTGCGGCTAACATGCACGCATCGGCACATGACTCAACAAATTTCCATTTTCCACGCTCAGGAGCAGCGTCGGATCCTGGAGCAGGGCATCACCGGGCCTGAGGGACACGTGCTGAGTCGCCCTGAGGAGGTGAGTCAGTCAATTCCACTTCAGGGAGTTTGAGGAAACAGCATTCATGTTGTGCGTTTCTACTCTAGAACCGTCACAGATTAGAGCGTGCTCATGAAACATTGTTCCATATGGTCACGAGATCGAAAGAACCCACCAGAGAAAGACATTTTACATTAAGGCAGCCGATATGAGAAGTACTTCATAATCACTATTTCACCATCCTGAGGCAAAGTTAAACCAGTGATTTCAAACCGCCGAACCACAATCAGGAGTGCTGCCATGGTGAAGCTCATACTGCTCACATGAGTCAGATCT
The DNA here is from genome assembly GCF_963383615.2 of Lipophrys pholis. Classification (NCBI taxonomy): domain Eukaryota; kingdom Metazoa; phylum Chordata; class Actinopteri; order Blenniiformes; family Blenniidae; genus Lipophrys; species Lipophrys pholis. The sequence continues at coordinate 16,543,955 of NC_137641.1, read as the reverse complement.
TGATTGCAATCCACGGGCCCATCTTTGGTGATTTCATCGGAAGGTTATGAAGACCCTCTGGTAAAAGCAACAGAAAGATTACGGACCTAAAATATGATTCACTCTTGTTTGGAACATTTTCTCCGTCATTTATCAATAAGAATCTGTTTTAAGTGTTTTACCCTACTTTTCATTGGACGGGGATCAAATTTCAAGGCAATACACTTCCTGCCAGGAGTTACTTGAAGACCTTTATTGTCTACTTGTGTACAGTGTTTAGGAGTAGGTAGTACAAAGTGTATATACAGTCAAACGTAAGAATTTCTGGCAAAACAACAGGGTATCATAAAACATTTTTAAATAAAACAAGCCAATGTAATCAGACAATTACAACAACTGACTCGTCACTGTAAGCTAATTAACGGAGATTCAATAGAAAGCTTTTTTGAAAAAATAAGGAAAAATATAGGATTTTGAGATTCCAATATCATCATTTATATGATTCATTTGGTAATAAACCTGAGACAGACACTGAAGAGGGTCTGATAAATGAGTCAGGGCAGATACAGTATATACAAGTAAAACTCTCTAATCTCTGGATTATACGAGTTTATTTGACGGTTTTCTCAGAAGAGGTGGCTCTTTAAATCTATCTGCTGGATCAGTGTAAGAATTTGGAGCAGCATTCGCGTTGGCATGAATCCTAAGAGCACAGCAGGGAAACTGGCTCGCTCTCATTTCAAAGCTTCTCCGAATGAATCTGTGGTGATTATGAGAACCTGAAGGTCACATGGAAATATTGGATTTGAGGAAACCGTGGGAACTGATAATAAACACAGTTTAGACTCGAATCAGATTCATGAGCTGATCAGGTTTTCTTTTAGCCTTTCGATGTTGATTATTCCAGACAAGTCAAGCTCTGTTTTTTATCTTCCACAAGTTACTATTTCAGTTTCAATTCCTGCTCATTCATTGAGGCTCCGACGTGTTAAATATTTAGCTCATTGTTAGGATGCACATATGACTTATTGTATTGGAGGCGTACTTGAAAGTAGTCATAAGAAATTAGATGGTGTAGTGGTTGGCACAATAATCTCACGGTGAGATAGCTTTGGTACGATCTTTTCTTTTCTTTTTTTTTAATAATGTCTTTTTATTTTAAAATGTAACAAAAAAATTCAAACACACAACCTTTTCACTAATTTCTTAATAACGGCCCCACACCCCTACAGTTGTTGGACCATCTGTAAGCTTATTAAGCACAATTTTTTGCATGTTTTACTTATTTCTGGATAGTCTCATTTCCTCCAATGGTCCTCCAAGACAGAGTGCAAACATTTTAGTTTACTTTTATAGAGACCAGGTCAAAAGAATTCACCTCTATTTCTATTTTCTCTAAGGCCATTGACTCTGTTCTGTAGCGGTCAGCAGTTACCAAGGACACCAGTATATCTGAAACACCCACACATCCCTGTCATGCACACGTCAAGGAGACTGACTGCACTGTAGATTAAACATGACAGACACATCTTCTGATTGACACACGATATGTTTGCAGTCATAACATAGAATAGAGCCGAATGAATCTTTATTCTTCACAGATCAGCAAACAAAACGTACACAGAGATATTTAGATTCATGAGAACCATTAAATACTAAGAACAGTTTATGTCTTGGTTGTCACTGTGCAGAATTAAGAATATTTCTTATGTCTTAAATATGTTTTCAGTTGTCAGAGGGACTCTGTAGCGCCTCCTAGAGTTCAAAGGCTCAAACAGGAGGAGATCTGATATTAGCTCCTCCTGTTTTTTTCTCATAAATAGTTAAATGAAAGTCTTCTGTGATTTGCAAGATATTGTATTTGTAATTGACACAGAGCGTTTAGAAGCAGGATGATACAGTGAAAACATTTTCCACCAAAGCTTTATTGACAATCTAGATAATCTGCTGAAAACCATCAAGTTTCCTGAGATACATGAAGTCTCTGTGAGCATCTCTGAGCTGGGAGTCCAGAAATGAGTCAGAATAAAGTTATCCAGTTTCAACAGGTTGGACATCAAGCGACTTTATGTCCTGTCCAATATATAAGGTCAAGGTTAAGTTGGATGAAGCGGGTAAAGAAGTTGGATCATCGGTAATCTGAAAAGAACAGATGAAGACGACAGAAAGAGGAAAGAGAAAGAGGAAACTCACTGTAGTTTCTACGCCACGTGGATCTCACCCTCCTCTCTGCCCTCCAGGTAGAGGCCGAGGCTGTTAACCGCTCCGTGACTGTGGCCAATCAGACCAACTGCCCCCTCTACATCACCAAGGTGATGAGCAAGAGCGCCGCGGACGTCATCGCTCAGGCCCGGAAGAAAGGTAAGACACAATACAATGGCCCTCTGTTCTCAAACTGATGGAAGCGTCCAGCTGAAAGACAGCAGACGTCGTCTCTGATGTCATGACTGGACTCCTCCTTCAGGCACGGTGGTGTACGGAGAACCCATCACGGCCAGCCTGGGAACGGACGGTTCACACTACTGGAGCAAGAACTGGGCCAAAGCAGCGGCCTACGTCACCTCCCCTCCGCTAAGCCCGGACCCCACCACGCCCGACTATCTCAACTCCCTGCTCTCCTGGTACGAACATCACCTCCATCACTCTTCGTCCGTCGGAGGATTAGAAATGACCCGGTCCTGATTTGGTACCTCTGTGTGTATGTGTGTGTGTGTGTGTGTGTGTGTGTGTGTGTGTGTGTGTGTGTGTGTGTGTGTGTGTGTGTGTGTGTGTGTGTGTGTAGCGGTGACCTGCAGGTGACAGGAAGTGCACACTGTCCCTTTAACACCGCCCAGCGCGCCGTGGGCAAAGATGATTTCACCTTGATCCCCGAAGGCGTCAATGGCACCGAGGAGAGGATGTCCATCATCTGGGACAAATGCGTGGTACGTGTAATTCTGCTTTTCAATATTGCGCTTGTCTTCTACATTTTGTCCCACGGACCACATGTTTGACCCCCCTGCTCTAGAGCATTTGTCAACTATGAACTGAAGCAGCTGAAGCAGATCTCAAGTCACTAGGAAGACTTTACTAAGTGCTTGTACTTTAAAACCCTGGCTGCTGATTTGAAAAAGATATCGTATGACACTGTAATAGTTTCCACATTGTGAAAAATCCCAAAGGTCAGAGGGAAAACAAAGGCTTTGCTGGAAGAAAGAATGTAAAAATGCAAGAGGACTCCGTGGATCATCACCAATGCCATTCTCATGAGTCTGAGCATTTCTGGTGTCAAAACGAGGCAAAAGCTTTTGTATAAACCGAGGCTGGATTCTAGAAACCATCCAAGACAGGTTTAATCTCTTCAAAACGGACACCTAAAGGCTCATCAATCCTTTGGAAAAAACTGAATGAGATAAAATTATGGTGTTTGTTCTTTCAATATGTGATTGGAGTAGACTTCTCACTGATTTACTTAAGATATTTTAATATATTTGCAACCTATTGACGTTAACATTGAAATTTTTGGGCCTCGGAAATTTCTTAAACTGCTTTACTCTTGCATAAAAACTACCAAACATTTGGTTATTTTTTTTATGAATTTAACCCTTTAAACATTAGTTTGATCAGTTAATGTCACTGTTGTTACTTGAATTACTTCCCATAAAAGAAATATTGGGTGGCTTTTTAAAATTGTTAGTTTTTGTGTTGCATCAGATCACAAAAATGTCGATAATGATGCTGGAGGTTTGTGCCAATACACAACCAACAAATACGAGAAAGAAGTTGGGTCAAGTAGTATGGAATGAAAAAAATGGAAACAGGAAAACTCAATCTGACATTCTCACTCTGTGTCTGATTCATTTCAGGTAACAGGAAAAATGGATGAAAACCAGTTTGTCGCTGTGACCAGCACCAACGCTGCCAAGATCTTCAACCTGTACCCCCGCAAGGGTCGCATCGCAGTGGGCTCCGACGCCGACCTGGTCCTGTGGGATCCAGACGTCACCAGCATCATCTCCGCCAAGAGCCACAACTCGGTACTTCACTTACAGAGAATTAACAATACTGACACCTGCCAGGAGGATTCTTTAACCTTTCTGCTCAGAGGAATAGTAGATGAGGAAGCTCATGTCAAATTACAAGGACAAATGCAGGGAAGGTAATCCTCTTGAATGGCGACCAAACAGTGAAAATTCTGCTTGAAATAGGAAAGGAAACCGGGAGAAAAGTGCACAATAGTCCTTTCAAGTCTGTGATGTGATGATTCTAATATTATGTTAAAAACCTGTTTTTACCACCAAAACACTTTATAACAGCATGACTCCGACAGTGTTTCAAGTGAAAAGACATTTTTTGGGGTTTTTTTGTTTCAGTTTTCATGTTTCCACACAAAGTTAAGTTTTCAGTGGTTTCAAACACTGTTGTCATGTGAATGGACACCCAAAAGGCAACTAAAAGTTTATGTTTTCACTTGAGAACATTATGCAATAGGGCCTATGTCCCTCCAAAAAAAGAGGAAAAAAATCCCATATACAGTCTGTCCATCAACGCCGTCCTCCTCCAAATATTCAGTTCCTTATTTTCCCATACGAGTGTATGAGGACACGGGTACTATTAATAAAACAGAGAATATTATGCTATACAGCAGGCCCGATTAACAGACCTTTAGATCTTGTGTTGGATGACGGAGCTAAAGTTTCGTCGGTCCTTTCTTGTGTAATGTTGAACAGGGTGTGGGCCTCACACAGCGTCCAGCGAGTGATGTCACCCCCAAAATCTGCCAAAGAGCTGGAACACATCGGTTCTGATTGTTAGCAGGCCGACACAGTGTGTGTGTGTGTGTGTGTGTGTGTGTGTGTGTGTGTGTGTGTGTGTGTGTGTGTGTGTGTGTGTGTGTGTGTGTGTGTGTGTGTTTGTGTGTGTGTGTGTGTGTGTGTGTGTGTGTGTGTGTGTGTGTGTGTGTGTGTGTGTGTGAAGGACATAGAGACTATTGCTGCTCCGGTTCTTGGAATCAATTTAACTAATCCCATCATGTTCTTTGGTTTCCTTCTTATTCCGCTCGGTCAGAAAATGATTGACCGACGTTCATGGGAGGAATTGCTCATTTGTGTGTGCGTGTGTGTGTGTGTATGTGTGTCATAGGATAGCCCCAGCCTACTGGTGATCTCATTTCAGGGTCTCAGAGTCTGCCAGACCGCCATGAGCTCAGCCTCAGTCTGAACATTTCCAAGCTGGTCACACAGCAACCTCCGTCCACACCCTCGCTGTCCACACACAAACACCACCGCCACCCAAACTACCCCCAAATCCCCGTGCCCGTCCCCCGTTTGAGCTTCTCTCACGTTTTGGCAGATTTCACATGATGGCACCATGTGCGAGTCCATCATCTTCACTCTGGCAGTTTTTCCATAAAAAGGCTCAGTGAGATTGTCGTAAATCTGTGAAACCAAAAGGGCGTTTGCGGCACAGAGCAGGAGGCTACATCACTGAGATAACTGGGGGAATACAGCTGGGGAGCATGAATCACTGTATCTCCGACTTGAAGGTGCTTCTGTTGTGATCTGATGTATGGGCGCTGGTGTCGGGAGGTATGAGTCGCCCTGATAAAGCATCACAGGACCACCGCTGTCAGATGAAAACCGTTTTTTATAAACTAAAAGTACCAACTAAATCTCATCAGACCAACGGATCTTTTATAATATCCTACCGACACCTAATTATGCCCACGTCATGCCATTCATACCTTCAGACTCCACTGTGGACAAAACAAGTCCCACACTTTAAAACACTGAATCATTAGAGATCAATCACAAATAAAAAACAAGCAAATATTTTTTATAACATTCTTGGGTTCAAGGGTGAAACCTTGAATTATTGTATTTTTTTTTGAAAACACATCTCATAATTCTAAACAAACAGAAATAGTTAGACTTTGGATGCACCAAAAACCAACCCTCTTTCCTTCTATGAACATCTTAGCAAGGAAACGACCAGAAAAATCAAAGAGGACATGGGAGGACAAAAAAGGATAAATGACCAAAACCAAGTAAATTAGATGGACAGTTTTATTGCAGCAATGTTGTTCTTATTTGTCTTGTGTAGAGTGTATTGAAATCTCCTGTGCATTACTTCCATCTTCCTTCTAAACCGCTTTAGGTTAAAAGTCCACACACTCACACGCAACTACAGTCAATTCATAGCCGCCAGTTTACCCCAACACATGTTTTCAGACCGTGAGAGGAAACACCCGAAGAAAACGGACACAGGGAGAACATGTCAACTCCTCATAGGATCAACCTCAGGCTCAAAGTGTCATTGATAGGACTTTTTCGATGAATGTGCCTTTGACATCAGTGTTGCTCTGCTCCCCTCAGGCTGTGGAGTACAACATCTTCGAGGGCACGGAGGTTCGCGGGGGGCCTCTGGTGGTCATCAGCCAGGGGAAGATCGTCTTAGAGGAGGGGAACCTCCACGCCACAGAGGGCTCGGGACGCTTCGTGGCCCGCAAACCTTTTTCTGACTACGTCTACAAGAGGATAAAGGCTCGCAGCAGGGTACAGGCTTACCTCTTTTACCTTTTGAAGCTCAGAAGTTAAATGTTTATCAGGCAGAACAGGTCCTTTTTCAAGAATCCATGGTTTCTTCGACTAACTGCTGTGTCTTGCCTTCCCCTTCAACACACACACACACACACACACACACACACACACACACACACACACCCTGCAGCTGGCTGAGCTGAGGGGCGTTCCCAGGGGACTGTACGACGGGCCAGTGTGCGAGGTGTCCGTCACTCCCAAAACCATGACCCCCGCCTCCTCGGCGAAGACCTCACCCGCCAAGCAGCCCAACCAACCCGTCCGCAACCTGCACCAGTCCGGCTTCAGCCTATCCGGTAAGTCGGGTGACCACCAGTCCCACGACCTTAAAGGCGGGAGGAGTGTTTAATGCCGGAATCGTACTAAGTTCTCGTGAACAAAGGTTGACTTTCAGCCGGGTCTGAAGCACCGAAGCCAATCCATCTGAACACGGTCTACACAAAACTAATTCTTTCATGACATGTGAGATCTGTGTCCAGGATACCAAACCAGCTCCCAGGAGCATTCACACCTCTTTCCTTAAACTTGTGATTTGAAGATGGAAAAACCTGCCCGAGGTTCATCAACCCAGAGTTGTTGCTTATCAGAAGCTTTTAGAGTTGAATTAATGCAGAAAGAGACTTGACACATGGAAGTTTCCTGAGTGGGAGGCTGGTTTCCCAGGAGGGCGTCACACACTTCTAAAGCAGGTTTCTGTGAAAGGAGGGGACATAGCATTGGCTTTCAAAGGGCCGTTATTTAAAAGAATGTAAATGTGGAGTTGGGTTAAGAAGATTATTGTGAGACTCAGGACTTTTGGGGATAATTTTACACATTCAGAAACTAATAAAAGACTCGGGAGGAACGTGTTTCATGCCTCCATGCTGTCAGCAACCAGCAACTGAAGGCATTGTCTTTGCATTTTCCCTTTTTTTGCTTCACAGAATATCTGAGGAACACTTTGAATATGTGACATAATCAGTTTCTTGTGACAACAAGCTGGTGCAAACGTCTTGCGGACACCATAAATCAGTCACGTCACGGTCATGTTCAGAGGACACATACAGCACCATATGATCTGGTGTGAGCTAAACCGGTACAGTCGTCGTGTTATAACCTTGAAATACAGATTTTTCTTTGTTTCATGAGATCTGAAGAAGTCTACAATTTTAAAAAAAACAAAAAAAAAACTTGAACAAGCCCAACATTTTTTAAGAAGAATAAGTGCAATCTCAACAGAAATCCATTTTTAATTATGCTACCTGTTGTGAAATACTTGAAATTGGTCTTTTTCAAAGGACATTATTTTTTTCCACGTCATCATTGTAAAAAAAGTATCATTATTAATTTTTGCCAGTCAATGCTTGGAATTTATCAATATAAATGCACCTGCATACAGACATACATACACATGCACTTGCCCACACGAATCCATTTCTACATATATACATACACATAGAACACACATATCTAGTGCAACATGACTGAAGAGGTGTAGGAAGAAGTTTAACTGATTTCCTATCCCAATATTCTCCAATTTTCAGTAATCCCATTATATAATTATCACTAATTATTGAATTACCTGGTTAAATAATGGCTAAAGACATTATGTTTGCAATAAAACAAGTGTAACTTATGTGAGTCTGGTAGATGGAGGGTTGTAACCACGGGGTATTAATGTCGGGGTAGTTGTTATCGTCCTATAATCTCAGTGATCTGTTAACCACCAATGACATGCAGACCCTCACCCGCCTAGTATTTGTTCCCACAGGTGCTCAGGTCGACGACAATATTCCTCGCAGGAACACCCAGCGTATAGTGGCGCCTCCCGGTGGGCGGGCCAACATCACCAGCCTGGGTTAGATTTTCTATCTGCGGCTGCTGAGGAGGAAATGATGAAGATTTGGTCGATGGATGGCCCACAAGGAGCTGAGGAAGTGGGCGAAGACGCCTGGAATTTATATACCGAAAACACCCGACGGAGAGGGGCCATCCGTCAACCTCGGTCTTTCACGTCCTCCTCTGCTGCTTTTTTCACATCCCCACTCCCACACCGTCCTGTCAACTGATCCTAGGGGACACAGTTAGAAACAACAACAAAAAAGAATCCTGCCTCATATGATGAAAAAAAAGAAAAAAAAAGATAACACTTCTTATTTGAGCACTTTTGACGGCATTATTTAGAGTTTTTTTTTTGGGGGGGGGGGATATATATATTCTGTACTTTTCTCCCTGCCATGTGTCTTTCTGATGTTTTGCTTTGCTGTTGTTTTCACTGAGGGCTCAAGAGAGACCAAACTGAAGAATCAAGGTAATGCACAGCCTCCATCGCGTTTCCATTTATTTCGCGGACCAGTTCAAAGTGGTGCATGGGTACAATACCAGTGTTGTTCGATTGATGTATTTCTGATGTCGACTAAGACAGAGTTGACAAGAATCTTATCATTTGCTCATTTTAGTAACTGGTTGATCTGTTCCATTCCAGTGCATTGCCACCCGGTGCACTCCGCTCCAATCACTACGAATCACCATCAGACGGACTTAGTGATCTTTTGGGTCCTCTCACGAGCTGACTCGCTAAGGTACGCACACTGTCAGTCTGCTGCAGAGTCCTGTGGGGCACGAGGAAGCACTGGCAGGTAGTAAACGCAGCCTTTCACGTCGTCTGTAAGTCTTTAGTTGGTGGTGACAGAGGAAAGAGAACGTGTTACTCAGCCTTTCCTTGCCTTACCGTCTCTCGGGGCCGCCCTCCTACAGAAAGGTTGGAAATGTCGGGAAGGTGCCATTCGCTACGCAGCTACACGTCCGGTTTTAGTTGCATTCGGGTAAATCACAAAGCTCCTTTTGTCTTTTCTGTAGAAGCGTCAGATATCCGTCCATCACCGCCCAGTGCATTTACATCCAGAATGTGTCTCCTTCTCCTGATGTGACCGTTTTTTTACTCATCGGAAATCCCCCTTTCCTTTCCACTCTTTATGTGCCTGAACAGACAGAAGTTGTACTGATAGTTTATTTTCTTGCTTTGGGATTCTTTTGTTATTATTGTGTTGTTGTTTTTTTAGGTAAAGTGAAGGATGTATGATAAAAGAAAAAAAAGAAGGAGATGTAAAATAGCCAGGATTAACCGATTCAAAGGTGCCAGATTTTTGCGCTTTCATAGGGTCTTCTCTGCCGACAGAGCCCCCCTTGTAAAGACGAAAAACGCTTGATATCTTGAAATGTTCTAATGTTTTAGGGTTTTAACTTGTTGTCAAACTGCTTTTTAGTGTCATTCTGTAACTAGGTGCCTAAGGGCTGAGCGCTATTGATTTACGCTTGAAAGTAGACATGAGCTAATGTTACTTCTGACTAGTGTGAAGTGTTGATGTGTGAGGGATGGGACACGCACAGCAGGCTCCCCCTGCGGTCGCGGAGCTTTACCGTGGCTCCCGTGCTGTACTGAGCTTTCAAATCTTCTATTTTAGACTTTTCTTTCCCTCACATGATCTGGTGTTTGTTGAGCGAAGCAAATGTTTCCTTGAGTTTCCTCTAGTTGTAAAACGAGGCATTCGTCACCAGTCACCACGTCTTTGCAGCCTTTTTTCTTCCCGATTTATGAAACGCAGCTCACAACATGCTCACCCCGACACTGCGTCGCGTTGCGACTTGGGACCGAGTCCCTGTGATGTCCAGTCTGTCTTCTCACACCAGGAAGCTGATAAAAACTGAAAGAGCCAGACTGGATGCTACAGTGACGTTTATCTCAATTTCATAAAGTGGCATCACTTAATTGTCACATTTTCGACTTTTGAAGTTCATTTTAAGAAGATTTTAAAGAAAATCTTCTGAATTTAGCAAGCAAACTCGCTCTCCCTTTGTTTGCCTATTGTAGTTATACCACACCGTCTACTTTCAGTCCAACGCATGTAGATGTAAGAAGAAACTAAACCAGTCTGCCTCAGTCCAGATGCATTTATCACTCAGTATAATCACCTAAAATTGGAAAATGAATGAATAAAAACAAAACTTAAACTGAGTAAACAACAAGCATGAGTTGAATATTTGCTGGCAGATTGTTAAAGAACTCTACCATGTAATGCCACTTTCCACCACAAGATGGTGTGGTGAGTCACTCTAGTTTGTCCTACCAGAGGAGGGAAAGCTTGTGTTAATATTAAAGGACAGGGTGGTAAACATGATCATTTGAAGCCTTTGCAGCTGACGTAACCCGACAGACTGGACGCTACAGGGGCTCACCGCCACCAGCCGACAAAATTATCGTTATTTCAGTTTTCTTTCGAACTCTAATCTGACTTGTCTTTTGAATAAATGAACACCACCTAAGTGTAGAAAACCGAAGTTTGCACTTGGCTTTATAGTGAGTCCTTTTGCAGCTGGCCCCTTCAAACACTTGTGCGCACGCACACAGACACACAGACAGACAGACACACACACACACAGACAGACAGACACACACACACACACACACACACACACACACACACACACACACACACACACACACACACACACACACACACACACCTCTTTTCTTTTAGTTTGCAGCCTCGGTGTTCCAGGGGCTCGCTCCCCTCTGATATAACTGTAAGCTGCTAACAAAGCTCGTCAGCGTTACAAATGCTTTATGTATCTAAGGAATCCGAGGCTGGGGGTGGAGTGGGGTGGGGTGGGATGTGTGTGTGTGTGTGTGTGTGTGTGTGTGGGGGGGGGGGGGGGGGGGGGGGGGGGGGGGGGTAACAAATGCTGTTCTGACAAGTAAGGAATGGGAAATGGAAACTCGACCCTCACGGCACCGTGCTGCAAGGTGTTATTCGCCTGGAGAGGGATTTTCATTGTTTTACTTTTAGTTTTTTTTCTTGTTATCATCCTGTAGCTTCTCTTACAGACACAACATTGTTTCTGCACTAATGCCCCCGGTGGGAGGGCGGGTGAAGGTGAAATCCACCCACACTGACACAGTTTGGCAGCGAGCCTTCCTTTCACTCCCTTCTCTCCATTCTTTTTCACACATTTTTGAAATTATTCAACATTTTCAGTTGAAGCACCTTGAAGGGAATCAAAAAAAACAAAAAACCTTACACACTCACACACACACACACACACACACACACACACACACACACACACACACACACACACACACACACACACACACACACACACACACACACACACACACACACACACACACAAATTTAACAGCAAACAGCTGTTGCCGGGATGACCGAGCCCCCGGGCCTCCAGATCTGAGGTGGATATTTAGGAAGCAGATGTCCCGGCCGGCACCCTCGCCGTGTCCCATGCCTCCTCAGCTGAGACACAGACACACTGAAACTCTCACGTATACTCCTTTAACGCTCTGTCAGCTTGGATGCTATCGCTATGCCATGTTATGCTAATGATATATGAGTGATATGTATGTACGCAACGTGCTGCGGACTGGGAGGAGCTTTCCCTCCACTCGGAGGTTGCTAATGCTGTTGAATCACCAACCCCCCACCCCCGAGCCCCTCTCTCACCCCCTCTTCTCTCCCCTTCCTTTCCTCTAAGCTCCCCCCTCCTCTCTGAGCCTCACTTCCTCCTCCCTCGTGAAAGTGAAACTGTGTGATGGTATTTCGTCTTGGTGGCTGTGGGGTTTCTGGGATGCTTGCTTACGATGGAAAAAAAAGTGTCAAATCCCACGGATGACGATGTAAAGAAACATAAAAAGGAAAGACACAAAAAGGACTTCAAAGAATTAAAAAAAAAAAGTGGAAAAACTGTTGCGTTTCTTCTTTTGTTTTAAACAACGGAAGCATCAGGTTCATGACCTCCCATATGTGAACCTCTTCAAGGCCAAAGGGCTCATTTTTAGACACAACTATTTGTGAACGGACCTATTCATGTGTTGTTGTTTTTCATCCATTCATACATCTTCTGTAGCAGCGATTTTCCAACCAGGGGCCCCTCACCCCCACAGGGTGGGCGGCAAAGATTCACTGGGGTTCGCAAAGCCCTCCTGAGTTGAAGGACTATAAAATAAGTGGGACATTTAATTCATTTATCTTGTGAATTCAGTCAGTTTAAGCATTTACAATAACGCTTGATTGTGGTGAAAAACTGGTAAAACAAAATTCTGAAGCCTTGTTTACACACTATTTTCAAGTTTTCGTCAGGGAATTGCTGCTGTAGAACATGTGTTTCCAGTGCTATAGAGCTCCGTCCTGCATGGTTTCAGTCTCTCCCTGCAGAAACATGGGCTCCATATTGAACTTTCTCTTGATAAACTAATTAGTGTCTGGATATCTATAACATGCGGGAACAGGGTTAGGACACCACTTCTCGAGACCTTTAAGTCATTGCCCTTATTTTGTTAAAACTACATTTGTAAACCACAAAGCCAACTCCCTGGAGAAACCAAGAGAAGAGGAGCAAGAGCAGCCCAGGGTAATTTCATGAGCCATGGATGGCCAGGGGACAAGAGGACAAGTGTCCAGGCATGAAGACAAAGACCCACACCTGCCAGAGGCCTGCTTGGACCCCCACCCGCACCAGCGAGCCACCTGGAAGCTACGTCCTCCTGAAGGGAAAGTCAAAGTCTTCATTATGACCAAGCCCCCCGCACCCCAGCATGAGGAAAAAAAACACTATGCCCTGGACAATATGTCAAAAAAATGAAATATATTAACACAATCGAGTATCTTAAAATGGCATTTTAATTGAAATGAAACAGTTTGCATATACTTGGATAGAAAAGGCTCATTAGATTGGCTCAGAATCAAGTTCTTGCTATTTTACTTTTAAAAACTCTCAATCAGACACAATAAGGTTGAAGGTCATTTAACAGCATTTAAACAGAAAATCAGCTTATATTTCCCTTTATATATAGTTCAATGTATTTCAAAATGGAAATACATCCGAGTTAGCTTTTCACATTAAATTAGTCGATCCAAATCTCCTCCCTTGTTATATAATCCATTATAAAGGATTCCTCTGGTGGAGAAGATGGAGGTTTTTAATCAAAGTTGCTCATCTCTTCTCTAGATGGATGAGTCATGTACCAGAGGCAAGTTGTCTTATGCATTTTGTACAGTAGGTGGCAGTATGCACCTGAATGTATCAGCAAACAACGAACCTGCAGACCAGTTAACATTATCTACATTGAACCTCTGAGAAATAGAGAATACAGAGAACAGATAGAGGGTAGAGAGGACAGACAGAGGGTACAGAGGACAGATAGAGAATACAGAGGACAGATAGAGGGTAGAAAGGACAGACAGAGGGTACGGAGGACAGATCGAGGGTAAAGAGGACCTAGAAGGTGACATACAGTCTGGAGATGTTCATACACACTCACAGACACATATTTAATCCCAGTAAACAAACCTGCCAATAAGATAACTATATTTCATAATAATCAACCCTTTTACTGGTATTTTCAAGCTTGTTCTGCTTTTTTAATGCCCAAAGTCTGTTGTAATCCTAATCAGTTTCACTAATTTAAGAAGAAGTAACATCATCAAAAATAGAGGGACTAAAATGTCTTTAGTGTGTTCTAATGAACTTTTGTCTGCAGATTGACATTTTGATGTGATCAACTGGTTGCATGCTCAACATCATACGGTTCTTTTTGCTGTGATGCTTTTAGAAAGACAGTATTTTAAGGTGCACTTTATGTAAAGGCTGCATGTTCATTTTCTTTGAATGTTTGTATCCCGCCAGTCAATTTCCACGTCTGAATGTAAAACTCATATTGCTTCATGCACACTGAAGACAAACAGCACGCGTAACCCAGCAGGGAAATGTGATATTAAATCATCGAGTAACGTATTGAGTCCTCAGGCTGCATTATCATTATAACAACGCTGAAGGATAAGGAGACGTGTGCTCACATTTCGATCAATGAAATGTAATTGTCAGCTTAGCAAGCGGCTGAAACGCTGCCTTTTTTTTCTCCGCCAAGCGTTAGCTCAAGGCCGAGGCAGACACGCTTCTTTCTTGTAGACCGTTTCAATTTGAAAGTATGAGCACCTGTTCTTGAAAAGGCACGTTTAAAATGCTGAGCAGAGAGTCAGCCCGGGGCAGTTGGTGGTTGTCCCCTTTTGTTGTACACACTGGAGGTCATATCTGGCCTCGGTGGGAAAGAGAGAGAGCCTGCTGCCGTCACCAGACGGTTACTGTGCAACGTCTCTTTAAAAAGCTTGATGCGCGTGAACCGAACATGAGCTGATTTCACTGTGTCAGTGGCTCCTGTCAGCGTTGCCAGATCTGCTAAGAAAAACAAGCATTCGGGTAATCAAGCCACAACAAACTACTTTGTCTTCAAAGGGAATAATGAATAGAAAATAAATGATCAGCAGGAGACAGTATGTTGGGGCAGGGGGAGGATTTTCCCTAATATGAAGAAATAGAATAAGCGGAGGGTTTGACTAAGTGTTAAAACAACTTTTTACCTTTGAATTTGTTAATCGTGTAGTGGAGACAGAATAAAATTATAAAATAAGCTTTAGTGCAGCCACAAAAGTTTTACAGTTATATAACAATTTCCACATGATTTTACTTTATTAGTCTCAGAGGGGAAATCTTAAAAGTTGCTGCTACACACAAGGTAGTACTTTGCAAAGAATAAAATGTCAAATACGTAAATGTTTGTTTCGTAATATTTACAAAATGAATACAGCATATGCACAGGAAATGCCGAGAACTCTCTGGTGGCCCCGGGAGGAGCAACCCCCCCCACACACACACACTTCATTAAATTTAAATCTGTTTCACAACAACTGCAGGAGCCATTTATATGAATTCTTGGTCATTTGTTTAGTTTATTTACATATTTTTGTCACTGTTGGACACTTGTTGGCAGTGATCAGACACAGGCCGTGTATGTTAGAGGACATAGGTCACAGGAAGAGGAGGGCACAGGCAGGGGGAGAGCAAACGGTTCTCACAAGAACAAGAACAAACTGGAACAAATTTGCAACTCTCTGTAGAAAACCCCCAAATTGTCATGATTTGCAGCAACAAATATATACAAATACAAATATACAGCAACTATAAGAAGACTAGAAAGTCATTTTTGGGGGGTCTGTGTTGCATCACTCCATACTCCACCTGTGCAGTCATAACAATAACTGGACACTGGATAGTTGTCATCACAATAACAGTGGGACAAAGGTCTTACACATTTGAATACGGTCCATGAAAAATGGACAATTATACTTTTATTTGAAAATTAAACAAATGCTTATAATAAATTACAACCTCAGTTGGCATCGTGTTGCAGGAGTTAGTTGCATGTTACCTAATTTTATGCAACAGAAATGAGGCCATTAAAAACTCCAGTCAAAGCTCATCATACTGACGTCCAGCAACTTTAATCATTGTGACGGCCACAAACAGTTCATCCTCACTAAAAGACTATCAAATTAAGATCGATCACATCTTTTACAAGGATTCATGAGAATCATGGAAGGCAATTTAATGAAAAAAATTGCTTCAGTTTTAATTTGACTCTTTTACATTGAAATGAATGTCGTAATACAGACATTATGAGCAATTTCAGTTCACATCTGGTGAAAAAGTGTTTAAAATGACCACCATCCTACCTGTGAAACCAATGAGTTATTAAATTGCTTGACGGCATAGACTGCGGGATATGGAGACAGGGGTTGCATGTAAAGTGCAGACCTCCAGTTGCACTTGTCAGAAAATACAAACACCTCCAGGGTGCAAGGGTAAATCTCAGAGTATGCAACCCCAGATGGAATAAAGCACCTATAGAAAACTGATGCATACTACTCGGTTTATCCCCAAAGCGAATGCACATTTAATCCACATCTCCGTGCCTGTGAGGCTGCGTCAGCAGGGCTGTAACATTGCATGAATTCCTTTATCACCACACGGTGGACGCAGTAAATCACCAGCGGACAGATATTGTTTCTGTCCACGAGGTGGCAGTGCTGTCATCTGCGTCACCCACCTCGCCTTCCTCTCAATCATCCAGCACTGAAGAGTTTCCCTTTTGTTTTTTTGTTTTTTAATCCCAATAGGTGAATGGAAAACATCCTTCTGCTGTTCTCACTGTAAATCATCCGTTTTGGTCCATCGGCCGCTTTGATAATGAAAAGCAATCAAAATATGACGGTAATCAAGTATCAACCTGGAGAGCATAAAAGTACAAATCCATCACATCCTGCAGCATTAAAGCCTTCAGTGACTTCAGAGGCACTTTTCATGTGCCCTCCTGAGAGGCGCATTAGAAATGTGATGCCAGAGAGACACAGTGAATGAAACTGTTGGAGGTTTTAGAGTTTTATTACCGTGGCATGATGGAGGAGATCAGCCGGGCTCTGTTCTGGAAGCTTCTGCTGTGTCTCAGGTGTGTCACATACTGGAGTTTATATGGATAAATGACTGGATATTACCATGATGATGATGATGATGATGCGGTGGAGCCGCACAGTGCTCTCTAGTGGCCGCTCAGTGTGACTGCAGTCTGACTCCCCAGTCATTTCAAATCAGCCACAATGTGGGAACAGTCTGAAACTGTCACGAACTTACACCTTTTATATTATTTTACATGCATTTCTAGAGTTGGAGCATCTTAGATGTTCTTTTATTTGGTCATTTTATGCCACTTTGGGACGATTGTGTGTGTGTGTGTGTGTGTGTGTATGTGTGTGTATTTTGTAGTTGTTTTGTTGTCTATTTTATGTGCTTTTCATTCATCAGACAATACTTTATGGTCCCATGGTCTTTTGTGTTAAATACGTTTTGTTATGAAAATTAGAATTGTTCTGAACCCTTTTAGTGATAAAGCAATTTCTGTTGATAGTTTTGTGCATGTGTGTCTCGCTTTTTGGGTCTTTTTTTGCATAATTTTGTCTTAAATTGACCACTTTTGCATCTCTCTGGGGCTGTTTGTTTGTTTGTTTTGTGTTACGTATCAGTTTGGCATGTAGTTTTAATTTTTACATTTTTAATTGTGTTTTCTCTCATTTAATTGAAGTTTTAATTTATTTTGACCTTGTTCATTCTGACCCTGTTTTAGGTAATCTTGTGTCACATTTGAACCGTTTTGTTTGTCATTTCCTTTTTGTTCCTGTCTTTCTTTCATTAGTTCTCACCATTGTTTGCAGTCATTCTAATAATGACCTCATGCTTGCTTTTCATTTAAGTTTTTTTTTTCTTTCTGTCTTTGCCGTCAATAAATATCATCTATCTGTGAGTGACATCAGAGTCTTCCTGATTTTGAGTCTCTGGCTACTGTGGCCATTGTAATCTGTAATCTGTGATCTGCCTATCATCTGAATGGCTTCCGTCCATTCAGCTGCGCAGCACACTGGCAGATAAGTGAGCCCACAAAGGTCCATCACAGCTCTGATACGTATAGACAGGCGACCATTCAACCACTGCTGCAGGCAATGCAGAGTCTCCATTTCCTCTGCGCCGTGCACACCGAGGGAGCAAGCCGGAACAAAGGTAGGAAAACTGCAGAGATCTGGGGGAGTAATAACCTGTACGGTCCAGGTAAGAACTCCTCGTGGTCTCCTTTAATTCACTGAAACAACCATGTGGGTGTGGAACACCTCACACAATGCTGATCACAGTCACAAAGTTATGGTTCAATTTCTCTGTGGTTTATTCTTGTAAAAGTAAACAGAAGTGTCTGAAATATATTGACTGTTTTTGAAAATACTACATAAAAAGCTTCTGCCACATTTACTCTCTGTCACTCCCCAGTTTGGTACTTTTTAAACTTTTTTTTTTGTCTCTTTTACTGTTAACTACTAGAAACTTGTGTTTGTTTTACACATCGTTACCCGGAATGTAATTCTCTTTATTGTTTCACTGTTAATAGTTTTTAAATGTTAGTCGCATAATCTCCATCTGACTTCCCTCCATCTCTCTCACATTGATTTGATTCATCCTTCACAAAAGTTTATTTAAAACAAGAAGAATGTCAGACGCCTTTGTTTAATTCTACTTTTCAACAGGAAAATACACATTATCTATTGAAACCTTTTAATCCCTTCATCACCTCACAGCTGAATCTCCTGTTTGAAGACGGCAAAATCCATGCTGTTTGGATTACTGCAGTTTACATTACATTATGAGACATGATAGTCCCTTTTCATGTGACTTAGTTCAAAGGTTTAGTTATTGGTAAAAGCAATATTTGGACCTTCAGAATAACGTATCTTTAAAAAAGCAAAATTGTTTCCCTGCATATTTTCCCATTTATAGTCAAAGCCGTGATATAATTTGTCTTCATAATTATGTAATTAATGTTTAAAGCACAGTTCAATTTTAAATTGTTCTACATTTAGAAGCATAATTGTTTTAACAGAAGATGCAATAAACTGTGTGTAATATTTTTAATTTAGCGGGTTTGTTCATCGAAAGAATTATTCTACCTGGAAACGAGAGGGTTAAATGATCATGAATCGCTCTGGCAGATAAAAACAAAGGTGAGATTGAATGAACACAGAGTTATGCTGAAAAGACACATTTTCGGTCATTGTAAGAAGAAATAAACAATATTCAACACACACTGCCGCTTACTGGACATTCTTGGTAATGCAGGTTGAACACATTAAAAATAAAGGGAATGTTGCTCTATTATTAGTTAAATCTAATCATTGAATTATGAGATCCATTTCTCTCTGCTGGTTCTAATTAAATATGTTGTTGCAATAACTTCTTTCCAGGTGGGTATAGGAGGGATGTAAGGAGACTGTCAATATATTCAGACACATGGAAGGGCAACGGCTCAGCTGCTTTTTCTCATTTAAAAAAAAGAAAAAGTGTCATTCTGTTCAACACAAAGGGTTTTCAGGTCATTCAGTCAGTTTGCAGACATTTTTCCTGAAACTCTGTCCTGAGATAGCATCACCGCCCGGACAGGCGCTCTGACCTTTGGACGAGTGATTCAACCTTTTCCTGCTCACTCTGGCTTTCAGAAATGAGTCCTAATGTTTGTCAGCATCTGTTTGCTTGCCTGAAGCCGAACGGCGGCGCTGGAGCAGGTCGCAGCTACATTTTCTTCCCGCGGTAATCCTTTGCGATGGGGGGGGGGGGGGGGGGGGGGGGGGGGGGGCATCGCTGGAAATCACCAGAGATTTTCCCTTCATGACATCAACTGGGGAAACAACCTCTCCATCTGGAAGTGGATACGTCCTTTGACCCTCCCACAGGTAGATGAGATTTTATAAAATTTTGTGGGGCACCATTTTCTTCTCAAACGCCACCAGAAAGCAGACATGGAGTTGGCGTGGACAGACAGCTCAGTAGCATTTAAAGGTACAGGCACAAAGACAGCCTGTTCTCAGTGGAGCTTACCAGAGGGACATTTATACTGGCTATAATTCAGGACCAAGGCTTGATTTGGTGAAATAAATTTTGAATACACTGTTGTTGGACCTCTGACATCAATGGGAAATTGTTGAAAAACAGTTTAATATGGGACCTTTAATGTACGGCCACAATGCAATTGGATGAAAACAACTTGGAAATGGAAAAGACCTGAATGTTAAATGCATCTCTGCATCTTTATAGGCTAGAAGACTTATGTAATTAACAAGTCCACACGGTTCCAAATGTCAGGGCTGAGATGGTAAATCATCTGAAAGGTCCCCATTCAACTCCGTTGTGTTTTTCTTTATTGAGCTCTCCTCTTGATGTGTGCATTATTTTGCACCAGGAGAGAGGGGAAAGCAACAGCTTATTATTGTTGATCCTCCGCAATGAAAGTGGCTTTATTTTCTTTTCCCCAAAGCTGAGAAATATTGATCAGAAAACTTGTTTGTATTCTGTGAGAGTCACTGTTTGCCTCTGGCAACGTGCCTGTGGATGCAATGCATGCTTCACTATCAGTAGAAACAGCTGCAGGATTTTCTTGTTCCTGATAGATTTTTCAAGGACCTGCTGCACTAGCACAGGTGTTTCCGTTGTTCTGGTCCGCTTAGACCTCTTGCAGCGCGGCTTTGAACAGCGTGAGGCCACAAAACTCACAACCAAGACAAATACTAAAGGCGCATTTAAAGATGCCGGTCAGGCCGAACACACAGTCGTACAAACAAAGGTCAGATCAGGGTGAAGAGCGTTTGTCTGTGCAGTGTGAGGGTGAGGCAGCTTCTTTCTGGATTCTTTTTTTGTTTTTATGTTTTGTTTTTCAAGCTCGCGATCAACATTGTGCAGACCCCTGAAACTTTGTACGTGATGACAGTAAAAGTACACAAGGTAAAATATTAGACTCAGTGCTTGTACTGAATCATAGTCTCCTGTGAAAGAGTGATTAAATCTCAGTGTCATCGGCATAGTTACAAAAGCACATTTAGACAAAATTTTCAAGTGAAAAAAAAAAAAAAACTTTTGCTGTGTTTTGGGAAATGCAACCTCATGAATACGGCTCCTAATGTGCTCCGTTCCATTCCTGCACTTTTTTGTGCGGTGGAAATGTGGCTTCAGATAAATAAAGCTCTGCTCATTTAGAGCAGTGGTTTCTAACTTCATTACAACCCTGAATCCTCCACAGATTGATCTGCCGTTCGACAAGACATTATAGTGAAGCCAAACCCCAGTGGTGTGCTGGGGGCCGAGTCTGAACCAGACCACAACCAATAATGTGATCTCAAACTAGAATAACTTAAATCACTGCCCGGGGCAATACCTGTAGATATTATGAAGTTTAGCAACCATTTCTATCCTATTTTGAGACCCTCTCTTTATATTTTATATATCACTCTGTATATGCAGTTTTGAGAGTGTTAGAGAGAATTCAGGCGTTTTATGTAACGTGGTGAATTTTCAAATCACCCTTAAGGCATCAAAATCCACATTACTGAGTGGATTAAATTCCTGTGGCGTCATGCGAATCAATCACTGACAGATTGACAGACTTGACAGACTGCTACATGGACTGGGGCGAAGATTGTCTCACCCCAGCCGGGGGTTGTTGCTTTTTCTCAGATAAATTAGTGTATGTTGTTGCAAATTTAGACACAAAAATTACTTAAAATAAGTGTTTTATTGTTTGTTTGTTTTTTTAAGAAAAAGTCTTGGGGTGGGGATGGAGGAGGGTAAGGAGGTGAAGGTGGTGGGGGGGCCCTATTGCCCTCTATGGGTCAACCGCCGCTAGAGCTGGTCCATGTGGTCCAGAGTGGTTTCATTGTTCTCCAGGGTCGACTCAACTTCCTGCAGGGGAACAAAAAGCGAGAGATTCACTAACCTGAACCATGACGAGACCAGCTTTTAGTAATGAATGTGTCTGAATTCATTCAGCAACCACTCTCAGGGGGGTCTATTGTCCTAAATATTCTGCTAGATATGGCAACGGATTGTTACCTCCTTGTCTTTTTGAGCTGTTCAACTTTTTGGGCTGCTCTTGCTTCTTGGCCAGCTGACGCTTCTTGGCCAGCTGACTCTTCTCGGGCAGCTGCTAGGCCAGCTGACTCTCCTCGGGCAGCTGCTTGGCCAGCTGACTCTTCTCGGCCAGCAGCTCGGCCAGCTGACTCTTCTCGACCAGCAGCTCGGTCAGCTGATGCTGCTCGGCCAACTGCTCGATGAGCTGCTCAAATAGCTGGAGCTCCTCGGCCAGGTGAGGCCTCTCGGCCAGCAGATGCTGCTGCTCGGCCAGCTGACGCTGCAGCTCGGCCAGCTGACGCTGCTGCTCGGCCAGCTGACACTGCTTCTCAGACAGCTGACGCTGCTGCTCGGCCAGCTGACTCTTCACGGCCAGCAGCTCGGTCAGCTGACGCTGCTGCTCGGCCAGCTGACACTGCTTCTCAGACAGCTGACGCGGCTGCTTGGCCTGCTGACTCTTCATGGCCAACCGCTCGGCCAGCTGACGCTGCTTGGCCAGCTGCTCGGCTGCTCGGCCAGCTGCTCGGCCTGCTGACGCTACCCGGCCACCTGCTCGGCCAGCAGCTCGCCCAGCTGCTCAGCCCACTGACGCTCCTCGGCCACCTGCTCGCCCAGCTGCTCGCCCAGCTGACGCTGCTTGGCCAACAGAGGCTGCTCGGCCAGCTACTCGACTAGCTGCTCGGTAAGCTGACACTCCTCGGCTAGCTAACGCTGCTCGGACAGCTTCTCGACCAGCTTCTCGACCAGCTGGAAGTCCTCGGCCAGGTGACGCTCCTCAGCCAGGTGACGCTTCTTTATCAGCTTGATAAAGAATTATCAGTTGAGTACACAACTCACAACTGACTTCCGGTTTGTATTATGCGCAGTAACAAGCAATGCGATTGGCCAATTAATACCATGTGGTATAAACTTTTTGAAAGGCGGCCACTGATTGGTCCATAATTCTCTAATGCTGAGGATTCATATCTGTAGAATCCACACATGTGGGACTAGATCTTTGGACCTATGATCGATCTAATTTTTCATTTCCAAAATGATGACACATTGGATAACTGCACATCATTTATGCTTTCATGTTTTTCCATCAAAGAATAAAATATTCTTTGCTTAATATTAATGTCACATACTGTGCTAGTTTGTGTGCTTATTTCATTATGTGTGTTCTAGATTTTTATTTCTATTCTTTCATCCGCTAAAAACTGCTGTCTTTGTTTTGGTGCAGAACAGGTACTTTAAACATTCCACTGCCCATTATACTACTGTATGTATAATTGTTGTTTGTGACAAACAAAGGACTTGATTTGACTTGATTTGTCGGGTCCACAAGACAAACACAGAGTTGTGGTGGAAAAAGATTTCAA
Source organism: Lipophrys pholis (assembly GCF_963383615.2). Classification (NCBI taxonomy): domain Eukaryota; kingdom Metazoa; phylum Chordata; class Actinopteri; order Blenniiformes; family Blenniidae; genus Lipophrys; species Lipophrys pholis. Next base: position 16,520,716 of record NC_137641.1, on the reverse strand, counting down.
AGAACTGAAGAGAAAACTGAGGCAGCAGACGTGTGGAGGTCCGTCAATCTGCACGCAGACTGGAAATGAACTTAGATCTGATGAACCCTGAAAATCCATTATCGTCAGCATATTGCACTGCTGCCGCACTGCTGACAGAGTCTCAATTTGTTACTCAACAAATGTTCTTCTTCCAATTGTGAAAACGATGGGAGTATTCCCATCAATCTGTCATCACACTGTTTTTCATTTGAAATAAAGAACAAACCTTTTTCTCTCTTTTCTCTTCTCTCTCTCTTTGAGCGTTCCCCCCCGGTCGTGTACGGCAGCCATGCCATCTTCTGACGGAGAAGGCAACAGGAGGAGACTCCAGGTCTCTCCCTGTTGCAAGACCAAAATCTGTTCTGACTCCGAAGGCTCTCAATCACATCATATTGTTGGCCCAAGCTGCCGAACAGGACAAGGGCAAAAAAAAGAAAAAAAAAAAAAAAAAAAAAAAGAACAAATAGAACGGGCAGTCGGTAGAACGCATGCCTTCGCCAATGCCACATTCGTCACCATGGAAACCAGTGGATGAGGAATGTATTCGATCCGCCACGCCACGCCTTCCGTTATTTAATCTGGTTGTTTAAATTGCTTGATGTTATCACTATTTGACAGAGATGTACACACATTGTACAATTTCCGTGTGACCTTCCCTTGACCTTTGACCCCAAACTGCTAACCGGGGTGATGACGTCACTGCATCATATCAGAAGATAGAGAATTGATTGCTGGAGCCGATCCCAGTCTACTTTGGACGAGGGCAGGATTCTCCTGGACAGGTCAACAGTCTGTCACAGGACAAACGCATATACACAAACAACCACACCCTCACATTCACACCTAGGAGGAATATAGTGTCACCAATTGATCTTACATGCATGTTTTTAGACCGTGGGAGGAAGCCACAGTACCCGGAGGAAAGCCACACCCACACGGGGAGAACATGCAAACCCCACACTAACCCTAAACCTAAAAAACATAATACAAACAAAACAATAAATTGAAACTGCAACCAAACTTGATCGGGACGTCGAACTCTGGTCTCCGACCCACCGGGGTCGGCCTAATCATGGCCTCCTGCCCAATCATAGCCTATGGTCCATTTAAATATTGACCAAATATAAATTTGGAAGGTTTTAACAAAAAAGGACTTTTATTTTGAAAAATGTGGGGGGCTTTTATTTTGAAAACCAACTAAACCCTAATGTAGCTCGTGGCATATAGGCCACAACCTAACCCCAACCCTAACCCTAATTTGTCTGGTTTCCAGAGATTGGTCCTGTAAGCCTCACCCTAAGGTGGGGTCAAAAGTGGGCGGGACCCAGGTAATTAGCTAGACACAATAGCCGTTGAGTGTAGTAGCGCAGAAAAGTTGTTTTCCTCCTTTTTCCACAGAGATGAAGTCTGAGTGTTTTCGAAAAGTTCCACATCGGGAGCTGTTTTCAAAAACTTGCGTTTTCAGTGACTCTGAGCAAAAGACTGACTCGTCGTTACAGCAGGGGCTCAGAATCGTTACCTCTCGATTATTGAGCTGCATATTAGGTGAACGTGTGATCTGCAATAATGTGAAGTATCATGGTAATGATAAATACATACAAACAATGTCAAAGTATGTGCTTTGAAATTTTCCCCTTGGAAGAATTTATCACAGTTTCATCTTTTATATATTGTGCTGGTCACAACATATTCAGTTAATTGCGTTTTTATTATAATTTCTTTCAAAGAAATATGGATTAAGCTCGCCGGTAGGGTTTGTTACAGCTCCACAAAAAATCTTTAAACAAATATTGAACTTTGGCCTTCAAAAACTAATTATTTCTCCACTTTTAAAACAGTTTAATCGAGTTTGACTTAATGCGGAAACTTCACAAAAAGCTAGCGGGCCAAACAAGAGCCGGAGCTGCGTTGGCATTCAGGTGGAGTCACGCTTGTTTCTACCTGATAAATGTAAGCTGCACAGCTGGTGATCATTCTTTCCGCTCATCACTGCAAGTGTCTCTCACATCCAGTTTGATTCATTAAAGAAATGGATTCATGCTGCTTTGAATAATCATTTTGCTACTCGAGGCGGGAGACGCCTGCGTAAGCAGCCGGAGATGGAAGGACACTGCATCGCTTGTGGCACGGCTGAAGCTGCGGAGTTAAACTGATTCATTTTCTTTCTCCTACATTACGGGTTCTCCGTGCGACGGCTCCCCGAGTCCGAATTAAAATCGGCTTTCACAGGAAGAGAATCATTTGACCTTCACCCAAAGAAAAAAAGTTGCGGGAGATAATTCAGGTATAGAAATCAAACAACTTTGTTCAACTTGGTTGGTGCCGGCAGGCAGAATTCGTCACCTCTCCGGCTGCAACATCCTCTCAGCATTCAGTCGGGCAGAAAATAACGGCAGTAAACAGCACAGACTCGGAGTTTGGCAACTTTGCCAACACACGCTCGTGCCAGCAGTCACATTTGGTAGCGAGCTGCTCGCTTATGCAAAAAAAAAACCCAAACAAACAAACTAAACAAAACCCAAAACATCCGTCTGCACAGCTGCAAAGTTTCACCTCGGTGCATTTTGGATTTGAAGATTTTCACTTTCATACGTGAGCTTGCTACATTTTTTCATCATTCCAATTAAATTAGAGATGCTTCTAATCAAGTTCACATTTATGGAAAAGTGCCGACTTTTAGAAGAAGTTTGGGTTTTACACACACGCACACACACACACACACACACACACACACACACACACACACACACACACACACACGCACTTCCTTCTTCACAAATAATGAGGCCTCTGCGACTCCCATTTCCATTCCTGTCATCCGCTCCAGTCCGCCGCTCAGCGTTATGAATCATGACGGCCCTTTGTAACGTAACATCGCTCTGCAAAGTCAACTGATTAGGTTAAAGCTCGTCTTTTGGGTAACGGCAGCTCCGCATCCATTTACCACAACAGTGTTTGCTTTAATACGACAGCTGCTGCAACGCACTCCCAATCATTGAGCTGCCTCCCAAAAATGAGAGCTGCATGTTTAATAGGAGTCTGATGCATTTATTTCCATAAATAATACCGCAACTGGTGGAGGCGACGCAGTGCTCGTCACACACGTATATATTGTTATATACACATAAAAACAACCCACGCCGCAAAATACACACGTTCAAGGATGGAAATGAATTCTTCTGGGCATGCAAAGAGAGCAAGTAGTGGTTTGATTATTCTTCCTCGTGCCCTCTTGCACTGACACTGTGTTATGAATCATTTGCTGGCAAGGTTTCCTTTCCTGTAGAATATCAGCACACGCAGGGCGAGGCGGCGGGTTTCAGCAAAACACAAGTGAAATGAATTCCAAGGAGGGATCGTGTAGGCTGCTGTTTTACAGCCACACATGAGATGTGGACAAACAAACAAACAAATGAATATAAGAGAATGTGAAATGTTGTGATGTAAACGGTCTATGAACGCCAATTAGCCTCAAGTGCAGACTAATCTTAATCCAAGGTCAGAATCCCACCGGGGAACCTCTTGCTGTGAGGCCAATGCTAACCACTGTTCCACTGGAGGGCCGTGAGAGGTAAATGACAAAATATTCAGTTTGGGAATACACAAAAACAACTTGAAGGTTGGGTTCTCAATGGATGGTCTGACACCCAATGACCTTTAAAGTACACCTTGCATATGACCGGGAAAACTCAAGTATTTATTGTCATCTATTTATTTGCATTAGTTCACGTCCATAATTGAATTAATCTGGTTCTGGTACAACTTTTTCAGAGAAATTCATCTATGTCCCATAACTGGGTTTCTATGTGCCGAGATACTAACTACAGTTAATATTTATCGAAATGCTAAATGAATCCTCAGAAATGATGCTGTATGTTTTACTTTAGTATGTCAGTTATGTTAACTACTGTTCCCAAATATATGTAAAGAAAACCTTAATAAAGACACTACTAATAAACTAACTCACTATAAACTCATCAGCACTATTTACTACGGCTGTAGCAGCGTCTTAAAAAAAGTTGTGTTTCCCCGCCGTTTCCATGGAGACGGGGTCAGAACATTTTTCAAAAAGTACCAACTTGGGAGCGTTTACAAAACAGTTGTGTTTTTAGTTGTTCTGGGCACCAAAAACCCAATGAAAGTTTTCAGTTTTTCACTTGAAAACGTGTAAAACGAGTGTCTCCCTGTGTTCGTCCTGTGACGGAGTCATTGTTGACTCAAACTCCACCCCCCATGACGTAGGACGAGAAGGTAAATAGATTTGTCAACTTTTAAAGCTTTTTGATGCCTCTCACATCTCAGGATGTCTTTGCGTGGCTTTCGTTCAAGAAGAGTTGAAATGGTTTGTTCTACAAATCCTCCAAACCTTCCAGGTTTTTTTTTTTTTTTTTAACTTTTATGTGTTTAAATATATATTTGTCATTACCTTGAGCCATGCTTCTAATGTTCGTTAGCTGCCTAATGTGGCGTAATACTGAATCGTGATTCCGGCAGACGACAGCTGCATCCAGCCGTTCAGCCCAGCGAACGCAGAAGTGGAGAGTGTTGGAGCGGTCGGAGTTTACCAGAGTTTAGAGTGAGACGTTAAGGCAGGAATCCTGAGCCGCCGAGCAGTATGAAGGAAAAACTCATCTTATTGTGCCCTGACCTCAGGTGATTGTGAAATGACAAATCATTTGTCTTCTAGGAATTCTCTCCACATCCTGCTCGCAGCCGATAAGCAGTCTCAGGTATTCATCACTGCCTCCATGTCTGTAGGGGAAGACGAGTGCCTCTAATCCCAGCGCAGTGGAGGAAAAAAAACAACTGCTAACAGGATGAGGCGAAGGATTAATAGCGGAAAAAAAGAAGCCGCTGACAACTTTTCGGGGAAAGATAAGGCAACTGGGACTTGTTTTTTTTTTTTTTTAAAGCCAATCGGTGCTCATGACATGTGTTTAAATGGAAGACTCATGTTATCTCGACTCTGGACCACATTATGGTTTTGTTCATGAATTCGTGTTGAGCTTTGTTGAGCTAATTAGATCAATTCATCTCAATGAAGACATAAAGAGTGTTGGCACTTTCACAGAACACAATGCAATTCATGCCATCAGCCCGCGATGGATTCTATCCTCCCGGTGGCTTTGCAGGCATCAGCAGCGAGTTAATTAACAATCTTGAATTTTGATGCTAAAAATCCAGCAGCAGGGATCAAAGGGCATATTCCGCTCACGACAGCGGCTTTCATTTTTTGGCCACCGTTTGTGCATCACAGAGGTGATCACACTGTTGTTGTGGTGAGCTGAATATCAAGAGCTTCATGGTGACGTTCCTCCGTCAGAAGTCAACCAAAACGTGAACCTTCATTAATCAACATTTTCCTCAACTGAGAGTCACTTCAATCATTGAGTTTCCATGCGGACATTCTAATACTAATAAGACGGTAGAGGAGACATGTTAGAAAAGGTATTCCTACACTTTTTATTTGTAAAATTATAGCAGTTCAGCTTTAGATCTATTAGAAAACTTGAGTTTCAGTTCTTTTCTAGCATTTTCATAATTCCGCATGTTTTAGTTGGTGAAAGTTTGACACCAGATGCTCCGCCTCTTGCAACCTGATCAGTTGGGGGAAGTTTGGGCTTTACTCAAGGACCATCCATCCGTCCATTTTCTCCCGCTTATCTGTTTCCGGGTTGCGGGGGTGGCAGTCTGAGCACTGTCACCAGATCACATTGCACCGATTAAGAACCTTCCTGCAGGTGGTGAGCCCATGGGAAGGTGGCGCCAGGTGTGGGACACAAACCCACTACCTAGAGGTCGTAGGTACTCAAGGACCCAACGCTTTCATTTGAACCTGCAAGCTTCCAACTGGAAGCTCACTTCCCCACACCTCCAGACAACCACTGTGGATTAAAGAAACCTCGCAACAACTAACTTCGCCCAACACTTGTCAGGCTTAGAACAGAACAAGTAGTCCTTTCGCTGTACTACAAGATCCGGAACGTGGGATTAATACTTTTAACAAGCTGCGTCTCTGAGGCCCTGTCACACACGACAATGCTTTCGAGTGAAAACGTAAAAGTTTTGTTGTGTTTAGGGGGTCTGTACACAACTTTTTCAAAAACACTCTCTCCGTGGAATTGGGGAAAGGGTAATTTTTCTGAAATGCTGCGGCTGTGCATGTGCACCACAGCTGCAGTAAACAGTTCTTCTGCACATGCACAAGTAAAGGGACAATAACAACAACGGTGGCCTCCAGAGTGTCATGACTCCCAGTCCATCTTCTCCTGGGACTCGGGGGTTTTACAGTTGAGAGTCACTGTAAGAACCGTCCAACTTCATTGTCTGTCCGTGCAAATGTCCGCGTACTCATACTTATTAATGTTTGTCCTGTTCTCTGTCGCATGTGTTTGTGGTTTCATTAGAAAAACAAACAACAGCACTCACTAGTGGCACGACGTGAAAACTACATAGTTTGCAGCGTTTCTGCTGTTTCCATGTAAACAGAGATCATTTAAAAGAAAAGACTTTTCTAAAATGAAAACACTAAAATGTTTTGTTTTCAGTTTCACATTGTTGTGTAAACAGGGTCAAATGTTCAAAACACAGACAGACTTCACCTAGCGTCGCTAATGTTTCTGCACAATGGACTTATGAACGGATGGACTTTATTTAATAAAGTATCATGTCACCTTTGAATGTTTTAAATCAAGATTTTACTTATAACACACACACACACACACACACACACACACACACACACACACACACACACACACACACACACACACACACACACACACACACACACACACACACACACACAGCCATCCATGAATGCATTGTAAATTAGGAGTATTAAACCTATTAAAAATTGTCCATTTCTATAGTAGCACAATGTTAAATGGTTGTAAAACAATGTTGAGTTCGTTGAGTATGTGAGTCAGTGCTTAGTTATTTTATGTTTTTTTTATTTTTTATTTCATTATAAATTTAAATGAGATTTGCAGAGACGTCTTTCATTCAGACGCTTGCACATGTGGCATCAGCAATGTGATCACTGTCAGTGAATGAGACATGCACATCACACAGGAAGGAAACTCTAGGATGTTTAAACTAAGTTATTCTGACCTTAATGAAATGAAATTTGCTGTTGAGAATCCCACAGTTTTTCCTTGTCCAGTGAGCCGGCGGCTTCAGGTTGACTCTCACTCGAGTTTCACATTGCACTTCAGAGGAAGAGGATCCTAAAGCTAATGACTTCAATGATTTTTATTTTTTTCTAAGTGAGAATTTGCTGTCATTTAAAAAACAAACAAATAAAGATTGATAATCTCTCTGGAGATTTCTTCCATTCTTGCTATTTTATTTGCAGCCCCAATAGAAGAATCTGGTGGAGAATGAAATAGTAGCTTAACTTCACATCATACTTCTAGTAATCTGGTGCACAGAAGGTTTTTAATTCAATGGTGATGTTTCTCTGTATTTGCTGGATTATTAAGCAGACATTAGTTTGCACACGTTAAAAGCATTTTAATGAGGTAATGAGTCAGTCCTTCTGCCCCATGTAGTGGCCAAAAACAACGAACAAGCACACCAGACAGATGCTGCTTTGACTGCTCATGCATCACTTCCAAACAACTTTCCAGTGCCTGCATGGAGGGAAAATAACTCCAAAAACTTGTGGCACTGGCAGGAAATCAGTTTTCATAAACAGTCTTTCACCATAACAGAAAAACAAAGTCCAACAATGTTTTATTTGTCTGGAAGCACCACAAGCGACGCTGTAACACACTGAATCCTGATTCAAAACCACTTTCATCAAGATTCGTCCATAACAGAAGCTGACCTTTGCAAGCATAGGATGGGCTGAATGAAGGTACTTTTTCGTACTGAGCTTTAATGTCTTCCCCTTTTATATTCGTTAGTCAAACATGAGCTGATACCTCGCTTTCGAACTTTCTCTCTCTGTCACAGATCGCATTCAGGCTGTTAAAACAGAGGTCACAATTATAATAGACAGACTCCTACGCCATCTTCCACTTTCTCAGCGCCGTCACCGAATGCTAATTATTTCCAGGACTTCTGAGTGTTCTGCCCTTGAGGGATTTGTGCAATCTGCAGAAATACCACTAATGTTTGAAGAAATTGTGCGTCCAGAGTTCTTTGACAATCTCCCTCCCGTAAGATTGTGATTATCTCTTTTATCCTTTGGCAGGCGTTGATGGGTCTGCCTTCCACTCCAAAGTGCAGGGGGGTGGGGTGGGGTTGGGGGGACAAAGTGTTGCATGTGCATTTATACATTCACCAAAAGCAAAAAGCTTCTCTTAGACATTTAAGGCCTGATATACTCAGATGCACTTTTGGTTTGCGAGGTTTTTGCGGATGATCAACTGACATGGACACCACAAATAAGCTCACAAATCAGGGTTTTACATACACCAACTCCGGTTTACACCAGTATGATGGAAATAACATTGTTTCTCGGTTTGTTTGCTTGTGTTGGAGGGACAGAACAAAGTTCTGAGCTCCTACAACAACAAAATGAAATATAATACCACGAGGTCGGACATGTTGGTTCAGGAAGTTCTAAAGCATCGCAGAAACTGAAGCTGTTGGAATAATAACTTAAAAAAAATTAAAATACAAAACCTAAGAAAGGGGACAATATCGACCAAAGTGGTGGGGCCCTTGCTGAGGAGATGCAGTTCACCAAAAAACTGAATCGATGCGCACCCAACTTTCAAACTCAATAAAAACAGATGTAACTATGAGCAATGCAAAAGATTTCAGAGGCTTTGAATCACAGATGAATCTATAAGCAGAAACCTTTCCCAGTATTTTTCACAATCTGAGAGTGTGTGTGTGCACAGGCAATATAAAGTTTGCATACGTTTTTGCGGAAACATTTAGTAAATCAGGCCCTTAATGTCTCGTTTAGGACTTTTTTCGGCCCCATTTACATGACAACGTTTCCTGGTGAAAACGCAAAACTTTTGTTGTGTTTTGGGTGTCTGTTTGCTCGGAGCCCATGAAAATGCAAATCTTTGAAAACTGCTGAAACTCTGTCCCTGCAGAGAACACTACTGTGAGTGTCATGACTCCCAGTCCATATTTTCCTGGGACTTCTTCATAAAAGCAATCCAACTGTCCATACGAAGGACTGTGCACTCCCATTGTTATTGTTTGTAACCTATTGTTCTGTGTGTGTGTGTGTGTGTGTGTGTGTGTGTGTGGTTTCATAAAAACAAACAGCACCCACTAGTGGCCTGGCATGCTCACTTCATAATTCTGAGAGTTTCTGCCATTGCCATGTAAACAGACATCGCTTTCAAAGTACCGTGGTGTAAGTGGGAAACTTTTCTGGAACAAAAACACAAAAATTATGAATTTGAACTTGAAACGCTGTCGTGTAAACGGGGCCTTATTCAGTTTCTTTGAATAAAGACTATCAATCCAAATCTGTCTGACAGTCCAGTTGTTCAGACTGATGTGAAGCCTTGAGGCAATAAAGTTATCTTCTCCTGGCTCCGGACACAAGCTCTTATCAGCTGAAACTGCACTGATGAACACATAAATTCATGCAAAGCTCGTCCACAGCAAATTGATGGAAGCACTGGTGCAGAGGCTTCAATATGCAGGTCAAACAGCTTCTCCTTTAATTCCAAGAGAAAGGCGCAAGACCTTCGCTGATGACGTTGAGGGGTTCTGCGGCCGCGAAGTTCGACTCGCTGACAAACAGCACACCTTCAGCAGACTCCTACTCTGGACTTGTGCCCTCTGAGTCTGCTCTGTGGCGACAGATGAGGAGGAGATGGACGGAAGCCTCGAGCCAGCCCAAGAGGAAGCAGCTTCACGGCTCTGGACAAAAGGAGCAGACGTATTCGGTGTGGGGCCCGTATTCGAGGCGTGAGCTGTGACGTGGCCTTGTGGTTTGATGGTTGGTACCCCTGTTCTCAGGCAGCGGCCGCGCAGCACATTGTGGAACGCTTTCTTAAACTCCCGGCTGAAGCAGGGGTAAATAATAGGGTTGATGCAGCTGTTGAGGTAGCCCAACCAGAAAGTTATCTTGAAGACGGTTTCAGAGGGCTTATAGGACGGGAAGACTGATCCTGGAGAAAGCATACAAAGAAAGAAAAATCAATCTAAAATGACTATGTTGTTGTTACACTTCAACATGTTTATTTGACATTATTATATGTTCGTGTTGGAGTTAGACAATCAAACATACAAGCACTCTGGAAAATAAACGTAGCACTTTAGACCATAAAGATCCAATCCATACTTGTTAAACATGATTGCCTCCAGTTCCACGCCCAGGTAGCAATAGCTCACACTTAGCAAGCTCATAAATCTACCAAGGCTCAATAAACTCACAGCAACTAAATTGAGCAAATAGCCCCGTTTTCCTTGTAGTTCTTTACACTCTGAGGCCCCGTTTACGCGACAAGGTCTCAAGCGAAAATGCATCTATTTGCATTTTTGTTTCAGAAAAGTTTCACGTTTACACTGAAATGAATCCACTCGTGCATGTGCAAAAGGGCTATTTGCTACTGCCGTGGTGCACATGCAACGTAGCAGCATTTCCTTCCGACATGGAGTCGGAGTCTGAGCGTTTTGAAAATGTAATATTTTTCCAGGTTGGCACGGAGATGAAGGCGGAGCATTTTTGGAGACTTCCACCTTGGGAACGTTTTAAAAAATCTGTTTTCAGAGCAATGGACAACCGAAATGAAAGTTTTCTATTTTCACTTGAAAAGGTTGTCGTGTAAATGCAGCCTCAGTCTGTATTTCTGCCTGAGGTACAAATTGGGAGTCCAAACACAAAAGTAATTCCGATAACCTTGGACTGCACAAATGGAGCTTAATAAACAACTGGTTTGAAAGTAATTTGTTGACTGGGTGTTAGGGTCTCAAGGCGACTGTCCTACACAGATGTTGGGTCTCATTATTACCTTTGTAGAAGGTATAATAGTCCTGTAGATGCAGAGGCAGACTCCTGCATCTCCAGGTTAGAGTCTTCCAATCTGAGCCGGGGTCATTTTAAGAACACCTTTAAAGGACCCTGTGGAATTTGTGAACCAATAATAGCACTGTGAGTCAATGTTTCTTATGAGTGGGTCCCCAGCTGAAGGTCCAATGCAATACATTTAGCTGCTTGCAGTTTCCATTGTGCTGGTCAGCAGATTCAAGGATACCCAGGGATAATGCCGAATGAAGAACAGCAATGGGCCGACAAAAGCACGAAACACTATAAGATTGCATGTAATCAATGGAGGATGGGATATGTTTTTAACAGCAAAATGGGCTTCAATACCCATGGTTTTGTAATGATGCCTTTAGCGATCTCATGTGGGTGTAATGTTTCATTGTTCACACCCATATTTTTGGCCTGAGGAAGGATAACAGTGTTAATCAGCTTGGTGCCACTCCCACGGTCGTCTTCACAATTCAATTCTGTTCCCTTCGACGTCTCAGGGCTGCCAAAAATCAAAATCACAGTGATATATATGAACATGCAAAGTAACAATCAAAAATGGCTTTGTGTTCTGCAGGACTGCACGAAACTTGTGCTTTTATTCTTAAAATGGTTACTACCACACAAAAAAATTTCCTAGAAACAGAGCAATTCTCATAAAAGCTCAAAACCACTTGGGAAAATGATATAATAACAGAAGACTTTTACTTTTGTAGTGCGTTTTTTGACCACTTTTACACTGTCAGTCATGCTCAACCCTTTCTCACAGGCACTCACGATGACATGATCTGCCAGGCAAGATGCTCAACCTCTTTTGGGAGAAACTTTTTTTTTTTTTTAGATCGAAAGCTAATCATGTGAATGGTGCACGACTTTCTTTGCAGCCACCCATATCTATTATGTATCGAAGAATTGCCTGGTTTAGTGCAGGATTGTTGTGCTTTGTACTTTGAGAGACAGGGAATCAATACAGACGTATACAGACGTGGATATGCAACATGAAAAGCAGAGAACGATTACTGCGCTTGAATACTGAGTGCTGCATAAATGTTCATTTGTTGAGATTTCACCAATTGTTTGTAAAATCTGTAGCGTGGTGCACATGTCTGTAGACAACAAGGTGATAAGAGTGTCGTTAAGATCCAGGCAGAGGTCTGGCCCTCTCGCGCAAATCGGAGTTTAATCGCCTCTATAGCTGCACAATACACTATAATATGTCTCTAATGAACTGTAGCGACAACATTAATGATCTTAATTACCTTTTTCTCTGGGCTACTGCAACATGCAACGCCGTTGCTGCTGCAACAGGTGCTAAAGTGGTAGGCAGGCTATTTGTATTCAAAGAAAATTCAAAGTGGGGAGAAAAACTCTTTTTGCCAGGCCGTCTGTCTGGGAATCCCAGACTATCATGGCCTCAGAGCGTAAGTGAGTGCAGCGCTGTGAGCCGTGAAGGTCTGTCTCAATTGAAATGCATATCCTCCCATGACAGGCTGCCTCAGGAGGCTACAGGGTGACTGAGAATGCCTCCTGGCATTACAGTCCATTAAGTCTCATGCTTGTTATCTATAATAGCTTTCATAGGAGGGAGCAATAGTTTGGTTCATTCCATTCCATTTCACAGTAGAAGCCCATTCGGCTACAATGCGGCGTTTTATTTGTTCTATTTGGTTGCTTGTAATTGAATTTGTTGATGTCCCTTCAGTGAAGAGAGGCAGCGTAGAGTCAAGACACAGCGGGGGAGCAGAAAGGTCCTGCCCGCTGTTGTGTTCATGATGCATAAACATATTATCAAGAAACATTATACAAATGATTCAGGCCTCGACAGCTTCTGGATCACAATAGTTACACAGCGACAGTGCTCACTCCCTCTGGGGCTCCTGTCAGGCTGACATATGAAAGCCTCTGTTTATATTTTTAGACCTGGCAGCATAAAAGCCAGCATTGATCTTTCAGTCAGTCAGTCAGTCAGGAGCAAAGTTTTGTAACATAAGTAGTTCTGAGTCCTTTCGGAGCGGACCAAGAGGTTGTTGTTTGGGATGCATCGACTTTTTAAAAGATGAGTACTAACCTTTAGCTACTTGCCGATACCAAGTACTGATACCCGTACTTATTCAATGCCATGAATTAGATTAAATGCCTAATTCATACTGCATATGCCAACAATAGGCAAAGTCTATGCTTCGCTGCAAACCACCTCCGCGTGGGTAGTATCTACACACTGCGTTATGTGTACTGTAGACTGCAGACATATGCTCTAGCTCAGAGTTAACGAGTGTATCAGTCATACTTTAATCATATTTAGCATGTAACATCGCTGGCTTTAGAGCCCCGACACTCTTTAGCATGTAGCATAGCTGTAATCCTGTTTCCACTGAGCAGTTCAAGCCATGAGCGACATCGGGTCAACTGCTGGTCCAAACGTCTGCTGATTAAGTTGCTAGTGTACGAACACGCTTGATATTTTTGACATTACTCAATTTACAGTCTGTCTTACTTCTGTCGTTCTCATTTATAGTAAAGAATCTCGACACCACTGACATTGCTCGTCCTCTCTCGCTCGTACTTGTGGTTGATGTTGCTGACGTATGACGTCATGTAATACTCGTCGAGTTGTATCAGGAGGCTTACACAACGATGAGTACTACGTGCAGTATCGCACCCGATACTGGCATCGGTGCATCCCTAATTATATTCTTTGTTGGCGCATTATCCAATGGCTGATTGCTACACAACAAATGACTATAATTCAATTTACAGGAAATTCTCTGTGAAAATGGAAATCATAGGAGAATAAAGTTGTTTTTTATTAGTGAAGTGTAAAAGTAGAATTAGGAGACAATATTTAGTCATTACCCAAAGGAAGAGCTATAAATAGAGTTCAAAAGTGGTGAGTAAAGGTGTTATCATATCTCATATTATAGCCTTTTAATATGATTTTGACAGTGATGTGACGAGTAGGAGGCTTATAAAGCAGTAGTAGTAGTAAGTTCTTATAAACTTTATAATTTGTCATAATATTGACAGGAATGGATTGATTCAAACCCCTTGATCTGCATTTTTGGACCCACTTCTTGAATCCTTTATTTGTTCACAAAACAAAAGTTTGAGTGAGAAAAGTGTTTTGAACATTAATTAAAAAACTGAACGCAAGCTATTGTCACTGTAATATTGGAGTAAAATAATATTTTGAGGATGCAAACATTATCTAGACATCTAAACATGTTGAAAAAGCTTCATAAGCAATGTGCACTACTTTGAACTATGAACTGTCGTTTCCAAACATACTGATCTTGTGTACTCATCTCTTTGACTACGACCAGATTAGCAATGTGAGACTGATCTGACCCGAGAGGATTTTCTCTTTCTGCTCTGTGCACTGATGATGCCAATCCAAACACAATCTGCACATGAAGATCAGAGTCTAAAATGTCAAGTCGTAAAACCTACCCTTTACTGTCTCATAACCCAACCGGGAATACCATAAAATTGTCTGTTTTGTCAGGTCAACGGTTCACACGACCCCAAATATTGAATTTGCAATGACTCAGCGGAAAAAAACAAAAGCCCGTTTCAGTGTTTCTGTCAAACACGTTATTGATTAAAATACATTATTTCCCAGCAGACCTTTCACTAAAGAAACAGCACATATTTTTTTTAGACAACATTTACAGTTGAGGCAATAGAGGCTGTTAAGAGTTAAACCACGGCGGTGAACACAACATGAGGGCTCGAGGCCAAACCACCGAGCAAATTGTAAACATTTCATAGAAAAGATTGAACACATTTCTGAAGAGTAGCGGAACACTGAGACCTGAGCTGAGATTTCAGTGCTTCTGCCATGAAAGTTGGCGACTTCATTGGCAGCAGACTGCCTCAAAGCCATGCTGTCAGGCGGAGTTTGTAGCAACATGCGTAAGGCAACAACTATATGAGAAGTTTTTTGGACATTTCACAGTAGTTTGCAGCAGACGGTTTCAATAACATAATTAACGTGAGCTCATTATTGACTTCATGTTGAGAGTGAATTCATTTTGGGGAGTAATTGTTGTTGTGCCAACATCAACATGTTATTATTGCACTATTTTACTGGTCTGAACCACTGAAGATAAACCGCTGACCTCGAGAGACAAAAGTCACAGGTACAGCAAATTAAACAACACAAGTGCAATGATTGTAATTACCAATACTTGAGTGTGAACATATCGGATGAGAATGAGATTTGAAAGCAATGAATTTGACATTTCCATACACGAGACAGTGCCATATTTGCCAGGTGTAGCGTGTGGGTTAAATGGGACCTTTATACATTTGTGAACTATGTGCTGATAATACGTAGCGTCTGCTGCTATCATAACAATTTTAACATTGGAAAAATTTCAATTGGACATATTTTCAAAAATGGTAAAATGTCTTATTTTCTGCATCTGATAGGTTGTCAATATTGTAAATAAAATATGGATTTATAAATCTTATAAAAACAACAATCTTTGACAGTGTGTTAGGGATGCAATCTATTGTATTTATGTAATTTAGATTATATCAATATTCACATGAATATTGGTTGCATCCCTAACTCACTTTCAAAGGTTTTTTTTGAAGGTACAGTCTTTACAGGCTCTTTAAATAGGAACGGATCCAAAAGAGCAAGCTCGTTTCAATGAGCCAAATATCTACACTAGGGCCAAGTCAAGTGCAAGCAGAAAACCTCTGTTGCATTTTGGCGGTCGGAATAGCGATCCAACTTGGTCGTCTGTCCAATGCAAGTTTCCATGTACTCACCATTGTTATTGTTTATAGTGTGTCGTTTAATCACAAAAACAACAACTACATCACTTATAGCGTTTGCTGTTTCCGTGTAAGCGGACATCTTTTTCAAAACGTTTCTATGTCAATGCAAAACTTTACTGAAGCAAAAACGCAAAAACGATGCCCTTTCACTTCCTTAATGGGGCCTTGTAGTTAATTTATTTGCATTTGTTGGTGATTTTGTGGGTAATTTTAAGTTCCGAAATGACTACTCTTATAAATCGATTGGACTCCTATTATAAAACTCCCAATATAAAAGTAAATGTAATTCTCTCATATCGAGCCCCTAATATAGAAGCAAAATGTTTCACACTCTGAACTCCTTACCTGCTCACTAACTTGTGTGAAATCTTTGAATTTTCAACTTCTCCTTTTGTAGGATCTACTTAAAATATCAATGTCTGACTTGTGAGCCATTAAAAATTAATAGTAGCAATTTAAACCTACATTTAATACCCATGTGGTGCCATGTAGTATAATCTGAAGGTTTGTGTTTTCAACCAAACTTATTAGATGGACATGATCAAATTAGTCAAATACACAAGAAGTAGGAACAGATATCTTCTATTGGCAGGTGAGCTGCAACTTTTAAGCCCCGTTTAGAGGACAATGTTTTTAACTTGAACTGTCGTGTAAATGGGACTCCAGAAGGACAGAATGGATGCTTGAATGTTTCTTTGTAATTTTGCCCAATGACATTATTGCGATAAAAGGATAAGTACTGTAAATTGAAGGACAGGCAGGAGGCATCTGAGTGTGTGAGATGACCCCCTGCCACATTAGTCTGGATAAAGCAGGTTTGGACATACATGGATGAATGAACAAATGACTGATAACAATGATAACGTGTCTCCTTGACAACTGAGAGAAGTCAAATCATGGATTTGATACAGGTGCAAGCAATGAATCTCCATAAAACGATGCTCGAACAGATGAGTTCCACATTTGACTGAAATCTTCAGCAGCCAGTCGTGCATTAAAGTGTTATAAACCCCAAATGTGAACCCCGCGGCGGTGGACACACCGGCTAATACACATATGCATGATGGAGGGGGCGGTGCTTAGAAACCTAACATTTCTATTGAACGCAGAATCAGGAAACGTTCTTGAGTGCTTCACGAGTCATCAGACAATTAAAAGCTTTTTTACAGGAAAAGAAATAAACTTTTTAAGATAAAATACTCTAATAATGTTCAGATGATTATGCAACCCAGATCAAGAGATTATTGATCAATTAGCTGCTCGGCACAAGATTTAAACATTTATTTTTTCATTTCACGGGCTCTTTGAATTACTGTTGCATTTTTGTCGAGTCATTGTGCGGTGGTAATCCTTGCATTAAAAGAGCTGGCTAATCAGCTTAGGAGAGACAACAGCTTCCAGCCTGCCCTTTGTTTACATTGGGATTACTCGCCAGGCCTGTAATCGTAAGCCAGTTACGAACGCACACGCCTCAAAGACGACGATACGTACAACATCCGTCCAAATGAAGTCCTTCATCCAAACCTTCATTCTTACTGCGACTCCTCCGCTCCCCGCAGTGAGATTACATGTAGATGCTTCAGCATCAATCTCAGAGTGTGTGACCTGCGAGGGGACCGCTGACAGACGATTACTTTTCAGTACAGACCGGACCACTCCGACAGACACTTAGCTCAGCCACAGGAGTTTTTTCAGAAGCAATTAAGATTGTAGATTAGACTTCACAAAGGAGAGTTTCTGTCCCCTTTACTATCTTTGATATCATCTCTGTTATCACCGTCTTTGACAAAGTCTGACGAAATGTTAGGGGACTCTATTATGGATAACGATGAATATATGAGGCTTAGTGGGCATGTGCCACTTTTCTGAACCGCCCTATAAAATGACTGCCGCAGCAAAAATGAGCCTAAATTGGTTCGTTTCCATTCCATCTTCTTTCTGATTACATTTCATCAAGTTTTGCTTTTTTTTTCCATTCAGAGAAGACCTCTGAAGGAAAAGTGAGAAAATTACGACTCAATTATAATATCGTTGTCAACATTTAGGTCCAGCCTTTAAAACGTAATGTTTTATATCATTTTGTAAATTTTGTTTTTGTCTAAAGAGTCATTACGTCCAGGCCACAAATAAATCGCATCCTGAAATTACACAACTTTATAACCATTTAGGACCCGGAGTGTGTGTGTGTGTGTGTGTGTGTGTGTGTGTGTGTGTGTGTGTGTGTGTGTGTGTGTGTGTTTGTTTAAGAGCAGATGTGACGCTGCTGTGTGTGATGTCTCTCTGTTTGGAGCCGGATGTGATTTCAGGGCGTTTCAGGTGATGGCAATGTATTTAAGATCTGGTAGGTGGTGAAATCTGCTCGACATGTCCGTGTGGTAAAATAGAACGAAAACATCCCTGCTGTTCCTCGAAGGGATTTCCAGGTGAATCTCGCTTCAGGCGTTCATGGGCGGAGCCAAACAAAGATCCTGCTGACACTAATGGTCAAGGACACTGCTTTTGGGTTGCTCCTGTTGTTAAGTTGCAGATTTGCTGAGCCTGGAGTCGAACCAACCACTAATTAAAAGATGCAGTCACTCTATAACAGGAATAACACATTGGGTGATTATGTGTGAAATTCAATACAGTCTCAACCGACCCATCTTGGATTGTTGTCAGATTTAATGCCGGTAATGTCAAATGTTCCAAGCATAATTGTAGGCTTGTAACTTCATGAGGTTTTCAAATATGACTGCGCTAAACACTGTGTTTCATCTATTTTAAACCATTTGCTGAAGATACTTGACATTTACGTGAACTGTTCTCCACCGTTAGATTAGTCTTTACTAAATTAGTTATCTGCAGTTCATTATTAGCCAAGTTATGGGGCTTGTTAAAAATGGCGACGTTCTCTGCAAAAGTTGGAGGCAGGTGTGAAAAATCCTGGAAAGTAAAAATGCCTTCAAAATAGATTGTAAGAGAATGAACAGAAGAGAAATCAGTATGTGGTTTGACCACCCTTTGCCTTTACAAAGACATCAATTCTTCTGGGTACATTTTGCAGGAAGTTTAGTTTTTTTTTTTTTAATCTCTGCAGGGAGTCTGTTCCCAACCTGTTAGAGGACTCACCGCAGATCTTCACTGAATGTGAGCTGGCTTCTGCCTCCTCATGTTCTCCCATACAGACTTGGTTACGTTGAGATCGAGGCCCTGTGCCATACTTTTGGTTTTTAGGCGTCCTATTGAGAAGATTTTTTCTTTAAAGCGTTGGCTGTAGGTTTTAGGGATACTGTCTTATGCTACAGAAAGGTTTTTGGAGCCAATGAGAAATTCCCAGACTTCACTGCACCATAAATAAGGAGCATCTATTACACCTGCTTAAACTTTTGAAAACCAGCTAAAAGAGGAAGTTGCATTTTGAGTGGCTCCAATCACTGTTGTCGTGTAAACGTACACCCAATATGCAACAAAAGTTTTCCGTGTTCACTTGAAAACGTTGGGTAAACAGGGCCTAAGAGGCTGAATAAAGCACTGGTGGGTTTTTTCTGGTAGATATGAACATTGACTGACCTTTCCAACAGTTCATTAAGCTGTACGTACTGTATGAGTCAAAGATTTGGGAAAACCTGCATCTGTGCAATGAAGGAGCAACAAGATGAACAAATAACATTTATGTATTCTTAAAGCCCCTCGTAAAATTAAAGTTTGGAATGTTTTGGGTGCCACTCCAACAAATCCTGAAGATTATTGTCTTCACACCAGCAGGCAGGTACTTAAAATGTCCAACAGATTCAAGTGGACGCAATTTCCTTCAAACCTTTCTTTCTAAGGTTTTTATTTTCATCCATTTCCTGTGGTTGACAACGTAATACCACTACTGTACTGTTCATACGGATAAAAGCAACTTCATTTTGTGGAATCATGGTATTAATTTCTACTGTCCACAGGTCAACATTGAGGTCTTTTAGAGGCGTTTAAATGCGATTGCTTCAAACAGCCCTCTGAATTTTTTTAAAAGAGTCACTACTTAACATACAGACAAACAAAAAGACTGTTACATTGTTCAAAACGAGTGCTTTTATGGTGGTGAGGTACCTACCAATGGGTAAAACCAGAAAGAAAGGGAGCCAGCAGAGAACGAAGCACCCGACGACAATGCCGAGAGTCTTGGCCGCCTTCTCCTCTCTTGAAAACTTCAGTAGCTTCGGCAGGTTGAAAGAAGGACGTTTAGGTCTTGCAGTCTCTGTGACATCATCCTGTTTCTCCGTCTGAAGGCTGCTTCCTTTGTGTATCCTCAGAATCACCCCCTCCATCTCCACTCCTTCGCTCTTCCCGCCCTCTCGGAGGGTTTTGGTGCCCCTCTTTGCCACCATATAGACACGGCAGTACATGGACAGGATGATGGCCAGCGGGATGTAGAAAGAACCTAATGCTGAGAACAAGGCGTAGCCCGGTTCCTCGGTGATGCGGCACACCGTTTCGTCTTCTGGGTCGGGCTCCTTCCAGCCAAACAGAGGCCCCACAGAAATGGCTGCCGACACGCCCCACAGGGCGGCCACCGCCGTCAGGCCTCGCCTCCCCGTAGCTATGGCAGGGTACCTGAGAGGGTAGCTGACAGCCAGATAGCGGTCAATGGAGATCACGCACAGGCTGAGGATGGAGGCGGTGCAGCAGAGGACGTCCAGCGCCGCCCAGACGCTGCAGAAGGACCGTCCGAACACCCATCGCCCGAGGGCCTCCGAGGTGGCCGAGAAGGGCAGGACGGCTGAGCTGAGCAGCAGGTCTGCCGCCGCTAAGTTGGCGATGAAGTAATGCGTGACGGAGCGCCAGTGGTGGTGGACCATCACGGACAGGATGACGAGAATATTCCCCAGGACCCCGAACACCACGAACACCAGCAGCACCACCCCCAGGACCACGGCCTTGGTCACGTCCACCTCCGGGTGCGTGCTGGAGCTGCAGTTGGGACAGTGGTCTGCTGCAGGGAAAGCACTCGTGTTCTCAGTGGGAACCATTGTAATCTGCCAGGCGGATGAAGTTGTTAGATGGTGCTGCAGGTTGACGACAGTCGTGCCACATCTGTTCCTCAATTACCACGGCTCCTCACCCGCTCCGCCTCGCTCCGCTCCTCCCGGCGCAGGAGATAAAGAGAGCTTCCCTCGGAAAATGCTCTCCCAGTTAATTCGCAGAGCCGCTTTTGCCAACACTCCATGGATCACGTGGCCGCTTGGCAGCATGTCACATTTTGAAAGAGTAACGCCGCCACAGTTTGTCATATTTAGTCCAGGAGAAGCTTAATAAAAGCAGCAAGTACTCGTGTTTTAAATGGCGGTCGTTGATGGATTTGGCTTTTTCATTTTATATATATATATTTTTTTAGCTTCGTTCGAAGGTTTGACTCCAGGAAATCTGTTAAAAGAAAAAAAGGAGATAAAGTATATTTAACAACAAAATTCATAATCCAAAGCCTTTTATGAATACCCCCCCCCCAAAAAAGAGGCGCATTACTGCGTAAGTACGGTTCTGTCTTTGCCAGGGTGGGAATAACTGAAACCAGGACAAATTAAATGTTTTAAAAAGCCAATTACACATCAACCAGTTATGATTAAAGAGTAAAAATATCACTTAACAGTCTCCTTTCAGGGAACACTGTCTCTTTATGTGCAAATTCTTCTCCCCTCATTACAGCTGCAGCATAGAAACACAGGCTGTGCCTGAGTGAACTGAGGAGCGTTGGCAATTTCCTTTTCACCCAAAAGAAAGCAATGCAGTATGCTTGCCTTTTTTTTTTCTTTTTCGCATTTGCCTCTGACATGCGTGAAATATCCCTCAATTAGCTTCTGATTTTTCTTTAACCTTTTATTTAAGCAGGAAAATCGATTAAAGTGAGGCAGCGTTTTTGGGCAGCGAGGGTGGAGAGGATTATATGATAGTAGAAGGGAGAAAGAAACAAGATATCATCAAAAAAAAACAACAGAGGGAAGCACAGAGGTCGCGCGGCAGAAATAATGATCGTCGGAAGCAAGCGGCGAATCATTTGCGGTATTATGGGGAATCCAGCCGACCATGCACAGACTTGCAAAGACAAATGAAAGCAAAGATCTTTTCTTTATTTAGGGGCTAGACGTTGAAGCTGGGGCCTTTGATGGCTTCCTTGAAAGTCCGATGTCTCTAAGCTCGGCTTTAACTCATCTGCCAGATGACAGGCCAAGAATTGAACCTTGAGGAGGTCACTATATTACCCGGGCGAAGGCTTCGGCAGCAGATAGTCCCACTCAGCGCCGCTCTCAGTTTAGTGTTTGAGATCGGAGATGTCATCGAGAGCGATAAGCCGGCGCGAGGAGAAGAAGAAAAAAAAAAGAAGAAAAAGAGAGAGAATGAAAATGAAGCCGAGATAAAGCCCCCCGGAGAGCAGAGTCATGCTTGTCACATGTTCGTGCAGGATCAAAGCCTTTACTTTTCAGTTTTTTTTCTTTTTCTCTTCTGGTCGCCGCACATCCCACCGCCAGGCTGAACGAAATTCACCCAAATAAACACTCGACGCCGGAATTTCAGCACCGCTGGCCAGAGGGGGAGTCGAAATGAAACATGTGGAGAACGGATATCTGGGATTGTTTCAGTCGAATAAGTAAACGCAGTGATATTTGGAATACGTTTTGGGGTTGTAATGAGATTTCGCAGTGCGGTGAAGTGCCTGCAAAAAAAGAAATTTAACCGAATCTAACAAGATTTTCCGTCAGCCCACCGGTGGTTTGAGAGCAGCCACTGTGAAAAGGGCCAGATGGGAAATATATATTTACATTGACCCCGGGCGGTTGGAACTATTCAGCCTAGGTCAAACAGAATTATTCACATTTAAATGCAACATCACGCACTCATTTTACCATCGGTCGCACTCTAGAAAATACCTCAAGGCCTTTCGATGTGCTTTCCAAGAAAAAAAAGAAATGAAAAACCGGAGCAACAAGTCAGGAACAGGTGACACGTTCCTGTCCCCGAGCTGTTTCCGCTGATGCATGTTCTGCTTTATTTGCATGTGTTGACACGTGCATGCAGCTCAATCCCTAAAAAAACCCTAAACTGCACGCCTCTGCCCTTCATGTTTCATTTACACATATATTAATATAGATGGAGAGCGTACTATGATACCGGCACAGTGACAAAATGATGAAGTGCTTTAAAATGTGCCAAATGACCTTTTCAGTCACTTCTGCAGTACTGCTGCCTTTTCACCCTGTGAAGCCTTTTTAAAAAAACATGTTCCTGATATATCAGATACATAAATGGTTTTGTGACTCCAGGACAAAAGAAAGGTGACTTAATGCAACTGCTGAATGTACATAATATATGATCTAAAGAAAGAAACAATTGCAGTGCAATCCATGGTAAACGGGGTTTGTCTCAATGTATTTTAAGACCATACTATAACGCCCCTACTTTGGGCAGCAGCACGGCCATGATTGATTACTACTATTGAATTTGTAACACGGCCACAATTATTGTTTCTGTTTATATGAAAACTATCGAGAGCGGCAGGGCCGCTGTCTCTCTGTGCTGCTCACTCATCCAACAGTTAGCAATATCCGCTGATTTCAACCCAAGGTGGCTCTACCCAGCGTGCCTTAAGTCACGTTTACGCAGCAACGGGAAAACATGTCGTTTTTGCATTTTCATTTTATAAAAACTTCGTGTTTACGTGGCAATGTTTTGGAAACCAATTTCCATTTACACTGAATCAGCAGAAATGCTGAAAACAATGATTTCAGTTTGGGCTACTAGGGGGTGCTGTTGTTTGTTTTTGTTACGAAACCTCATACACGGGCAGAGAACAATAACCTGTAAAAATGAACAACGGTGAGTACGTGGACATCCGTATGGACAAATGACAAGAGTTGGATTGCTGTTACTGTGACACTCAACTATAAAACACGTCGCAGGGGAACCTGGACTGGGAGTCGTGACACTCTGGAAGCCGCCATTGTTGTTATTGTCCTTCAACTCACACATGTGCATAACTATTTACTCTGGCTGTCTTGCACATGCACAGTTGCTGCATTTCCGCCGTCTACACAGACACAGGGTCTGAGCATTCTCAAAAAGTTCTGACGTTTTCAAAAAGATTTCTTTTCAGTGGCTCAGAACACTAAAACACGGACTTTTGCCCCTTAAAAACGCCTTAGTTATTGTCAGAATTGTGAATTTTTCTGAAGAAATGAGGTGGAGGATAAATCTAACGATTATAACACATTGTTTTCAAACTGAATGTTTAGAAATTCTATTCTGCATAAAGCTCTAGTTTATCAGGTGCAGAGACCTTAAAGGTTTTGACATTTATTAGTAAGACCAGCATCAGCTGGAGTGTCTTAAAATTCAAACCTTTTAGGGCTGGTGAAAATGATGATTGATCAAAGCAATTGCGATTTATTTATTTTTTCCCGACAGAAACACAAAGATGTCCCACAGAGTAACATCGGTATGTGCCGCTTTAGCAACTCTAAATATTGTCAATAGCTTTCTGCATGCTGGTAGTTTATCACAGCTGCTGTTTTTTTTTTTTGTTTGCTGCTTTTTCTCAAAGCCATTTGTTCGTAAATTAGTTTTTCTGAAAACATCCAACATAAAAGGCCATCTTCTTTGTCCTACTTAATGAGTGAATCAGACATGAGACGGAGCCACACAGTGCTGACAGGTCTGATGAGGTGACGATAATACAACTATATACACTCTCTGTTTTTAAACCTGGGTTGATTATGTAATGCAAATAACTTCATTACTTCTTAAAGAAAGGACTAGTAATTGTGATCCAGTCATATACATGAGCTGATTACAGGATCTTTAAGTGTCAGTTACACATGTAATGTGATATATTTTGACAAAAAGATAATATGGTGCTATGACAAAAAAAACTGTGACTGTATACCAAGGGGGAAATGTTACACATCACAGTCTGAGCAGAAGAGGTTTAGCGGGGTTCTGCTTGGCCATAGCTGACTGGGCATCTTTAGAAGATATCTCCGCAGCATCATACACATTTTTTATAAAGATGGGAACCTATAATTGATATTTGGTTATTCCTTTGAAACAAAAAGATACACATAAAAAGAAAAAAAAAACATTTAGTACACACCAATAATGAAAAATAATGTTTGAAACCATTGATAGCAGATAGACTTTCATCACTTGGTACATGAATGAGGCCATGTTTACATGACAACGCTTCAAGTGAAAATGCTTCCTTTATGCAGCAATATTTTGAGAATGATTTCTGTTAACAAAGCAATAGCAGAAATACTGTATATGGACATTCGTTTTCAGTTTAAATCGTTGCCATGTAAACGGGGCATGAGTCGGTTCACCAGTTTTCACATTTGATATTTGTTTGATTCCTGTCAAGTCATCTTAATAGTGAATTAAATCACTCTGCAAAAATGACTTATGACTAATGATTTTAGGCATGATGTTCTGATTTTAGAAAAAAATATATCTAGCTTTTCTTGTACAACGCATGAA
Source organism: Lipophrys pholis (assembly GCF_963383615.2). Taxonomy (NCBI): domain Eukaryota; kingdom Metazoa; phylum Chordata; class Actinopteri; order Blenniiformes; family Blenniidae; genus Lipophrys; species Lipophrys pholis. Next base: position 16,495,458 of record NC_137641.1, on the reverse strand, counting down.
AACACGATACCTTAGAAGATCAGTAACTTTAGACTGGAAAGCACAAACACATCACCGTATTTAAATGGATGCTTTTCATTTAAAGTTCACATAATTCTCCTGTTCCTTTAAGCTGATGATTATCGTTCACTGCAGTAAATGGAGACCATGGGCTGTCCAGACAGAGGGGAAAAGGGTAACTATGACAAACTGTTCAGTGACGCAGTGCAGCCAGTTGTTTCGACCAAAATGATATTGATGTTCCAACCCAGCACACGCTTATAGGATTGTTTCAAGGGTTGTGATTACTCCATCTACATAATAAATTTGTGGGGGACTTGAACGATGCCGATGACCAATCAAGCGGCACAAGGCCATCAGTCTAAACAACAGTCTTGGTCCACTTCCAAATAAGCTCTAAAGATTGATGGTCTGAATACAGAATGGACCAAAAGCCTCAATGCAGGCGAAAGACAGCGTTTGACAGACATTGGAGGTGATGTCTCCTTACAGTCTCTTTTATACATCCTGTAAAGAAACTGTTCGCTCTTGGTTGGTAAAAATACCGAATAATCCCACAAGGATATCTAGCCATGCCCTCAGCACTGCTGTGCAAGTTATAAAAGTTACGTTGCATAACATGTCAATAAAATTTGAAATCCATTGCTAAGAATAACAGAAGCAAACACGGGAACATAGTTTTCACTTTGTTGAACAATCAAACATGTCCGGTCCAAAAAGATCTATGGGACCCAGTTGTGGGTTTCAGGAACAACGTGAGCTAGATCTGCTTCAAACCGGCTTTACCACAGAGTTAAGAAGACGTCTTTTATCAGCCTGACTGTTGTAACACATTTTGAACCGCTCATTTATTTTCTCATTCATTAAGCAAAATGTCAAATGTTTGTATATCTCCTAAACATGCACACTGGCTGTTTTTCTTGGTTTTACATGATCAGGAACTAATTATATTTGGCTTTTGGCTTTGACGACTTTCTGACATTTTATAAACCACACACTGAAAAAGCAGCGATTAATAGATAATGATAACCATCATGCACTGCTGCCCTCAAGACATTTTCCTTCGGTTGACCAACAGCCTGTCCCGGCCGAGCCCAAGACGGCACACATCCCTCGTCCTCTGCAGATAAGATTTAATTAAAAGCTATCAGCGAACATCATTATACTCTAATTTACATCTGAAATCCAAGGGTGGCCCTCTCAGGTTATTGCATTAGTGAATTTCTGGTAAAGAAAGATGGAGCTTTGCCCTTGAAGAAACGTTCTTCGTCGAGCTGGGTGGATCATTCCAATATTGAAACCAATTAAATCCAGTATCCGGATCGTAATTAGAGTTTTGTTGAAGTCGAGAGAGGGAATATTAGCCAGGGTATTAACTGGTTTACGTATTGTAGCCTGACTGTTGGGTATATTCAACCAGAGCATCGGACAGAGTTATTATCTCACCACTGACAAGATCGACTTTAGATGAGCTGTTTGGGATGTTTGGTTCCCATTTAAATTATAATATTTATAATCTTTAGTTTCAAGCTTATGGAAGTTGAAACTTTTTAAATATCTTAACAAAGATGCCTGTGCACCGTACTGCAGATGAAATTAGTAAACCGATTCTTGTAATACCATTTTACACCCCAATGTGGTGTGATGAGTCTTTTTCCTAAATTCGTTCGCCCCATTTAGGAGGAGTTCCACTTCTCTGTCGGTCCAAACAAATGACCCTGGCAGCGTTATTGCTGAAGGAACAGGAACAGGATTCTGATTGGCTAGCGTGGCTTCATGCTTCTTGTTACACTGCCGCCTATAGGTTTAGTATTCTCATAATAGCTCTTAAGGTTTTTTGGGGGATTTGTGGAGATAAATTTATGTGTAATTATGGAAGCGGTTCCATAACCGATTATGGAATTATTCAGATATAAAATACTACATGACTAACAAATGCCAGCTAACATCTCAGCTTTAGCAGTACTGGCCCAAAATGAAATTAAGTTTGTATGTTTCACCTCCACATAAGAAAAAGCTTTTTATTAGTCCATCATAATCAGACTCGGCAGAGCAAAATGATCATTTCAGTTGTGAAGAGGTACGAAAGCTATTCAAATCGAGGGAAACACGTGTACAGTAGGTATCATTAAAAGTAGTAATAATATCTGAAGTGACCAGAAGCTATAGTGAACTATACTATATATGTTCTTTTGTCTATCAAAACAGTCTAAAACTGCTATGATATGACCCAGGAGGAGAAAAGCGACAGAGCTGCATTAAAATACTGAAGTCCTTATTATTGTTATTTCTCTACAACTGGAGTACTGACAGTGAGCTACACCAGAATAACTTTGCTTCAGGTAAGAACATACCAACATCCATCCATCTTTTATACCTGTGTTATCCTGAGCAGGGAGGCGAGGAGGAGCACTCCATCTTTTCCTCCACTGAGACAATCACCCACTCTACACCAGATATAATTCACTTGAAAACAAAACAAAACAGGTTTTTAATTTTCAGAATGAAGATAACATAACCTGTAAACCATGAAACCCTCCATCCAAAACACAGTTAAACCGGCTCTGTTAAGAAAAAAAAAAAAGAAAATCCAGCATACAGGGGCTTGTTTGCTTTCAGCACGGAGTTCTTCTTCGGGATTTATTCAGGGTCAGTTTTCACTTGGAAAGTCAACATTTATCACCTGCAGTGAAAGGCAGAGGGCAGATAACACATATTTTAGTGGATAACTATTCAGCTATCTAATTTGAGTGTCACATTTGTCATCTTGAGTTAGGAGATAAGAGTCTCTTTAAAAGACTGTTTGCAGGGAGCTGTGGGGAAAAGAGGCGTTACAGAGACAACCTATGCAGGCACAGGGACAACATGCAAACCCTGCACAGGAAGGCCTCGTCTCACTGCAGAGCGACCACCGTGCCACCCACATCCAATCATACAGAAAAACAATAAAGCATCGCCCCCCCGCAGAGTTCATATATCACTTGTTTCTCCAACAGTTTGTGCGGCGTCTCCGGAGAGAGAGTTGAAGAGAGAAAAAAACCACTTCCATGATGAATCACTGCACGCCGTGAAGTCCATCGCTAAAACGCTGCATATTCTCCGGGGGGAGAGGAGTCATTGCACGAAGTTCACAATCCGATACCTCCATGACATGAATCATTATGTTGCAGCAACCTTGAGCATTAGCTGCGCGGCGACTCTCAGAGAGGGCGGCAAATATTTTCCTTCTATTTTCATCCCCACTGAGAAAAGTCCTGTTGTTTTGTTCGAGGGGATGACAATGTTTCATTCTCCACACCTTCAGCACCAGGAGCTTTCACAGCCAGTTATTAGTAAAACCATTAATCACTTTCTTCATGTTCATTAAGAATTTATATCCACTTCCCATTCCCATGCTGCATTTTCAGATTCGATATGGCCTACCTGTTGAGGGAAATGGGAATATGAACCCTTTTTGAGGATGTTTTCTAATTATATTGAACACTAGTTTCACCTTAATTATGTGTAAATATGCAACAAAAATAAACTGCAGTTAGTTTTAACAACGTTTTTAATTAAAGTACTCATTTGGGGGTAATTTAAGATAAATTAAAACATTCAAGATGAACTCAAGCTGGTTGCAATTGATCACAAACAGGCCAGACTGTAATGATCCATGATTGAATTAATTCTCGTCACTCAGGCTGTGAAATGAGCTCAAGGATGGATGGAGAAGAGGAAAAGAAAGAGACTTACCTTCCTCAGAGGTGCACGTGTCACAGCAGACAGGCTTGTCTTTGTAAGACTGAAAAAAAAGGGGAGTGAATGTCAGCTAGTTGTGTCTGAACGCAGTCCTTCCTCCTTGTGTCCGCCACAGGCAGCTCGGGAAGCAGAGTCAAGCGGCTCCCTCCCCCTCCTCTTCCTCCTCCTCCTCCTCCTCCTCTTTCTCCTCGTGGTTCTACTACTCCTTTTCCTGCTGTCCTTCTCCCACCTGCTCTGCTGAGAAAAGAAAAAGAAGTCACAGTGGACCATCCCATCTCCTCCTCCTCCTCCTCCTCCTCATGGTCCTGCTCCCCCTCTTCCTCCTGCTGCTCCTCCTCCTTTTCCACCTCGTGGTTCTTCTCCTCCTACTGTTGCCTCCTCACCTGTTTTGCTGAGAAAAGAAAAAGAAGGCACAGTGGACCATCCCACTTCCACCTCCTCCTGCCTTCTAGTCCTGCTCCTCCACCTCCTCCTGCTGCTCCGCCTCTTCCTCTTCCTCCTGCTCCTCCTCTTCATATTCCTACTTCTTCACCTCCTCCTCTTCTTCCTCCCAGGTTCAGCCCCTGCTATCACCTGATCACAGGTGCATGACCCAGAGTTGCCAAATCTCTAGCGATCAACCTAAATTTTGATAGTTTTCTCTAAATTAAAAAGAGGAAATTACATTTATTTTGCAGCACAAAACAGATTCAGATCTGGAAAATACCAAACAAACTGCTTTTTTTACAAAGCGGATTTTACATGAAAAGATGCGGCATAAATTTTTACCTGTAAAAAACCTCCCATGTAATGAAAAGAAGAATAAATAAGAAAAACAATGATATGACAATTGCACTTTATTATTGTTTTCATGCACTCATCTTCTTTTTTTTCAGGACTTCAAACTAACTTCAGTTTTAAGCCCTGTTTACACAGTGTTTTCAAGTGGAAACAGTAACGTTTCGCTCAACTTTGGATGTTTGTTTGCATGACAATGCAACCCCTGAAAACTGCTCTTTTTCAAAACGGTTTCTAGAGTCCAACAGAAGAAATTACCACAGCAAGCAAAGTGGCACTTGCTGTGACAAACGGTTGAGCTACAAAGGTCCCAAGTAAATCAAAATGTAGTTTTTTCCCCTGTATTTCGCTCAAAAAAGTCACAAAAACAACCTTCTCCTCTATCCTCACATCTAAATCTGCCTCACTCACTTCCAAACAAGAATATAAATCAACAGATCAGATGAGACAAGATGCCGGTTGTTAAAGCGTCCTCTTTTTTTGTGTGTGAAGAGGCGGAACTGAATTCACAGATAAATATAAATATTACTTTGACAAATCGTGGAAGTGAGAGGCAGCAAAAATAAGCAAACACATTTGAGAAACAAGCCACAAAATTGACTGCAACGTGTAACTTACAGTATTTGAAAGTGAATTCACATAACAACAAGCCTGAAGTTACTTATAACGAGCTGACTTAATAACTACTACCACATTATCAGGGGGAACACAGAGATGTTCATTGTAAAAATCATTGGGCCACTAGTGGGTGCTGTTGTCTGTTTTTGGAATAAAACCACACACACACATGCGCGCAGAGAACAATATGGTATAACTAGTAACAATGACGAGAACACAGACATTGGTATGGAAAGGCAATGAATTTGGATTGCTATTCCAGGTGACGTTCGACTATAAAACTAAAAATCTCCGGAGAACACTGGGAGTCACGACACTTGTGATTATTGTAAATAAATTATTATTATTATTGTAGAGTAAAGGAAATAAATGATAATGATAATGTATTATGACTGAATTTATAAAGACTACAGCTGTACATATACATGAACCGAGTTATATTTCTCTATATATGTGCAAATGTTTAAAAGAGTTATGACCTATGTGCCTAAAATAAATGATCATTAACAATTAATGATAGTTCATACTCCCGATGGAGACTGATGGCTTAGCCTGTAATGCCTCTCAACAAGCTCGTTTGTCCTTTATGTTGTCGTAGTTGTACGAAGACCGCACAGGAAGCGCAACAAAGTTTGAGTTAAAAAGCTTGGAGGGTACACTGAATGGAATCTCCATATTCTCCTTGTGCATACATGTCCCCCCAAAAAACTTTCTTTTGACTAATTGGTGGCTTTAAATTGCCTGAAGGTGTGGCTAAGAGTGACCGCTTCTCTGTTTACGCTGTTATCCACTGACCCTCACTTGGAATAAACAGTGCAGACGATCGATGGATGGAAAGAGTTGTTGGATGTATCAAAAACCGAAGCTTGATTCTTTGCAATTAGCATTGTAAATTCTCTTTCTCCCCTGAGGATGAACACGGATGCTTGTGGCCACACCACCTTCACAATCGACCTACAGTATATTTTCATACAAAAACTGTTTGTGTCCGACGGGCAGATCGCTAGACTTCCTCCTGACTCACGCTCCCCAGTGGATTAACCTTTTCCTCCACTGTTCTACTGTTCTCCCGCCACCACAATCTCTGCCCACAAGACATCGTTTTAATAAGCTGATCGCAATAAAATATTCAGAGTGTATTTATACTCCTGCGGGGATCATTTTTAATGATAATGACCTCCTTCATGAGTCTTGTGCAACTACGGAGACAAGCTATGAATCCTGTGGCAATTTTTTTTGTTGCTAAAAACACAATGGTATTCCCCTAAAAGCAAATAGCTGCCTGAAACTATGAGAAGAGATTGAAGATATTTAAAGGGGCCACTCAGTCCCAGTACTGCTGGTCTTTTACATCGCAGCATACCAATGACAAATGTAGTGAGGCAGACCCAAAAATGTGGGCGGGAGAGAGCCAGAACATCAATAATACCTCAAGGATGACAAATGGGTTATTTCTTCCACTCGGTTATTGTTTTTCAGGTTTAGTTATTTATGGCCTCTCAAAAAGGATCCGCAACCTGACCACAGGTGTTTCATGGCACTGAGCGCCCGGGCAGCTGTGCTCACTTTCACTTTTTTTTTTTTTTTTGGTTTCTTTTCCTGTGCTCCTGTCTCCAATGCCAGGATGATACATCCATCTTCAAATGACAGAGTCGTCTCATAAGTCTGCTGCCGCTGGGCTCATCGATCCGGCGTATGGATCTTTCTGCTCTGCGGGTTTACGGTGCGACTTTGAGCGCTCGTCCGGGGATGTTTTCACATCATTCTCAAACTGGCCTTCTTTCAATGCCTTTCACCGACCGAGGGAGGAGTGATCGTTGCCCCGACCTGGTGGGACCCATAAGGACTAAGCCACCATTTCAGCCGGGGGCTAAAAAAAACAAAAACGCTTTGCATGAGGAGAGCACCTCTTGAACACTGCGTAGTTCGAGAAAAATCAATATGTTATTCGGTAGATGAACAGCAATGATCACCAGGTAAGCGATCGAAAGGTGCACTTAACAGTCCGCATGTAGCACATGTAGAAACTGCACTCAATCGTCACCTTGTTAGCCACAAGTCTAAAGTAGCAGGCTGGACCTCTTGTAGCCCCGAGAAATACCGTCATTCTTTAACACAGATTCATTTGTGGAATCAATCGTTAAGCGAATTGTGCCGGCATATCCTTGGACCATCATGTCATTTCGAGTAAATGAGTTAAAAGGTAAACAAAAGGTGAACTGGGAACAGCAACAGTGATGTGTGTCCGCCGTCGGGTGGATGGCGGGGCGACTCTGGACGCGCACCGGGCCCTTCTTGTGGACATTTTATTCTTCACACCGCCTTTCAAGACTTCCACAGCAAATCTGTCCAACACATCACTCACAAGTGGGCTCACAAACCAACTCCCTCTCTCACACACACAGAATGACATAAAAAGAAAATCCATACATTTTCTAAGCCAGATATACTTTTCACACACAAATGAATACCCATGAATACATACATACATACAGTCTGTCCATCTTATCTTCTGGACGGGCTACACGCACTCATTACAGAAAAGAAAGGAGCCACCACTCGGGCCGAAGGTTTTATGTAATTTTACAAAATAAAACTGAGTGACATCGTCATGAAATCTTTTTAAGTATCCCAATTTGTACTGGTACACTGGTAGCTGAGTGGTAGTTTTCTAAGTTTTGATGCAGCAGGCTCGGGTTCCGCTCCCGGCCGAATAGGCGCGCACCCATGGCTTGCACTCGCGCACTGCACGTCTATTTTGGTAACCATGGGAACCACTTTGTGTTTTGTCGAATGTACCTTCCTGTATTTTCCTCTTTAAAACAGTTCATCATTTTGGAATGTCTTTTTGAGTTCCCCTTTTTCAATGGAGCCACATTTCTAAGAAACTTGCACTGTGGGATGAGCGGCAGAGTGGAGAAAGTGGGTCATAACCATGGAAAACTCCTCTAAAAAGCAGATCATTCAGCTATTGTTGGGTGTTGTGTGGCGGAATAAGTGACTAAAACCTGAAGAAACAACTTTGGCAGTTTTAACAATGGCGCGTGGAGAAACCCCATGAGCCACAAAAAGTGAGACTTTGCGGCGAGACCGGGTTCTATTGTGCAACAAGCATCAGCCAACGTCCTTGTGTTGGTTCACCAAATAATATCTAATTATTACTATTATTACATATATAAAACTATTCTGTTAAACTGAACATGAAAGTTTAATCTTGTTCAATTCAGGATCCGTTTACATGACAACGGGGCCTCGATCTCTTTTAGGAAACTTTCTGGTATCGTTCATCCTGATGTAACTTTCTTGATCCTCTGGGGCCCCATGCTGTATTTTATCACGATTTTTTTTTTTTCTGCCATTGGGGACTGTTTAAGAACAGGGTGAACTTATTGTTGTGTGTGCACTGATGAAATGAGTAAAGCTGCACAGTCAGCAACAGATCGGACGTATAGTATCAGTGAAGCTCAGTTGGCAGTCAGGGCTCCCCAAAAAATAGGAAGGAAAGTATCTGCCTCAGCAGTTTGTCAGTTTCTCAACCGGCCACTTAAATGTCGCAGAAGAAATCAAAAAATTCATCTACCAGGTAACGATTTGCAAGTCCTCAGTTTGGCAATTTAGCTGCTCCCCCCTGTGAGTTGTAGCCTCGGGTTTTAGCTGACAGGAGTGTCGCCTACTGAAGTGAACTGCTGCCTTTGCGTATTTGCTTTCTGATTTGTGCTGCACTTGTAAACACTGATCATTTCAGATATTGTTGGTTTTCTATTAGTTTAAACTATTTTCTTTACTTTTGAGCAACAGCAGGATATTTTTGACAGTTCACATGTTTCTAAACACCACGTCTAGAAACAGATTCTCTTGATAATGTGTGTCTAAATGTTTTGTGTTAGTTTTCACATTGTGTAAAAGGAGTCTCTGATCAGACATTAACCAGACAGTTGTATGAGCAGCTTAACAGGTTTACCTACTGAATTGGCTATAAAGTGCCTACATCGTCATCTTTTTGCCTAAAATGAAGCTCGTTTTTTCCAAATACACAGATTTTACATTATCTTTGAAGGCAGCTCTGTTCTGACTAATCTAAACATTTATATATTTTCTTGGCTTTAACAATGGACACTGAAAGTGTATAATGCTCATCATAGGCATTAAAAAGGCCAGAATGACCTCTGCCACACCGTACCATTTCCAAGTAGTGTTCAAGTGACGACAAGTAACAGCCAACAAGTCCCGAAATATTCTTCCGAAAAAGGACAAACAACATTGACTTGGCTTGTATAAAGTCACACATATAAAACGATTGGACAGTGAGTGACCACAGATTTGCTTGGCAAAGTTATTTAAAAGTTCCAATTTTCATAATGGGAAGTTCTCATTTTGACAACATTTAATGTATATTTCCCCACCAGAAGTGGGAACCTTTCCCACTTCCCAACTAGTCATGAACTCACCAGGATTTCTGTGAAGAGCTTGATAATGACACTCCTGAAATATGCCTTCATATCTAGTAATGGTCAATTTTTGCTTCAGATCATTACAGAGGATTCATTGAAGCGTAGGTTGTTGTTTACTGTCAGTCTTATCTTCTTCTTCTTCTTTTGAGTTTAAGGGCAGTTTGCATCCATAAAGTTGCATTATCGCCATCTGCTGGTTCTATCCATCTGTCTACATTGTTTCCCACCGCTCTCGTCGTCCCTGAAGACTGTTTCCCTGTCTTTCCTATCAGCAGCCTTTTTGACCCCGATGATTGTCTCCTATCTTCTTCTTCCTCTTCACCTGGATTCACAAAGCTGCACCGCCTCCTTCCTCCTCCTTCCCACCCCAGTATCTCCTAAGAAGATATCTGATGTGTTGTATTGATCACAGCATATTGTTTACACAACAACATCTTCAACTGAAAATGTGAAACTTTCTGTTTGGGTGTTGTGGCTGTATTGTTGATTAACAGTGGCAGTTTATCTTGACGTATCCTTAAGGTCTAAATTGAGTCGAGTTTGCAATTTAGCTTGAATGAAGGGCCAATCAACGGCAAAACTGCTCTCGATGTTTGTAAATCTAATGGACTGTCTTGTGCAAAAAAAAACCAAAATAAAAGACTACCAGTACTACAAATAGCTAATCCAAAAAATATATAAAAAAATGAATATGACAGTCAGGGGAACATGAAAAATATCCATACATTAAATAATTTCTCTTAAACTACACATAACACCATTAAATATTAAATATAAAAAAATATAAAAAAATAAATAAAAAATAAATAAAAAATGTCACACTGGAAGTTAGGAAAACTGATTTTTAAAGGTGTCAAGTTGATTTGAGTGAAGATCTGTGATGTGGCAACAATGAAAGGCCCGGGGTTGTTTTTTTTGTGAGGGAGAAAAGTTTGTCTCTCATTTTGCACAGGTCACAAAGTTCTAACAGATGTTGGCTGTGAAGGATTGTTGTTGAAGAGGAAAAGCAAACCCCATGCCCCTTTCACAAATAGACAGCTTGACAGCAGCGTTTAAAGAGAGACTCCAAATGCACTTTCTACATCAATCGCAGACGCTGCTTCCTCCCTCGGCTTCTCCTCGATTAGTGCGAATGTTGCAAGCTCACCAGCGCACCAGATGACGTGTGTCTGCTCGGAGGAGGACTCACAGGATACCACTTTGTTGACTTGTCACTGATCTAAAGAGAGAAAAAAATAAACTAACATCTCCTGTCTTTCCTAATCACACTTGCAGCAATCTTCGCTGTGTTCAACTTGCATCTGCATTGTTCTTGCTCATGCTGCCTTTCTGAAGAATGAAGAAAAATGACTTTAATAGATAATTAAATAAAAATGCATTCCTTTAAAGGTCGCCAAGGGCAGGCAGGCTTCTCCAAGAGCCATTACCGCTCAACATCTTCTCATAACTGATTGGTGTCGCACATATTTGCCACTTCAGACACTAAACTGATTACATTTGGTTAGGATAAACCTATCCTCGCTGCCAGGGGAATGCAAATATATACCTCTCCTGCCTGTATTTAGTGAGTGAGAGGGGGGTGGGAAGTTGGAGGGGGGGGAGGAGGGAGGATGGGGGGGGGGGGGGGGGGGTGCATTTTGTTGTTATCAGCCTCAGCTGGTTAAATGCTAAATTATTCATAGGGAGGTAAAGGCTTGCCCTCATGAGATTAGTGCGCCTAATTGTTCATCCAACCTGCTGCCTGAGCGCAGCAACGAGGCTGGCTGAGCACCTCCATCCCGGATAATTTCTGTAATAGGAAAAAGCCACATGACATTCAGTAACTATTTACAGAACTCTGTAAACTTTTAATATATTCAGTCGAGTAATAATAACGGCTGCCAACTTTGCAGCTTGAGAAAATTAAAAACGAAAGCAAGCATCAGTTTGGGAGCAATTGGAAACGCGGACTCCTGAGTATGTTCAGCGTTTTAGGAATATAATGCATGCTTGAAAATAAACACGGTGACAATCAGGAGATCTGCACGCTGCTCTGTCAATCAGGCATTTATGACTGAGCTCCAAATGAAAGTGTTTGTCGAGATAAACCTGGACCCCCCAACAGCGATGTGACCACCGACAGAAACTGATGAGAGTGTAGTGATAGGTGGACCATTTCAAAATGAATATAGTTTCCATGTGATAATGATGCGATCAGAGAAGATACTTGATCATTTTTGGTTCTTTGTTTTATGGTGCTTCCAAAAAAACGAGCTCCTGCTCAACTAACGGCGGTGTCAGGCATCCTGAGCGCTCCTCTGAACAAACACCAACAAAAACAACCAGGGTGCCACCTCCAGGTTTCTTTAGGTTGGAATGCATAGGTATACTTTTCTAATTTTCCACTTTTATTTTTTGGAGAGCATTGTAACACAGTCCTTACTTTCAGACAACATGCAATTGTACGTCTTCTGCCCCTCTCAATTGAAATTTTTGTTTTCAAAACAAGAAACAAAATACAGAAAATCAAATGAATTATATTTAAGATCTTTGAACATATAGAAAGATGGACATATATTAATAAATAATAAAAAAATAGAAAGATATATCAGGGAGTTTTGAAATAAAATAGAAGTAATACAAGACTAATTGTCGCCCATTAGAACATTTAATGATATAAGCAATAATAACGATAGATAAGGGATTTAATACATGGATTTTGAAGGAATAACAACATTAGGCTCTCTTAAAGAAAAGGGACGATTTAAAAACTTTTAACGGTGGAGAGATGACTATGACTTTGAAATAACCGACCTTTATGACTCCATATTGATCATTTTATTGATACTTACCAAAGTAAATCAATGTGTGCCATCTCTAAACTGTATGAAGGCCTGTTGTCTAAAAAGTCCCATAGTACAGGATATATTGGAGAGGGAGGGTAATCGATAAACATCTGAACAGGATTGGCTTGACATTTTCCAATCCCAGAGGAAATGCAGGAGCTCTCCTCTGTGGCCAGAGTTTGAGTGGAAGTGTATTGTCCGATTCTTCATGACACCAAAACAAAAGGCACATTTTCCTGGAGGGGAAGCTCCATGCTGCAGACAATCATTGGCATATCTTTTGGGAGTGTCCGGTGTCCAAAGTAAGAGCGCTAGAACGGGCCTGGGACAGCGGTGGAGCACCTGAACCACAACCAAAATCAAGTGGTAAACAGTCGAAGAAGGTTTCCAGAGTTTATTGCATTAATTTTGATTTTAAAACTCTTCATTGGTGGATAAACTTAAATGTATTCACAACCACTGCAAATTTTGAGTTTTTAATTCGCTGGAATAGTTCAACGATTTGTTATCGCTTAAGTGGTGAGATGGGAAAGGGCACCCATCCAGAAGAGCTCACTGGTAACAAAAGTGTGTCCACAACAGGGGGGAAATCCACTTAGACATGTAATGTTCAAAATAAGATAACAAGTTCTTCTATTTATCTGTAACTAATAAAACTCTGCTCACTGCGGTCTATTTATTCTGAGTTATTTCCAAATGTTACCAGTCCTAAAACATCCTGTTAATGACTGCTGAAATTTACACCGTCCTCGTAGGAGCAGGGGCGGATTTTAATAATGTTTGATTAACTCGAACACGACCGAAATAACACCTGTGCACTACTGTTTCTAATAAGTGAACTCAATTTTGCTCAACCTCAGCAGTGATCACCAGACTTGCTCCTAAAATTTTTATTCTGAAATGAGGAAATACAGGGAAAACGGCTGCTTTTAAAGTAACTTTTTAGTTAGAACTAATTGAAAATGCACAATACAGTACTTTTTAATGCCAAAAAAAAAAAAAAAGTATATTGACTCCCTTCAGGGATGTGGAGGAGTCTCCTTAGGTCTCCTGGGACTTGACAGTTTTATAGTTGAGAGTCACCTGGAACAGCAATTCAACTTGCACTTCTCCATACGAATGTCCGTGGACTCGCCATTGTTAATGTTTATAGCATATTGTTCCTTGCATGTATGTTTGTGGTTTCATTACAAAAACAAATTACGGCGCCAACTCGTGACCCTATAGGCTAACTACGTAGTTCCCATGTAAATGGTCATTGTTTTCAAAACGTTGCTGTGTAAACATGAAGAAATAGTGAACATGAAAACGTTTTCACTTGAAAAATACACTTAACCTAGTACTTTAGTGACATAAGTAAATTAAATGTGGACTTACCTATTTAAAAAAAATTTAAAAATCTTTTTTTTTTTTTTTACAATTTTAAAAATATGGGGGGCTTTTCAACTCCTCATAAATCTTTGGCGCCCCCTTGTGGGACTCGGCACTCAGTGATTTTCAACCTTTTTTGAGCCGCGGCACATTTTTTACATTTACAAAATCCTGGGGCACACCACCAACCAAAATGACACTAATACAGTACATATAATACATATAGTTAATGATATAGTTTCTAAATGTATTTATACTCAGTGTGAAACCTGGGCCTGTTTCGATGAACACAAAATGGATATCCTGGCAGGAATGGTAGAAAGACACACACGAAGCTCTTCCTCAACAGCTCTCAGTCTCTCTCTGTTTTTAGTTTTTATCGCAGTCAAGCTTGAGAAGCTCAGCTCACTGAGATATGTGGTTGAAAACGGCAGCAATGTCAAAATGGCTTTGTTGGCCAGAATGGGGAACTCCTTGGCAACAGACAACCAAAAACTGTCCAAAGGAAGATCAGCAAAGTTTAGCTTTAAACCACGATCTTGTTTCAGTTCAATGAGTTCCTCTTGCTCCTTTAAAGTCATGTCCTTTCCAGCAACGGATGCTGAGCTGTATGGGTCCCAAACCCAGTCAAGGCATTCTGTGAAGGCTGAAGAGAAATAAAATGACAACTTCTCCTCAAGAGTTTTCAAATGTGTGCCAATCACCTCGCACATTGCAGCAGTGTTGCCATCATGCAGTTTCTCGGTGAGTGGGAACATCTCCAGGTTGCCACGCTGCACATGTTGCCACGCTGCACCTTTAAACGGAATCCATTCATTTTATCAGTGCTTGTAAGCAGGTTTTCATTTCGACCTTGCATCCGTGTGTTCAGTTCATTCAGATGATGAAATATATCAGCCAGGTATGCCAGCTTTGCACACCACTCATTACTTGCAAGCAGCTTTGAGTAATCAGACCTCTCATTTGTCAGAAATACTTTAAGTTCCTCTCGCAGCTCGTGCACACGGGCCAGCACTTTGCCGCGTGACAGCCACCGGACCTCCGTGTGGAGCAATAAGGCTTTATGTTCCGCTCCCATTTCCTCACACAAAGATGCAAATAAGCGACATTTCAAAGGTCGCGTCTTCACAAAGTTCACTATGCGCACATCATCCAACACAGGAGCTAGATCTGCTGGTAAGGTCTTTGCAACGAGGGCCTCACGGTGCAAAAAACATTGTGTAACAATTACATCTGGGTTTCTTTCTTTGACTCTACTTACGAAGTCTTTGATGCGCCCGACCATGGCTGCGGCTCCATCAGTGCAGACACCTGTGCAGTTTTCCCACGTAAGCCCGCTTTTGTCAAGATATTCCGACGTGACCCGGAATATTTCCTCTCCAGTTGATTTTTCTGGCAGTGCCTTGCAAAATAGGAAGTTTTCTCTAATGGCTTCTCCATCCACAAAACGCACGTTGGCCAAGAGCTGACAATGTCCACTAGTATCCGTCGACTCATCAAGTTGCAAAGCAAATTTCTTACTGATGCGCATCTTTTCCAAAACAACAGTTTCGATGTCCGCAGACATGTCATCAATACGTCTGGCAATTGTGTTATCTGAGAGAGGCACTTTAGCTATCTCTTTGGCCGCGTCAGGGCCGAGCATCTAATTTACAATGGCTTTACAAGCTGGCAGTATTAATGTTTCTGCCACAGTGTGCGACTTTTTTGATTTAGCTACGAGTTCAGCAACAAGGTAGCTAGCTTTGAGGGCTCTCTCGTTTACCTTTGTGGTTTTTCTCAGAAAAGTTGCCTGTTTCTCGTTGTTTGTACGTAAGCGTACAAAATAGTCCATCGGCTTGTTTTGAACGAAAGGGTGTTTCGTTTGGAGATGGCGTTTGAGCTTGCTTGGCACCATGGCGCTATTGGATAGCTTCTCACCACACACCAAGCACAGCGGAGTCGATGCTGTCGCATCCCCTGTGAAAGTAAATCCAAATGAAAGATAGCTTTCGCTGTATTGCCTCGAGCTCACCGTCTTGTCTTTTTTCTTTTGTCGACCACTCATACTAGGGCCTTCATCTGGGTCTGAATTTTGTCCAGGACCCTGTTCATTTGTATTTTCCCTTCTCAAAAACTTCTCCATCACTGTCACTTGCTCGCCTCGTCTTGCTGTGATCCCAAACTGTCACTGTCACTGTCACTGTCACGTGTCGCGCAGCACTAACTCTATTGTCTTTACAGGCATGTATCGCCCTCTGCTGCCACCCACTGAAATAGAAGAGTATTACATTATCTGCCACACTTTATTACAGCACAGACACCCGACAATGGTTAATTAGGTGATATTAGGTGAAATTAGATAATTTCCCACGGCACACCTGACGATCTCTCACGGCACACTAGTGTGCCACGGCACACTGGTTGAAAATCACTGGGCTACCTACAGTACATGCATAATTGGCCACAAATGTCAGCTGATGGAAATGCACATATAAATCCCACTGTTGTTTGCTGCTGCTTATATTTCTTTAGAAACACAGCAGTGCTGCCCCCTGGAGGTCACACTGCTATTAATGCAGCTTTAATAACCCGAAAATGCGGTTTCATGTGATTACATGTGGGCTTGACAATGTTGTCATGATACTCCCTGCAGTTGTAACAGTGGATGTGACGTCTTAATGTTCCCAGAAGCGAATGCGTGTCGAACTCTGACCTGCTCACGTACCTGCAGCTCCAACGTAGCAACAAGAACTGGGCAAGGAAGCCTTTTTAGAGCACGGCTTTAGAAGAGACGGATGGACTCGGGCTGCACTTACATCCATCAGACGAAAGGCCCGCCGCCGTCTCTCCTGGTGTAGACGCACAAAGGTAGCCATTTCAAAGAAATGATGTCAATCCTAATTTGATTTGGTGTGCTGGGCATCGCTCTGCAGGGATGTTAGTGGATTCCTACAATATTGGAGGACCTGTTGGGGGGAAAGACATGATGGTGGATCCAATTAATCATGGGATGCACTTAGCGATGGGTGAATGGAATTTCAAATGAGCACTTTTGTTTCATTAACTTATGGAGCCTCTGGGGTTGACTAAAAACAGGATGGCTGCATCAACAGTTGATGGGGGGGCAAAAAAAAGCAACAACTCTGAAATGAAAATGAAATGGAAAACACTGCCCAAGGCACAGAACTGATAGTGAGGATTCAGAGAAGCCGACCGGAGGAATGTCCTATTACTTGCAGTGGATACACAGACAGCTATACTATATGCTGTGTATTTGAATGGGCAAAGACATAAATTGTTATTTCAATAGATATTTGACAGTGTTGAATCATCAAACAAATCTGTTTGCCCTGGAGAAATAAACATTTATTGTCTCTGCAGCTTTCAGTGTTCCTAATTTTGACAGAAAACAATGGATTTCTTCATTATTTGACACTTTCAGGTTTGGTTTGCTATGTCACATTTAGGCCGTGTACACTTCAATAGAAACATTAGAGGAACTGAGGCTTCATAATGTCTGCCCCATGGAGGGGCTATTATGGCTCTTCTGAGGAATCTCTTCAGGTTGTAGTGGCCATAAGAGAAACAGTAGAAAGTCAGGGGAGGGAGTGCAGAGAGGAAAGGGTGGCGTTTAGGGCGCCCAATAAAACATGTAATCCTTTTGCAAACATCCTCTCAAGATCACAAATATTTCCTAATTCCTAGTTTAAACAATCTGTGAATGATCAGAACTCCTCTTTAAATATTGCTTGTACATTATTGAGCCTCAAACCAAAATTTGAATTGCAACTAAAGGTTAATACAGCAATTAATTTTAATGTTGGAGGCTATCGCAATTTAAAGTACTGTACATAATCCACTAGCAGCAACAATATTAATATTATGATTATTATAATTATGATGATTATTATTATTATTAGTAGTAGTAGTAGTATAATAAATGATTTATGTTGTTAACTTTTGGCTTATTAGCCGTATTGGGTCCACCGGTCCATCGAGCCATAAATATTGATGACTTTAAAATGAGCTTCTGTTGTTCCAAGCTTGTCCAAGCCTTTTTCTAACCAGGAGTCTTTCTCCCTGTGAGGAGAGAGTGGTAACCACTACGCCAGAGGACATCCCATTTCAGGCATCATTTGTTGGTGCGACGTCTCTCGGTAAAGTAGGAAATGAGCAGAGAGGAACTGCGCGGTGCACCAGCGGGCAGGTTATGTGCCTGCTGAGGTGAACAGGATGTCCTGCCAGCTCCGGCCCAGCAGGAGAGGCAGCGCTGTACATCTCAGGAGTTTTTTCTTTATGACCACTGAAGCACGACCCAGACTGAACGTCTTCCAAATATAAAGCATAGCACGGCTCTTGTTATATTTTCCATAGTAGCGGTGGCGCCCTGGCATCAGAGCGGGCATTAATTTGAACCTGTACGTTTTCACTGCTTTTCAGGCTGAAACTGTTTTTAACTGTTATTAAAGTGCCACAAGATCCCTGATAGATGGCTGACGGTGTGGACACTTTGTGCCTCAAGACTGTTTTTCACTTTATTTCCAAGTGCTTTAGTGGTCTGAAAGTATCAAAAATACTGTTTGCAGGGATACTTCAAATCAATAGTTACCTAAAAACTTACTTGGCATTTAACCCATACTGTGGTCTCTGTATGTATAGGCTGTTTGAATTGGCTGTTGATCATCATGAATTAATTATCGCACATTAAGAAACTAAAGTTACACAGAAAAAAATGTTTAATATTGACACCTGAGCACTAAATCACATGTTTGTGACCGGCTGTAGGTGAAGAAGACTCTGCTCTTTACGTCCTCAAGATCATCATCATCATCATCATCACTGGAAATGACGCTGAGGAAGGCCTCAGTCTTGCCCATGTGTCGGTCATCATTGAGGGAAAAGAACTTCTGGATGACTGCAAAGGCTTGACTTCTGCTCCTGGGCTTAATCTACACAATGAGCTGGAGTTAAACACTGAAACTGAAATACACAATTGAAGTGTTTCCAGGAGCTGTTTCTTGATTTATAATAAAGAGGCTCCTGTTTGAAAGTTATTAACGTATAATGTTATTTCATATTTGTGTTCAAATAATTTCATTTACAAAGCATTTCATTTTAAAAGTAGACCATGTTAAAATTACAACACGTTCATATTAGAATAGTGGTGTAGATGGTAGCTTAAATATCATGCAAGTATTACTTAAATATTACTCCAAATAAAGTAAAGAAAACCTAGTTAAATAATCCTGAAAATCAAGCATTTTTTACTAGGGTTTTGTAAGTAGATACAAAGGTACTTACCTAGCTTTTTTCAAGTAAACGGCACTCCAAATATAAATGTATAAACTCTAGACTGCGCATACGGTCAAGAGTTTGAGGCGGTCAACAAGCTCTGACTTCAGGTCGTGGCAAACAACATTACGGAGCATGTCAAGATAGTGAAGTTGGCTGAAGAAATCGCTTTTCAAAGGGTTCATCAATCACATTTCATGCATGAGTACATGAAAAATAATCAGTAAAACCTTATTGTATGTACCCATGATAACGTTTGGTTATTTTAGGGTTTCATATTGAAGCATATTGAAGGACACTGAAGCATATTGAAGCTATTGTCATATCATTGGCAAAATAAATAAACTGGCTTTTCCATAAACTCTTCATTTAAGTTTTCTTTATGTGTGTTTCTTTATGTAAAGTGTCTTTGAGTGCCCCAAAAAATTCTATACTGGTTTAATGTATTATTATTAAAATAAATAATAATTAGTTAGAACTGATCTAATTAGATGAGTATTAATGTTTAAAAGACAGAGGTAGTTGGACAGAACATCACTAAACTGCTGATAACAGTGTAATGCATGGAGGTCAGGGAACTTCAAAACATTTGTGTTACTGATGTGTGAGGTTGTTGTGAAGCCTCTTTGAGATGTGATGCTAATATTTATACACATGTACATTACACACATATATGTGTGTGTGTGTGTGTGTGTGTGTGTGTGTGTGTGTGTGTGTGTGTGTGTGTGTGTGTGTGTGTGTGTGTGTGTGTGTGTGTGTGTGTGTTAAATGTTTTCATTGTGAAGAAACAGAAATAATGGAAAAGTAATTAAAGGAGCATTTATTCTCCAGGTGTGTGTTGCCAGGCAGATGAGGTGCAGCTGTGTGTGTTGTCATGGAGACGCAGCCCCTGTCTCTGAGGAGCAGAGCTGACAGTTATGAATAAAACTCAAGGGGTTAAAAAAATGTTTCACCGTGATAATAAAAACCAATAACAGAATAAAACACGCAGATAAATAAAATCATGCAAAAAAAAAAAAAAAAGAGCGAAAAGCCCAATAAAACAATAAAACAATAAAACAATAAAACCAGAGAAGATGTTTCTTCAAGTCTGAGAGGACATTATTCAATCAGTGCTAATAATTTAATGTTGTTTTAACCTTGAAATGGCAAACATGTTGATTATTTACTACTTTTTAACTTTTCACAAATGAATTTTGAGATCATTCACATTGAAAGACAGACTGAATCTGGGTTGAAGATTTAATATTGTGGTAACTTTGGCCAATTTTATGGCTTTAAATCTTTAAAGATAGTCATCATTGTTTTGCAGGTATAAGTTGCAAGGCACGAAGCTTATCATTTTTTACCGGCCATTTTTTTAGTGTGGATATAGTCCCACACCGTTGGGAGGATGGCACAAAAAGCACATCAAAATGCGCGGAACATTTGGGAATATGTTGCAATGACTTTTATTTACAATGCTGCTAAATCATTACTGGAAAAATTGCCAAAAAATTTAAAAGCTGAGAAAAAAATGTCCCATACAAAGTGGATGGGAGAAGCACCTCGTGGAGGAGGTCAAAGGAGATCAAAGGAGATCACACTTTGACTGAACTCAAACGAGCCCCAGAGCACACAGTCCTTTGAACCCGAGTTCAGCTGCTTCGTGGATCTCAGTAGTAGACATCAGACATCGTTGACACGCCGGCAAACTTCTATTGTTAGTTCTGCATGTGCTTCAACCTTCTGATCTAATACAAAGATTTCAGCTTCGGAATTACAGGTATATGAACAAAAACACAAGAATGCAGCAGAGAAGGATTTTATATTAATACATAAATTGAGATGTTTTAGTTTTCTTCTCATTTTTAGGGCCACAGATGATGATTACAACTAAAATGTTAAGAAATATTGTTAGTGATGAAATATCTGATAAACCTATTCCTTTCCCAATGATATGTTAATTGATTTAGCTGCATGTGTATTTGTAGTTTTGTGAGTCATCACCAAAGTTACATTTTACTACCACAACTTATTATAAACACTGTAATTCCAATTTCATCTGCTGTGTTCACTGTATATATCCTTAACGTTAAAAGTGTAATATATTAAGGTCTGACTGTGGTTCATGTTAACTTGCTGAAGTCAATGTTTAATGGTTGTGTTAGACTGACCCGAGTTTTCTCATCTTCTCAGCTTTGAACACTCGCCAGTTTTTGAGCAAAACTCTTAAACAGCTCTTAAACAATGGCTAATCCAGCATTGTCGGCCTTGCATCGGGAGGAAAAATCTCTGAGCATCCTCAACCCAGGCACCGAAAACTTGACCATGGAGTCCATTCTGGGGAAGGGAACCTTTGGTTTAGTTGTGAAGTGCAGAAGGGCAAGTGACCTGAGTCACGTCGCTGTGAAGATGCTGAAGAGAACCTCTTCCAATATCAGAGCCATTGAAGCGGAAGTAGGACATACAAAAATTTTATTTCTACTCCTTGATTAACTGATTCAATTCAAAATCGCGTCTAGAAATATGAACCCACATGATGGAGTTAATGTGTGTTCATGTATTCGCAGGTTTCAATGCTGGAAGAGGTGCGCCGGCTCGACCCTGACAAGTGCAACCTGGTTCGGTGGTACAGAGCCTTCGAAATACCAGGCCATGCATGTCTGGAGTTCGAGTCCTTGGATAAAAGTCTCCTGGACTTTATGAAAGAGAGATGGTTCCGGCCACTCGAACTAGAGGCCATCAGCTCCATCGTCCAACAGGTGCGTTCACATTCCTTCTTCTCCACATTAACAAACTGGATCAAAAGCAATATTGATGGAATATTGTTCACACTGAGCAGTGTGGTAATTATTATGACACAACCTGTTTTCAGGCCTCAACAGCACTTGACCACCTCAAGAGTCTGGACATCATCCATGCCGACTTAAAACCGGCAAACATAATGTTGGTGGACCAGAGACTGCAGCCATACAAAGTCAAGGTGATTGACTTTGGTCTGGCGCACAAAATGTCAACTGCCAGACAAGGCTGCTGTATCCAGACACTTCCATACAGGTGAGTCACTGCTCTATTAATGGTGAACTAATGACATGCACACCAACACAAACCTTCAGATCTCTGTGAGGTTTTCATGGAGTCCTTGAAGTTGTTGTGATTCTGATGTTGAGTAAGTTGGATGTACTGTCAAAAATGTGGAGATAGTGTTGGGAGTTGCAAGAAGCTAATCTATTATTGGCTGTTTGATTTCCATCAGAGCTCCCGAGATCATGTTGGCCCTCCCTTACACCACAGCTGTGGATGTGTGGTCCCTGGGCTGCATCACAGCATTTCTGTACCTGGGAGCAGTGCTTTACCCCAGCTACAGTCAGTACGAAATGGTAATTTTGACCAACTTTGTTTTCTTTTTTTTAAGCACCATCTGCGTGGGATTTTTAACTTATTATTGTACATACTATATGAAATGACATGCAAAACAATGTGGGTTTCTCACGTAATGTTCTGCTGTATCTCCAGCTGAGATACATCGTGCAGACTCAGGGCCAGCCACCGGGCATACTGCTGGACATGGGAGAGGCTACTGGCCAATATTTTACAAAGAACAGCAGTTCTAAGTACTGGAGGCTGAAGGTACGTCACATTTCCAACCTTCTGCATGGTATTTTCTCTGTTTATTTCTGGCATTGCATAAATCACTTTGTCTGGTCTGTTCGCTGTCTCTTCAGAACCTCCAAGAGTACTTTGGCGAGCGAGCGTGTTTGTTTCAAGACAACAGGACAACCGTCTTAACCTCCTTGGACGACTTTCTGCATGTAAGTGGATTTTTTGTTTCACTGTAAAACCTTGAAGGTGAAGTTATCTATCACTGAAGATACAACCTGACCTTCATTGTTGTTGCTTCACATTCCAGGTCAGACCCAACCACCGTAGCAGCCAGATTGACAGCGAGGCCCACAGGGCTAATGTCGCCATGTTCGTGGACCTGCTGAAGGGGTTGCTCCAGCTCAATGCTGTGCAGCGGTTGACTCCATGTGAGGTGG
This sequence comes from Lipophrys pholis, assembly GCF_963383615.2. Classification (NCBI taxonomy): domain Eukaryota; kingdom Metazoa; phylum Chordata; class Actinopteri; order Blenniiformes; family Blenniidae; genus Lipophrys; species Lipophrys pholis. The sequence continues at coordinate 16,472,379 of NC_137641.1, read as the reverse complement.
TGCGGCATCCTTTTATCACCGGGTGCCACTTTGCAATGCAAAATCCCAGTGCCCCGTAAGTAAACACAGCCACGTTAAAGCAGTCGGTGTTTTCAATTACTTGAATAAATTCAACTGAATATCAATTGTACATTTACATGGAAGATGAATATGGCTAATAGAAGGACTCCTTTATCTTTCAGTGCCAGATCCACCCAGGAGAGAGCGAAGGTCTGCTCTCAAAAGTGCAGCTCAGGCAACCGGCCACAGCAGTCGGGCTGGTACCGGGGCCGGCGTTGCCAGGCTCACCTCAGTCCTGCCCGGAAAGAGACGTCTGAGGCTAAGAGGAAGAGGCCGTGTGTCTCAAAACAGCATACAACTTTATCCCAGCAGTTGGTCTTCACACAAAAAGGAAAAATGACTGAAGATTCTGACAGCCATGAAAGACCAAAGAAGAGGGACAGATGGGATTAACAATAAAAAAAGAGATGTATTGTCTTAAAATTTTGTTTTTGCATGTTTGGAAATAAATACCGTAATTGCTGAACTATAAGCCGCTACTTTTATCACACGCTTTGTCCCCTGGGGCTTAGAAAATGACGCAGCTAATTTACGGATTCTTTAGGGTTAATGGGCTTTTTTTTAGTTTAACTCGACACCTTCTAATGTCGAGTTAAACTCTAATGAAAAATCTCTCCGCTCTAAAAGGTTCCTTTCACCCCCATGTTAAACTCCAAAAATTGGCTGAAAACTTTATCAAACTTAAAGGCTCACAGCTAAAGATGGATAGAAGATAGGAGGTAGAAGACATTCACATCCAAATCAAAGACAGACCTGGCAACGTTTTAAAAGTTAAATCAAGTCTATAGCTGAAAGTATGTGCAGAAAGGGAGGATTTTTATTTTGGTGGTTTTTTTCTCGATTCCTTTGAATGGGAACATTTTCACAATTTTTTGCGGGTTTTTGGAAACGGTTCGCTGACTCACTAACAAAAGTCATAGCACACTATTCAAACATTTTTCGCACCTTTTGATGTGCTTTGTGTGTACGTGCTCCCAACAGTGCGGGAATAGTGACTATATATATATATATATATATTGTGTGAATAACAGAACTACAATTAGCACAGCTGTTAATCAAAGCAACATTTGCATGATGCCCCTCAGAGGCTGGGGCCGGCACTGGGTGATCGTGCACTCTGGAAGGTCTGCAGTCCAACCAGGTGAAGGTGAGCAGACTTACTTGTATCTGTGATAAACCAGAACAGTTGAAAATAAACAACCCAACATGTTTAAGTATAACAGAAGCGCTACATTCACACAGTGAAAAACACATTGGACATTGGTCACTTGTGAGCACACAATTGCAGCTGGGTTGCGTTTGCCCGCAGTGTGAACGTAGTCACAGAGCTCTCTATCTCCAGGTATAGGTTTTGAAGATAAAGAAGTGAAGAAGAGCTTTACTGGAAATCATTGTGCCAAGAAGAGAGTTAAGTGCAGGTTTTATTTGACAACATAAAGTGAATACAGAGAGTCAATTAGACACTCAAAGTGTGTATTTATTTGTTAGAACACAGACATACATCTCTATCTTAGCTTAATGTGTATCTACAAGATATATGAATGAAGTCAGTTATTTTTCTCTATCAATTCACTTAACTGTGGAAATATACAACATGGTTCCCTCAATATTATCTCATGTATGTTTTGAACATCCCGAGCACCGGATTGTTTTCTATCTTCATTGATGGTATGTGAAATGCCTCTGGTAACATCCCTGCATCCGAGGTGTTATCTTGACATTTGCTGCTTTATCTGATGAACAGTAGATCAACGACAATATCAAACAGAAAGAAAAAGAGAGTCTCCACAGCTGGCCCAGACTTTTTGCTATCCACCACCGTTTCTTTATCTTGTGTCTATATCTCAATTTAAAATTGAGGAAAGAAAAAAAGGATGCCTTCTTTGCATTATTCCATAGAGGAGCATGAGGAGTGACCGCCTTTAGCCTGAGAGTTTCATGTAGTTTTAAAGTCTTAATGCAGTCCTGCCAGACGCTGCTGGGGCGACATAGCTTGGTAGAGCGGTCGTCTCCCTATTGGAAGGTTCGATTCCCATCTCTGCCTGCCTACGTGCCAAAGTGTACTCGGGCAAGACACTGAACCCCAAACTGCTCCCATTGGAGTGACAGCACCGTGCACGACTGCAGCCTCCATTGGGGAATGAGTGGGTGAATGTGATGAGTCATTTAAAGCCCTTTGGGGCTGCTCTCAGCAAAAAGGCGCTATATAAGTGAAGTCCATTTACCATTACCATACTGAGATCAATTATCAGGATTGTATAGTGATGATATGGACTGTACAGACTAAATGGAATGAATGCAGGAAGGAAGGAAGGGGGGGGGGAAGGAAGGAAGCCAAGAAAAGAATCACATTTAGGACCCATTTACACGACAGTAGTTGGAGCCACTGAACACACAAGGTGGAACTTTTTGAGAATGATCAGGATCTGTCGCTGTGTAGATGCCAGAAATGCTGCTCCTGCATATGTGCACCACAGCCATAGTAAACAGCATATGCTTGGGTAAATGAAAAATTACAACAGCAACTTCCAGAGTGTCATGGCTCCTTGTCCATATTCTCCTGGGATTTAGTAGAATTATAGTTGACAGTCGCCTAGAATATCAATCCAACTTGGTCGTCTGTCCATATGAATGTTGGTGTCCTACCATAGTTATTATAATAAGAATAATAAAAGACACTTTACATTGCATTATTCATTCACTCCATATTCGATGGTGGTAAACTACATACCATCTGGGGCAGAATGAGGCTGCATTACTTTTGCAACAAGTATAAGGAGGCCTTAGCATACATGGAAGCACTGCTGGTTTAGCGTCAGCCCAGACACTCAGTGGTGAAGACAACAACCAGACGATTCTCCATTATTCCAGAAAATGACATACCCGTGTGTCCTCGGTTGGACCGAAGTGCCATTTCACTGCATACGTACGTTTTCACACTGAGCATGTGTTTTGAAATAATATGATGCATTCATGACAGGGTGAGCTTCGTGGAGCTTTCAGAGTCTCATTACAAGTATTGTCTGTGGACCCCGCAGAAGAGCTTAAACTTGCCATCAGTATCCCCTCTTGCACACTGACTGCTGATTATTTTTCATATCTCATATCTGAATTCTACACCGATTTAAAGGTGAGGATCTTATATGGCAATTGAAGAAAATTAAATACGTACGGTGTCAGAGAAACAGCATTATGTTGTGCACCTTTGCATATTTTTATTTTGCCATTACAATTGTACTGTTGCCATTCATTTAAACAGGGAATACATCTGGACCAAGATTTGAATACATGGTTGAAATTATTTTAATCTAAAATTACATTTATAGCAAATTCCAGTACACAAAAATTAAGTTGTATCATATTTTGTTTTGTTTTTTGTCATGATTTAATCTGCTCATCCTCATCCTCATCTGGGAAGTGGGAATGGTGTGAACAACGTCATAATGGAAACTTCGCTGGGGAAAATGAAAAGTCTTACAGGGCTGAAACTCAACATGGCAGTGACACATGGTGAAAGTTAGGAAATGTACACACAAATACGTTATTTTCATTGTATTTTATTGAAAGACAAATCTTAACTCTCTCTAAAAAAAAAGAAAAAGGCTCAGTAAATCTTTGGTAACAGTTCTAAACAAACAAATTGCACTTGTTGATTGTTATGTGATCATGAGCTTCTTTGTCTTATTCTTGTGCTCTAACAGGAGCACTAAAGCAACACTGCTGGGGGCTTGTTTGTTATCGTTAGCGGAAAGCTGTATACTGTACAAGCAGGGCTTTCTCCCATAATGGTCCCAGGTTCCTGCTGAATGAACACGGCAACAATCAAATCCAAGCCCTCTTTTATGTCTCTCATAAAAGGATGTTGTGATCTCATATTTCTTTGCCTTGAATTCAAGATGCTGATTTTTAAAAGTTGTGCACTTATTATCAAACAAAGTGTTTATAGAGCTTCTGGCTCCACCATAATGATTAAATTACTCTTTTACAAATAAAATGTGCCTTCCTAAAACTGTGCAGAAACTATACATTTTCACTGAAGAAAAAATGTAACATCTTTGTTGTACTTTTATTACAATAATGAAGATCTACATTACATTCTCAAACATTTGCGTCAAAGATATGGGACATAATTCTGGTTTAAACCACTAAATGTGTAAATGGATGTTGTTTTTATCTCTTCTGGACCCAAACAGATGTCTGTTCAGTTAAAGTTCTGCATAAGATCCATCCATCCACCCCATCCTCCTCCAAATGCAGATTTTCTTCATCCCTCTTTTCCTGTTATGATTGTTACTACAACTAGACGTCACAAATTACCGATACATTTGTTGATTTTCAATGGTGCTGTTTGGTTGTGTTTGAGAGGAATCGAGGCTCTTCTGCCAAGTAAAACTCTTTAACTATATGAAGACAAATACCTGCATGATGCAACTGAAACTTCACTTTACAGGGTTGTGATCTGTACACAGTACATATAATCACAGTGTCAAATGAAGTGAAACCTGAAGGGGGTATTTCCAAAAGCATGTGATGGAAAAAATAATGAACTAAACTAGTGCAAAGTAATGAATGTAAAAAGTACAATGGTTTTGAGTCTCTTTATCACCATCTGACTTCCAGTTTCAAGATAACTAACCATGGCTCTATCTATGCTTTTTATTGCCAATCAATCCCAACACAATGTTAAATTCTTTAAGTAATTTAACTTGCACCTGAATTTACAACTTTCCAAGTAAGTATGTGCAGTGTGCATGATATCCTGAGTTGTTGGCTCTACTTTCCTTAGATTTTAAATACACTGAGTTGATCACTTATGGAGGGAAACTGTTTTTATCGCTCTGAGGCACATCGTACCGTTTGTATAATGATCACTGATAACATAGAAAATTGACATTTGCTTTTATGTTTTCATTGAAAGAGCCCAACCAAAAAAATAAAATAAAATGTAGGTCCCTTCACCAATTAATGAAAGAAACACTGATTCCACATCCTTCTCAGGTTTAAATGCTCCACCAGCTGCTTACTTTGTCATCCGTTGGTGTCGTTTTATGCTGACTATCATATTCTGCTGCTGAGTGACTCAGCGGTTTGAGTGCACTCTAAAAAACTACTGGCGTGTGAAGCTGCTGCTGATGACTTACCGCCTGCAAAAGAAGCCTGACATTGAAAAGAGTGCAAACGCTGAAACTTTACTTTCAAAAACTGATAGATAAAAGCCTTCTTGAAACTTTAAGGTGTATTAAAAATCAGTTTTGTCACCTTCCAGAAAACCTGTATTGACTAGATAATCAGTTGGTTTCCTTCTCTCGCGTTATTGAAAATATACAATAATTACAGTTTACTTTCAACTCAACAAAATGCCTGTTTGATATCATATCTTTTTCAGGGTGACGTGTAAAAAAATGCTTGTGAAAAAATGCCTCAAGGTCAATATTGAAACGTTGGTCCAAACCCATAACCCCAGGGCCCTGCTGGCCCGAGTGTTGACATAACATGTTTAAGTTCACGTGAGAGATTACTAGAGATCACAGAGTGGGCCCAAGGCTTTGAGCCCTTGGAAGTTATTGAAATGAGCTTTTCACATGTCAGACGAAACTGGAATGAAGCGCTTTCTAAAATCAATAACAGACTCAAAAAGCTGCCTTGTGCTTGTACGACTGCTTGTGCTTGTAATGTTGCGAAGAATCTGCATTTCTCAGAGGCAACCTGCAGGACTCCAGGTTAAAAAAATGTTGAGTGCGACAGAGCTTACTGCTATTGTCACTGGTGGACCTTGTTCACTTGTTCATTTCCCTCTGGGTGACTGAACACACGGCTCATCAACACCTGCACACAGCCGTGTAAAATCTAGTCTAACTGGATTTAAATCGAGGTGAAGTCGGGTGTGCTGATGGGACGCTACTATCTTGAGGCAAACAAAAGCAGCTGCATTAATGTTCAACTGCCCATGAAGACTGGTCCTCCAAGGAAGGACTGAATGAAATTACCTTCTTCAATACAATAACAGATATCTTCAATAGCTAGTATTTCCCCACATTTTGGTCCATTGTTTAGTTTGTCTTGTGGTTTCTAGCTACATATCAAAGGTCGGGTAGTATAGGAGGAAAGTAATACAGTACAAATACTTTGTTACTGTGCTTGAGTACATTTTTCAAGAATGTGACTTTTCTTACTCCTTATAGTTAAACACAAATATGTGTGCTCTCCACTCCTTACATTCTAAAAACTCAAGTCCATTGTGCGACCATTTTGTGTTACAGTGGAAACTTCAGCAATGACATAAAAATGTTAATTGACAAGGAAATTATGAAACCAAGAAGCATTACTTCCTATGAATATGAGGCTTTTTACAATGAAGAGGAGATGTTTACTATTTTTAGTGCTTGCAGTTGTTTTACCTGTTTTACTACATCCTAGCCTGTTTTGTAGCATTTAACTTGACTTCATTGCATTTACATTCCATTTATGTTTCATTGAAAAGTCATCGTTGATGATTTGGCAGGTTTGAATCTGTGTTTTGATTGGGTTTCAGTGGGTTAGCTTTCTAATGACGCTTCACCTTTACTCTGTCCATTCGCCTGCTTATGTTCTCATTTTAACCTCTGTGAAGATGATTCAGAGTTACAAGGAAAGGATAAAAGAGGCCAACTGCAACAGTTATTTAAACCGAACCTACAGATCTTGATGAATTTAAGATTGATTCGGTAATAAGTAATTGTAGGTTTGGCTTGGGAGAGGATTCAAAAGGGGCAGAAAGCCATCCTGTTGCTCATTTTTGTTTCACAAAGGCAGAACCAAAAATCCCAAATCCCAAAACAACTAAAGTCCAGGAGCCCACAGGAGCCGTTAACCACAGGAGACACAGACACAAGAGCAAAGGAACACAACCAACGCCGAAACACAGCAGCACTGGAACACAAACGGACCGACAACCAGAACACATTGAAGATGCCCAATATAAACCAAAGCCACCAGGCGAAGACAATCACACACTCAGGAACGGGTGAAAGACATGAGCGCTGGGAGCAGCAATCAGACATGAGCAGGGAAAGTCAAGGAGCCTGAAACCAGAGACGGTCAGACTGTCACAAAAAAAGACTTTTACTTACAATTAATTTTTTTCTTGACAATAATCTGTGTTTATATTTAAGTTGAGAATGTGTGCTCATACAGGAGAATCAGAAGTCTTCCCTGCCACTCTCTCTGGCAGTGGATACTCACTTTGACCCTCCCACACGTATATGATTAGGTACACATTAGGGTCTTCTGACCAGTGCGACCAGTCAACAGGCGAGGCTCATTTGCTTTTAAAGGTGCAGATACAGAAACAGCCTGTTCTTCATAGAGCTCATAAAAAGTGGCTAAAATGCAGGATCACTCCTGGATTTGGAGATATACACTTCGAATACAATGTCGATGGCACTCTGACACCAATGTGAAATTGTTGAAAAACTGTATAATTTGTGACGTTTAAGTTCAGGCACAGGATGCAGATGCAGCATACGGCCGTTTATTAAACAAACACAATCCAAACGGCTGCCTTATCAGGCTCTTGAGGCATCTTGTTTAACCCTCGCTCTACCGTGAGAGAGGGAAGTATTCCCTGATAGGACTCAGTTGTGCTGCCTCACCTCTCTCCCTCGCGCCTCTCCTCAGCCGCTCCTCCAGCTCTCCGCCTCACTCGAGCTCAGCCACAACCTCCCTGCCACAAGTGAAATCTGCAAATTGTAATCTTTGTGTTTGTGTGTGAAGCCTGGCAGCCTGTTACTGCCTCTGAAATAGACTTGAGCCCCCCCCCCCCCCGTGACTTCAGTCTGGGTGAAGCAGGTATAGAAGCTGGATGGATGGATGGATCAATGTTTGCATTTGTTTGCCTCGGTTTATCTTAGATGACAGCCGAGCTGCGTAGAATTCGCCAGTTTTTTCAACTCTGATAACCCGAGTTACCCCAGCGGGGTCTGATAGAGCTCCAAAGAGCTGATCTGAGCTGCATTTTCTATTTTTTTTTTTTATCCTCTACATGCACTGTGGCTGTGATCGGTACAAGACATTTTTCCCATTTGTCCACTAATTTATCTGCTTATGTGTGGGTTTTTTTTTTTTTAGCTGAACTCAGAAGACCACCCTCAGGATAGCCACCATTTATGTGCTCATACATCATGGAGGAGGCTTAAAGACTCAAGTTAGAGGGGGGATGTGTTTTAATATTCTCTTTATGTTTTATTCAAGACCTCAGTGTAATTGAAGTTGAAAAATAAAGGCGAAGCAGAGATAGGAAATTACGTCGCGTTGTAATACAAACAAGAAAACAAAGAGAACAACTAAACGTGGGGCTCAGTGTTTACTGATGTAGGCACATCAGATAAAGTCCCCTCTTTCTAATAATTCAGAAACACTCTTGAGGAAAGGAGAGCGAGCATAGCGTTTGTTAGGGTGGTCTTATGTCTGAATACTAGCCTGAAGTGAAATATTAGATAATCTTACATTTGAAAAATGGCCCACCCGCTGGCTGCTGGCCTTCACTGTTACTCCTTCATTACACATGTAAGATCAACTCCAAAAAGGTTACGATCCTGGAAAAAACTTTATTTTAACTATATAAAAAAAGAGAGGAAGATACTAGGATAATTTTTTTAATACATTTTGTTTGTTTTTTAGATAGATGGATGGATGGATGGATGGATGGATGGATGGATGGATGGATGGATGGATGGATGGATGGATGGATGGATGGATGGATGGATGGATAGATAGATAGATAGATAGATAGATAGATAGATAGATAGATAGATAGATAGATAGATAGATAGATAGATAGATAGATAGATAGATAGATAGATAGATAGATAGATAGATAGATAGATAGATAGATATGTGTTTTGCATTAATTCTCCGCCCCAGCTTTGTGACACGGAGACAAACAACCTGTCGAGGTGTTATGAAGCTCAGGTTTCTTTAATAGCAGGTTATAGGGAAGGATTTTGAGCTCTGGCGTCTCGTCTTCCTCCTAATTGCCGCCCACAGTTTCTCTGCAGGGTTCAGATCAAATCAGATCAGGGGGTTTTAGAACTGTGGACAAGTAGGAATCTGTGCAGGCAGAAGCAGGAGGCGCTTTGAAGCCTCCTGGTGGAGGAGAATCTGACTGTAGCCTCATTACAAAGTAGGGAAACACCGCCGACATTTCAGTAGAAATTACTCACGTGAAGAGCTATTTTTGTAATTAATGTGCAGCTGACTGAACATAAAGGGGAAATCTACACCTCTTGTTTGGTTGTTCTTAAATTTGTTTACTTTAATATATTCTATTGCAGAATTCCCTGGGTTTTAATTTGATCTTTGTTTTCTGCACCTCAGTGTGATGAGCTCACAGTTGCTGCAGTGTTCGTTGGTCACCACGGTCGGTTTTAGAGACAAAACTGTTTTGTCTCCTGGAGTCGGTGCATCGTCATGGTGATAGCTTGAATGAAATTTTGCTTGGTTTAGCGTTAGAGCAACTTGGGAGCCATTTTCAAAAGGTTGCATTTTCAGTGGCTCCGAGCACCTTTGACATGTAAACAGACCCTAAATTAGGCTGTTTTCTCGTTATTAGTTCCATAATCAGTCATATTTTTATATTCATTTGTTATTTACACCCAATGCAACTTAATCATTTTACTTATTCAACAAAGCAAATGGTTCATTATTAAATTATCCAAAAATTCAGTCGATTTCAGATTTAGAATTTAATCCTGAGATTTAATCCGAAAACTCCACAGAAAACGAGTGTCTGGATTTCATTCTGCTCTCAGACTCTAATAGCATTCCTATTTTTTTTTCAGTCTTTTTGATTTAAATTGGAAAGAAAATAACCCTGCTTGAATGTCATTTAGTCTCTGAGAGTATTTCTTTGTGATAATAAAAGTTTGGAAGATGGCACTGACATGCAGTCTGTGTGTGTTTTTTTTCACTGGGTCTATTTGTCGTTCTGTCTGTGATTAAAGAGATGTTGTCTGAACAGTGTCTTTCTCTCCTGTGATATTACAGAGTTCGTATTTGGGAACAGAAAGTTCTCTGTATAAATCCCCGATTTCCTGTCTTCTGCAGAAAGAGACAGACTCAAAGTGTTTGTTCCCTCCAGTTAGACATTTTCTCCTAATACTGCTGGCGGCTTCCCACAGGATCGGGTTTTTGGGTTGTTGTTTTTTTTCATAAGGAGGTGTTTGGTGTTACTAGTGTAAATGAATTTGTTATTGCTCTAAAACCGGGATCAACTCTTATGGAAGGTCTTAAGGATTTTCACTAATCCGTCCATGATGTGCAACCTGTCAGTCGTTCCCTGGCTGCTGCTGCTGCTGCTGCTGCTGCTGCTGCTGCTGCTGCTGCTGCTGCTGCTGCTGCTGCTGCTGCTGCTGCTGCTGCTGCTGCTGCTGCTGCTGCTGCTGCTGCTGCTGCTGCTGCTGCTGCAAATATTAATCCAGCTCTCTTAGTTGTATTATTTATTTTGCAATAACGGATGTATGATCTACTTTGGGGCGATGGTGGCTCAGGGATAGAGTCAGTCGTCCAATAACCGGAGGGTTGGCGGTTCGAATTCCACTCTATCAAACAGTGTCCTTAGGCAAGGCACTTTGCCCACATTGCCTCGTATGAATGGTGCATGAATGTTGGTGGTGGTCGGAGGGGCCGTTGGCGCAAAATGGCAGCCACGCCTCTGTCAGCATGCCCCAGGGCAGCTGTGGCTACAACGTAGCTTATCATCCCTGGTGGGACTGGTGTGAATGAATAATGGTCTCTGTGCGCGCTTTGACTCAGCGCGAAAAAAGTGCTATATAAATCCAAGCCATTATTACTATTGTGTGGAAAGGCTTGTGGCGTCTGCTAAGGCTCTCTGCAACCACCCGCTGGTGACATTTTTGTGCTGTTGATGAAATTCCTCACACTCACAGAGTTTTGAAGTGACAGGGTCAACATCCACTTCCGGTTTGTCTCAGCAGGCAATTGTGTTGCCGTCAATCTGCCTCAGGCTTGGAACGATGTCAGTTCCTCAGAAAAATCTTTTTCTACTTTATCAAGCTTTTCAGGCCAGATAACAGTGAACCCGTTTACATGTACTATACAAATCTGATTAAGGTATTACGTGAGCAGGAGAATGCGACATGCTTTATCATATAACTGTAATTATTTGATTATGATCAATTTGACGAACATGCTGAGATTCCTCCTTACTCTTCTAATGTCTTTGTCTATGACATTATTATATTTCATGAGCACATGTAAACACGCCAGATCCCATTATTACAATTATCTGATAACTCACTATTTGATGGTCATGTATGTAAAGACAGCTCAGTATAGATGTTTCTAATCAAGCTGTTCTTCCGCCAAATTGTTTGACTCATTGAAATGGTAATTAAATAAAAAGCTGTACACGCAGCTCTTTTATACCTTCAGTCCTGCAAGACCATCTGAAGTCTGACAAAAGCAGCGTTATAAGTAGCAAATAAACACCATCAAATTTAGACGTACAATATGAGGCAGAGGTCTAATCACAGCATCTTACTGGAGTCTGCTGTACGGTCTGGTTTTCAGTGTGGTGTTATGTCCGTCCTATTGTCCAGGGCAGGACACAACCTGGGCCGATCTCCTGTCCATCACAGCACAAACAAACGGTGACCAACAAACCCACACACACACTCATATTCAAACCTAAGGTCAATTTGGCAGTGGGAGGTGTGGCAGACCTGCGTGCCACCCTCGCCTCTACACACAGAGGAGAAGATAAGGGGGATAGGCAGAGATTTACATCACAATTAGACATTTCAGGAACCATCGTTTGTGGTGACTCGTAGCTGCGTTTATGTGAAATGCAAGGCCCAAACGCAGAGAAATATCAGTTTATTAAATACCCGTGAACATGTAAACGTGGCCTTTTTTCTGTTAGTGACATATCTGGTCTCTGTTTCCGTTCACTTGTCTCCCTGCTGCAGTCTTCCTTCCCTCAGTGTGTGATTTACCCGACTCCTCCCTAATCTGATTCACCTGTCTCTCTTTTTTACCTCTGTGTCTTGACATCCTGTGTATCGTCTGGGGTTTTTTGTGTGTGTGTTTTTTGTTTGTTTCTTTAGTACTGACCATTTTGGTTCTCTGTTACCTGCCTTTTGGATTACTAGTTTTGGATACCTTGCTTTATTTGGAACCTGTTTTTCTTAACTCCTTGTGTGTGAGTTTGCATTTAGCTTCTGCCAGAAGGCTATGCAAACCTCCCATCCTAGACTCAAACCTATGACTTTCTTGCTTTATTTTTCATAAAAATAAAAATGTCTTGTGATTTTAGATTTACACATTGTCATCATCTTCATGTTGGATCCTCTGGTGAGCTGGTCCGTATATTTGATCTGGTTTTGGGAAGGAAACCAAAATGAGAGAAGCTTGTTATTTTTACCTCTTTGATTAAAAGCGGTAAATAACATGCTTTGTTTATTTGTTGCCTCACAGAAGTGAAATTAGTCCACACTTTTCAGTGGGTTTCAGCACTTTCTGCTGCACTAGCATCTCAGTTTGGACTGCACGTACTAGAGTGGGAATAATCCCACCACATTCTTTGTGGAATGGAACCTTGCAAAGGGCATGACAGACTGGCATGGGAACCAGTCATTAAAAACAACCCTCATCTGGTTACCCAGCAAGGACTTTTACGCTGATTTAGACTTTTGTGGTTTTTCACATTCATTCTGACAAATTGCACATGGTTTCAGGACAGTGTTGCAAGGATAAGTGCATAATTGGGACCTCAGCTTTGTGGTTGCCTGAGCTCCATTACAGAGCGTGAACTTATATGTTTGACTCCACTGTTTCGACTGCACTTCACTTGCTTTTAAAAGACATTTCGTTCCACGCTTTGCATGGTTCGATGGTGAAGTAGCATAAATTCCTGTGAAGGTGAAGGTGTACCCGCTAGTGATTAAATAACAGAGCAGGAGGGAAGAAAATTTCATCCCATTTTCAAGAATCTGACAGCAGAAATTTGAACGGTCTGATAGAATTTAAATTGGCTGCACACTCATTTTGTGTTCCTCTGAGATGAATCCTACTCACTTCATCAGCCACTGCCTTTGGGTATGATGAGTTTTTATACTGAATACTAACTAATTAGTTTTATCCATTTTGTTATATTCAGAATTTGCCGAGTTTACCTTGAGTCTTGCTGACGCATGTGTGTATGGGAGATTTGTTGTTTGGACACTCATCAAAATCAGATTTGGTTTAATATAAAAGTTTTCTTTTATTGACTTGTCTTCTATTTGAAACCTTCACCCTTCTCTTTTCAGGTTGCTATGGTATACTTTTCCAAGTTTGAAAGTATCTGTAAAGATACATGAACATAATTATAGAAATCTGTCAGATAAATGAAAAGTGGCATTGAGACAATCTACATTATGCATAAGCCTCTTTGGCTCAGAGAAAAATACATGAGCGAGATAAGCACACAATAAATGACTGTAGCAGAGATGCTTTACCTGGAGGTCTGCGAGCTGTGCTGGAGCTTAATGGCTTGTCCTTGAAGGATAAATTATATGGAATTGCATCAGGAAATCCCAAACTGTGTGAACTCTCTTCCTCCTGCGATCTGATTCTGACTCCCACTGATAGAAGAAATGCTGCCCGAAGGAAGGTGGCAGATGCTGGCGATAGTCTGCATGGGTAGGGGTGTTAGGATTAGCTGAGCGCTGAAGCGATCCCTCGTGATATTTTTTCATCAGTGGATACGGTCTGAGTGAAACACGCCACATTTTTCAGATCAAATCGATAATTGTTGGAAGCACTTTCTTGTCAAAAAATCCGTGTGCAACCGAGGCAGGTGGCTCTCCGCTGACAAGTGGCAAATGGTGCCCGACACTATTTCAGATAGTTTGGGGATGTTAAATGGTAGGATCTATAACCAGTTCCCCATTCACAGAGGTGGAAAGAGTACTAAAATATCATACTCAAGTAAAAGTACAATTACTTTGATCAAATTTCACTCAAAATCTAAAACTTTACTCAAATTAAAGTAAAAGGTAGCCCATATAAAATGTACTCAGAGTAAAGCTGACTCTCTCCAGCTATCAAGGCAAGCTGTCCATATAGGCTGAGGGGCTAACTGTGTTTCCTTCATACTTTGTTCCGACCTGAAAAGATCAGGTCAACAAACAGCAGAGTATTCCTTTAGTTTTAGAGACACACGTGAGGGCCCATTTATACAACATTTCAAGTGAAAACACAGTTTTTGTGTTTTCATTTCAGAAAGGTTTTGCGTTTACAACCTAAAAAATGAGAAAATGCCCCTGGAGCCCCCCTTGAGGACAGGAGGACAACCGCTGGGAAATGAGTCCTCCACTGTGATTGGCCCAGAGAGGACCGGAAGTGGCTCATGAGTCACAGGAAGTATCCATACGGTGGGACCGTGGCTTTAAGACTCTTTGTACACATTGAATCACTCTTTCCTGCACCTTAGGTGGAGGGGAGACCACCGGCCGGGGACCTGAACGAATTGCGTGCTGGTGAGAATGTTCTTGTTTAATAAATACTTGTGTAAACTATAACTATCTGGTAACTACCAGGTCTGTTGTCCTTAGCCCGCCACAGTTTTGGAACATGCAGGATGCTTGAAAAGTTGGATTGCTATTCCCGGTGACTCTAAACCATGAAGATTCCAAGTCCCAGGAGAACATGGACTGGGAGTCATGAAGCTCTGGGGGCCGTTATTTTTGTCCATCGACTCACACATGTGCAGAAGAAGAAGTTACTGCCGCTGCATTGTGAATGTGATGTAGCACCTTTTCAGAAAAGTTGTGTTTCCCCCCGTTTACACAAAAAGTTGTGTGTTCAGTGGCTCCGAGCACCGTGGTTTTATAAACAGACACCCAAAATGCAACAAAAGTTGTCAATTCCCAACTTGAAAACATCGTGTGAACTACTCTTATAAAATCTGTTGCCAAATTGATTTTGCACGCACCCACAACAGGAAGCTGATCTACATATGGACACACTGAGGAATGCAGCCAACAGACGCACAAATTAACACACATCCTCCAGTTAGAGGAGTTTATGTTGATGAAATAATGTAAAATGCGCAATGTGATTTATGACGCGTTAAAACATTTGCATTATTTATGAGTGCTTTACTCAAGTGCTTTTTTCAAGTGCTTTACAGCATTTGAAAAGGAGGTACAAATTGGCTCAACCTTTAGCAGGAATGAATAAATAACCCCCCCCAGAATTCTCCTTTGCAGACATTTTCGGCGTTTTGCGCCTCCTTACATCTTTCAATCTGTTTTGATTCTCTTCTAATGCTCTTCTTTTTTCCCACAGCTTTGACTTTGTGGCCAATCATCCTGAACATATTGTTTTCCTTATTTTTTCCAAACCGAATTCAGGTATATTTGCTGTTTGGCTTTGATATTTTTGATATCTTGATGCACCAACATCCATCCATCCATCCATCCACTGTCTGCACTACCTCTTGTACATCCCTCAATAGAGGACACACCACTTCATTTCACACTCCTGAAGCAAGTAAAGAAAAACCCTGAATACAGGTTCTGATAAGTTACTACTTTTGTTAAGCAGCTCATTGACATTCACATTCTTCTTCTCACTTTGACAAATAACATAATTTGCATGCGGTTGCACTGACCTTTACATTTCTACTATAAATAAAGCAGCCATATACTCACCATTGAAATAAAAGTTACAACCAAGAAGAGGCTGCTGTAGTTTAGTTGAAGTTATAAGGAATGTCTAACTTTTATCGAATGAGATAAAAGTAACTTGTTACTTTTATTCACAATGGCTAGAAAATGTCCGGTAAATTACAACGCTGCTTCACGGCTGTCAACAAAAGAACAACAGGACTCAGTCACTTAAACCTGCAATAGTTTGAAATATCTAAGTTTGTGTAGGTTTGATGTTCAGGCATTGTATCCCTAAAAACAAAACACAGATTTCATAATAATTGTGCACTTTTGAATACAGCTCAGACAATATTCTTCGGAAGGTCTGGTGACATTTAGCTTCCTCTTTGCTCAGTGAACTCCATCGGAAATAAAGTAACCAGGAGTACAGAGAAAATTGAAAGACACAGTAACGTTCACGGTGAAAGCTTTGCTAAGAGACACACATGAGAATGAGATGTAATGGCTGCATTTGAACTGGAACAGAAAACAAAAACGAGCACCGAGAAACTCCAGACGGATGTGTTAGAGTACCGAACCCTTGACACCATGTGGATTGGTCCTGGTTTGAATGAATCTTAATAGCAAAATATGAGCAACAAGGGTGCTTGTGATCTGCTGGAAATGATCAGTTTGGTGAATATATCGCTGGGTACTGAAGGATTAAACGCATTCAGGAAAAGCAGTGAAAGTCCAAGTGAGAACTTTACCAAGGTGAAGATGGAAAGGAAACTGTGTGCATTTGTCACACAAATTGCTGTACGGTATAACATCAAGTGACTCATTTTTTCATGTACTTTTGCAAGAAGAAGTTCAATTTGGACAACCTGTTCTGTTCCTGCTCTTTCTGAGGCAAAAACATATTTTCCTGCTGCTCTGCTTTGTCAGTCGATTCTACTTTCCATGTTCTGTCTTTCTCACGAAATGTACTTTCTCATCTGTACTTCAACTATATGAGGGTCTGGAGAACTGGTTTCTAACCTGGTGTGGAGGATTTAGTTGAATTGGGCGCCAGAGATCACAAGGGGGGGGGGGGGGGGGGGGGGCTCGAGATTGTTTCTACTCTGATGGGGACAAAATAGGATTTGCACATGTCAAAGAAAACCATAATAAGATGCTCTCGAGAACAGTAGTGTGAAAGTCATTTTTGGATATGCAACTCCATTTAGTGCAGGAGTGTCAAACACATTTTAGTTTTGGGGCTCGCAAACAACTCAATTTCATCTTGAGTGAGCCGGGCAGGTAAAATAGTGACATAATAACCTTTACATTTGAGCTTTTTGGAGAGCACACGCGAGGAAAATGTCTATATTTTCACAGAACCAAACAATTACTGCCGAAGGTTACAACAATCTCAACATAAAGGCAATATTAATAAAACCTTGCGATGTAAAATACAGTGAAACGTCAAAAAACCCTGCTCTTATAGCTGTTGCATTATGTATGTTTTTACACCTTGACAACATGGTGTTACAGATACCGGGATGCAGCACCGACAACAGTTGTAAATAACTGGAAGATAAAAGAAACAAAAGATGGCACTGGAGATCCGTGTAAATGCTTTGCTTTCTTCCTCAGTTATATTTTCATGAACATACTGTTACTGTCAAATTGTCCAATATTCACATTCTGTCCGTGTTAAACCACTTCAAGCAATCATATCTCTAGACGCCTTTTTGACAAATACAAAACACATTCACATAAATGCAACATCAATCTCAAACAACACACATCTTATCAGAATATCTTCTTGATGCCCCTCGTTCACATTCCAGTTTAACATTCTGGTTTTTAATGCACTTCAAGTATTTACATTCATTTAATTGTCTTCTGGACTAAGTTTAAGTTTGCAACACGCAAACTTAAATAATAGCTTAATTAACATTTTTACATATGAACATTTTGACTTCCTAAGTCGCTACTCCACTGCTCTGTTGGGATTTATGTGTGGGCATTTGCATTACATTACTGTAAGTAATAGATTACTGAACGTAATAAATCGCTTGAAGTAATTTATGAAAAATTGAAGTTATTAATGGAAGAAAACTGTCATTTCCTCATCAACAATTTCTAAAGTAATTGAATAATTAAAGTTAATAAATTATCAAAGAATATTAATAAAAAAAATATGTATTTTGCAATTTAAGTTAGTCGATATTTCTGTGCAAAATATAACAACGCTTAAATAAAAGAGAAGGCGTGAGATCCGAGCACAGACTGTTACAAACCAGTGACTGTCAACTGAATACACAATAACCATCAGGGGTCAGAAAACCAGTCATACTGACAGACCCTCCCCCAATAAAGCAAAACTGCACATTTCAGAGTGCCCTTTTATTGTGACCACCCTAAGGCACACCTGTGCAATAACCATGCTGTCTAATCAGCATCTTGATATGCCACGCCTGTGAGGTGGGACGGATTACCTCGGCAGAGAAGTGCTCACTAACACAGATTCAGACAAATCTGTCAACAATATTTGAGAGAAATAGGCCTTTTGCACACATAGAAAAAGTCTTAGCTCTTTGAGCACTCAAAAGTGTTGTGTTTATATTTCTGTTCAGTATATCTATTGATGCCTTCCGAAATAAAACCCGGCCAAATCTACTTTCTCTCATAATTTTCTTCAGCACTTTTTCCTCTTCACACAGCGCATGAAACCTTCTCTTGCTCCCATCTTTAGAAGGTACTGTGCCTTTTCACAAACTCACTCCCACAGTGTTTGCTTCAGTAAGGCAACTAACTTTAAAATACTGCGTCCCTGGTGTCTCAGTCCATTTCTCGGGGTCGTGGTGTTGTGTTATACAATCTGTCTTCCTCAAACACTGCAATCCCAAGTGAAAATGTCAGAAAACAAAGAAGAAGTTTTCACACAAAAACTTTTAGTAGGTAAATGCAGGATTTACTGGCTGCATTAGTGTTGTCGTCAGGACCACCGAGTCCAAACCCAGAGCATGCCCAGGCCAAGACAAGACCAAAACCAGAGCGTCCCAAGATCAATACAAGATCGAGACTTTAAGGGGGCGAGACGGAGTTCGCTGGCAAAGCGAGCCTCACAAAAATGTCGTTTCACAGTGAAAAAAGACGGTTTATGAAAAATTTCATTTTCATTTACTAACTTACTGAATTTTATATCTAGAAAAATTTAAAAAAGGTGTCACAGAACAACAGTAGTGCATAAACATTGTTTCCAAAAATGGCTTTTTGTAAAGAGAAAATTCGTATTGAACTAAATTCAAGTCAACTTAAGACTTGGTCCTTGAAAGATGTGCTAATTTTTTTATCTGGCACTTTGGGGAAATTACGTAGTCCCCGCCCCCCCCCAAAAAACAGTCTTAAAACAATGTCGTCTCTGGATAGCTGTCTTTTCTCGGTCAGCCAGTTTAGGATGTGGATCCCTCCTCTGTCTGTACTGATCCTGCACATTTATTTAGTAAAGCTTACAGTTCAGGCTGGTTTAGGCCGCCTTGGACCATTTTCAAGATAAGCTGCTATCGGTTTAGACTACTGGGAGACCTTGATGGCACAAAGCTTCTTTCCTTTCTCATTCATCATTTTTCTCTACTGCATGTCATTAACATTTGTCTTTCTCATGTAGTCTGCTCTCTCTCTCTCTCTCTTTCTAAATGTTTGATGGTGGAAGCGTAAGTCTGTGGTCTGAGGTTTGAATCCCTGCCCACAATATGTCTTTCTGGTCTATCTTTTTCTCCAGCACTATCCCCTAACCCAGGGGTGTGCAAGCTGGGGCTCTGGAGACTCATGTGGCTCTTTGGCCCTGAAGCTTTCGCAAAATTATACCTAAACAAACACTTCATTTTATTTTCATTCTATTTACACACAAGAGTCATTTACAAAATTACTTTAATCTCTTGGATAAAATGCTAAAATGATTAATTTCTAAAAGGGATGAGAAAAAATCTTAACTGGGGGGGGGGGCATTAAGCTGCTTATAAGAGAGACAAAAAATAAGTATTAATCCAGTTTAGGATGTCGCTCCTACCTTCCTCCGTGTCTCTAATAACCAGCTGCATCCAGACTGCAGAGAAGTCCGAGCAGCACGCGCTCTGTGCGCATGCGCAAAGGAGTATAGAGGAAGTTGACGTAGTTTGTAATCAATGAAAACAACGAGTCCGAGCGACAACTACTGTTTACCGCATGCTGTTACCGAACCCCGGAGTTCAGGTAAGAGGGGCACAGGAGGAGAAGGAGCGACTGTCAAGCCATTATAGCCACGTACGGCTGTTTCCAGCTTGTACAGTTTTAACTTCCAGGAGGCTAATGCTGCTAAAGCTGCAGCTAATTAGCTAACGTCAGTTATGACGTACGGGACAGATTAACTCTTCATTTTATCCTCAACGTCGTCTTTGCTTATACATACTTACTCCTCTTTCTGTGCATGGCCGTGTGGATCAGTGCAGGTTTGATCTAAGCTGCGTGTGTTTCACTTTATTAGGTACAGTTGTGCAGCCTAATTCGATCCAATGCAACATCATTTCAGTTCCTACAAAGTTTGTGAAACCCAGATCAGGCGTGTTGAAGTGTTATAAAGGTTTCCTAAAGTTGCAGCTTTTATATTGAGAAGCGGAGCTGTCAAGAATAGCTGTGGATGGCAGGTTAAAGTGCCTCGTGTGATGTGGTGAAAATCACTCACTGTTTCATTAAGGCCGTTTTTCGCCTCGATCTTAAATATCCCATAATGAATCGCAGTAAGCTGTGCCAATTCCATGATTCCTAACTCTAGGGCTTCTACACAATCATGCATTGTATTCAAAGGAAACGAGACGAAATTGCACATTTGAGAGCAGTGAGGAAAAATCTAAGGGTGTGTTTACGCCATATGTTCCATTACAGGAGGGAGTCAGTTATTTTGGACGTATACGTGGTCTCATAAACATTCCTTTTGGTTTGTGCTGAATCCACGGTGTCCCCCTGTTGCAGGAAAAGCTGTCTCTTCCACAACCCGAAGCTCCCTCCGGCACAGGCGTCTCTGACAAGTCGATGTGACAGCTGTCAGCAAAATAACAAGATGTTTGTGAATGCTCTTCCATACTGTGTTAAAGCAGGAACAACTGTTTTTATTCATGGATTTGCTTCCCCTTTGGGGGGTTCAAGTGTAAGGCTACACAGAGTCAAAAGTCTCCACAACACAAGTACAAACTCAGGACTTGTGCAGGAGGAGATCACACGTGTTCTCCTACTCCTTTGAGTCCCCCCGTGGCAGATCAGTGCTGGTGTGTGTTTGTTTATTGTTTTCTGTGTGTGTACATGCAGTGAGTCGGTGATAGTCTTTTGAAATTTAGGAGCACATTTTTCTGCTAAGATATTCATTTCTGTGTGAAATGAATACGAGAAGCCATGTCTTTTGAAGAGCTACAAGAGATTATATCAGTTTCTCTCGGCAGAAATAAAATTTTAAATGATTTCTCCGCCAGAAGGTTGAGACATGAATGTGTTGGGAATCAAGTGATTCACTCCGTCTCTGCTCCGAGCAGACTTTGTACAAACACAGAGGGATCAAAAAGGTTGCCCAGACCTCCCAGCGGACGTCTTATTTCACCAATTAACACTTTAGACAAAGTCTCTCAGTGACCTTGTTCTCGATGAGCGTTAACAGAGAACTGTTCTCTGTTTACACTCTCGAGCAGAGCTGAAATGAAAAGACCAGATGAGTCATGAGATGTTTTGCTCACTAACCTCTCAGTCTTTCTTTCTTGCTGCTATTTCAAAGGTGCACTGTGGCTTTATTGGAAAACTCATGCATGCTCATTCCAGAGTGTGGACTCTTAGAGCATTTTATTAGTGGATATGAATTTAACAGCTTTGGTGGCGTTAAAGTTCTTAATCCTACATGGATTTTTGGTATTTCACTGGTTGCATGAGGCCATTGTGGAGTGTTATAGGTTGATGAGGACTTACAACAGTATTGTAATGTTTCATATCTGTCATTTATTTCAGAATATTTCTCGAAACAACTAAAGAAAAAAAAAACTCTTTGACCCCCTGTACAGAACCACGCTGCATATGTTATACACTCATTTTTCAAGGGGCTTTTACTGAAGTGGCCGCCTGGTACTTCCATGGCTAAAATGGAAGAAAAGCACTTGTTATGCTTCATTTCAGAAGCATGGAATTTGGTGGTGCTGCAGTGGAGAATATTCTGCACCGATTTGAATAACATCAATGTCAATGAGTCCTGGGGCTTGTTTCAGGAAGCAGGCTATGGGACAAATTTGGATTTGTACCTCTCAGGATAAAGGGAAAGGAAGGAACTCAAGTGCCGGGCTTGAGAGTCTTTACCGATAATAACTGATGCAGTCACCAGGTGAATGCATGTTGAAGAAGTGCGAATGCTGTCATCTGGTCTCACACCAAATGACCTCAAGGTCAAGGTGAACTTTATTAATGCAGGGGGCCATTTTGTGGTATAGCCAGCAGTAAAACACGGGCATAAATGACAGCGTTTATACAGCAGGCACATATATCAACCCATTTACTTGTGTTACCAGGCCAAGGTCGGTCGGAACAAAAGAGTTTTTATGTCTGTTGTATTTGCACATTGGTGCTCTGAAAACAAGAGGATGGCTGCAGTCACATGTTATTGACTGAGCCTGTGTCAGGCACCTTGTCTTGCATGAATCACTCATGATGTTCAGCGTATTCGATGCAATTTTGTTGTAAAAAAATCATGTCAAACTTGGGAGTTTTTAGTGCACCTCCATGTTACTTTCCAGCTGCTGAACAGTATTGAACATGTGCGCAGGCAGGGCGGCGATCGGACGGAGAAAAGACACCTCATGTTGTTGCAAGAGGATGACTCATGGAGTATTAAATTCACTGGCCATTATTTTTAGTAAGGGCTGTCAGACGTTCAGCCCTTGTGGTATTTAGCTTTCCATCCATCGGCTTCCTTGTCTTTGGTCGGATTGAAGAGCTGAGGTCTGCAACCTGGTGCTCCTGAGTTCCTCTGTAGCAGCTCACTGAAGCTTTCAGAGGATGGTACACGAAAGGGGAAATAGCTAAAATCATGGAAAAGGGAAACACATGCCAAATTGAAAACAGAACACGTAACAAGAAAAGTAAAAATCCCAAAATGTCCTAAACACCCTTCATTGTTGTGTGAGTGCTTGGGTAATTGTATCGATGGGTGAATGTGATTGACAGTGTAAAGCACTTTGACGGCAGCTCAAGTGATATATAAGTAAAATCCATTGACAGTTTTACCAACAGAAATGAAATGCTTACTTTTTTTTTTCTTGTAAATATGAATCAATAGAGTTTGTGTTAAATATGTACACAGAAAAATACAGGGGTATGAATGAGTGGTGGATGAGTAAATAAGTTTTGCTTCTTCCTTCTTCTTTTCGGATATGATGGGCCATTCATTGTTTTTTTGTTATCTGTTGCTTATTCTTTGTTGTTGCTTGTTTTACTTGTTTTTTTATTTTATTTTATTTTTTTGGTTGTTCCCACATGTCCGAAATAAACTCTTAGATGAAATCAAATCATTTTGAATGGTTCGCCGTGCTTTGCTGCTCCTGACGAGTTTTATTTCTCAAACCATATCGTGACCCTTTATGTTTCATTACTGTCAAAAGTGTTTACATTTCCATGATCTCTCAGAACTTTTCTTTCCCCAACAGCTTCTATGCCAAAATGAAGACAACAAGAAGCAATTTGTCAGCTACTGGGATGTCCAATAACAAGGTGAAATACTCTCGTCTGGCTGCTGATGAGGACGGCTACATAGACTTACAGGTGAGTGAAGTCTCGTCATCACAGGATATTAACATCACTGGAACCTGAGCGTATGAGTTAGAATGTACTGTCTGAGTGTAGGAGGCTGCACTTCAGCTAAAGCAAGGGTCATTTTTTGGGGGGGATGCAACAATGTTAATTTTATTATAATAAACTCACTGTTCTAACATTTGACAGTTCAAGAGGAGTCCACCCAAGGTCCCGTACAAGGCAATCGCTCTGGCTATATTCCTGTTCCTCGTGGGGTCTCTGCTCATCATCTTCGGGGCCCTTCTTCTATCTGGAACCATTAAAGTTGAGGTGAGTTCAGTCAGTAAAATTGACTTGAATGAAGCTTTTAATTGGGTTCAGACTGGAACACTATCTCATCTTCTGTTACTGCTAAAACATGGTGAGTCCCCCCCCCCCTTCCTTCCCTGTGATGTTTTGCTTCATTGGCGCTGACAGTAAACACTGTCAGGCTCGTTCACAGAATGAAACTCTGAAACTGTATTTGTGACACAGATTCCTCCTCCTCAGCCTCCTTTCTGCTCTGAGCATAATTCCCCACTTAAAAGATAGATTTCGCTTTCTATTGCCTCTGTGTATGAAGCAGTGAGGCTTTGTGTTTTGTTTCGATGGATTCACAATGTGCCTGCAAACGGCTCTGAAGCGGAGCATCTGTAATACTTCAGGACAGTGGAAGAGTGAGTCTGTAGCAGTTTGGTAAATATTCTGTCTTTACAATGTCACGGGCATGACATTGTAAACGGTGATTCATTTCCATATGAGTAATATTAAGCTGTCAGTTCTTCTGTTCACTTTAGGCATTTAGAATTGGATGGCACCTGTGCATCTTATTAGATAAGGAACCTTTTGGATTTCTCTTCATAAAAACTAGAATGTGTGAACTTGGTGACTGCAATATATGAAAATGTGTGTTGTTTCTAATTAAAAAAGAAGGGGAAAAAAAGCTTTCATGATCTCTTCCAAATGACAAGAATTTGAATTTATGAAAAACATAAATTAAGTGGAATGATTACCCTCATGCAGCTTTGTAGTAACCAAAAGGACTTTACAGGAAAGCCAGTTGCTTGTTGTTGCCCAATTTTAAAGAAGTTAAATCTACCTGCTCGCAGCTCTGATTTATTTACGATCATATCTCTGTTTTTAACTTTAAATCAAAAACCGATACTGATGTTGTGGTGGGCAGCACAAGTAAAGACACATAACAAATATGTCATCTCATTGGTACCAGTTGATAATGATAACCAATAGATTTGACTTCTGTTATTACCTTTATCTTAATAGAGATTTAAATTTTATTTATTCTCCTTTTGATGCCGTACTTAATCACCTTGTTTTAAGGTTTTTCTTTTATTTCCTTGTCTAGCACTGTGACTTGCCTTGTCTTTGAAGAAAAACACATAAGTCAATTTGCCTTGCCTGAACCGAAGGGTGCATACCATTTAGGTTTACTGTGGCATCAATCTCATTTTTGCTGGTCAACCACCAGGGGGCGAGCGAGAATTGGTCACTCGATTGAGTTGTCGGACCGGTGCTTTAAGCACTCGATGTTCCATCTCGCGAATGCGCAGGTCGAGTAATTATATCAACGAAGTCACCCGTGACCCCTGGGTGACCCTGAGACTCTATAGCTCCCGGCGGTAATCCGGGATTCATAGAACCGCAGTTACATACAGTACGTACCTTTCATTTCCTGTGCGTGGGCAGATTCAAATGATTCCACAATAGACTGATGATGAGAAACAATCGGCCTGTTACAGTTCTTGAATGTTTTTGTGGTGTTATTAGTTTGAAGATGTGCGGTGAAATCCCATATTCTTCCCCGTCCCAAAGCACTCAACCAAGGTACTCCAGCAGACGCTTTAGTCGCCTCCTCCATGTCCAGACTACAAATAAATCATGCAAGGAGCTCATTTGCAGTCCATAACATATCCAGGATGTTTTTACCCATAGGCATAAATAAATAGACGACAAATGGGCCGCTGAATCCTACATGAACCTGCCTGTGTTGGGCATGAAAACCAGAGTTCATATTTGATTAGAGAAACTATTTCTATTCATTTTAAACAGCACAAAACACAGTCATCTGTATCTGACTTAAAAATCATCCTGGGGGCGGCTCTCTGTCATTAGTCAGCCCTACATCCAGAGTACAGCTCATGTATATTTTATAAGGATACACCAATACCCCGAACTAACGTTTAGCTACTTGCCGATACAGAGTACTGATACGAGTACTTAAATTACAGTCTGTCTTACTTTTGTCATTCTCATCAATATTAATAATCTCCAAACCGCGGACATCCTTTGTCCTCTCTTGGCTACCTACTGATGATGTCACGTAATACTCGCCGGGTTGTATTGTGGAGCTTTCATGTGTACAAGTACTCCATATCGATATATCCCTAATATTTTACGACCAGGAAATACACCCAGTTATGTCATTAAGAGCTTTTTTACTAAAGCTTAATTTGTAAAAATCAAAGATTTGCACTTTGATAAGGTGGAATAATGTAACAGAAAGCATTAGACAAAGTTATACATTTTCAAGTGCAAGTAAATTGATAAATATTGTGATTTTGAACAAAGTAACTGATCTACATTTGGCTCACACCACTATTGGTTTTATAGACTATTTTCTTATAGTTGTAGGTTCTGTTGGCTGTCATCCAAACCTGTTTCTCTACAAAATAAATGTGATCTACTATTCCGTAATCTTTGTTGAGGTGTTTTTTTTTTTCTTTCTTTTTTGCCATTTGGAGATGTGCATCCTGAAAAACACAGTTTTATATGTTCCTCTGTCAGCAGACCATCACAATGAGAGCAGGTATGCCAATATGTTAATTCCACTGCGGAAGAGAAGAGACGCTCTCTTCAATTAGGTGGAAAATTATGTGCATGTATCTCCATCAACAAACAGCCACAAGAGTTGGAAGGTATCGACATATTTCACATCAGAAATTAAGTCCGGTACTATGTGTTCCTCTATTTCCTCCTACTACATCCAAGAGAGAATCTCTGTTTCTCTTCTTAATTGGAATATAACAAAGAACAGCTTCAGACAAGAAGCAAACTTTGTCTCTAGTAGTTATTAAATCATTGCTCAGCAGAAGCAGGACTACATAGATAATAGGATAAAATGTTCCTTATTGTCCAGTCAAATCACACTGTCTTTATATAGCATTTTCCCTTAAATGTAATTGTTTTAAAGCAGTGGTTTTCAAAGTGTGAGCAGGCCTCCTCCCCCAGGAGGATATGGGGGTTAAGAGGATATCTTTTTCCAGCATATCTTTTATTCCACTTTTGATAAATCCTGATTAGATAAAAAATATTCAAGTGGGTGTTAAAACTGAATTTTTATTAAAACAAATGTAATATAGACAAACTGGCATAGCATAAGGCCCTGACAACACAACATAGTTTCAAGGGAAAATGCAAAGTTTTTAGCGTTTTGGTAATAGAAAAGTTACACATATACATTGCAGCGTTTTGAAAATGATGTCTGTTTACACAGAGTTAATATCCCCGGTCCTGGAGAACCGGGACATAGCATGTCTCGCCACTCCTTGCACCTTAAAGAAGACCGTTAACACAGGTCTTAAACGACACCAAGCCAGCAGTTTGTTTCTCTTCAGAGATGAGCAGCAGTGCCCAAAATCACAGTCACTCTTGGACCTTGACGCTACCGCTCCAGAGAAAAGAAAAGGAAACAAGAGTTCTCTAAACTAAAGTCCTTTTTTCAAAAACTAAAGTTGGAAGGGCTTCTCACTTCCTCATAAACTGCTTATATGCTCTATGTCAGGGGTCAGCAACCCGTGGTGCTTTGGTCACTCTGCTGTGGCCCCTTGAGCCTCGGTCCCACTGCAGTACATCCCTGAGCGCGGCGGGGCGGTACGGTATGGTAAGTTAAGGCAAAGCGTACCCAAACCAACTGTGTTGTGCGGTCCCACTACAGAGAGTGCAGTAAAATGTAGGCGGGGTTGTGAACGACACGTGACGACGCAGGCATGTAACGTCATGACACAAATATAGTGGTGCGGAAGTTGCGGCAGCTCCGCAGTCGTCCGAAGCTGTCAGCTTCCTTTATCTGTGACACAGTGGCAAACTTTCTCAAGCCAAACTACAGCGTCCATCTCCCGCTGGATCTCCTCTACTGTTACTGAGAGGAGCGTCTGAACCTCGTTAAAATAAGACTGCGGTGCTGTGGAGCGCCACTTTTCAATAAACCCTGTCAACTAAACAACCAGTGTGTGCAAAATGACGTACGTGAACAATAACGGGAGGTTTTACTGCAGATGAGATATTTCAATATTGTAGACTTTTTGACAGGGACGCTCATCACTACCAGTCAGCAGCGGTGTGGAGGAACGATGCTTCATGCTCACAGCCACAGAGAGCTGCAATTATTCCCTCTAAATAATCCGGAATTGCACAACCGAATGACATTGAAAGCCACGCCACATCCGATCTCATGCATATATGCGCCGAAGTGGGTTCTGTTCAGTGGGAAACGGGTCCAAATGTTGAAGGTTGCCGACCCCTGCTCTGTATACAGTGGTCAACAGAAAAGAAAGCTACTACTCTTAATGTCTGTTTAACACAGGAATCACAAATCTCCTCACACTAACTCACTTGTACACAAACATGATATCACACAGTGAACACTGGCGTTGATGAAGGTGGAAAGGTGACGGGAGCCCTGAGCTTCTGACCGCCACGAGTCCGTGCCCACATACACACACACACACTCGCACAGGGAAACAATACGCTACAAACATCAACAGTGGCAAGTACACAGACATTCGTATGGACAGACAACAAAGTTGGCTTGCTGTTACGGTGACTGTCAAACTAAAACTACCAAGTCCCAAGAGAATGTGGACTGGAAGTCATGAAACATTGTTCAATTACAGTATTGCACTTGCATGAGTAGATTGACAATAACAACAGTTATAGTCGCTATGACATTTTAAGTCATCTGACTGACAGGGGAGGGTTTTCTTGAATTTAAAAATCTTTTTTTTTATTGCCCATATACTCTTAAAGCAAAAAAACAAAAAAAACAAAAACCTTTAATGAGAACATACACTGTCAAGTATTCAATTGAGCCAAAAATACGTAGCAGACAAGAGAAAAAGCATGAGATTTGGGGGGGGGGGGGCTGGATATGTGGAAAAACCCTGTTTTTAAGAGATGATGATGTTAAATTCTGCATGGACAGAAGCAGCAAGACGGATTTATCCTCGATGAAATAAAATCTACAACCTTTTAATTAGATGATCGGCAATTAGGGTAGACAGGTCTGTTAATCTGTTTAAACAGTCATTTGTTGGTTTATTAGGTTCTCAAGAGCGATAGAAATATTTCTGTCTGTTATTATGAAGGATTGTGGGTGATACCCAGCTCCGATTCTGACACATATTCAGAGAGCCAGCACCCCCACCCCTTGAAAGAATTGTACTTAAGCAGCAATTAAAACACCCACTACTGTTAATCTCGTCCTCAAATGGCTGGAATTGAACAGCTGTCCTGACATTTTATCGTCCAGCTGCCAGTTTTCTGCTGCGCTGTTATTTTTTCCCGGCCGTGACGCTCTTGTACCTGAATTCAACTATTGATTCAGATATTTTATAGCCTGGAGCGTCGACTCCGATGGATTCCCGGCGTTTGGTTTCGCCTTCCCAAAATTCTCCACACCAAGTGGGAGCTCACCGAACTGGCACATCCTATATTTGTCATCGTCAGTAGGAGGTTTATATGAATAGTTGTGTTTTTTTTCTTTTTTTTTTTTCTTTTTTTTTTCTTCCCCCTCTCCTCCCAGTCTGCTGATTGTATTCTCAGAAAATCGGATCTGACATGAAGGCAGCATCGGAGCGTTTTGAGCCGTCTGCGGTACTCACCAATCAGTCCACGCGTGTTAAAGTAGCATGTCTGATCCTGCAAGGTTCAGGCAGGAGATTAAAGAGGAACGGAGAACAGACAGGTCCTTTTGCATGAAGTAGGAAGGCTGTTGTGTGGAAACAAAGCGCTTCAATTGTTTGGGGTTTTGTGTGCATTTGGTTTTTTCTTGTTAACTGCAAACATGTCATGCTTTGAAGTCTTTCATGACGAGCAATAAAAAAATAAAAAAATAAAGGGAGGTAAAAAGCTGTTTGTTCTTCAACTACGGCGCTGGTGATGATTGCCGGCACCCAAGGGTAGAAATTGTTTCTATTCAAGTCCAGACCTTCCTACTCTGTCTGGGATTTCTGCCTATGCTCGGGCCTCTTGATCTTTATGAACAAGGTTTGTCATAGGTGTGCTACATGCCTCCACTAGGGGGCACCAGCAGGAACAATCAACCAGACTGCAGAGTGTACTAAACCTGCGGACGTATAAACCAAAAAAATAGACATTACAACCACATCATTTATTTATCGCTAAGCATATGGTCATCACAACACTCAACAACATTATCGTATGTTTTACTAATGTCGTGCAGCCTTAGCTCCCACTAGTCGCCCGACAAACTCGTTACATCGTTGTCAGTTTTCCTGCCGTTTCCATGTAAATTGACATCATTTTCAAAACGTTGATGTGTAAACGCAGAACTTTTCTGAAATGAAAACACAAACGATGGGTTTTCCCTTGAAAGGTTTTGTAAATGAAGCCTCAGTTTGGATGCAGCAGAGAATGGAGGCACGACGGGGTTATCAGCGGTTGTGGAGTTGCTGGGAGAGCGAGGGCTCTCAACATCGTCACGTGATCAAAGCGTCCTTGAGCAAGACGCTGAAGTTGCTCCGGTTGTTCACAAGCACCTTGAATGGCAGCCGTCAGCGGGGGCGTGGAGTCTGATTGTGTGTGCGAATGGGTGAATGTGACCGACATGGGGCAAAGCAAAAAAAAAAAAATGCATTGTATTTTTAAAGTCCATTGACTTTAAATGAGATTTTTAGAGGCTGGTGGCGAGGCCGGGCATCCACAGTGTGTCGTTTGCAAACAAAAAAGCAGCTAATGAATTTCTTGGATGGAAGCTAAAGAAGCAGAGCAAATAAAAGGGGGCGTTTCAGCGGGGGGGCCGAAAAGTGTTTCTTTCATGCGCTCTGTGGGTGGGCTGGGGGGGGGGGGGGGGACTCATCCTCCTCCACTTTGAAAACCGCAGCAGTTGAAATTGTCACATATGAACACACTAGTACAGTTAAATGTGTACAGCATCGCATTACGTAGCCAGTGTGCACCCGTGGGGGGGTTCTAGGTTTAAAGACCCCCCCCCCTTAGGGAACCACAGTACTGAGATCTTTTCACAAACCCACCCCTCCACCCCTTTACTCTCCCCAATGAACATGAGCTTCACAAATAGACAGTTTCCAGAGTTAGAATTCAAAAGTTTCCAAATTGATTGAACAAAGTTCTTTTTTATTTTTCTTGTATGATTTAAAAAAGAAAAAAAAAGTGCAGGAGTTGTACCATCGACATAAATATTCATGCCCTTCACTGATATTTAGTTGCAGAAACTTGACATTTCTGTGTCTCGCACCTGTCTGCTGGTCTGACACTCTTTAAATTGCGACACATTGGAGCTCAGAAGTTTGGACAGAGCTGAAATCTGCCGCTGCAAGAAGAACTAATGCCTCGGATTTCACCTGGATTCAGTTGAGGACTCGTTGCCTGTCTGTTTAAAAACAGTCCTTCTCATCCTTTGCTCTGCTAAATGTGAGATTTGGCTCATTATCCAGCTGAAAGACTCGGGACCTTCACCTCACACTCACAGCTCCCTGAAACGTCTTGGTAATTGTCAAATTTCATCATTTCTTTTTTTTTTTATATTCGACTCCTTTCCCGTGTTTTACAGTACGTGGGCTGCTTCTTCTTTTTTCTTTTTTTTTTTTTTTTTCTTACCCCCTTATGGATCATATACAGAGGACGATTATCAAACAGCCTTGCATTTCCAAAGAGCTATACTTGGATTTTAATCTGTCCATTAAAGTATCGTGGTACATTTCTGACTCTTGTTTGCAGCCATTAGTTGTTCCCTTTTCCTGGCTCATTTAGCTCGACGAGATGTGGAGTGCAGTGTTCAGTACACGCTGGATGCAGCACTCCCGACATTTTAACAGCTCAGTCTGAGCATTTTTTTTTTTTAACCTGCCGCACATCCAAGACTCGGTGAACTATTCCATACCCATCCAATCAGGGATTTCCAGTTATCTGATGATTACCTTGCAGCCATTGAAATTGTTCAGCCTATAGATGATAGAATTTCTGGAGCTTTGCACAACTTGCAGTTTTCATACAACCAACAGACTGAATGTTGCTCCATTCAGCTCAGACAGCTTCTGATCGAATGAAGTGGTAGTCATCCATCGGGTGAGAGTAATTGCGTCCAGTGCACATTGTATGTCTGAATCGGTTGGTTTTGTTCAAATCAGCTTGGACCTTTTATGCAGTATTGGGTTCATTTGCATGTCCTTGGGAAGATATTCTGAAATGTAGACTTCAAACTTCTGAGCAGCTTTTATATAAAGAACTAAGGGTCATTTTCCTCATTCTTACTCAACACAAGGTCAGTTTATGGGCTGTTTTCTAGGTAATGATTTTCTATCAGCCTGTAAAACCCAGTTGAATAGCTCAAACTGTGGCCACTCAGCAGTGCATCTTTTAGCTGTACACAAGACTGCCATCTGGTGGCCGAGCCCGACACATGACGTTTGGAGGTGGATGGGAGGCTGCCGTTGCCTCCTGGTGGTTTCCCCGCTGCGTTTAGGATGATTTACATGAGAGCAGAGCTCAGACAGATGAAGTCGTCACGTCTGTTCGCCTCCTGGACTCCCTTTTCATTTAGAGGGTGTTTAGTTTGTGCTGGCAGGCAAGTGCTTAGATAAGAGTGTTAAAGCGTGAGGAGTACTACTGTCTTTAATGTATAGAACTGTGATGACACCTCCAGCAACTCATCAGCGGACGTCAGCGTCCCTCTTTACGATGTTTATCTACGTGTTTAGAAGGGCAAAACGACGAGCATTAAGAAAGCCTTCGGCGCAAAGTAACGCCAGCCTGCAAACTCGTCTCAGCTTCTGAACGCCTTTTCTCTCTTTCTCTTCAGCATCCGGACCGAACCATTCCCGTCATCATCATAGGGCTGCTGGTTTTCCTGCCCGGATTCTACCATTTAAGAATCGCCTACTACGCAGCCAAAGGATACCGGGGCTACTCCTACGACGACATCCCAGATTTTGGCGACTGAGTTCTAATGCGACTGCGGATTGTCTTCTGACGCCAGACGGTGCTTCCTGAGACCGTCGGCTGCTGTTTACTTTCTGAACGCATGTGGCAAAACACTAAGAAAAAAAAAAAAGCGAGAGAAGCTCGATCTCTGTTCTCCAGCAGAGGCCTCTGTTTGTCCAGCTGGATGTTGTAGCTGATTTTTATTTTGTTGTTGTGCTTTCTGCTGTATTACCCTCCAAAAGCTTGACTTTGCATAGTTTATAAATGCAATTTTATACCAATGAAACTCAGAGTATAGAACATCAGGCCAGATATTTGCCTGAAACCATACTGCAATATTTCTTTAATACTTCACATCATATATTTAACAGTACAATAATGAACATTTAGAAAGCTAACCAGCGAACCTCAGCCCATCCCGTCCTGCAATACCGCGAGGCACCTCAAGATGGTGTAACGAGTCACTTTGAACTTCTCGCTGTCCTCAGTTCAACAGGAGAAGAAGCAAGTAGTACCGACAGTGTTTGATACGACAGTAAACGAGAGGCCGAATGTCTTTACAACTACTTAGAATAAATCACACCAGCAAAACTATAAAAGTTAGTAGACCCACGAGCTTCTGCGCTCTCCATGTTGCAATATCAGTTTTCACTACAAGGTGGAGGAATGAGTCATTCCAGCATATTTAAAGCAGCAGTTGTAGACAAAACCATGAACATGACAATCAGTGGAGGGGAAATAAATAATCCTCTGAAGGCTGAATTGAAGACAGACTTGTAGCTACCCGGTCAGTGGCGTTATTTAACATATTGTACTTTATTTAAACTAAACATGAATGAGTCTTTAGAAATGCCTTTAGTTTACTACTAGAATCCATGACTGGAGATATTTGTGCTTTAGCACTGCAGCTTTACAATCTTTCTTAAAGGAAATCATCTATATTAAATAGAGAAAAGTTCTTCTGAATGACTGATTACTTTGTATATTTTTGAACGAGGTGTTACTGTTTCCGAGCATTGCTTTGGTTTCACATGTTGACGGTATTTTTACAAAACATTTAGAGGAGGAACTCAGGAGAGTTGCTGAGTTTGGATTTCCTGCTGTATTTACACTTGAATGAGAATGTGACGGCAGAAGATTGTGAATCAAACTGATCAGGGTTTGAGTCACAATGGCCAGGACATTTTATACATGAAACTTTAGACAACGTGTATACTACGAGTTATTTCTCTTTCATTATCCTATTAAAGCAATTTCATTTGTGGTTGTGCGTCTCTGCTCTGTTGCTATCGAGTGTATAAATCTATCACTTTGCTCTCTGTTGCATGTCCAGAGTTTAAAACTCGCAGTCTGGTTTAATATAGTTGATACAGTCCCTTCTGCTGATGGGATGAGATTAACATTTGCCTATATTGCCTAATGAGCTCTTATGTAGTGGGTGGATTAAATAGAGTAATAAACCAAAAGAAAAGCATAAACATATCCGATGTTAAGTGTAAAGCGTCTTA
Source organism: Lipophrys pholis (assembly GCF_963383615.2). Classification (NCBI taxonomy): domain Eukaryota; kingdom Metazoa; phylum Chordata; class Actinopteri; order Blenniiformes; family Blenniidae; genus Lipophrys; species Lipophrys pholis. Next base: position 16,438,157 of record NC_137641.1, on the reverse strand, counting down.
TAGTTTGTTGACTAATAAGACATCTCTAATTTTGCATAAATTATAAATGGCAGTACAAACAACATCTATTTTTGTTTCTGGAAACAGGTCTGGTCAAAAAAGCATTTTAAAAAGCTATTGGGGTTTTTATTTTGCAATATTATAAAGAGTATTTAAATATCAGAAATAAACGGTCACGTTTGAACATATAAAATGTCTTAAATGGCTCCTTAAAAAGAGAACCCACACACGGTGGTGTATTGATTGGTCACATCCCCTGCTTGAGTTCAGGTTGATTAGTTGAAGCTTTTCATGTTCTTCCCTTTGTACAGTTGTATTTTCTCCATGTACTCGTGTTCCTGACTCCAGTCCTGAAACGTGTGAGGTTAATTTTGGTTTCTGTCTTGCCTCTAGGTGTGAATATGCTCCTTTCTCTCTAATGAACATGTGACCTTTCCGTCATAATCGTCTCAAGGTGGACAGCGTGGTATTGAATCGAGCGTGGATCGATAAACGGTGCATCGTAAACAACTTCAAGACAACGGAAGAGTTTGAGCGTTCTCATATTTTGCCTCAAATATTGAAACGTCTGTTTTAAATTTAATATGAATAAATAAATAAAAATTCCGTTATTTGAAGTTTCAGCTTTTAAGTCATGAAACTATGAAGCATACATCATGAGATCAGATGTCGAATCCAGTTTTACAGGAGGTTTTCAGTTAAAGACGTACAAGGTCCAATATATTCCTAAAAGAGTTATTTCAGTGGGGTTTTTTTTATAGATAGAAATACATTCAATTGATATATTCTTAATGAAATTAATTCTTAATGAAGTGCCATCTAGTCAGATCATCATGTCAACAGTTAATGGCTGAATCGATTTAAAAGAGAACGCATAAAACAAATAACTATAGACACAAAATTGCACAATTCTTTAATAGACTAAAATTGTATAAATGTTTATATATTAAGTAAAAACTTGATTCCACCGTGGAAAAATGTATGAGAAGTAGTTATCCTTTAATGAAAACTGTTAGGCAATGGGTTTTTTTCTCCCTTTTCTCCACTTTCTAAAATCGTTCTAAGGACCCAATTTGATATTCTGGTGGCCAGTTGTGGCCCACGGGTCTTATGTTTGACACCCATGCCACTGAAATATGTTTAAATACAGCTTATTGAGCTAAAATGTGAAGAATGAATATATATATATATATAAATAAAAGAAGGTATTTGTTCTAAGAAACGGTTTCTGTGCGCCATGACGCACGGAGCTTCTCTCCTTTAAATCAACTTGTCACAACAATTTAAAATAGTATATTTGAAGTATATTGTGATTTTAAAGTAACTTTAATCCCTGTTCTGGTTAGCAACATGAGGTGAAGGACACCCTCTGGTGGTTACGGCTCCTCCGGTGCCACCGGGGGGATTAGAGGGGCAGTTCGGTGTGTGTGTGTGTGTGTACGTGTGTGTGTGTGCGGGCAGAGAACTGCGGTAACACACCAGTATTAAAGTGAGTGAGTTTCCACGTTTTGGGGGCTCGTGGAGGCTTTGGTGTGTGTTTGCTTTGATGAACTGGGAGTCTTTTGGAGTGGGAGGAAAGAGGAGGAGGAGGAGGAGAAAAGAGGAGGAGGGGGAAGGAGAACCGGAGAACGCCGTCACCTGGGCGTGAAGCGCACACCTGTGCGCGTCGGGTTTCAGCCACCTTCGCAACAAGTTTGGTTCTTTACACTCTGGGTTTTCTCCCCGTCGGTTCTGCTTTAGTGGTATCCACAAAACCGAGAGTTGGACTATTGAAAAAGAAGGAAGGGATGCCGTTTTAAAAGAGGAAAGCCTCCCGGCGGCCAGTGACGCACCGAGCGCAAAGGTAAGATGGGGTAAATAAATAGATAAATAAATACTTTGAAGGTGGACGTTAACGACTCTGGAACAGATTTCATTGTAACGTGCAATCTGAAACTGACAGAGAGTCAGGATCATTTCCTTTTCCTTGTGGCCTCTTTTAAAAGCAAACTACGTGTGCAGCCTTTATTACTCACTTTATCCACCTGTCCTTATAATCCACCGTGACAACCTGACTAACACATTGTTCCTACACGCCACGAGTGGAGTTTGAAGCTGGCATAAAAGTTCGAGATGTGGATAAAACCCAGTGCAAAGCAGGTCTGCTTTTTTTCTTTGTTTGTTAATTATTTATATGACCTATTTTACCCCCCCCCCCCCCCCCCCCCCCCGTTTTAATTAGGTGTGACAACCTTTCTAACAAGCTGCAGAAAAAAAAAGGGAATAACTTAATCTTCCAACAAGAAATAGAAGTCACATCTAAAGCTTTAAAAATGTCGGATTACTAAGTACAGCCTCGTTTTATTTCATTAGGACCCATAAATGTGTAGTTGCAGGGGAGGGGGAATCATTCAGATGTTCAAAGAGGAGCAAAGTGTGAGCTGATAAGTGTTTCATTTTTGATCCTATTCACCACATTTAACAAGGAGATGGGATTTTATTCCACGTATGACTTTCTCCCATGCAGTCTGTGAAGCCTGAGCCAGAATAGAAACTTTAATGTGTGTGTGTGTGTGTGTGTGTGTGTGTGTGTGTGTGTGTGTGTGTGTGTGTGTGTGTGTGTGTGTGTGTGTGTGTCGTGACTTTGTACCGAGATTTGAGCTTATCATTCTTTCACCATTTATGGGAGAAATTTCCTCCCAACTTTCCCAGGCGAGCGTCATTTAATGTTTTAAAATAATATTTCCACCCTGTGTCCACCGAGGTGCCAGATGGACACGGTTTCCCATAATATGATATTTCTCTATGAAATTTACAATATCAGAGGAAGTCGTGGGCTTATAACTTATTGTCATTCTATTCTTTTCTACTCTTTTTTTTTAAACTGTCAAGGATAAGGACTTTGTCGGGTCATCTGAGTTCCACATAAACACTTCACAGCTGACTGGAGTGAATGCAAATTTCCGCTGTAAATACCATACAAGTGTATTTACATTCTGTAGGTCGGTGACCAAAGAGCTGTTGTGTCGATTCAGGATGTCAGAAATGTGACTCTGACTTGAAAAATAAAAATAAATCCGATGAATCACCCACGTAGCCCTGCAAGTATGTGTTATTAGTGTATGCACATGGATGGAAAACCTCTCAAAACACAATAAAATGATATAAAATGTAAAGACAAAGCCCGCTATGAATTATAGGGCTCAGGGCCACACACAGTGTCCTTGTCTTTGAACAAGCAGTGAGTTTTCCAGACGCAAATAAATAATGCATCCAGCGCAAGTTTGTATTGTTATTACAGTGTTGTTCGTCTCAACCTTGCAAAAATGTCTGCAAATAGTAAATAAAGACAGATTGAGATAGAATGTAGAGGTGGTACAACCCAGCGCTTATCTATGAAGTCAGAGGTGAAGCCGTGGGCTCGGCTTGTGTGGGAAAGTTGAGTTTCAGTCCTGCAGTTTTAATTGGCTTCAACAGACACAACATGCAGGGAGAACACGAGCAGTTGAGTGATAGCGGGCATCTGACGTGTAACAGGCTTTGTTTTTCATGTCAGCGCCTCCCTGGCTCTTTTGTGCATGTGTGATTAGACCCTGCTGTAACGCTGGCTTTGCAATATTTATGAAAATTGATCATCGGAATCAATCTCCGCATTCTGAAAATGTGTTTTTAGCTGAATCTATTATTTTTGCCCTTCACTATTTGAAAATAAATTAACATGCTTGGAGCGGTCCCCCCCCCCCCTCTCACTTCCAGAATTTTCCTGCTTCGTTGCGTGTAAATGGGGGAAAACACGACTTTCTGAAAATGCTCGAGCTCAGACATGCTGCTTCTGCTCATGCACGCCACGTAGTAAATAGTTCTTCTGCACATGTGCGAGTAGATGCACAATAAGTCCGCATTCTCCTGGACTTGGTACTTTTATAGTTGAGGGTAACTGAAACATCAATCCAACTTGGACGTCTGTCCATACAAAAGTCTGCGTACTCCCATTGTCAATGTTTATAGCGCCCTGCTCTCTGTGCATGTGTGTGTGGTTTCATGATAAAAACAAATAACAGCACCCCCTAGTGGACCTACAGGAAAACATTTTCAGCGTTCCTGCTGTTTCCGTGCGCACCGTTTTCAAAACGTTTCCACATAAAAGCAAAACTTTTCTGAAACGAAAACACAAAAATTATGTGTTTACACTTGAAGCGTTGTCGCGGAAACGAGGACAAGTAGCTAACTGCTATATGTAAACTCACTAAACGACTTAATTTATTGTTTACAATCAAAGGTGATAGATAGTGTAAGAGAACAAAAAGTAAAGAGCTCGCTGAATATGTTTGAATAAAGTTTTACTTCTCGATCCTCTCATACTTTAACGCTTTGTCTTGTAATTACCTGCTATGGTGACCCTCACTCCCCCCCTGTAATAAGAGGCCATACTTAAGTCAATTTTGTTCCGTATTATTAAATCTTATATCAATTTGGATCAAAATACTGCTGTGTGGGGTGTAATTACTAGCTCTATGTCAACCCAGCCTCTCTTATCCCGGCTTGGGACATGCGCAGTTTCATTTGCAGTGTGGCTGTAGAGTGGTGTGGAGTGGTGGGGGGGGTCTCCTTTCTGCTCTGCCTCCAGCTGAGGAGGACGCTGTCATATAAATGGACGTGCGTTCGTACGAGGAAGGGGCTCGCGGCGTCACTCGCTGCTCGTTGAGGACAGTAACGATGCGTGTTTTCACGTCAGAGCCTCCAAAACAGCAGAAAAAGCCTCTAGATTTGTCGCTAATCGCTTCTGACTCAAGTTTCCGAGGGTTGTCCAGGTTAGTGGCACCTCCCTTCCCCTCAGGGGAGGCTTCTCTCACACTTTGAAATCCCACTGTTTAAAAGTGTTACTTGACCTCTGGGAGTGGACTGACTCCACCTACCGCATCTTTTAAAAAAAAAAGAACAAAATGCTGAAAGGTGAGGGCTCCAGTGAGTCTCTTCACATGTGTGTGCCACACAAAACCAGAATTCAATTCTTCGTCATCGGTAAATAGAATTCTACGCATCCCTGGCGTGTCTGTGACCAGGGCAGGATATCATCAGGTTTGCCATTGATGTATGCATGGTTTCTCATTCCAACACACTCCACATCATTATAGCGCTCTGTGATTCCAGCTTTCACGTATCTGCAATTAAATTCTGACCACCCGTAGTCCCCAGTAACAGATAGCTCAAATAGGACTTATCATTAACTTTCATTCTGCCTTGTCAAAATGCAATTACGTATATCTTCGGTTACAGCTGGGACCGGGTGAAGTGATGTGGCAGATCTGTGTGGTGACAAATCACTTACACACACACACACACACACACACACACACACACACACACACACACACACACACACACACACACACACACACACACACACACACACACACACACACACACACGAGAAATGGACACATGATGGTATTTATCGGAGGAAGAACGATGGCATGGATAATTTCTGTATTAACAAGGCAAGAGTTGAAAAATGTCTTTGACACGCAATCAGAAGTGTTTAAAAGGTTTTTGCCAGAGATGGGCTGTTAAAATGAGCTTTTCTTCAGCAGCAGTTCCTACGCAGCAACATTATGTTCCCTCCCTTCATCTTCCTGTGAAACGGTGTTAAATTTCAGATGATTCATCCTGTACGAGCAGGTGTAACTCTGCAGGAAACGTAGTGACTGTGCAACACACACAGCTTTCATTGATCTTTGCCATGAATGCACCGAAACAATACAAGTATCGAGCCAGATACTGCATGGGGTACTAGGTTGTGTCATAGCCGTCGTGTATCAATTGCGTATGGAGTATAAACTTACCCGGTATGTAACAGTGATCCAATCTGTTATCAAATCTAATGTAATAAAACTCAAAATGTAAGAACACACACACACACACGAGAAATGGACACATGATGGTATTTATCGGAGGAAGAACGATGGCATGGATAATTTCTGTATTAACAAGGCAAGAGTTGAAAAATGTTAATACTACATCATATTGCAGGCAAAATATGTTTCCCCTAACATTGTAATTATATGATTACTTCTTAAAGTCAGTCAAGGATTTCATGGATTGGACTTCACTTAAACTGCTTCTGTCAGGGGATGCAGGTGGTGTGTGGATGGACCCAAACACAGGCTCACAGAGTTCCATAGAAAACCAGAGTTCAGTAATGGAAATGTCCAGGGAACACGAACACACACACACACACACACACACACACACACACACACACACACACACACACACACACACACACACACACACACACACACACACACACACACACACACACACACACACACACACACACACACACACACACACACACACACACACACACACACACACACACACACACACAAAAAAGAAACCCACACGGAAAACAGGAACAACGGTTGGCAAGTAGACAAGAGGGAGAAGGGTTTAAATACACAAGGAATGGGTGGACACAAGTGAAACACAACGACGGGAGCACACAGAGGGAGAAGATCATTGGTTAATTGGAAACACGAGGTGAGACTCACTGGGGCAAACACAGAGACCTGACAGCTTCAATTAGAATAACTAGTACATCTATAGACAGTTCAAGGTATTTATGTATGATTGCTGTCATTATTCATTGCAAGTCATTAATAGTCCTCTGCTGTCTATAATTTATTAATATATTTATCCAATCATCAGCATGAAATAAGGTATAACATTAAACATTAAACAGATCACATTTAAATTCTCATTAAATCTTTTCACATTGTTGACCAGTCATTACATTTGGGTTTTATTACTCTTTTTAAATATACATTTCAGGCTCAGCACTTTTGTCACGTTATCGACAAAAGTTATTACATGTTGGGTTTTATTACATTATATTTTCTAACAATTGGGGTCGTTGTTACAGATCGGGCTCTAACATGGCATTTATTAAGTACGTGCTCAGTATAGGTGCTCAGTATCGGCAAGTAGCTGAGGGTTAGTTTTTGTGCTCATTCGAAAAACACTTAACCTTCTGCAAAGCAGATGAAATACCCAGCAGTTCTCACATGAGCAAACAGAGACGACGGTGTGGAAGGAGCGCCAGACACCAGAACTAGGCTGAGTTAGGGAAAGCGAGCTCTGTGTATTGAAGGATTTCCACCAGTCGAAACCTGCGGCAGCTTAACAGGGTAAGTCGAGTGTAAGTTTTGCAAATAGGAAAAGATCTCAAAAGAAGAGAGGACGTTCACCCGAAATCTTGGGCTCCAGCTTTTCTTTAGAAAACTTAAGGAATGTCGAGGATTCCAGGACTAAATTAAAAACCTCCTCAGCGTGTTGAAAAGAATAACATCTGGCCTAATTCTTGACAAACCATGCCTTTACTATGTGATGACTGATAAACACAGTGTCAAAAACTGTGCTGTGTGTAACCTGTGTGGAGTTTGAGAGTCGACAATGATCAGATCCAGATTCAAATGTTGCCAGATCTTGATTGGTTGTAAAGATACAGCGACATCACCGGTTTTTTTTTTTTTCTTCCAAAATGGGCCCCGCCCACTCCAGACATCCAAGACGAGCACGGACAAGAAAAAAGTGTGATCAAATTGAAACCGTAGCATCTTTCATGCGTCGGGTTTCAACTGGCCAAGTTTGTCGTCTCCAGTCACTTGATAGGGAATCTATTCATCAGCCTCAGAATCGTGAATCACATCTGAAACAGAAAAGGAGCACCATAACGTGACTTCTAACACCGGCCCCTTCAATCAGAGTTCAGCCTTTTGACTCGGTACGATAACGCCCTCCCCCGAGCTCCGAAGATTAAAAAACTCCCTTATAAAATCTCTCCGCGGCCTATCAGCCGCGAGGCTTTGAACGTGTCCTCGCAGCAGCAGCCAGTCACGTTGCAGGAGCGGTGGGGAACGGCGCATTTGGCAGCGCGCAGCAGCAGACAGACAGCAGATGATACCTCGTGCCGTTTCATTCCGATGTGAAGACTCGGCTGTTGTCAACAGAATGCAGACAGAAACTTGGAAAAACATTCAGCTCAGAAGTGACTAATTGTTGGAAAAAAGAAATGGGAGGAATTAATCAGTACAATTTACACACAAAACGATTACATCATACTTCTGGAGGTGTTTTTCAAACTATTCACTGTGTTAAATGAGTTATCTAAGCAATCGTATCAAATTAAAGGAGTCATACTCATCAGCTATATAATACGTTGTTCAAACACAACTCATCCAGCAAGCAAATGAATTCCCACATCCAAAAATCAATGTGGTTTTAGCAACAGACTGTCATCTTCAAACAGAAGTCGGCAAAAGAAACTGGTCTGAACTCATCTTCATCGCTCTTCACAGACATTTAGCTCACTAACTCAGGATCTCTGCAATTTAAACTGTGGTTGTTAACATTTGAAATACCTGTAACTGGAGCTGCAGACTCACACCGTCAACAGTTCAAAACGCAATCAGCAATTTGCCTTTTGATACGACAATTTTTTCGCGTTTTCAATTCTGAAATCTTTATCTTTTCCGCGCCACGTTTTGAAATCGATGTCTGTTTACATGTAAATGGCAGAAATGCTCAAAACAACATAGTAGTAGTAGCAGTAGTAGTCTTAGACAACTCTGTATTGGTACTTTTTTCAGTTTTTGCCACTTTTGTAAACTCTACAAATGATCTAAAAGCAACAGTGATGTCAAAGTTTAGCACGGCTATCAGTCGGTGGTATTCATTAACTTGTTAGTGTGAAAGACACGAGGAAGTTAAGACACACGACTTCAAATGCAGCTCTGCATGCCATTGGGTTCAATCACCAGCGGACTGTGTCCCTCAGATACCTACTATTTGTACTGTGAGCACAGGAGAGGCAGTGCCCACACAGCGGAAACCTCTTTTATTGTTCTATCCGCTTTTTCAATGCGTCCTATTTTGCCTTAAGTGCACATCAAACCAAGCCACGGGCAACGGTCTCTATTGTGATGGAGAGAGTGTGTATGAATTTAAAAAAAAAAAAAAAAAACGGGCTTTTCGAACTCATGTGCAAGCTGCAAAACAAAAATGTGGACATACAGAATAAAGTAAGCACCTCGTGGAGAAGAACTCGGTGACAGTCACCACACGTGACGTGTCATTTCAGAGTGTTCGGCTCGCGTGAATGCATTAACCTGATATCACACTTTTAAAAGCAAAGTTTTTTTTTTGGGAGCAAAACTAGGCTTTTAATTCATCCACGAGGCGAGAATGAACAATTCCAAACGGCAGCATGCTGAGGAAATGGAGGACGGCGTTATAACTTTGGTGTTTACTCAGGCGAAGGTTTTCCATCGCAGGCACGAGTAGTAAACAGCCTTCAGAAGCAGAATGAGTCATCAAATGTTTGTAATACAGGAGAGGCAAAAAAAAACAACAAAGGGAAATAAAACACAGGAATTTAATTTTGCGACGACACTTTTGAGTGTAATTTGTTTTGACATCAACCACACAGGAAGAGATAAATGAAGGCTTATCACACGGACACAGCATAAAAATGAAGAAAAGGTATCTTTCATGTCATGGGTGTCAAGTCTCAGACCTGCAGCTCTGGAAAATTTGTGTTTTTTTTTAGTTTTTTTTTGGCAGTGCCTTTGAAGCTGCAATTTTTTCTTAGTTCAAAGTAAAAAAAACAGTTTAATGTTGAAGGTACTTTTTTTTTTTTTTTTTTAACCTCTTTGGGTTACGGCGCATTAGCAATGTGGCTTCCTCCCCCTCTTGTTTACTCGCACTCTGGCCAGAGGTTAATGTCCAATTTAGCTTTCGCTGGCAGATACAAACGGCTCTGAAACGGCGCTGAACAAACACCCTGGGTACGCTTCCCCCTGGAGGGACGCTGCACCTGTAGTCTGAATCAATACCTGGAACATTATGAAGCGCACACTTCCAGCGCAGACCCGAGCGAGCGTTGATCAGAAAGCAGAATTTTGATGAGAAAACATTTGTGTGGGAGCCCCTTTATCTCTGGGATTTCTTTTTTTTTTTTTTTTTTTTTTTTTAAAGTGCGGCGGGGCATAAGAGGAGGCAGCGCCGCTCATAAATCTGCTACTGCGTCATGATTAATCAGCTGGTTGCCCATTTCTCTCCTTGTGTAGATTAAAACTGCCAAAAAAAACAAAGCAAAACAGTATTTCCACAGCATGCCTGCCTGTCACTGACATTTCTATTTCTGCCGGCTGATAAATCTGCATGAGATGGGGTGCTTTCTTCTTTTCTTTTTTTTTTTCAAGCTGCTGGCTCATTTATTCCAGCTTTAAACACTTTCCAGAGTGCCGTGTCGCCGTCGTGTCGCAGGAGGCGAAGATGCCAATCGGGGAAAATGTCTGGAGACCGTCTGGGTTACCACGGCCGGGGATTGTCGCCTGTGCCGCTGGTTTCGTTCAGCCGCTCACCGGAGTCTTCCCTTCTGATTTAATGACAGAAAAAAGTCCTGCGGCTTAACAAGGTTTTTGTTCTCCCTGTGTCTGCCACAAAAAAAGTGTTTTTTTTTTCTTTTTAATGATACCACTATTGCTCCATTAAATTTCACTAGACGCACAAATACGTCTATGTTAGGATATTTAATGGCAGGTACAATGTCGTGTTTTTGTTTATTTAATCAGTGACATTGGGTATGTCAGAAATGTTTCGTTAAACTGAAAATATATGGCCCGATGCCGTTGAGTCTGCTATCTGTCCCTGCAGCTTTCAGTTTCGGAATGCCAACAATGACCAAGTCACAAAAGAAGAAAAGCCACTGAATCATTCAACATAGAAGAACTTCTCATTGTTCATGTTTATAGCGGATTGTTCTCTGCATGCATGTGTGTGTGTGATTTTCATTACAAGAATAACCAACAGCGCCAACCGGCATCGTTTTCTGAGTTTCTGCCATTTTTTGTGGAAATGGACATCGTTTTCAAAACGTTGCCATATAAACGCAAAACTTTTCTGAAACGAAAATGCAAAAATGGCAGAAACAGGTAAATGGCTGCGATAGGCCAGATAGAGTAACCAGAGTAGTCGAAAATGAGTGCAGGGAGAACATGAAACTTCACAAAAAAAAAAAAAAAACTACCTACAAGATCAACTTGGCCTTGAACTGGGGGCATTGTTAGTCAGAGTGCTCACCACTACTCCACTGTAAGGCCCTTAAGCTTCATCCCTCAAATCCTTTAGCAAGCACTTCTTTTCAGACAACACATTGCGGCAGAACCAGCTCACAACTTTCTTCCAGACTCAGTGTCTCTCTATGTCGATGATACAACTTAATTCTTTCCACCCTGAGAACCCTGAAGTTAGCTGAACTTCTCGTGGGGAGGCACATCTAAGCATCTGTTGACACCGAGGCATATGGAGAAAGCCTAGTCATGGCAACGGTGAGCTTTAGTGTGCGAGTGTGAGTGTGAGTGTGTTTGAGTGTGTTTGTGTGTCTTCTTTCATCATGGGCTACTCTGTGAGGAAGAGAAGCCTCGGAGTGAGAACGTGGCAGCTTTACCTTGTCCCGCCTGGCTCGGTCTCAGCAAACACTCAGGGCCTCACTCCAAAGTAATAAGTTCAGGATAAACTCTCTGTTGTGGTACTTTGCATAATGCCACATGGGTAAAGGGTAGAGGGTAGGAAGTGAAACAGACTGTGATCAGCAGAAGTGTCACAAATTGAGTTTTTTGGGGGGGTTATTTACTTTCTTTCTCTTTTTATGACTTGGATTTTTGTGGAAAATCTGTACGCCACGCTGTTTGCTGGAGCACGGGAGTGTGCTGGAACAAGCGCAGCAGCTGTTGACAGCCTGCGTAATTGTTTTTCACCAGTTCAGACTTTGCCCCAGCCATGAAATGAATAAAGCCCATAAATGCCTGATGGTTGAGAGGCGGTGGATATGGAGTTTTGCTGCTGCCGGGACAAGAGAGCGTTTACTGCTCGTATTTTGGCAGTATACAGATCAGTCACATTGGCACAACTTCATAAATCTGATCATACAAATCTGTTGCTGTCACCTCAGAGTATTGAAAGACCCATGTGTCCAGACCCCACATGGTCAACTACAGGTGAAAACGGAAAAACCTCCATTGTGTTTTTATTTCACTTGCTGGTTTATAAGAAACAATAGTTTGGTCTTTTAATGCAGTTAGGAGAGTTGAAATGAGTTATTGAGTCTCATTACATAAATTGTGTTATCTTCAATGTTGTCAGTGCGCTTTTTTGAGCGCATTCGCAATGAAGATTTCAGCCTGTGTTGCTATTTACCAATAGAAGGAGATTTCAGATTAATATAGTTGAGAAACGGTATATGATTTATTTGTTTTGGAGACTCCTGTTTTATGAGCTGCTCTGTTAACGGGTTTGTTTTCTCTTCCTACGTGCAAATCTTTCATATCCTTTCCCCTCTCCTAAATACTTACATTCCTAACTTCTTATATGCTACTTTTTCCATCTAAAGGTCTTGACCTGTTAATTTATATTGCCGAGGCAATGGTACAACCATAATAAATGTATTGATTTACTTTAGATTGAGAACAACTCGGTATTACTTTTTATTGTTATTTGTAATGTCGAACACTTAGGGAAGGGATAATGCAACAGTAAAGTCACATTGCATCAAAGGGTGACTTTATGAAAAAAAATGAAGCTTAAATAATGAAGTAAACAGTGCTGTGTCTTCTCTGTCTTCTGAATTAAGCAACAACCTTGTAACTTGCAAACAGTTCAGTACTTCTTTTTAAAAGTTCAGCAATAAGTGACTAAATTCACGGGAAAGGTATTTGTCACCACCGAGCGACAGGTGAAGGTTTCTGACAGGTTTTACTTGAACATTAGAAACGTTGTCGTTTTGAATTTACGAGAGTTAACAAATCATTATATTAGAAAAGTGGGTCAGTGACTTCATGACTCCCTTGGTTTTGTGTTACAGTGGGAATAGATTAGCGCGTTATCATGTCATGGATTTGTATCTACAATCGCTTGATAATCCAGTTTCATAGTTGCTGCTGTTGTGAATTACTGTTGGCTGATGTCACCCTGGTTAAAGATTGAAACGTTTATTTGTAGGGACCGATCGGGTCAAAAACAGATTAGGCTGACTTTGGGACTCCCTGCTAAAGAGTTACTGATCTCGTGGGTCAAACATATTGTGAATGAAGATCCCAGACTTTGTAGAATACATCTGACCTTGAGTGGAACATACTGTACATGCAATTGCAGTCCCTGATTATATTGTGCTTTATAGTTGGAGCAGCAGCATCAATCCACAAATATAAAATGTTTTTTTTTTCCTGGCAGCAAAGGTCAGTATGCTGTAAAGCCTCTCGTGATTTCTGTTGGTAATACGATCATCTGTGAGGCCAAGTCAGATCAGTTTGGAGTTTCTTTATTATTAATGAGAATTAGAAAAATAAGACATTGTAAATCCTGTTATATGAAGAGGAGGTGAAAGATTGTACACCAGCGACTTAATCACCAGTGATATTTGGACCAGCAGAGTTCGCCCGATGTCTCTCATTAGTCCAACTGCTCAGCACGTAACTACAAGCCATGCTACATGCTACATGCTAAAGGGTGTGAGGGCTATACTGGAGCCTTCAAAGCGTTGCGTCATGCCAACGCATAACCTTTGCACATCATTTGCATGTGGAGTTTGAATTCGGCTTGATGACATTTAATAAGTACTCATCTCTGTACTCAGTATCGGCAAGTAGCTTAAGGTTAATATTCATCTTGTTAAAAAAATGTATTGGCGCATCCCTATTTATTTTCCTTACTTTGTCTTCAAATTCTGAAACTCTGCTTTATGGGCTGTGACAGAGAGTGAGCATGAGGTTATCTGTGGTCACACACAATGCGGAAATGCAGCAGAAGCCACTAACAACATGATTTAAATGACATTTTGGTCAATTACTGGACTATTTACAGCTTCTACCATGAGAGGCTATTGATGTAAAAATGATGAGGACTTAATTCTGACCTATAGTGCCGATTCTTCCCACCAGATTCGATGCAATCGGAGCAGGGATTGCTGCGACCGGATTGAATCTGTGCTCCGACATTCAGTTGCGCTCCTTGACGCCGCTCCTTAGCCTACGTGTCTATCAGCTGGGTTTATCTCTGTCCTTGAGTGCTGAGTCTCCTGGCTGCCGCAGCCAAACATCTCCATTGATGTGCTCTAAATAAAACACTTAGATGTCACTCTGCACGTGACTCCGGGAAAGATTTATTTGACATTTATGACATTTACTTTCAGAAAAGCATCTCGGGTCCGGGGAGTTTTCTGGCTGCTGAATCCGCTCTGCCCATTTGTGTAATGATATGGGATGAATTCCAGTTATTGGAAAGCTGTATAAAAATCTGAAGGCGCACTCCCCACCCCGTCTGTAAAATTATGACACAAGTGGCAGCTCTGCTGTAGCCTTTTTAGTTTGGAAATCAGTCACAGATGGCTGTCTTCTCATTTGCCGCCAGGGAAGTAATGTGATTGTGACAATTGTGTCTCTTTTGCCAACAGATTGAGCATGCTGCAGGTTGTATGAGTGACAGATATGGGGTCAGCGAGATCAAATTTGCAGAATCTCATTCTGGTGGCAGTTGTTTGCCACTTCTGTAAGTATCTCCATGATTTGATTAGAGATATTTTGCAGCCCGCTGTACTTTCAGCACTCAGTCGTCCACATTAATCGCGCATCACCGCTAATTGCATTTAACTAATTTCTGGTTTCTGCCTCCGATGAACCCGACAGCGGCAGCTGAAGGAGCGGGATCCGAGGTGCGAGGACAAGTCGGGGGCTCGGCGGAGCTGGAGTGCAGCTTCCCGCCGTCGGACCCGGCGGCTACGCCCGCCGCGGCCTCGCACGTGGTGGAGTGGGTTCGACAAGGACTCGACATTCCTGTGCTGATTAAATTTGGATCTTACCCTCCTCGAGTTCATCCAAATTACGAGGGTGAGCCACTGCACACACACACACACCGAGTAACCTTCCTGAAAGTTGGACATGGATCCTCACTGTGCACTGTGACCACTTTACGCATCATTACCTACATTACCAGTAGCGCTTTTTGAAAGGAATTTATGGATCAATAGAAATCCCTTTTGGTAATCGATTATTTTAGTTTTTTTTCTGACTTATCGTTTTTGCCTTAATGTACCCAGGTATATTATTAAGAACATATTTTGATGAAGAAAAACACCTGAGAATTGTGCATTTTACAGCATTTTATTGAAATAATTTTGTAAAACGGTTTAAAAAGAACACTGTGAGGTTCATTAATGCTTAATGAGCAATAACTGGACACAAATACAAACTGCTTTCTCAACCTGGTCTCAGTTTGCAGGTCATGCGTCCCTTTTTCTTTTTTTGTGGATGACTTCTTAGGTTTTCTCTTTTGATGTATCTCTTTTCTCACGTTTCGTCAACCTTTTGCCAGCCGCCGCCACCATCTAGCTGAAAAGTATTGACTATGTTGTGACGCTGCTTCTCCTGATGTGTTGGTAGATTACAGCCACAGATGGCTCATTACTGCCACACTGGAGTAGCTGCTAGAACAGATTAGTTGAAAATGTGAAAATAGAAGCCGATTTTTGTTGAAAAAACTCACAATGACTAAATCAATTGACAACTATTTTAAGAATCAATTTTAATCAATAAAATGGATGACTTGTTTTAGTCCTATCATCCTACAATAATTGAAATATCCCACATTGATATTTAAAAGATATATTTCATGTCATCTGTCGGTGTGAAAAAGTACTTTCCAATATTAAACTACAAGTATTGAAAAAAAAAGGATTATTCTTTTCAACCTACGTAATTAAAAAACATTTAATTTTGGAGTAAGAAAAAGTGCTGTTGGGACCTGATGCAGTCTTAGTGTATTGAGTATTTGGTTCTCAGAGTATTTTCTGGACCGCACCTCGTGGGCCTTTCAATCCAGCCTTAGTGGGAGCTACTTTTTTAAAGGAACTGAAATTCTGGTGTTGCATCATCACCCATTGTGCACTTTGGGCCCACAGCGCCGAGTACAAAGAGAGTCTGTGGGGAAAGAAGATCCTCAATGGGCCAAGAATACCTTTGTGTGGCTTCTGTTATCCTTTAAAGTCGCAAACAATGGAACAAATGTGGCCAAAAAGAAGGCATGTCTGGGTGGCTCAGATCTTCCTTTTGTCTGAGCTGTTTTTCTTCTCCACAGTAATGCTCAGGGAGAAATTCAACCTGCGGACCTTTCCGGGGTATTTGAATTTCTGCCGGAGCACGGAGAAGGGTTTTGACTGAAAGTGCATTTTTAGAAAGAAACTGCCAGAGGAGGCTCCGTGTTTCCACTTCAAAGAGTGAAATTAATTTTAACACTCAGGTGGGAGCGTATAGCAGAGAGTTAACCGGCACCGAGGATTTAACCTTGTCATTTATTTTCAGTTATAGGAATAGCAATAGGGGGTAGATAACAGCAATCAACATTTCATCTTATAATTACGGAGAAGGCTATACTCTTCTTCAATACTCTTCAAAATCTTTCTTACTCTCTGTTGCATCAGTTATTACAGGCCTGTGCCGTGCAGCTAAATACTGTTCAAACCCACACAAATTGCTTTTAAATTCGTGTGGAGTTTCCAAACATGCCAGATCTTCCTGAATCTCGGGGAAATGCGGATGAAATGATAAACAAAACATCCCGAATATCTGGATTCAGAGGAGTTGGTAATGCTTCAGGTTCTTCAGGGGAAACTAAAGGGTGAGAGTGACTGGAGAAGCAAGAAGTTTACGTAGAAATACATAAAATTATCAAGATATGTCATGTATCAGTACGTATTTAACAGTCCGAAGAGCAGAATCAAAAAATATACCGTTGTAAGTTGAAAATTCCACTATTGGTCGTCATTGTTTGAAGGTATGAAAATAACATTTCTGGCTTGACCTTTTAGCAATTGGAAAAGTTAAAGGAATAATTAAAAAAAACTTAATATGTGGTTCATAAGTGATAAGGCAGGTCTTCTATTTTTTATTCTTATATTGTTTGCAGCTCTCACACGGAAATTAAACCCAGCCATCCTTCCACACATTCTCCAGCCCGTGCTAAAAATGTAATTTTATTAAAAAAGTACTCACACTTTATTAGGCACACGGAATAACAAGAACGTGCTAAACACCCATGAACCTCAGCGTTGCAGCGGGTGGCATCATACCTGTGTTATGGTGAGCGAGGTCTTTTGCACTGTGTTTTGAATCATTTCCTCATAGAGGTGTTGATTCTCAGTTTAAAATAGCTCCCAACTTCAGTGTGAATATCTTTGGTGAAAAAGTTTTCCAGATTCCTATGTTCATTCCAGGTAAGCGCGCTTTGCAGGCCACACCCGCACAATACACTGTTATCTAAAAGATCACTTTTGCCTTGACAAGGGCCGTAATGCTCAGTTTTACCTCCATACATTTACCTATCACAGCAACAAACTATTATTATAAACTCCTGCTTCCACCTTCTGAGAAACCTTAACAATACGTTTGGAGTCAAGTCTGAGCTTCACAGCAACATTATAACTCACACTTTATTCACTCTTCACCGAATGAAGCAAATCAGGGAGTGCAGTCAGTTGTCGGAGGCGGATTAATACACAATGTTCTTTATTGAAAAGAGCTCAAAATGAAGAGCCGGGCCCATGTTAATAGTAACAAAGGTATGACGCCACCCTCTGCAATTCTGTGGGCTGTTAAGCAAATACTTGGACACGGTTCTGACTGTATGGACAGCATGTGATTGTAATATCGTTTTATTGCCGGGGGTCTATCTCCATCCTTACCCTACAGGTCACTCTGTATATAAGCAAACCGAGTCCCTCAGGTTCATTTGTTGTGATAACGGCAGCAATCAGTGCTTGTAGGTGTGTGTTTGTTAAAGGATGGAATCCTCCTTTCAGCTGAGTCAAGCCGTTTCTCATCAGTGGCTGCATGCCCCCCCCTTCCCCCAACCAGGAAATATGATACAGACATTTACATAGCAATAAAGTCAGGGCGAACCTTGGATGATGAATTATCTGGAGCGGCAGCAAGGCCATCTTTAATTCCAGCCCGGGCTCATAAAAGACAGTAGCCTTTTTGTCGCTGACTCTGAAGACGATCCCACTGCACACACACCGATGTCACGACTCATTAGGCCGGATGCTCGTTTCAGAATGGGAAGATCGTAAAAGCCTTAAAAATTCACCTGCCCTTTGGCCTGTGAATTATTTCTTTTGGTGCTTCTCAGTCAACCATGAAACCACCCGCACAGGAAAAAAAAAAAAAAAAAACTTTGAATGGAGACGTTTGTTAATGACATGATTGTCTGGCGACACACAGAAATTTGCTGTTCTCTACTCACCTTCAACGTTAAAAGAGTTTTTTTATCTAATCATTTGTATTAACGTCTGACCTGATGCTCCTTCATTGCTTTCTGGACATTACACACACAAAAAAAAAACCCACACCATCTTGTGGTAGTAAACTGTAATATTGACTAAAGAAAGAAATTGTTTAGTGTGTCTTATAAGGCTTGAAGTTCTCATATATAATTACTGTGTTAAAGTGGTTTTTACCAGTGATGATCATGTTTCAAACTGGAAGAATTTCCAGTCCAGAGTTGTGCGAGATACTGCCAATTAGCACATAAACACAGAGACAGAGACTATCTATAAATAGCTCTTGCATTACTTTAAATTCCATTGTACTTTTCAGTTGGAAAAGAAGGAAGATCCTCTAAAATTTGCATGTTATTGTCTTTAAAAACTTTTTATGAACAGACGGCTGCACACTAAGGCCCCGTTTACACAACAACATTTTCAAGTGAGAACAGCAAACTTGCGTTGCATTTTGGAATGTCTGATTACATGACAACTTTTCTGAAAGCTGCGACTGTGCATGCACACAGCGGCCGTAGTAAATGTTTCTTTTTCCACTTTTGCAAGTAGATGGACAATAAGAACAATGTTTGTCTCCAGAGTGTCATAACTCTCAGTTCATATTCTCCAGGGACTCGGTAGTTTTATAGTTGAGAGTCACCTGGAATAACATTCCAACTTGTTCGTCTGTCCATACGAATGTCCATGTGCTCCCATTGTTAATGATCATAGCGTATTGTTCTCTGCGTGCATGTGTGTGTGGTTTCATTACAAAAGAAACAACAGTACCCACTAGTGGCCCTACATGCTAACTACATCATTTTCAAAATGTTGCCGGCGAAACGCAAACATTTTCTCAAATGAAAACAAAAAAAATCATTGAAACGTTGCGGAAACAAATCCTAACTGGAAGATGATATTTGTTTGAGACGCACAATGAATTCAATTATTGTTTGAAGCTAAAGGTATGGAACCTATTTCCAATGTTTTGGCTTGTCCCCCACTCATACTCAAGATGTAGTTTTAAGGTCTTTGCTCAGCAAACCTTCAATTGGAAACCAACTTTGAGGTGAAAACCAAAACAGTATACATAATACAGTATAGGTCAGATTGGATTCAAATGTTTTGTGTTTTTCCGGTCAAAATCACAACAAGGCTCTTTCCGGCTCTCATTTCTTTTTCCTCTAATTTTGTTTTTCTCTCGAACTTCCCTGCCAAAATGTTGGATATCCTATTTGGAAGAAAGAATCAATAACTCAGTCGAGTGTTTCACTGTGTATAAAAGCAAAAAGAAAAGTGGCACCTGCCTGTTATAGTGATCAAATGTAGGACTTGAAATTTCAGTGGAGCGCTGCGTTTGGTTGGACTGTAATTTTCAGAGAAACACAAATAAGAAATAATAAAATACAGGAATAAACAAACACCAGGAAGGAGGCATTACCATAGCACATCTAAGAAGACCAGACATGAATTGCTGAAGGTCAGTGGATTTTATGTTAAGTCAACAGCTTCAGCTATTGCTAATGAAATGATTAATTGTAATCTCTTGCAATATTACTCACTGATGAATTCATCCTAATCCCGGATTTAAATTTCCTGACAGCTATGTTGAGTTATGTACCGCAGTCTGCTTAAGTCTTTCTGTTTGGCCTGTGAATTATGCTTCTTGTGTACTCCGTCAACCGTAAAGCGTCTCCCACAGAAACGAAACTCCGTCTTTAAAAGGACGTTTCTGTCAATCGCATGCCTCTCCGGTGACAAACAGAGAGCTGCTGTTCTCCCTCCGTACAAAAGGATTAAAAAGAAGCTTTGTCCCGTCAGATGCCGAGCTCAGGCTTTCTCACAGGTACACTGGCGGGTGTGGGAGTAACAGGTGCTGTATGGGAAGGTAATGCTGGCCAGTGTCTTCCACCCGCCCCCCCCCCCGAGGTGTTATTCTCGGGTGTCTCAGCAGTTTGGCCGCTGGACCCAGACTACCAACGGTATTTTATCTGTTGTGAGTCTCTTTGTTTATTCACTGCTGTCGTCCCTCTTTCCAGGCCACCTTAAATGGATCCAACCTTTCAGCCTGCACGCCTTCTCCCCTCTTCAATATTCTTTCTCTCTGGTCGTGTTTGTGTTTTGGCAAAGTGTGAGATGCGTTCGATTTTCCACACATCGCTCCCCGGAGAGCACTGGGGGAGCTGAAAGCGTTTAAATGTATTTGTTGTAATGGAGCGGTAAAGATCAAAGGATTAGCTGGAGCTCGGGAGGACCGGACAGAAAGTCCCTCCGCTCCCATGCAGCTGCTGACTCCATAAAAAGTGAATGCGGCAGCGTGAATGCACTCTCCGCCAGCTCACCTGTGTAAATCCCATCTCAATCAGTTCTGCAACACGTCACACTGAGCTAAAATGGCTAATAGCCTCTCGTTCCCACACGGACTTTTAACAAGAAGGCTTGAGCCGGGATGTTCATTACAGCAGAGCGCAGGCCTCGGTGACTGTGGCCTAATTTACACGACAATGTTTTCTATTGAGACTGCAAAACTTTTCATTGTGTTTTGGGGGCCCGATCACGTGACAACAATGCATAGAACCACTGAAAACACAACCACGTCTGTCTTGGTGTAGACGCCGTGTAAACGCAAAACTTTTCTGAAACTGGGCTTTAGAGAGATGATTTAAAGGGGTCATATTATGCAGCTTTTCAACATTTTCACATGGGTCTCGGTCCAAAAACATTGTATTCCAAGTTTATCGCCGCAAATCCAGCTTTTCCTTGATTTTCATTCATTTGAATATTGGATCATAGGAGCCGCATTCAGAATCTGCTGTGTCTGGGTGAGCTGGACTGGCTCCGCCCACACATGCCCATCTTGGACAGAGGAGGAAGTACTTCCTCTCGTGGTGCCATGTGCCAGAGCAGAGCTACCTAATTGTGGGAGGGTCAAAGAGAGAGTCTATCTTGATTGGGATTGGCTACACCCCCGACGACACTATGTAGGGTTTGGTTTCTGATTGGCTGGTTGGAGCAACACACTTTTTAAAAATTCAAACAAGCCAGGGAGAGAGAGAAGAGACTGTCTTCGCATTTGGGGCATCCAGGTATGAGGACGCATGTTATTGTTGGAAAACCATTAGAAATGGAATTTTGTATAATATGACCCCTTTAAAGTAAAGCGTGAGTTACATGTCCAGGTATTAGTTACATTTTAGTTTCAGTAACTTGTTACTGGAACCACTATTAGAAAAATACCACTCGGAGCTCAGCAGAGCCTTGAGTGATGCGGAGTGAAATCTCATCCGCCTCTTTCTCGAAAAACCGGAACTTGAACGCCGAGAGTGACAACAGCGCTGTCAGACGACAAAAGCTCGCCACCTGTCCACTGTCACATTCTCCACGACAGACCATTGTACAAAAAGGCAATTTGAATTGAGACCCTTTTTTTTTTTTATTATTTCGTATCATTCTTCAAAAGACTTTTTCCTTTTTCTCCAATTTCAAAACTTCTTTTCCAAAACGTTCCTGTTTAGAAGACGGTATATTAATGAGGAAAAGCAAAAAGAAAAGAGGTGCTTGCCTTGTAAAGCAAACCTGGACTCATTTCAGAGGAGCAGCTGAGTTTGGTCGGGTTTCAGTGGAACAAAAAAATAAATAAATAAATGAAATACAGGACTGAAGAAACAACAGGAAGGACTTATTACCATAGAAAAAAATCTGAGCTGGACAATATTTCAAGAGTGAATCGCTGAAGGTCAGCCGATTGAAAGTGAGTTTTCAAACAAGATTTTGGCTTCAAAATGTGCCTCTTAATTAGTCGCTAATTTATATGAAGACGGCGTCTCATTTTCACTTGAAATCCTTTTTGTCTTAAGAGAGATAATCACCACCATATTTAATACTCCACTCCCCGCCTGCCAACTTCTCATCTCAGATTTAACCGTATTATTTGTGGGGAGTTGTGTTTCTTAACGGCCCTGAATGGGTTCGGGTTTCTCCGTCACCTGAGAGCGCACTGAATGACGGAGCCTCCAGGGCCCTTCGGTTGGAGTGTGTGTGTGTGTGTGTGTGTGTGTGTGTGTGCACTGATAGGATAGCGAATTTATTGTTGTGAGCCGAGCGAGCCGTGAGGAGGAGGAGGAGGCTCGTGATGAGGGCCGTTGTTTGTCAGTATCTATTCCTTTTCTTCCTTTTCTCTTTTTTTTTGTTGTTGTTGCTGGAGGATATCGGCACTTTGCTTGCAGTTTCTTCCTTCTCAGTCAAATTTCTACTCACACACACACACACACACACACACACACACACACACACACACACACACACACACACACACACACACACACACACACACACACACACACACACACACACACACACACACACACACACAATAATTATTTTCCCAGAAATTATTGCTCAAAACATACAGAATACAAACTCATCTAATGTTTGGTAACTTTGTATTTGTACTCATCCATCCATCCATCCATCCATCCATCCATCCATCCATCCATCCATCCATCCATCCATCCATCCATCCATCCATCCATCCATCCATCCACAGTTTTTACTTGTAGCAAAGCCTCATTGTCACAACGTTTTCAAGTGGAAAACTTTTTTTTTTACACAACAGCAGTCGAGTCACTACAAACACAACTTCTTTTAAAAGGCTGCCAAGGTGAAAATATTTGAAAACCTTTTCTTTATTTTACGTCTGCGGATAGTAAAATTTGTGTTTGTACAGTCTTAGAAATCTTTCTCTTTGCTCTTTGGCTCTGCGGCATTTGTCACAAAAGATTTGGGATAGAAGTGAAATAAGTATTTTTCATTCTTGTTTTCTACGTCGGCAATGGTTCAGTTTTTACCAAATCAACCAGAAAGTACAACTGAGTAAAGTTATCTGAAAGTGAGTCGGATTTGTTAACACAACTTCACTGTGGTTTTGTTAGGCTTTTGTTTGATAATCTGGCACTCTACTTGAGCACCTTTTCGTGATTTAGTGATGACTATACCATTACACCCTCAAGCACAGACAAAAAATAGAAATAAAGCAATTGTACTGATAATGAGTTTCTTTTGATTTATAATTTATCATTTAGCCATCATGGGCTGGTTGGGGACAACCCAAAGGCCACAATGCACAGGTCTGCTTAAAGGCCTCCTCCCCTGATTGGCTGAAAGATTTCAAAAGTCTCTAGCCTGCAGGCAGGCAGCACTCTCTACTTGTAATTAAACCCCAGCGTCATTATCCTGCTGGCTGTTGCTCTCTCTGAAGGGGAGGATCATATGAAATATCCATGAGGAGATGCTTCAGTCCCCCCCCCAACCCTAACCCTTGGTACAGTTACCACAATGCATATACACTTTAACCTCTCCACATGACTAAACTACATGTTCAGTTTCAGTCTGCGTTTGTTTATGACCAGTTTGCACCACGTGGGATCATTGACAAGGAACAAAGTCCACATTAAGAGATAAGCTGAGTGCGAATCGGTATCATAAAACACTCACCTGGAAAGCTGTTCTGATAATTACTTTAATCCACCTATATTGCCAGGAGTTTTAGGCCTTAAACCAGACTCACTCACAGTGTGCATCTCAAAGCTGTAGTACAACCTCCCTGGGGAATTTGCAGGGTATTACAAATGCATTATGAATCAAGATATCTTTGCTGTTTGTTTTGGTTCCATTTGTTGTCTGTCGCAATATATTTTGCGAGGATGCCACTCTGTCATACGGGAATGTAATTTCTCTGAGTCAGGGTTGATTTAACACTCAATCCTTAGTTGCATTTGGAAGCCGGGCGAGAGCTTGAGTGAAAGTCGAAAATGCAAATGCTGTTGTTTTATGTCCATCAACAATGCAAAGCTCAACTTACCTCATTTTACTACCATCTTGACTCACTTGGCACGCTGTGAACTCACTAAATCTTGTCCCGCATGTGGGGCACCGGCTTGTGTTTTCACACCCTGGGTGTAAACACACCATGCTACATGCGTTCCGACCGAAGACGAAAGTCTTAATTTCCCCCGTCTGTGTTTCTGCGTCTGCACTGTGGCGTGCCGCTTGTTCGCCAGACTCACACTCAATTTACCTCTCATTCAAATCTCTTGCAATCATGCATTTTTCAGGCGGTGAGCAGTTGAGGCGTGGGGCCGCGCTCGTGCTTCCCCGGCTTCCAGCAAAATCCTTTTTTTTTTTTATATCAAGATGACTCTCGGTCACATTCACACTGCATCCCTGTCTCAGCACAGCCTTTCCTCTGAGGTGCTACACTGACCTACATGACACTGAGCCAGTAAACATGAGAGGGAGGGGAAACTGCCAGGGGTCAAAGGGTGGGCTTTTTAAATGTACTAATCCCTCAGAGTGTATGCTGATGTGTGTTTTGCTGTGCTTTTTTACCCCCTTGTGGATTTAGTCCCGTTTTGGCAGCTTGGAAAAGTAAATAGGGTGTGTTATCGCAGGCAGCATACCTAACTTTGACTTCCTGCTTCTCCCAGCCTGTCAGGCCTGACCCATCCACGCCTCTGTTAATAATTACCATCACACACACACACACACACACACACACACACACACACACACACACACACACACACACACACACACACACACACACACACACACACACACATCCCAGAGGTATTGAGGCGTTCTCGCAGCGGTGTGTCTGCTGCCTACTTTTTTTTTTTTTTTTTTCTGCACAGAAAAGTCTGGGTGTCCCTATGAAATGCTTTCATTGACAGTTTCTCTTCAGCCGTGTCGTCCCATGCTGTCAGGTCACCGGACAATTGTGCATTTTGTTAACTTGTGAAAACTAGACGGACACCACGCCATGCAGGCTGCGGAGCGGAAAACAGAAAGAGGCTGATGTTCTGAGCTGCATCGGCTCAAGGGAGCTGTCACTTGGCAACCATGAGATCAGGTTTCCTGGCCTGTGCGCGCACGCGCGTGCACGTGCACGTGTGCTGGGCCCGTGCGTGCGGCCACCCTCAGGCAGCACGGGGGAAGATGGCTGTAGGTGTTTGCACGTGCGCGGCTCAGACCTGCGAGATGCCAAATGAAATCATCATCAGCTTACAGTTGGCCTCTCCCATGGTCCTCGCGCCTGCTCGCTCACCTTTCCCTCCACGCTCTGTTTCTGCAGGTCGGGTGAGTCTGGTGCGAACCACCGCCCTCAGGCTGGATGGCCTGCAGCTGGATGACCAGGGAGCGTACGAGTGTCGAATCCTCTTACTGGATAAACCCTCAGACGAGCTGCGAAATGGCACCAGGACTGCGCTTTCTGTTACGGGTGAGCTTCCTGGATTGGTGTGCTTTTATAACCACTCTCTGACTGGGTAAAATACGGCCTCCTTACTGTGAAATAAATCAGTGATCCCAATACAAACAAAGAACACAATTGAAATGTGTTTGACCGGCAAATAATATCGGATCCAGAAGATTGCCCTCGCCCGGCGTGCCAATCAAAACACCAACATTCAGGATGAATAAGTTTTATTCATCAGTGCTCCAGGCTGGGTTTTAGTCCCGAGTGCTTCTTTTGTTCCCAATGAAAATCTGCTTTTTCTCCGACTGTAAAGCAAAAGCAAACAGCGACCAAATGTTGCTATTAAATGCTTTGTTTACCATCTCTTTGATCAGATGTTGTCTGATTGCACAGATTACCCACGACACATTATATCTCCACCATATTATATAACACACTGATTCATTGGCAGCACACGGCTGTGTTTATCCAACATTATTACCATAAAATGTAAATAAATCAGAATGCAGTCACACTAAAATCAATCACACCGTATATTTATTTGAAAGCCGGATAATAAGGACACATAAATCTATCAAATTGAGAAAATGTGCTTGAATTGAAACATATGAAGCCAGTTATATACTTATATAAAAAGAGAAAAACAGTTTCAATGTTTCCTACTTTTCCTCTTTAAGAACCGAGAGCTGTTGCTTTGTTTAAGAATAAAAGATAAACCCAGAGCCACTTGATTAAGTACGCTAACTAACATGTTCCAGCATTAAATATAAATGGCATTATCGAAATTAAATTGTTTGGTTGATATAACTAATGACTAATATTTTAATTTCATCATCATTTTTGAGTCTGTAGATAAGTTTTTTTTTAAATAGTTTGATCGTGATAATACCATAAAAGACTATTTAAAGTGGTAACAATTTAAGAGTTGTAGAACAAACTTTTTTATTAACAATGACACTGTTTACTGTTTTTTGCATTTTCCAATTTTTCTTTTTCTTTTCAGGGATCATTTAGATTACAATAGATACCGTTTCAATATTTAATATGTTAACGTCGAACCATTTCTTATTCAACACAAGCTCAATGTAATTTCCCCCTCTCATAGGTGTTGTGCTCATGACAAATTAACGGCCTGTCAAAAAACATAAAGTTCTGTAATACCGAAAAGCAACAGATCTGAGTATCGACCCCACAGCTGCTTAGATTCCTGTAACCACTTCAATGTCTCTCAAGTTATATTTAGTCCACATTACATCACCAATCAATCGCTGTAGCTGTCTGGAAGAGTCTAAAAATACACCATCAGAGAACTGCTGATCCAGCAGGCTCCGTCACAGCGGCCAAATGAGTCCATTCATCCTTCGCAGCATTTCATATTAGCCCGTCGATGGCCGCAGGCCCTTGGCGCCGATCTCAGCTAATTGTGGGTCAAAGGAGATGGAGACCCTGAGTGGGTCGCCAGGTCGACTGTGTGTCAAGAGAGACCGGCAGGATAAAACCGTGCGAGAACTGAAAGAAAAGAAAAGAATCTGTGCAAACAACAATTTAGAAATGAAACATTAAGATGGGAAACATTAGAGCAGGAATGTAAAACATGAAGCCCATGGGCCAGAACCGGCCTGCAAGAGGCTCTAATCCGGTCCGCCAAAATCCCAAGCAAATTGTAAACATTTCAAAGAAAGTGATTTTTAGCAAATTTCCCGAGAGGAGCAGACACAACACAACACTGAGACCTGTGCTGAGACATCGGTGAAGCTGCCATGAAAGAACGCTAATTCATTGTCAGCAAACTAGCATTAGCTAGCATAAGCCGTTTTTAAAAACATGTATAATCCAACGAGTATATATACGAGTTTTTCTGAGACATTTCACTGTATTTTGCACAATGGGGTGTCATTAAAATTGGCTTCATGTTGTGATTGTAGTCTTTTTCAGTTGTAAGTGCTTGGTTTTGAGATAATATAGATGTACAGTTTTTAAGAAGACAAAGTATCTGATCTATATTCAAATGGTTGGTCAAATTGCATTTAAATCACACTTAAATCAAACTAATCAACACGTTTAAAAAAAGAACAAATGCGCTCATAATTAAATTCTTTAGTTTAGCACCTCAGCAGGTGCATTAGGTGGGTTTGCTTGTGAGACCCTTTAATATAGTTCTCGTGTTTTTTCAGTAAATTGTGAAAATGTCACTTTAATTTGGTGTACTTGTTTAACATCTAGGAAAATGTGATACATTGTTAAATATGTCACGGACTTGGTCATTTGTTGCACTTACAACTCACCTATGTGCTGTGGAAATAAAATGAATAAAAAAGTAGAAATGTTATACCATCTTCATCCCTTGAATTATAATAACGAAGCGTCCAGGTTAAGCAGTTTGCGTATCTCAGCCTCAATCCTTGTACACTGCCAACTTCTTTTACAAGCGATTCATTGATGTAATGAAATTAAAAAGGCAAAAAAAAGTGTTGAGAGCAGGTAAACCTTTCAATCTGAAGAAACGAGGCTCCGCGTGTGTTGTTTTGATGCTGGGTTTCAGCTTGTCATAAGCCACAGTGCTCATTTTCTTTATTTATAGCCTAAAAGTTCAGTTTTTCAACCTGTTTACTGACACTGTTTACTTGAGAAAAAAAACCTGAACTTTTACCTCCAAGTCTTCCACTCACCTGGTGTTTTATTTCATTTAATCTGCACACAGCTGCCTGAATATCCCATCTCGACAGGTTGCGTGTATATAAAACACCTCTTTAAACCACCACTTGGGAAAAAGCTGTGAAAAGGCGCTTCAGAAAATGTCGAGACTTTCTAAACAGTTTGTGTAATTTGGGTAACTTTTGACTCTCTTAGCACCGGTTTTGTGATGAAAATTTGTAATACTTATTGATAGGTTTAAATAATACATTTGAATATAAAATATGCATTTTTTGGGGGGGGGGTTGGGGGGGGCGCTTTGAAGTTTATCTGTATTTTGTGAAGGGCGAAAAAACCCACCTTCGCTGTGATTCCACTCACAGACGTACAGAACAAAGTAGCGGCGCAGTGCAGATCAAAGCCAGGAGAGACAGCTTCGCCGAGCGGGTCCGTGCCGAGCGTCAGGTTAGCGATGAGAATGATAATGGATCGTGACTTGTGTTCTCGAGGCTTTGGATGCAGCTTCACTGACGTGCCCTGCAGACACGCTCTCCACCTATTGTTTGCACTCATCCTTCAACACGAGAGGCGGTCGGCGTGGCGTTCACATGCCGAAACGCAGGGATCAAAGAGGTGTTAGTACGTGGCAAGATCATTATCAGACAAAAGTCTTTTTTTTTTTTTTTTATGGCGGCAAGAGAGAAAGAAATATGTTTTTATTCGTTGCTGCGGAACTACATTAAGGATTTAAGTCTTGCGGAAGTGGCTTGTTTATGTCGGGAATGTCTGCAGATGTCAAAAGAGGAAGTTTCCCCGCCCCTCCGCGAACGTTGTCTGATGAGATCTGAGACTTCAAGTGGCGGTGAAACGTTTGCATTAGCAGATCTAAAAGGAGGCGTTTGTATCTGACATTTTCACTCTGACGTGCGAAATAATAATGCATCTAGATGTCGGCAAAGCCTTGCAAAAGGCTGAGCTGTTTAACAAACAAGGCCGAGCTGCTGTCAGGCTGCATATAAATTCATTAAAAACAAAAAGAGGGGATGTACAAGAGCGACAAAAGATTTATTGTTTGCTAGTGCAGCTTTTTAATTTGTAGCTTTTTTCTCTCGATTTGTGTCTGGCTGCTCTTTGGAAGACAGTGTTTATCTTGCTTTATGTTCCTGCATTGTTTCAGACAGGGAGGCGCTGCATCTGACATCTGAGTCTATTTTGTCTCAGATGGGGGGGGGTTGGGGTGGGGGGGTCGAAACTATTTGGAGTTGTCTAAATTTGGCCGGTCCTCATAAGCCGCTTCCCTCATATGGAGACAGATAGACGTGTCCAGTTAAATATTCATATTTATGTTTTTATTTTGCAATCCGCAGCGCCTCCAACCTTCATCCAAGCCCCGCCTCCTGTGGTGGAGGTTTTGGTCGGAAGTCGTCTTTCTCTGCCCTGCACTGCCAGCGGCAACCCTGCTCCTGCCATCACATGGCTAAAAGATGGCAATGTCATTCAAAAAAGTGATTCTCAGGTAAGTGTGAACTGTCTACATGCGTTAGCAATGTATATAATGATTTTAGAATGTATCGTTCAAACACAGACCCAAGTTGTTTGAGTTCTTTTTTACACGTCATACGTATCACTACCTACCTTACCACACACCGACCCACCCTCCTTCCTAAACACCTCACACGTTCCAGCCTACCTTCTGACCTACTTACGTACTGAGCTGGATTAGATTTGATAAAACTTTATTAGTCCCACAAGTGAGAAATCACAGCATACCTTTCTTCCTTGCTAGATTCTTAATGCCTGTTTGTCTTTACACTTACCTAGATATCAACCCGTATCCCTAATTCCCTAACGACCAAGCCACCCACCCAACAATCCCTTTCCCTCACTGCATACTTTCTTACTTTTCCTTACATTTCTACCTACCTTCCTACCCAATTACATATTTACTT
Organism: Lipophrys pholis; assembly: GCF_963383615.2. Lineage (NCBI taxonomy): Eukaryota > Metazoa > Chordata > Actinopteri > Blenniiformes > Blenniidae > Lipophrys > Lipophrys pholis. The sequence goes on along the minus strand of NC_137641.1, from coordinate 16,407,970 downwards.
TTCCTCCTACCTACCTACCTACCTACCTACCTACCTACCTACCTACCTACCTACCTACTTTCTCATCGTTACATCTACCTACTTACCTTTTTTTCTTTATACCTACCTGCCTACCTTCTTACCCTTATACACTGCTATGATATTATGTTTTTACTACTGGTGTGCATGGTTTCCATTTTTAATCTTAGCTCACGTATTTCTTACTCATCAACACAATATTCAGCAAAACCTCAGATGGACACAACATGATTATTCTAACAAAGGTCACTCTGATTTTACATGTGTGGGTTTCTTGTCAACACTAAGGAAATGTCTCCAAAGGAAGAACAGATTAGATTACTGTCATCAAGATAAGTGAACGCCTGTTTCTTCTAGGTTTGTGAATAACATTTCTCCGGAAAGCTTTTAAAAATACTTTAGGTTGCTTTAGGTGTTTGCGTGGATCCAAGGATAAACTCACGACACAAATGTTCAAATGTACTTAAGGAAAAACATCTCTGAAAGTCTCGTGATGTCACGTTTGTTCAGTGTTTGCCACTGACAGCTCTTAAGAATGATCCTCTAAAATGGAGAAGGTTATCTGAAGAGGACAGTTATCTGTAAGACCTTGACTGTAACAGACTGCATATTATCCACTCATTAATTAAAGATGTCATAACAGTGATAATGTGGTCATCTATTTCACAACATAATACAGTTGTCATACAACAGTTGTCTTTACATTTTCTAAGATGTGCAAATATGATTGTCATCTTCGACGGTGCTGTTAAGTTGATCGTAATGTTCTTTTATCACATACATACTGTGATGATTGGCACATGCTACGTAGTGTAAACATGAAGACTGTAAAAGCGTAAATTATCCATTCAAGTCCACCAACTACAACATGTTGAGTATGAGTGACATTTCATTTCTTTTTAAGATGATAAAACAGATTTGTTTTTCTTTTCTTTAATTTTAGTCAAAGTAATTTAACAGTAAAAAACAGAACAAAACAGGGATCAAGTTGTTTTTCTTTTTGAGAAATGTCAACATGTCACACTGAGTCTATTCAGAAAACACAATTTATAAAGGAGAAACACAGGAAGGCTGAAGTTCAGGAGTTCAGCTTTAGAATTTAATGGAACGGCATCATTCTAAGAGAAGGATAAAAATTGTAATGCCATGGTTGTACCTCTACTTCTCTGATTCACGGCACTGGCATGTTGAGCCATTCTCAGCCTATTTTTCAGCAATTACATGCTACAGTCAGTCTTCATCCAAGCATTTGCTTGTCTCTATACTTTGTTTATAACATAAACAACACTGTTTGTTTCACAGAGGGTTTCTTTTGAGGAGCTTTATGCCTTTGAGGCAAACTACAAAGTGGAAGTAATGCACCTCATGTGGCCCACTACACATGGAATCGAAGGGGAAGAGTCACTCATGATCAAATACTTAACCTGTGCTCTGAGGTTGTCAAATCAGATTTTCACATTTTAAAGAGAACAAAAATGTCTGGAATTGAAAACAGATTTGAGAACCTGCACATTGCTTCTATTTAGGCTTTCATATGTTTGCTCATCTGAGATGTTTTTAGGAAACCAGAGATTGAAGAAGGTGTTCACAATCTTTTTTTAGATCGCTCCGGGCGAAATAAAAAGTTTTGACGTGGATACACTAATGATGAAATAGAACCTAATTCAGGTAGAAGGTCAGGTTTTATCAGACATTCTTTAAAGACCCCGTGTGATAAATGTTCCATCAATCTTTTATGTTCTTATTGAAGCAATTGAATTAGAGAGGATTTGTTCTGGATTAGATTAGATTAGATTAACATTTTCATTGGCCACTTTTGTTGTATGTATGCTATACGCCCCAGAATCCAGTGCTTTTGTTGGTGCACAGATTTCTTGCAAAGGCTCATGTTCATCACAATAATGGAGGCGAGGCAGAGAGATTTAACCAACCATTGCTATTGGATGCAGGATTGGGAAATGCCCTCAAGTACAGGATGTGTTTTATACATGTGACAGAAAGAGTTTGCAGGAAGAGAAGAGGAAAGAAAACAAAGTAAAAAAAAAAAGAGAAAAAAAAAATCATATATTTAGCGATAATTGATCAGTTAGTCCGTAAACTAAGTCAAAATTATAAAGAAATTTTTTTTTTTTGTCTGTCCGGCCGCTCGTCTGTCCATCTATCCATAAATCCCTTCCTTCCTTCCTTCCTTCCTTCCTTCCTTCCTTCCTTCCTTCCTTCCTTCCCAGACACCTCCGTTCCCCGCAACTTCCTCCTGCTCCTCTGGTGGAACCCCCGTTGCTTCCAGACAAACCCAGAGATATAATCTCTCCAGTGCGTTCTGGGCTGACCTCGGGGTGTTGATCTGCATACTAGTTGCTTCACACTCATCAGCGAAGTGTTCCAGTGAACGCTGGAGCCTTTCATGTGACGGTGCTAGAAACTCTCACACCTGACGGGCAAAGAGCGGATAGCCTGCAGCAGCGACTCCGGTACTCTGTACTCCCTAAGGACCTCCTACAAGACATCTTGGGGGACATGGTCGTGAAGAGCCGATCTGTTGTTTCAAGGCCGGGATAGATTCTGCATTGTTCCTCCTGTACTTGAGGTTCAGCTACCGGTCACAGTCTACCTTCCAGTACCCCCAGTTAGACTGTCTCAGGGTGGCTGAGAAGAGTGATACCCCAATAATTGGCACACACTCTCCAATTCCCACTTTTTGGAAAGTGCCGACCACCCCCCTGGTTTGCCTGTCAGAATGTACTCTAACTGAGGTCCATGCGATACTGCAGAGGCATGTCAACCCGGACAGCCCCACACTATCCAGGGCCTTCAGCAGCTCCGGGCACATCTCAACCCCTCCTAGGGCCTTGCCACCAAGGAGTTCTTTTGGCTGCCCTGGTAATGGACGAGGACGTCCAAGAAGCCCCAAGCCCTGCCGACTGTCAGGGATTTTATTTCATGTGCTCGTTAATAGAGCAGCTAAGTATGCAAGTAAACTATGTTTTAATATACTAAACAAAGGACATATATATATATATATACTTGTCAGCAGGATAGCAACTTACAGTGGGTAGTAAACACACATCTACATGAGCCTCTCCTCAAGTGTTCAAAAGTAGTTGTTGCTTTTTTATTTCACAAGAAAAACAAAGAAAAGCAGCAGATTTTCAGGAACTTTTGGGTATCACAAGAGTTATGGATGCACAAACAGGGTCTGCATGGCAAAATCTTCAGGCATTTTTAAAGTCTGCAGAGCGGCATCTGGAGATACCGGTGTAATCTTCAAAACAAATAAAAACCGAGCCACAATCACTGAAAAAAGGTGTTTGGAGAAGCTAAAAGCACCTGGGCAACTGTTATACACTGAATGGAAATATTCCGTGAAGTTGAAGAGAGAACAGATGGCTGAATGGTTTCCGCTAAATATCTGAAAGTTCTTGGAAAATTGATATGTATCACCGCCTAACCTTCTGCAAGGGCTGCGATGGCTGTTGACGATCTGTCATGATTTATATGTGCAACTGTCCGTCTGTATTTGTGGCCATGATCATGCGTGCTCCGGTATACCTCTCATCAGTCCGTCTGTCATGTCATGTTTACCAGGAGGGAGAGTTATCTCTGCGAGCAGCGAGCATGCAGTCAGCAGGACAGTACACCTGCCACGCCTCCAACTCAGAGGGAAACGTGACTCGCGTGACAAAAGTGAAGATCACAGGTCAGTCGTTGCCTAACCGTCTGTCTTGTCTCTTTTCCCTGTCTCTTTGTGAGACCCTCTGCCTGCCAGTTCCTTCAGCCGCGGTGATGTCTGCGTGGCTGACTGGCTCCAAGCCACCGCAATTTGCATTTCTGTTTCTCCCCTCTTGCATCATGCGACGGAGCTGTAACAGAAACCCAAACTAGAATTTCACTCTTATTTTGCGGCTCTGCAAACATTTGCAGTATCATGACACGAGACAAGAGATCCTGTTGGGTTGCCGAGCGTCACGATACGGCGATAATGCTCGGTCTTTGGGTCAGTGAAGGCACGAACTCAGCAGTTCACAGAGCTTTTCAAGGCTGCTGAATACGACTGAAACGTCGACATTCAAATGTGTGTAATTGCTTATTTAATACTCTTGATAACAGCAACTACTAATAGGGATGCACTGACACCAGTATCGGTATTGGACAGAAGTATTTGTGCTTGTACTCATGAAAACTCCCCAATACAACCTGGCGAGTACTTTGTGATGTCATGCGTCACCAATTTTTCCTGCAGGTATGTAAGGGAGGTTTAGCAATATCTGCGGTCTGTAGATTCTTTAATATTAATGGCAATGACAGACGTAAGGCAAACCGTAAATTATGATCTGTCAAAATATCAAGAGGAGGTGAAAGATAGTTCTTACCACACCAGCAACTTAATCAGTAGAGACATTTAGACCAGCAGAGGTAGCCCGATGTGGCTCATCAATTTAACTGCTCAGTGGATCCAGGAGGATTTTATTCCAAGCCGTGCTACATGCTACATGCTAAAGAGTTTCGGGGCTCACACACCAGCGATGCTACGTGCTAAACATGATTAAAAGTATGACTGATACACCCTTTAACAGCAAGGGAGGTACGTGTTTTCTTTGTGCACATACAGCAGTCCAAAAATAGACGCTATGTTATACCAGCAGCAACTCATCGCCTTCACATATCATTTGCATATGGAGTATGAATTAGGATTTACAGCAAGTAAAGGTTAATACTCGTACTTTAAAAAAGTGGTATCAGTGCAACCCAAACTACTAACTTACATTGGATTGTCAAAAAAAAAAAGTGTAACTAAATTGGCCGTTCCTTTTTATTATCGCAGTTGAGAAAAGGCACACGCTATCATTTCACCCCTCCATCTTACCAAATTCAACCCACACTTTTAATCCAGAGAACCAGGAAATTCCAAAGATTTCACTTACTTTATCTCGCCGGATGGTGCATGTATGGCAGCAGCATCACCTCTGAGTGGTCGGAGCTCTGCGACGTGCAGTCTGCACATCTCAAACTTGGTGTCTCAGCCAAGTTCATTAGATCCACGTTGCACAATATAGCGTGTAATAAACTTATAAGATTAAAAATCGCAGAGTGTGTAGGAGGCATTAGCAAGCTCTTTAGATATTGGCATGATGACACAACACACTGCAAGGGCACCGAGCGGGGAGGCGTGTAAATCGTAAACAGATTTAAACAGGATTTGATACATTTTAAAGATCATTATAGGGATGTGCTTACTTTTCCATGTTTTTCTAAATTTACCAAAAATAATAATACCAACAGTGTGCCAGTCATTAACATGTGGTGATTTAGAGGAGATCAAATGCTGTGAAAACAAGAGAATGTGAGAATGTGGTCAAAAATGGATCCTCGGTTTCCTGGTTACAGATTTACAGTCCAGTTCTAAACACTAAAACATGTCGGATCTGCAAACAGGCCCCCGTGTGTCATTGGATTACACCGACACACCGCTGCATAATACTCGGTGGAATTTATTTCCGACTCCTTCCTGTACTCCTACTCCTACTGGAGATTTTCCCGTCTCCAGGCCGGGGCGCAATGGGAAATATTCCGTTCTCCGCACGTTGAGTCCCGTCGATGTCGCACTTAATTTTTAAGAGTCCCGCAGTTGCGAGTGGTCACATTTAGAGTAATATTCATCATGATCACATACTGCCCTTGCGCCTTTAAGCCTAAGTCACATTATCTGAGCTTTGGCTCGCATTTTGTGCTGCAGCGCTGCCACATGGATGGATTACCGTAGACTAATAGCTCATCTGGATGAAGTCAGTCTAAAAGCCTTAAGTAACCTCTAAACTGTCACTCACCGATGTATCCAGCAGGCGTTTAACATGAGAAATGTGATGTGTAATGACTGCTGGGGAGATTATGTGGTTGTTTATGTGTAAGGCTTGGTGGTGTGTTACTCCTCCTTTATTAGCGCTTTCTAAATAGCACATGTCGGCATGAGGTTGGCACAGCGGGGGAAAGAGATAAATGTGACATGCTAGCACTGCGCCGCCGCAGCTGGATGTGATTAGTTCTCAGGGCAGTTTCATTGGTGCGTTGGACAATACAAGGTCTGAAAATATTGCTGCACTACATCTTTTTTTTTTACTATCCTTTAGGACATAAAAAAAAAAAAAAAGCTCACAAAAACTATTTATTTCTTTGGTTCTTGGTGGTTTGGCTAAAATATGAAGTGTTCAAATCTATTTTGAGAAACTCCACCAGAATAGCGACTTGCTTATTTACTATACTTAAAATCCTTATTTATCTTAGGCTGGCCCTTTAAGTAGCCCATTACCTCCTCCTGTATGACACAGACCTTTTTAAGAACCCACTTAATCCAGATTAGCCATTTTGAAGAGAATCCTTTTTTATTCCAGCAGAATTTAGCTTAGTGACAAGCTGATGTTATATGCTTTAAAAATAGGTGATTCATTGGTGAGTAAATGCAGAAAAAGGAGTTTCCACAAGGGGTTTGATAAAGTACGATTTCTTTAGTTTTGTTAAAACGTGTTCACCTCAATGTGTCACACTTCGCTCCATTAACTCAGACGTCATCGCTCTTCTCTATGCTTTACTCATATATTTATGCATTCATTTCATTTTATTTTAATTTTATTTCGCTCTTCCGCCATATAGTGGATGTGACATGATCAGACAATACACGTTGAGTTTGTTTCCTTTCTGTAAATTGCAGCACAACCAGCACTGCAAATCATCACTACGCACAGCTTAACGTAAGTGTGAAAAATTATCACACGCCGTACAGACATTAGCGATAATCACCGCCAATCGATTGCTTGTAAAAACAGAGTGTTGTGTGTGCATTTGTTGCATTTTATGTCTTCCATAGTAATTATTTATGCAGTTTGGACTTTCTTTGACCTCTGTAATTTTTACATGCCTGTTAATTCTCTATGCTTTACTCACATGTTTATGCTTTCATTTAATTTTATTTTGAACATAATAAGTGAAAGGAAAATAAAGATACATTAAAGTAGAAAACCTAACAAATTCAAAAAGAAGTCAATCTATTTGCACACCCTTTATTTTAAAGACATAAATGAACATGTTCAGTGAAAACACCTAGTGCATATTCCTCTACAAATAATAGAAGAAAAAGTGGGGCTGGACCATTACCACTATCAGGTATCGGGTCCGATACTGCACGGGGTACTCGTACTTGTGAAAGTTCCCTGATTCTTTGATGAGAAAGAGTCACAGTCTTCTTCTGTCTTCTCTCCTGTACAACGTGTTGGCGATGTAGGAAAGCCTCTGTTCATCGAGACACCACCTAGTGGCCCACAAGTTTCAAATGCGATGCGTTTCTATGCGAGAAAAAACAAGACTTTCTTTTACGTTTCCGCTAATTCTGTGTTTTTCATGTTTATGTTGCTGTTTGTGACACGTGTAGATTTTTCCTGCACGGCTTTATCATTTGCAATCAGTTACGGCCACATCGTGCCTCGCCTTACTGGCATTTTAAGTCTCTTTAGGGCGATGGAGAGCTCTTTCTGTGTCTCCCTGTGTCTGTTTTGTATGTTTCACACTTGGGGGACCCTCCCTCTCCTGGATGTGAACCTGTGGTGAATACTTCAGTCATTGGTTTATGGTTTGATGAGCGTGAAAATGAATGTTATTCATCTTTTAGCGCCGTCACAGCCACCAACTCATTAGGCAGCAGTCTTCATTGCTATCATAAATCAAGAAATGAGGGAATATTTATTTGGGGGGGAGGAAATGTGCTCAGAGCCGTACAGACTTGGAGAATCAGCGTTAGAAAGCACAGAGGCCGCCCTGGCAGCACTGTAGACCTCACTGCGACACTGTGTTAGTTTTTCCTTCTGTTTGTCACCCGTCTAAATGACCCTAACAATTCCCAGCCGGAGTCATAGTCGGTATGAAGATATTTTTCTGAAACAGATTCAAAGCAATTTAAGACTACATACCACAATATTCCCCTTCGGTCCAGCCTAATGTCTGGTCATGTTCTCCCGCAGAGCTGCTGATGTGTTGATCTCCAGCAGCTCTCGCAGTATGAAGAACAAAACCATGTCTTCAATGCATCGTGGAAAATCTGAAAATACTGAAGGAGCAGAGTCGATGGGATTTCAAAGAGCGTATTAGTTTGAAGAACAGACATTAAGATGGATTAATCCACATCTTGTGTTTGTTAGAATGGATTTAGTCTCTTTTTTTCATTTTCCGACGGCCTCCAAGTGAAGCTTCGTTCTACTCAAACAGTCCTAAGCTGATTTAAAATGAAGAGTAAAGCAGGTACATCCTGCAAAGCGGAGATACAAGAGAAAGTGAATATTTGGTGTTTGGATGACATTACTTTAATGAAAAGACTACACTGTGGACTAACATTCATTTCTAGATTAGCAAAGGTCAATTAGAGATGTGTGCTCGACTCAGGAAGCTCTATAAATGAATAGAAATCCACTGTATATCTTACTGTAATTCCTTTACTTGAGCTTGTCCTTATGTGCATTTATCCAGCCTTATCTAAGCTGTCTGATATCAGCATATTTGTATGAATGTCTTTGAATGTTCTAATTTTGAATAAATTGCGTATTGAAGTGCTATATTATAACTATTATTATGATAAAAGGTTAATTTTACCTTAACCTTTGTTATGTCCAAATAATATATATATATATTCTAAGGCTGCAGATCACACTGACATTGCACCAAACAAAACCTAAATCAGGGAATTAGATTACAAAACTCGATTCGACATTAATCACACGGTAAACATTTTCTTGGGGGCGTATATAGTAAAATCACACTAATGGGTGTCTGTAACATAGGGAATGCTAACTTTAGAGCAGGGGTGTCAAACATAAGGCCCGTGAGCCAGAGGGACTTGGGCACGATCTCACAGGAACAAGTAGCTGGAAAAAGCAAAAAAATAAATAAATAAATCAGCCAACTAGATCATGTTCTGTCAAATGAATTCTCTCTTATGCCCTCCGGCGGACGTTATAATGTGCCCCAAAGGAAAACTAATCGCTACTCAAAGTCCTTCATTCTCTGCGCTATTAAGCTCCTAAACGCAGGCTACACCCATTTCAAATGGTTTTATCCAGAGCACGTTTTATTTCTTGTCTATTTCTTGTTTTCCAACAACATCTGGTTTTTATCTTGCTCTATGACTTCTGTACATGGTTTACTTACAATGTTGTTACGTCTCCCTCTTAACCATGCTTAAATGTGTTTCCTTGATTGATTGATGTGGTGATTCACTGTATGCCTGAATGTACACTGGGAAGCTACAAATGAATAAAGTTGTCTGAACTGAACTCATGGTTTGGTTTTGTGAAAATGTCGACAGTTTCATCATGTATACTCTGTGCCACCACAAAGAAAAACTGTAAAGTTTAAATTTTTTAAAGTTATTATAGCACTATTTTCCTGCTCCGTCCCTCTCAAAATGAAGTTGGGCTGTACGTGGCCCCTGAACTAAAACTGCTTTAGAGGGAAATACAACAGTTTTTAATGAACTGGCAGAAATACATACATTAAGGTACAGATACATTTTTCTAAAAGATTAGGTTTAAAAAAAGAATAAAAAAAAATAAAAAAAATAAACTGAACCCTGCTGTTATTTAAAAGGGGTTCCACAGCTTTTTGTAGTGATTTGCATAATACATTAAAACATGAGCCACAATCTGTATAACTGCCTTTTTGTGAAATAACTGATGCCCCCCCCCCCCCCCCCCCACTTACTTTTCTCCAGGTCCACCTATCATCGTCGTCCCTCCCCAAAACACCTCTCTCAACATGTCCCAGAATGCACTCCTGCGGTGCCAGGCGGTGGCGGACCCCCCCAACATGACCTACGTGTGGCTGAAAGATGGAGAGAACGTCTATCACATTGAGTGAGTGCAGCTGGCGCCGAGCTTTCTCCGACTTTTTTTTTTCTGTTACGTGTGTTTCAAATCTGACTCAGTGTGACGGTCTGACTCAAATGTGAAATAAACAAAGCACAATAAGTGAGATTAGCTGTTTGAATAAGAAAAACATCCCCAACATTTTAGAAAGGCAGCCAATCCCCTCTGAAGTCCTGTAGCAAACAGAACAACAAGATGAATGGAGACTAAAACCTGCTCCTTTGTCAATAGAGAACTAAACCCGCCTCCTCGCAGGTCTTAGTTCCGGGCGATGGAGCTCCCGGACATGAAAGCCTGTCCCAGCGGACCAAACAAATCCAGAGGCGACATTTCTTAAAAGCCTGTCTGACATGTACTCGTGTGCCGGTTCACTGAGTGATTTGATGATGAAAGCTGATTTTTTATTTTTTTTTGCCTCTAAAAGTGAGGCAGTAAAATCAAGTACACCACCTGCTTTTGCTCCACTCCTTCCACATGTGTTGCGAGGTTTGGGTGACTGAGGGCAGGACCTGAGTGTCCTCTCGTCCTCGCTTGAATTTTATATGTTATTACCACTTAAATATTTATTGGCCTCTCAAATCCCCTGGCAGGTATGAATGAGTCAGCTGAGGTCAGTGTCTTGTGAAACTCAAGCTAATTCGGCTTTCTTTGAAAGCTGGAAGTCCCTCCATGCATGAGAGATTTTTTATTTTTTTATTTCTTCTTTCTGTGAGTTTCCTCACCAACTTTAGTTCGCACAAAAATAGCAACACTTAGCTTCCAGCGATGAAATCTTGATAAAGCGGCGATGATGCCGAGGAAGGTTTCACCGAGAAATACACCCTTTATATTTATTTTCGATTCACTGAGAAAAATTAATAATAGGGGTTTTATTTTAACCGTGTTGAACAAGTCATTAAATGTTTTTCTATTATATGATTAGTGTGCCGTTGGCGTTTGAGATGAAATTGTTATTTCTGCATTCTCACTACAGCATCTTTCAAAAAAAAAAAAAATGGAATTGACAAACTAACTTAAAACTGTGCCTCCCATCATATATGTCAGGCCCCATTTACGTGCCATTTTTTGCGTGAAAATGCAAAAGTTTTCATTCTGGGTGTCCATTTACGTGACAACGGTTTCATCACAAAACCGACCATCAGCACCAACTAGTGGCCCAACATGCCAACTGCAGCCTTTTTGCCATTTCTGTGAAACCGGGCACGGTTTTTCAAAACGTTGTCGTGTACACGGGAAACTTTTCTGAAATACCTCAAACATGCTGATTTGGCTTATTTGTTTTTACTGTTTACCTCTGAAAACCTGCATTTTTTTTTTATATTGACCAGCTTAAAATAAGCCTCTCTTTCAGGAGTGCTGCACATTATGTTATTGTCATTTGACTCCAGCCTCTTTGTCTTGCCAGCTGCATTTTCTGCCCATAGAAGGAAATCCATAATGACCTATAAGAAATCTTTTAACCTTTCGGTTTATTGCAGCATGGTGACATTGTGAGGATAGTAACATCATTTTCCATAAGCACATAGATGAAGCCTTTGAAATTAGTTTTTCCAAATTAAAGCGCTCTATTTTACCTGTTTGTGTTTTTGTAATTCATGTATCAGAGTTTCAGAAGCACTGCCGTTTGTTGACTATTTTTCCTTGATTGTTGTGTTTCTGACTTATTCCCTGTGGCCCTCTGGAGAAATAATTAGAGCTGCCAATCGATTCCATTCATGTCTAATCACACGATGCTGGGGGGGAATTAATCGAGATGAATCATACTTATTTAAAATTCATTCATTTTGAATTTGTGGAGTGCGAATTCACAGTGCACAGAAACACTTGTCACAGCCCCAGTCAGGGTTTTACAACATGTTGTCCGAGCGATTACTAAAAATGAGCTAATATTGTGCAGCTCTAATTAAAATGACTCCTGAAGGGATATTTCCAAGAGTGAACAAAATTGGTCCTGTTTCACCTGTCGTTAAAAAGTGTCTGATCAACACAACGATCGACACAGTAAACATGCCATTTAACGAAATCATCGCTCCTCAGGCTTTAGAGCTGGATAGTTCACATAGAGATAATAATCATAACTACATTTAACCGACCTTAAAGTTTATTCTCTTGAAAAAGTCAAATTTCCTTTGAAATATTGCAAGAAAATGACAAATAGCAGCCTAATGAGCCACCATTCCAAGGTTTCCAGGCATGCTCAGAAATAATGTCATAAATAATGCGGTGAATATTTTCTTTTTTGTGTGTGTGCGTATGTCAGCTTATTTCATATAAAGTACAAGTGCTTCTTTGTCTTTGCCCGCGAACTCGGAACCTTTTCTTCTTGCACTGAAGAGATTTCTTTGACTGTGTGACATTGCCTGTTTTTGTGCTGCACAACATGCCTGAGGTCGACGAGAAGCCTCCTTGTTGGCAATGCTGTGTGAGAGACTGGAATGTTACCCGCCAAGGTGAATACGTGCCGTGTGAGTGTGTCTATGGCGTACCCTTTGTGGCGTGACAATGGTGAGCTTCTGAAATACTTCTCGATTTTTCACACAGTCCTTTACCTGTTGTTGACTCCGATAGACTTCTTGACCCTGCTCTGTTTAAAGCAGATGAATGGAAATAGCGAGCGGCTTTTGATAGGTTACTTCACCTTGCCCGCATACATTTCTTTCATTTTCCCTTCCTGACCCCAGTGCCCTGTCAGCAAACTCCAAACTCAGAAGTCGCTCTGCGATAATCAAGTGCTTCATTCCTCCAGTATCTGCCCAGCAGAGCGTGAGTTATACACCGGCAAATTCTACAGCCGATAAAAAGTGGCTTCTTTTTTTTTTTTTTTTTTTTCCCTAAGACTAAAGATTTGAAATTCAAATGAGTGCCAAAAAGGAGAAGGAGAAGAAGGAAAAGCACCGACGAAGGTTACTGGCTCGGGGCTCGACTTTGGTCCCGGGGATTTTCAGTCACAGCTTCTCCTTTTGGTTTCCTGCTGCAGAGATGTACACGGTACCGTCTGTCTGTCTGCTCAATGTCAAAGAAAAACTGTACATTTTTAATGAAGCAGCCTCTGTATCTTATAGACGTGTACGACTATGAAATGCCTAAAGGATGAATGACAAATGTGCCAGCGTAGTCCTTGGGTTCCTTGAACTTTGGATGGCCAGGGGCAAAAAAATCTTGACTTTTGATTATTCTTAACAAAAGATCAACCTCCTACCTGGAACAAAAATCTAAATCAAAAATGCATTAACGTTAGAAATCTCCATGTGATCCCATTTCTTTAGTAAAAGTCATTGTACATCCTGTGCCTATTACCGGTCCATTATAATGACCAACACGAAGAGACACACATTCACACCTACCGATCATTTTAAGGGCGTGGCAAAGCCATTAACAGACGGCATTCCCGTGGACAGACGACGTGCATTTTGGACAAATTCCATCTTGGGAGCCCTTTTCAAAAAGTTGCATTGTTGGTGGATCTGAGCACCATAAACTTAGAGTCAAAACGCAACAAAAGTTTTCTGTTTTCACTTGAAAATGTTGCCATGTAAATGTGGCCTCACATTAAAGGAGACATATCATGCTTTTAAATCCTTCCTTTTTACATATAAATCATACAGTTGTGGTCTATACAACGCGAAACTGCAATGCTTGGGTCTGAATTCCTCATTATTAGAGCTCCACAGGCCCCTTTTCAACCCCTTTTCTGATGCGCTTCTGAGAGCAACTCGTTTTGGGGCGGTCTCTTCAAATGCAAATGACACACTTCATACCCCTCCTCCTCTCCAGGTTGCAGAGGTCACACTCGGTTCAACGTCACCCTGTTCGGCCATCTTTGTAGTTTGATAGAACAGATACAATTATCTAGCGGCGCAGAAACTTTATATTCACACATTATTTACAAAATGTCAACAACGGAAGATTTGTCCATCCAGCCATACATGTTGGAGCCAGAGTCGGACCCGGCGGAGCCAGATGAAAATGACGATGATGCACCTTCAGAACAACGTCTTCATATGGATGTAACGCAATGGTGTGTTACTATATTTACACTAACTTCTCCATCCATGCCCACTACTACAATACTGCCTGTATTACAACGACTATTTAACACAGAAGTTACATTATAATCTAAAACGAGCACACAGCGCTAACATATGAAGACGGTGCAACTGCTAATGCTAACAAAACAATGACAGGGACGTCTTATCATCACACTTTTTAGCGTTATATACAGCTTACCGAAGTGCTCTGTTCGTCGTCTCCATAGATAGAAGGAACTGACCGCTCAATCAGACGAAGTCTTTCGGCAAATCCTTCTTTATACTGGCGGAGGTTGCTGAAGCAGTCGTCCTTAAAGTGATTCGCGCACACAAAAATGACCTTACCCACAGATGTGGGTACATTTCTGTGAAAAATAAAACTCAACCAGGCACTTCGAAAAGGTTCTGATGCTGGGAGACGGTGTAACGAAGCTTGTGGGTTACTACATCCAACAACCGAACATTTCGACTTATCCTCTCGTAACTTCGGTTGGACTACAAAATCGCAGCGAGAAACAAAAATGGCGGATTGCTCGAAACGTCGATGTCCTAATTTGGCAGTTCCGCTGAGAATACTGTGACGTCATTGTTCAAAAAACGTAATAGAGAATAGAAAAATCGAAACCGATCGCAAAATATGACCAAAACAGAATATAAAGATATCAACGGAGCACCTGAAGAGACTACTTTGAACTTTTCTGTACTTCTAAACACTCTAAATATACACCAAAATGCATTTAAGGGCTAAAAAAGTGGATTTAGCATGATATGTCCCCTTTAATGTTTTGCCACGACGGGTAAAAGCTCGGAAGCTCGCGAGTAGATGAACAATAACAGCAAAGTTTGCCTCCAAAGTGTCGTGACTCAAAGTCCATATTCTCCGGGGACTCCAACTTTCCTGAAATGAAAGAGTGAAAACGATGCGTTTTCACTTGAAATGTTAAAAAGAGTCCAACAAAAAAACTTGTGCCGGCACAGTGAGAACATGTAAACTCACATAAAACACCTCGATTAAGCACATTGTCCCATTTTCAAAAAATTTGCATATCTATATGATTTTAAATATAGCAATATACAGTCATTAGAAATGATGAAACTGTTGTAGTACCGTTAGTTCTTACAGGCAGCAGCAGAACGTCAATGTTTGTGAAAAAAACAAAGAGGAGCATTTCGCACCAAAAGAGCTTTTTACCTTCTCCAGCCAAACATTACCAAACCTCTAACCACACCATACTGTTGCCTGAGGACTTTCGTCTCCTGTAAGAAACCATAATGACAGGTTATGTATCCATCCCACTGTTTTTGACCTTTCTTCTTTCCCAGGTGTGCCTCAAACATATAATGAAGAGGATAAATTTGGATGAGCTAAAAGCTTCAGTCATACCATTTCAGGAGGAAAAAAAAAAAAAAAATGTATAATTGCTCTGGAACTGTGATGCACCGAATGAGCTTTTCTGTATGAGAGGTTTGACAAAAGCACTACTCGGTGCCAAGGAGAAGATCCGAGCGGGGAACGTTTCACAGTTGCCAAAATATCCTCCACCAGACAATTGAACACCCTCTTAAAAAAAAAAGAAGAAAAAAAAGAATGGTTGGTATAGGGTCAGTGAAGCAGGTGGCGGGCTTAATTTGCTCTACTTCTCCTCCTGCATTCCTCCGGCACACATATCTCTATTCTCTACGGTTATACTGAGGTTAATTTTCAACTTGATTTCAGTGCGAGACAAGAAATATTGGAGAGGCTTTCTGCAGCTAATATATATATATATATATATATATAATGCTGTTAACAGCTGAATTGAGCACATGAGGATTATTCTGATCTATAGCCGAATTAATAAATAAGCTCTTTTGTAATTGCTTTCTTAAAAATAGTGATATGCTCTTTGGGGATGCCAACATAGACCTCCTGTTGCTTTTTTTTTTTTTTAATCCATTTCCACTCAGATCTCTTGTTTTGCTTTATGCTTGAAACATGCTGTTTTCCTGAGTGTGTTTATTTTATTATCAGTTAGATCATAAAAAAGTAAATGAGTATAGAGTCAGATTTGTACCATTTTCATTAAAATCAAATGAGAAAGTGCTAAGATGAAAGAAAACGCTCACGGGTTTTGGGGTTCACACACCGGCGATGCGACGTGCCACACATGATTAAAGTATGTCTGATACACTCGTTAACATTGAGCTGATAGCAAGTAACTAAAGGTTAGTAGTCGTACTCATCCTTCAACAAAGTGGTATTGGTGCATCCTTAATGTTCTTTTGTCTTAAACCTCAGTGTGGAGGCTACAAAAGATTTGTGTGTGTCCTTCCTGGATGTGTTCATATGGAAATGGGGGGATTATTTTTTCCTGTTGTTTGTTCTGGATTTCATAAAGCTCGGTTGCCTGAGATTCATTGACTCGCCTGTTTTTAACCACCAATTAGTGCACCAGTGCCATAACCCCCCCACTCTGAGAGAAAGTAGCCCTGCCGGAACTTCATTTACGTGTAACCTTTAAAAGTTAGACAAAACATGCAGATGATGTGGTGGAGTTTTATTGAGTTTCATGGTACAATTTTATCTTGTGAAGACTAAAAAGCCTTACACAGACAAGTAGTCACAAGTAGCATAACAGATGTACCACAAGGTTTAGAATTAAATACAACAAAGACTGTGAAGTGATGTGTCATTCAAACAGCCCTCAGTCCGTGACTTCTCTGGAGGCTCGTCTCTAAAGTTGAGAACGTTTAATCTAAATGCATTTCAAATGTATTTAAAATACAAATGCTTGGGGCAGCAGTGCAGAAAGCCAGACGGACAGCTTCCTCTGGTGGCGGAGGGCACATCCATGCACAATGATATGTGAGACCAAGGGCCTTGTGATCTTGAGATCAAGGACCTTGCAATCAATTCTTGTTGAGGCGAGTCGCCGGTTGGAGTGAGTGGAGAAGGGGTTTAACAAGGTTTCTCAAATGGAGGAAGGAAGTTTTGCAGAGATGTCTGACATCAGCGTTTCTGCTTCATCGACATCCAAATAAAGCTTTGATTATAAACACCGCATGAGATTGTAATCCGTACGTAATTGTTTGAAAATTTTGATATTTTCATCATGTATACTTGTATACTCTGTACAACAACAGAGAATGTAAATGTTATGGCACCATTTTACCAGTCTGACCCACTCAAGATATTGGGTTGAACTGAAATGCCAAGATGGGCACGTGTGGGCGGAGCCAGTCCAGCTCACACAGACACAGCAGATTCTGAATGCAGCTCATATGATACAACATTCAAATGGATGAAAATCAAGAAAAAGTTGGATTTGCGGCAATAAACTTTGAATACAATGTTTTTGGACCAACGAGGCCCATGCGAAGGTGTTAAGCTGTATAGTATGACCCCTTTAAGAAGAAATGATTGTAATATTTACACAGTAAAGTTGTACTAGTTTTTTTGGACACGTTCATTTTTGAAATGAAACAGGAAATATATCAATCAAACAGTTATCCATTCGTACCGGAAAAAGTTTGTGTTAACTCCCGTCTACATTGTATATATGAATACAATTTCTACCGCCTTGTTCCTGTTTTTGCAGAATGAGTCTCCACCAAGGTTATGGGCTTCATTTCCAAACCCTAATGGATTGTGCACTGATCTTCTCAAGATCAAAAGCTGCTGTTATTTTATTTTTTTCTTTGTGCAGCCGAAGAAACGCAGCTCCATTGTTCCGCTAAGCGTCCGGCTCATGTCACTTTGACACATTATTTTGGCCTTGAAGCCCCCTGAAGCTGTGCGGCCAGCGGGGGTAGCAGCTCCTCGGAGGGAGTCCCTAAAACAGTTTGGACCAAAAGAGATTTGTTTTCTGCAAAAAGCTCGTGAAACTACAAAAATGTGCCATGAAAGCTTGAAAGCTTCGCCGAGTTTTTGATCCACTCTTTGTGGTCGCTGCCGGCGACCCCGTCCACATTTACTCATCTGATTCACCGTTAATGTAAAATAATATTGTAAGTGGAGCTTAAATAGCCGGAGCACTCAGTGACTCGGGCTGATGTGGATATTAATGCAGCGGGAGATAAACAGAGTAGTGACGAGGTGCAGCAGGGGTTGCTTACGTTACTTGAATCACCTGACCTCTCCGGTAATCATCACAAAATGTGTCACGTTATTCGCGGTCCCACCTGAACATGCTGTCAGCTTTTATATGCAACAGAGGCCGCTGGAGTCTGCTCTGCCTTCTCTGCAAGAATGTATGAAGCGAGTGGGCACTTGTCTTCCCACTCTAACCGAAATGAAATGAAATATCCTTAACCTCCATCTGCACGTAACTCACAGAGGGAAAAAAAGAAAAAGAAAAAAAAAAAATCCCTCCTACACTGTCGATGCTTTGAGAGCCTGAACAGGCCTGATTTACCACTTTTCTTTACTCTGGAGTAACTGGTATGTCCTTTACGTATCTGAAGAAACTCCCGTGTGATTTCTCCGAAGGTCTCTGAAGTCGCGAGTGAAGATCATGGTGGATGGAACTCTGCTCATCTCCAGGCTCATCCCAGAGGATTCTGGGAACTACACCTGTGTGCCGACCAATGGCCTGCTGACTCCGCCGACCGCCTCTGCAAACCTGACAGTGATGCGTACGTTTCTGTGTGTGTGTGTGTTTGTGTCTGCTCTGGTGTTGTGTATTCTCGGGAGAAATTTGCTGTTTATTTGTGTTTTTATGATGCAAGCTTTGAAGGTTCAACCTTAGACTTGGACCTCGCCGTCGTAGCACCGACCCACAGCTGCCAAACACAACATCACGTCATGTTATGATTAGTTTTAAATAACTAAACAAAACTGAAGTATCAGAAAAATGACTAATGAAACCACAGTCGAGGTGATTAAAAGTAATTAAACAGACAAAAGCCACTGACTAGGAAATGATTTAACATTTAGCCTTACATTTGAGCCACACATTACACTGCCAGTGTTGTAATCAGCCACTGGATGTTTTTCTTCTAAGCCAGGGATGTCAAACACATTTCAGTTCAGGGGCCACGTGTAGCCCAATTTCATATTTTGTATGCCAGACCGGTAAAATAGTGCCATAATAACTTTTAATTTGAAAAGTTTTTCTTTTGTTTTTGCACAAAATATATGTGCTAAAAATATATATATATATATATTTTTTTCACAAAACCAAATCATTACTACTGTAAATTACTACTATTGCAACATACGGCCAATTTTAATGAAACCTCCTGGTGCAAAATACAGTGAAATGTCCCAGAAAACTTCTCCTATAACTTCTGCATTCTGCATGTTTTTACAAACTCACGCTGACATGCTTTTATGGAAGTGTTAGCGATATCTCATCTCGGGCGTCAGTGTTGTGTTGTGTCTGCTACTCTTGAAAAATTTGTTTTAGAAAAGAAATCAATGTTTTGTTTGAAATTCAAAATTTCTTTCTGGATGGCTTGGCCACGTTGGAAATCATAACCTCTTCACGTTTGTCTCTACGCTAACTAAAGCACGATTGGTACTGTAATACCACTTTACACCACACGTTGGTGCATTGAGTCGCTGACATTTGGCAAGGAACAAGTCTTAATAAAAATGGTTGGATTTATTTCCCAATGCATGAATAAAAATAATAAATAACTGCTGAAATTCTCCAAGCTACATTAAGATGACACTATAATGACTCACCGTTAATGTAAAACAGTACCGTGCCAAAATATTATGTCATACCTTTTCAGCACGAACTATTTGACTAAAAATATTCTATAAATAATGTGATTTGTATTCCTTACGTGATTCTACAAGAGCAGCTTAATACCACACTGAAAAACATGTTAAAGATCCATCCGCAGTGGTAGTTATCAGAGTTGTATTGCATCTGTAACTACAGCCAGTAATGATATCACTTGGCTGCACCCAGTACAGTACCTCTGGGTGGCTGTTTCAACACTGCAAGTCAGGATAAACAAGGTGTTCAGCTGCTGATTGCTCTTTAAGGTGAGCTGGAAAAACAAGCCGGGCTTATAGAGTTATCTACAGAAAGCACTAAAGCCCAAAGTATCTAATAATTCCCAAGTACAGTAGTAAACCCTCACAGTCTTGTAGTCAATGGCGTTGGCTGGAGAAAGGTGAGTGTTAGCATTTTTGTGAAAGTTAAGTTCCAAACCTCTTATCCAATCATCTCTGGGTTTCAGATTTCATCGCACCACAGTCCAGAATGTATAAAATACAAACGGACCATGATATAAATGCAAAGAAGTGTTTTTGGCCCTATGGTGCGACGCACGTTAGTAACGATTGGGTATCCGCCCGTACCGATTGCAATTTAGTGCTTGTCTGATTAGCAAAAAAAAAAGAAGAAATGCTGCTAATGGGAACAACGTGAGCCCAGCAAATTCATGGTTCCTTTTGGCCAAACCCAAGGTCAGAACTCAGGAGTCATAAAACATGTTATACATTCGTGCACTCTTTAGATTTTGTGGCGAGTGCTCTGTGAAGCCTCGCAGGCTGCAGTGGACAAAGTGCCGTGAAGGGCATTGGAGAACTAAAACTTTCGGTAATCGATTGTGCTTTATGGTAAGCAGCGTTGCACTGTTAAATCTTCCCCTGAGTCACGTTAGATACTGTGTAGAGACGGTTAAGTATGGTAACGGGGTATCACTTATATAGCGCTTTTACACACACACAGACACACGCGCACGCACACAGATATCCACATCGTATCAAGACAACAAGTGTAGTCAGAGCAGCCCATCTTTTTTTTTTTTTTTTTTTTTTGTCCCATCACTCCATGGTCTGAATCTGATGCTCGCAGGCCCATTAGAGCAGCTTTCTGTGGAAGAGAGGGGTCAAACACGGTCAGTCCGGCTGGTCTGCAGCTAATCAGCACCTTACATAACAAGCTGTGATGCACCGAGCTCTCTCAGACCTCTCTGCAGCGGCTGCTCCGGGCTTCTATCTGGTCAAACCTCTCGTAGAAGCTTTTATCTCCTACACACATCGGTGAGCCTTGGACATCCGTGACCCTGTCGTTGGCACACCAGCTCATCGGGCTGCTTTTGATACACTCGCCAAGAATACCCTCTCCGCTTTCGGAGAGTGCTCGGACCCAGCTGTCTATCCGTCACGTCAGCGTCTCTCAAATTGTTCCCCTGCGCATTTTTCTCGCTTCCGTCGCGTCAGTGTCAAATATTGAGCACTCACTCGGTTCCTAATGCGTCTCCCTCCTTGACAGGAAGCACTGTAATGAGATACCTGCCCGGTTTTAATGTTTTGTCAGGTCAGTGTAGTATGTGTCCAGGCAGTCGGTTTGCTCCTTAAGAAGTTGAATGACATGCTTTCTCTTTCAGATCCAGCCAAGCCGCTCCGAATGCCCCGGGAAACGTACCTCCCCACAGGTATGGATGGCGTGGTCTCCTGCCCGGCGGCCGCTCGGCCTCCGCTGCTCCGGGTGGATTGGACGAAAGACGGAGAACCGCTCGACTTGTCCTTGGTAATAACGAGAAGAATGAAATTACTGAAAATCTCATCCACATGGTATCTGCCATCACACTGTGCGACCGCGAGCCTAGAACACGCCGACTCCCATGTGTCATTTTAAGCAGGCGGCAGCGCTCCATTATTGATCCCTGATACTGCAAAACCTCTTAGGGGCTGAAAAACAGTGGCTGGAATCATTCGTTTTTCTCTCAGCAGAGCCATGTCCAACACCACTGCAGGCATCTGCCGAGCGGCAGCCTTCAGCGAAACGCTGTGTACCACAAGGCAGCTGCACTTCTTATTGTAGGTCCGTTAATGTCTGCCTAAAACATTTAATTAGGACGTTCCCTCTTCCCTCGCCGGTGGCTATATCTCGTCGTTCAATCATACATTTTGATGGCTGGTGGCGACGAGGTTACCTGCAGAAGCTTTGAGACTAATCCCTGGGGAGTTCCTCACTGCTCGCCATGCTTTCCTTTCTTCTTGTCCCCCCCGCCCCCCGTTACTTCAATCTTCTTCTCAACTCATTGGAGAGACGAGTCTGGGAACTAGAGATGCACTGATACTGACACCAGTAAAGCGTCAACATGGCGCGTATTAAATGACGCAGTAGTATACCGGAGCCTTCAAGGCCGTCGGAGGTGTGTGCATCGTTGACACAGAGGCTATTGTCGGTTTGCGGCGAGGCATAGTCTTGGGTATCGTTTACATGTTCAGTATGAATTAGACTTAATGGCATTTAATTCGTACTTGTCTCATCCTTTAAATAAGTGGTATCGGCGCATCCCTAGTGGGAACCATTGTGAAAGAAGGAGAAGGAGAAAAGGACAACGTAACATTTTTCAAACTTTGTTCTCCTAATTTTTTACTTAAAAAAAAAAACAACTCAAAAAGTGTTATGCGTATGTGTTTTTTTTTCTTTCTTTTAAAGTTAGAGCCCAGGGTATCAACTTTTAATAATGTTCCCGTTGTTTTGCGTGCAGAGAGATCCACCCACTTCCTTCCCCTCCCTTCCTCCCTCCCTCCACACGCTGTGTTGACCCTCTTTCCTCAACACTTTGGTCTGAAGCGATGGACATGCCCGCCGACGAGACGCACCACAGGAAATGTGACAGATTCCTGTAGTGCGGGACACAGGCGCTGGAGTCGGCCTGTTATTCTGCCAATTATTCCAATTTGAGCGTGGATGTCACAAGCCCTCATACGCGCTGTAATACTCGCCGCCTCATTCCGGGAAGGATAATAGCCGTTTTGACTTCATTAAACTGAGTGGGAACCTTTTGCGCAGTCAGAACGCAACACGAGCCTTCCACTGTGGCTTAATTGAAAAAAATGACCGGGAAATTTCACTGCTTTTAATGCAAATGATTCCTTAAAATAAAAAAAATAATAATAAAAAAAGATCCAGCAGAGCATGGTGGCTGCGTGTTCGTCAGAAGTTTCGTTTTTTTTTCTATTCACTCTATTGTCAAGCTCAAGTTTAGATGTCATCTTTAAAAACCAGTGCCAATTATAAATGATTAAATATTTGACATTTTTAGACTGGAACGTAATCTGCCCAGTACTTAACTGCTGCAGGACAAAATCATTATTTCCATAAATCCTTCAAACACAGCTGAAGGAGCTCATGTTGCTTTGGACATACCTTCATACGTCAAAGAAATCAATATTTTTCATCATAATTGAACCATCAAACATTCAAAATGGCACACACACACACACACACACACACCAAAAAAAGAGATCATTTCTCAAACGAGAGGTTGTTCCAGCCTGTGTGTGAATAATTATAATTTGGTTTGGAAGTGACAGAGTGAACGTGTCTTATTTAATACGCTGACATTTCGCCTCTGCTCTTCCTTTGCTGTCAATGTCTGTGCTGCCATCTCTCCGCGATCTAAAGAGCAACTTCAAACCTGCAGTTGAAAGGTTGGTTGGTGCTAAGATTTGAAAAGTATGAAGTCCCCAAAGGGACAGGGGCGAAAAAAAGAAAAAAAGAGAATGGGAGAGAATAAAAGAGTGCTCTTTTTTTTAAAGATAATCTTCACCTATATAAAGATGTAATGAGATATAAAAAGTTATCATATCTATGTCAACACGCATCGGTGACATGCTGTAATGGCGTCCAGCAGATTGTTTCCATGATTCCATGTCCTGAATTGTTGTCTTGGCTTCTGCTGTGTTTAACTGATCAAATTAAACAAGACTTCAAATTGGCTGTGAATTCATGTATTATCCCTGTTATTGGACCGGATAAATATAAAACAATAAAATATTAATCTATGACATGCACATGGTCTTTTCATCTTACCGATGAAGACTCATTCCAGATGAGTATTTTCGGTGTCGAGCCGCACGGTGACTCAGTGGTTTGCATTGTCGGACCTGTCCAGTGCGTGTCCTGCCTTCGCCAGCGCCATGTGACCCAAGATCGAATATTTGGTGTTTCCTTCCTTCCCGTGCGTAGTTACCACTTCAAAGGCCTAAAGATGCTTTGTGGGTGCATGTTATCAGGTGAACATTAGATAAGTGAAGCGATAACCACCTCGGTCTATGATGTTAATATCTTTAGGCTTTAACAGTTCCTGATGCTCTTTCTCTGGCTCCACTTTTACACCGGCTGGGCCATGTTTTAAAATTCTTTTTTTTCCTCCATCTCCTGTGCATTATGGAGTTCCAGCAGCGCTTCAGAAACAGCAGTTTGTTGTCTTTGTTGTTGTTTTTTCTCCCTAATTTTTATCCTTCTGACTTTAGCCCTGTGGCCAATGATAAGGGTGAAAATAGATTTAAATGTTGATTAGTTGATCCCTCAATTTTTGTAAATTTATTCAGTCAGTCTTTGGCAATATGTCTATTCCACATGTTTCAGTCGCAATAATCACCCATTTACACATGCAGCACATCAGAAATGTGTTGTGTTTGAACGTCTTTTCTGTCCCTGTCCTTTCTCCCTCTCAGTATCCAGGATGGACCTTGAGGCCACAGGGCTCCCTGTCCATGGCCACAGTCAATGATGACGCAGCAGGCGTGTACACGTGCACTCCGTACAACAGCTACGGCACCATGGGACCGTCCGGGCCGACAAATGTAATTCTGCAGGTTAGTGCTCTCTCTCTGTGCCAGCCGGCTCACTAATTAGGGAGACACGGCGCGTGAAGCCGCTGCGAGGCATAACGGCGCTCCACTGACACAGAACTGCTGGTTGGGGAGGCTGTGAGAGTTCAGATCCGATGTGTCTACTAAACCTGTCTGTCTCCACTGCGAGCGCGAGTATATTCTAATTAGCCCCAACCACATCTTGTCACAGTGAATTAAAAACTTAACAGAAACGACATTTTCCTGACCTTTTCCCTTCGACGTTTCAGCTGCGTGACATTAAGAGATGTCTACGCCAACACGATACAATAGCGTCACTATTGTGGGAGTTAATTGTGTGGCTAATCCTTTTGTTATTAAGATAATCGTGTCCAAGGCGGCAGTAATCCAGTCTTAAATTCCATTGTTAGCGCTGCTGCAATCTTCTTGATTTGACTATATTGCTTTGGCATTTATTTTCGCAGGACCCCCCATCATTCAGCGTCGCTCCGGAGGAGCAGTACAGGCGGCACGCTGGTGGGACCCTGCTCATCCCATGTCAAGGAAATGCAGACCCAACAAATAAAATAACCTGGAGCAAGGTAAACTGCACATTTTCTGCAGTTACATTTCAATTTCAAAACTTTGTAAATCATGGTTGTTAAACATAAGGCTCGTGGGCCAAAAAGCAGCTTGCCCGGGGCTCCAACCCGGCCCGTCACACCACCAAGCAAATTGTTACAAAGAAAACTGATTTTTTTTAAAACAAATTTCTTAAGAGTAGCGAATACAACCCAACGCTGAGAGCCGAGCAATGCGTTTGCATTGATTCCAAATCTTTGTTTTTGATTTCTGGGCCAAATAAAACTAGCAGAAATGCTTATTCGACAGAATTTTTTTTCTGTCAAAGACCTGATGACAAAAATATTATTCTACTATGGAAATACGTTCAAAGTGCACTCTCACATGTTCAAAGTGCAATCTTATATGATTAAAGTATAATTTTTATGTTCAAAGTTCAATTTTACTAAAACATATAGACTCTCTGGATGTCACTACATGCAAATTAGTGAGTTTCCTTCCATCACAGACCTTTGGATCATACTTATTATTTTTCTATTCTCAGTATCCCTTTATCTCAAACCGCAGCCTTTTGAATTCTTGATGCCAAAATAGAATATTTTCCCAAAAATATTCCAAATATTATTTTTAACAATTAACTCTTGATTCCCCAAAGAAGTTACAATGTAAATATTTACAGTAACTGCTGCTACTAATTTATGCATTACGCAGTTAAACCCCGTACTGAGTGGGAGTATTTCTTGAGGGTAAGATAGCGGTGTGTAAACTAGCTACACTAGTGCTAGCCAAGTAGCATTAGCGTCAACGTCACTTAGTAGCAGATCTAATTTCAGATTATTCGCCAGATTTTTAAGCAAGACAAAGCACCAAGTTATTTGGTGCATCTTCATTTACAACAAAACAAAACACGTCAAATGAAAGCGTTTTGGACAAATTTAGGTATTTTGCATCGCAAGGCGCCACGTCACATCATTTTCTTGTTACCATCCAGGATATTTTGTCATTGTGAAATTATTGAATGATGATGAATATAGACTTTTAACAATCCAACTTAATCGTCTGTCCGTACACTTATCTGTTTACTCGCCAATCTGACTGTTTATAGCGTATTGTTGTCTGTGCTCACGTGTGTAATTTCATTACAAAAACAACCAACAGCACCAATTCCTGACCCCACATGCTAACTACATCGTTTTCATTGTTTCTGCCGTTTGAACCGTGCCATGTCAACGCCAACCAAATAAAGACCAAACTAATCAGGACCACTGTCTCAGGAGGAGCTGGGCATTTTACATCATGAGCTTCCAATCTTTTCTGTTGACTCAACTCTAGAAAAAGAGTAACTGAGACCTTGCGTTGGTTTATTAGGAACATACTGTCGGTTGCAACAAGAATCAGAACTCAAACAAACGTTTTCTACTTTCCCGTCCTGTGTCCAGTTGACTCACAATGACTAATTCAGTACTCGAGGATGTACACATGAATTGACACCGGTCAGGCCCGGTGGGGGGGGGATAACCGGGTTACCTCTTCCGACACATTTAACTGCACTTGACCTCAGCTTGTGGGTAGTAGTAGCTGGCAGAGCCGCATCATGTAGGAGGCCCATGTTTAATAGCAGCTGGCACAATAGTCGTCTCGGTTTCCAAAGGAGCGCGTTCCCGGTCTAATTTATTCCTCTCTCCCTCGCCCTCCGCCCCCTCATCTGAAGACACGGGTGAGGGAGGTGCAGGCGGAAGCAAACAGCTCCGCAGTCCGTCGCTCCGGAGTGGCTTCGCCGGCCCACGATTTACTTATTCATTCAAGTATGAAGAATTCGATCAAATCCTGTGTATAATTACACCGCTGCGCCCATGGGTTCCATTTCACATGGACGCATGTCACGCCGCCGAGGTAAACGTCTCTCTAACTGCCATTTCACAGCAATTCTGAGGTGTAACTTCGCTAAGTGTGGCCAGAGGCAGAAAACCCTTTCAGCCCACTCACATCAGTTGTTTTTGCTCCACAGAACAAACAGCTGCTCTGCAGGTCAGCAGCCCAATAAGGAAAGGTAGCAGAACTGCTTCAGAAACACACACACAAAAAAAAAAAAAAACTCCAAGAAGGCCAAATTATGTCAAAACGCTTCTATCACAAGGATCGGTGTCATTTATTATTATTGTTTTTCAGACAACAACTCAAATGAACCTGCATCTATTTCTCCAACAAGGAAAACAAACTTACTAAACAGCAAATTATTCAGAAAATAACCATCTCTGATCATTAAACATTTTAAAAGTTCTTACTCCTAAACCATTGGTGTCAAACATAAGGCTCATGGGCCAAATCCGGCCCTCAAGAGCATCAAATCCGGCCCTCCAGAAAATTTCAAAGAAAATACTTCTTTTTTTTAGCGAACTCAGCTAAAATATGCCGCCACGAAAGACCTCATACACTCTGCATCACAGCGAACAAAACCTGGAAAATTCAGATGCATTTTCTATATGGTACTATTATACCCGTCTGTCCCGCTCGAGGTTAAATTGGGCTGCATGTGACCCCTGAACTAACATGTGTGTGACACGAGTCTTAAAACTCAGGGTGCTTCCGACTAGTCCCTCAGAGGTAAGAAAGTTTTTTTGCGTCATGGACCCAGACACTTAAACATTGTTGTCTCATGATAATACATGCAGACACGGGCAAATAAGAATAATACGAGCATTAGAATAGAATAGTGTGTATGACAGGGAGGGTTTTTTTTTTTTTTTGCAACACATTCGAGTTTCTGGCTCAGGCTATTTAAAAAGACAGACACAGTTAATGATGTTTTCATGGTATAATCAAGCTCCTTCCACACCTGAGGGTCCAGACGAGCCACGCTGACACTCCCACGTTTCTTCCTTCTGCAATGACAGTTTGGGTTTGGTTTTTTTTCATCTTGAATAGAAGGAAAGTGAATTGAGGCAAGGTCGCAACGCACAAAATCATACATTATATAGGCTTCATGACTTTCAGTAAGTGTTTGAAGACTTTCTTCAGATCGCAAGAATGTCTTTATGGAGGCTTGGAGAAGAGTTTCACTACTTCACGCCGTAGTGAGCAGGATTACTATTGCAACAAGACACCATCAGTAGGGTAAAGCTAACCTGTCTCACGACGGTGTAATCCCAGCTCCTGTTCCCTATGAGTGGGTGAACAATCACCACCAGGAGACCTCTGAGAAGGTCTCGTCCACACGGTAACGTTTCACGTGACAACATGTCGTTTTGGGCTTTTTTTCGTTTCAAAAAAGTTTTGCTCCGACAAGTTTTGAAAAAAGGATGTCCATGTTTCTGAAACGAAAATTTTCACTCAAAAACACGTAAAAAAAAGCGAAAACCCAAACTGACAAATCTCTGAGAGCCGGATGTCAAGTGGAATTGCATGAATTGTATGATCTTTGTATTTTCAAGGATCTGCTCATCTTTTTTTTTTTTTTTTTTTATCTAATTGTGTTCATATTTATTGGCTCTTTCAAGTACTTGATTTCCTGCATATTTCCTTTATCAGGTCGACCCCATTCGACGCATTTCTTACTCCATTGAGCGCAACGGCACCCTGCTGCTGCAGCCTCTCGGTAAAGACCACCAGGGGGCGTGGGAATGCAGCGCCTCCAACCGCGTAGCCTCCGTGAAAACCATCACGCAAGTCTTTGTCCTGGGTGAGTCTTAGCGAGCATAGCGATTACATGAGCCGTCCACATTTTTAGCCTCTTACCTCGCGTTATTTATTTATTTCCCTGCCCAAATTGTTGTCTGTACACCTGGTGGAAAGCTGGATGGTGCGCAGGCCGGATGCCTGCGCCTCCACTCCGCCTCCGACGGATAAATGCGGTACACGCGGAGATGGCCTCTAAACTCTCGCTGTACCGGGTAGTTGAAGTGCTGGCCAATTTCCATCAACTCCTCTCCTCTCCCTCCATTACAGGAACCAGTCCCCATGCGGCTACCTCTCTGTCCGTCTCTCCAGGGGTGAAGCAGGCCAACATATCCTGGGAGGCAGGCTTTGATGGAGGATCAGCGCAGACATTTTCAGTTTGGTGGGTGTTAAAGCCTCCCACTTTTTTCTCGGGCTGTAACCATGGCAGCCATCGACAGCTCTGGTATTACTCTTTTGATTTCCAGCATGAGGATTCCATTTATCTGTTATCACTTCTTGGCAGCTACAATAAAAAAAAACGCCGGTGTAGAGCATAACTTTATAATGTGGCGGCCACGCTGGCTACAGTCGGAGGTTATGGACAAAGGAGATGGTCGTGCACGTGTTTTCTGTGAGTCAGCATTTTCTTTTTTTTCCAGTATTGGCTCTGAAATCATATGAAGGCTAAACGTGTCTCACGCGAAGGGAACGGAGAAAAAAAGTGGAAAATGAAGTTCAATAACAGATCAAATATAAAAAAAACTACATTCATGTCATTTTTGTGTTTGTTGTTGGAGAAAACTGTTGAAAAGTTCATCCATCTGTTCATCTTAATCACATTGTAACCTGGCAGCGCTCCATCAGATACGAGTTATCTTAATCCCTCAGAGGGAACTGGGTCATCGTTGCGCAGTAACAAATACAAATTACATGAAAACATTTTAAAAATAGCCGGGGCCGATCAATAAAAAAACAAAGCCGTCAAAGTCTGGGCTTGTCCCTCTCCCGCAGACAGGCCCGACGCGTCGAGGTTACTCGTGCGGCGAAGAGCGCTCAATCAAAAGATCAACGACTTCATGTCGTCTCGTCGCTGGAGGAACTTTTAAACAGGATGGAATGCGACGGTTTTTACTCCGTCGACATTTCAATCTTCAATCTTCATTTGTCCCCGCGAAGGCCAGAGATGATCGCGAACGAGGTGTTGTCGGTGTTCAGCGAGCCGCAGCAAATAAAATGTTAACGATTGTACGCTCGCTCGATGGCCAAGCGTTGACTCCTTTTGTGAAATCTGTATAGAACAAGAAGAAAAAAAAAAACACCCACACATCTTCCTCCATCAAAATAAATCCTACCTCTGCTTTCCGTACTGTCCTCACGGTAACTTTTGATCGCATTTAACAATTAACCCACACATCCAATATCCGTCCTTTCGGCTTTTCGTAAGAAACATAAATCTTGAGTCGAGTCGTCGCCGTCATTTCCAGACCGACGTGATTCATTCTTTCCCCTGTTTTGAATAGGTGAGTAGGTTTTCTCTCAGCCTCAGGGTCAAGTCATTTGCTCGCTGTGAAACTCTGCTGTGATAGATACATGGAAATCACCATAATTGGAGTTGTAAGCTCTCCGTGCAATAGCGGAGACACATCAGCGCTGTCTCTGCTGCACAATCTGGAGCTGATGATGACTATGAATGATTAATGGAACCTACTTTTCTGTCATGTCTCATAAAACCAGCATCCCAGAGTTCCCCGGCGCTCTTTTGTTCTCACTTTCCTTTTCTCTCTTTTTTTTTTTTTTCTCCCCACACTCCTCTTGGTCTTCTCGCTCCTCTGCAGGATGAAGAAGATTTCAGCAAGCCACAACGATGGCAAACGGGACTGGTTCTCCGTGCCGGTGCCCCCTTCCTCCGGCACCGGGCTGCAGGTGACCGGCTTGTCTCCCTCCACCAGCTACCAGTTCAGCGTCTTGTCTCAGAACAAAATGGGGACGGGCCCCTTCAGCGACATCGCCATCGCGCGGACGTTGGGTCAGTACCGTCCGCCACTTGAACGTCTCCCCATCTTTATCGAGTCGAGACGTTCATACGTTGAAAATCAATCACTGTCTTTGCTCTCGGTGAATAAATGTCATCGGGAGTTAATGAAGGTTCGTTCAAAGTTTCCCTCGGGCCAAACTGATATTTAGCTTTTGAGGGATTTCGCACTTTCCTGTGAGCAAAAAAAATGTTTAATCGGTAAAGGAAGTGAAATTTATCTCGATAAATTATCAAGTTTCACAAGATTGAGCGAGATCAAGTTTTTTTTTTTAAACACACGGGGAAATTATTTGATTATAATTACTTGCCTTGATTTTTTAAGGAACCCAACTCGTTCTGAGCGAGATATTTTTACGCGTCAAAAAAAATGTAACAATATTGCTCCAGTTTTGGATCACCAGTTAACGCTGGATAAGGACATTATTTAATTGTAAAAACAAAATGAGAAAAAATATATATTGTAGGATATTTTGGCGTTTTTCTTTCTACTGAAATGGAATCGTGACATCCGGACACAAGATAAAACAATTTTTATTTGTATTTGGTTTAAAAAAATCTCACATAGTTTGCGTATTATATTTTAAATTGTCTCTACATTAAATACGCCTATATATTATGTTTTCCACTAACTGCTGGTGTCCTACAATATGTCCTGAATATCACTTTTCAGATTTGATAGTTTACTAGTTTTAGATGCATACTGCCTATTAATAACATAAGTTAATTATTATGTTATTATCATGAACAAAAAGTTATTCGTTAATTAATGTCAAAGGTGCAAAAACACAATGAAAAATGTAAAAAATGAAAAAGTATTGTTCATTTTTATAATTCTAATCAATACTAAAAATAGAATAGGCCTGAATCCCGAGAGGAAATTCTGAATGAAAGGTCTCCGCATTTAACCAACACTGTATCATCAATGGATCAAGAATGAGTTTTCTCACCGGCAAATGTTTAAAGTGATTGAATAAATCCTTAAGGTGGAAATAAAAGAAATGGTACTTCTACTCCTCCCTTCTCAAAACGACGGCGCCGCACCCGTAAATACTCGTCTGGCATTTGTATTCATGCTTTGAATTCAGACAAAAACTCAAAGACTTGAGATGATTTTAATTCCTCACGGAACCTCAAGCTGCTATTGATGTACATGCTTTGATGCACACAATCCACCCGTGAGGTGACAGAGCAGAGTAACGCAGTCTGGTTACAAAAGTGGTCTTAATTCAGAGGTAGAAAATCCTAAAATCAGATTGGACACATCCGATGCAAAATACCTACTGATTAGAGCTTGGTAACCTCTCCAGCTCCTCTGTGGGCTTTTAATAATGACAACATACAGAAGACTGAGGCACGGCCATGTTTTCAAGTGACAACGCAAACCCTTTGTTGCGTTTTGTTTGGCAACAGTGCTCCGTCGCTGAAAACACAACGTTTTGAAAAGGACTCACAAGGTGGAACATTTTGAAAATGTCTCCGTGGCAATAGGAAAACTCGACTTTTCTGTAACGCAGAGGCTCCGTTCCTGTGTAGATGCCTTTCAGAACAGTTGCGTTTTCCTGAAAATCCATGGAGACGGCGTCGGAGCATTTTCAAAGAGTTGTGTTTTCAGTGACTTCGAGCCCTGTCGCTGTGTGAACGGACCTCTGAAACTCAACACAAGTTTTCCTTTTCACTTGAAACGTGGCATTAGACTGCTGTGACGGCTCTTTTTGGGCCAAGTTTCTTTGTTTTTGGCCCATCTTGTTGTAATTTGACATCAGCCTCTCATCAGCCAAAAAAAAAAAAAAAGTTCCCAATGTTAATTTTGTTCATTTATTTTCAATGCGAACATTATTCATGGTCTAAAATTTCGACCGAATTGAAAAGCCAGGCTTGCTTTGTAAATGGTATTGCTGATTAATCACTCAAAGGTAATGGGATTTTGGGATTTATGGAAAGTAGAAAATGTCAGTTTCCCTTTCACGAGAGCTCAATGTTTCACTTTGACAGATCCAGCACTGATAAGATTTCCTGTATTTTCCACAATTAGAAAAGAAAAGTGGAGTTTCAGTAAGTCGGATCTTAAAGAAGAAGGTGAATTGAGTGTTTTTTTCCCCCAAACTGTGATTCAGAAGGTTTTACTGTATGGGTAGCTCCAGAATAGGAATAAAAAAATACTGGCTGACTAGTTCCCCTTTAACCTTTTATCTAAGTATCGTATATCGAAAGACATCTTGGTGCCTCGCAGCTCCAGTCTTCAATGGTAACAAAAAAGTTTGCCTTGGGCAAATTCAGAGACAAAACTTGAATTTTTCACCCTTTGTTGCTGCTCTGGGCTCCTTCTGGCTAAATGTATGGCAGCTTTAGGAAGCCTTGTACCGGATCTTACTGAAGGCCAGGGCTTTCTCTGGAACCAGAAGAGTTAAATGTTGGTTTTTGCCTCGAGAAATATTTTATCGTTGTGGGCAGCAGAGCGCGGGGACTTCTGAGAGATCATGAAAATACCTTTGAAGATGCAATCCGCCGCTGGATAAGAAGTAAATAAAGTAATATAAAATAGCATTTAGGCTTTTTTCTTTTTTTTCATTTCTTTTTATTTTTTTTTAACTCCTCTCCTCAGACAGTTTGTGCCGACGGAGCGACGGCTCAAATCTGAAGAAACAAACTTGTTGATCTTGTCATTTGTGGTTGTCGCACTCTCCGTGTCTGCCTTTCTTCTCAGCAGCTCATCATCGCCGTCATAATAATCCAGAAATGAGCTTTTGAAGATGAAGGCATTCGCTGTGTCTCAACAAACTGTCTCATAATCAAACTTTATGAAATGTTGCTCCCTAATCATGACATGAAATACAGGGAAGGTTCTTCACATTCTATTTTCAGTTTCTATTCCCCCCCCCCCCCCCCCAAAAAAAATCTAATAATAATGTGCTTTGGATACCAATGAAAAGCTGCTGTAGCATCCAGTCTGCTCTCGGCCCACTTCATAGGTTCTGCGATCAGCTTGTGAATTTGTTGCCATCATAAGATCCAGGCCGTCCTACATTAAACTTTAAAGCATGGGTCACTTCGCTTTTTCATCAGCAGCCGCTGCTATTGGGTTTCTGTGTACTTGCACCTCTGTTTGTGTATGTAAATAGTTGGGTTTTTTTTAAGATATATTTTAAACAGCAAATAGTTTTGCTTTAAACTTTTCTGTGCATAAATGTGTTAAAAATGACTCGGTGGGGTACTTTTCACACAACATGTCTGCAATATAAAGTTACAATTTGATATTACAGTTATTCTTCAAAACACATGTTATTGGCATCATACTGTTAGAATTTTGATATTGCTTTCGTATACAGTTTTATGATATTACAGTTTTTTGTTGCCACTACAACCTTCTGGTAGTGGTTCAAAAAATATACTTATTCATTTCCTGTGGAATTTCATTGGAATCTAATTTATAGACCATTATAGATCATTAGGCTAAATGACAAATATCACGTGTCACCACTTAATAATATCATTTCATACAACATTATCTTTATATCCCATTATGTCTCTCTCTCTCTGACACACACACACACACACACACACACACACACACTGTTTTATTCCTGTTGTGTAATTTTCTTATTAGAATTAATAAAAATGCAGAAACTGCAGATATTGCACAGATGAAATCAAATATTTTATGAAATCCAAACTGTAATAAAAAGGATTATTTTTAGACAAAGTGGCATAAAAACTAATTTTTGACCCGCTAATGGAAGAGCGCAGGGTCCATCAAGGGGTTAACAAACATGAAAGCAAACTCCACATTTCAATTTTTGCTGGAGTGAAACTCAATGGATCTGCTCCTCTCACACTTTAAAGACTTTAGCATCAGTGGCAGTGGCAATTTCTGCCGCTGTCATTAAGTTTCCCCCCCCCTAAACATAACAGGCGGAATGACTGAAGTCCTTTCCCGTTCCTCGTTCCCGCTGCATCAGGTCCCACACGGAGGAGAAATAAACCAAAGCCCCCCACGTCTCTGTCGGCTAATCAAGGCCCAGCGGGGGTCGTCCTGCAGTGGTCTCCTCCCGAAGCTCAGCAGCCCCTCGTCACCGGCTTCGTCCTCCAATCCCGCACCGAGCAAGGGGAGTGGTTCAGTTTGGACGAGGACATCAGCGCCAACGCGAGCGAGATGGTGGTTCCGGGTCTGCACAAGGTAACGAGCCCGCCGCGGCGCTCCCTCCGGGACTCCTCAGCCCACGTCGCCCGTTGAATGCGTTGGAGATTTTCATCTGGGCTTGACCGCCATGCTTTCACTTTGGTGGACTCTCAATTATGCGCACCGCACGCAGTCATCACTTTCCTGGCGTCTTTCAATCTCTGCCGGGCTGACTCCTCTTCTCTCTCGGCCCGTTTCATCCTTTCCCTCTCTCCTCTCCTGTACGGGCCGACGTGAATTCAAATGAACTTCATTAGCATTGCGAGCGCAGCCCTGTGTTGACAAAGTGTGGTTTCATCCTCTGTCCTCCCCGCTGTGTGTGTGTGTGTGTGTGTGTGTGTGTGTGTGTGTGTGTGTGTGTGTGTGTGTGTGTGTGTGTGTGTGTGCTGGTCACAGGACTGCGTGTACGAGCTGCGGCTGCTATCTCGTCGCGGGGAGTTGCTGAGCGAGCCCAGTCCATCAGTCAATGTCTCCACCATAGGTAGGTGTTCGAGAGCAACCTTGCCCCCGTTCACATCCTCACCCCACCCCTGTGTTTCCAGCACATCCTCCCCTCAGTCTCCTTGTCGAACTCGTTTCTCTTTCCATACTTCTCCGCTGCTCTCCCGCCGTCCCCGTGTTCCCAGCGTCAGACTTGAATTAGAGCAGGCCCCCAGGGAAAGCTGTCCATTAGAGGCCTGAGTGATAGAAGAAGCTCCTCTAATAACTCCTCCGAAGAGTTACTGATTGAATTTGTACTTTCTATACGTGCATGTGAAACAAATGTTAGATTTAGATCCACGACTCCCATGTGCCCCAACAATCACGTCTTTTTATGTCGAATATCGATCCGCTGATTATCTCAGAGTGACATCAAATTGAGGTCATTTGTAGTAAAAATTGGAGAGCTGGGAGCGCTTCATTAATTATTCTTTCAGGCAACAAAGAAAACATATAGAAATTTCAGGAAAAACAGGGCTAACACAGGTCAAGTGTCTTTTAGAGTAAACAAGAGTTACAATCTGCACTCATTGTCCATTTCATCCCATACCCTTGTGGTCTAATGGGATCCAATTTACAACAACTCAGCTATAAATTCTGCTTTAACAAAGCAAGTCGTCTTCCATTTGGCCAAAATGCATGAAAGGAGCCGAATATTAGAAATGTCTTTCAATATAATTCAGTCCCACTCAACACTTGTACAAAGTACAATGTCAAACAATAAAATATAATTACAGTAAAAGCTCGCTGATGATCTCAAGCAAAGCAAAATATTCTTACCTTTTGCGAAGCCGGAATTTATGGCGGCACTGAATCACTGAGAGACTACATCATCCTATTGTGTCTGAATTTAAAATGCTTCTTAAGCATTCAAGGCGGATTCATATGTACGGCGATAGACTCTTCAAATATGTAAGAAAAGTGCAATTAATTGCCCTTAACTAATCAAAATATTTCATTTGGTTGAGTGGCATAATCAGTCCATACCTGGTGGCAACAGGAAAAAAGTCAGAAGCAGAAAAATCAAGAAAAAAAAAAAAAAATGAAACAAAGTCAACAAAGTGCTTCATTTCAGAAAAAACTGCTCGTTAAATAAAAACAGGGCTCACACACAGCTGGTGTGAATTACAGGCAACAGGACTGTTACTGAGCGGAACACATATGTTAACATAATCTACCTCACAAAATCATGCCAATCATACCAAACTACATTTTCAAATATCACATTTTTAGCTCAACTAGATATTATGGCTTGGACTTCAAAACATTCAAAATGAATGTAGCATATTAATCCTAAAATTGGTGATGTCCCAAAATGCCTCTGGGGTTTCAAAAGTAACCGTACCTTTTGGCACAATCTTTGCCGGAACAATGCAATACTATTATGCACCACCAGGTGGTGTTCTGAGTTACAGTAACCCAGAGTAGCAGATAGAACAATAATCAACAGAAAACTAGAAAGCCATTTTATAAAACAACCGAAATATGTAGAGTGGCTGCTAAAATGGCTTACCACTGCCACGGACTGCAAAAACGTGGAAATTCTCTAGTCTTACACATTGTGATTGTTAACAACATGACACATTAAAAGAAAGTATGTGCCATGGTGAAGCTTTCAGCAGGGATGTCAAACACATTGTAGTTAAAGGGCCACATACAGCCCAATTTCACTTTGTTGTTGTGCAGCGTATACGTGATGAAATGTCTACATTTTCACAAATACGACCAAAAATTACTCCAATCTCAACAAAAAGCCAATTGAAAGAACCCTTCTGATGCAAAGTACAATGAAATTTGAAAAAGAAAACTTCTCTTATATCTGCTGCTTCATGACACCACTTCTTTAGAGTGTCCGAAGGTAACCCCTACGCTTGATTTGGACCTTAATATTAGATTATAATAACAAACAGCTCTAATTAACACTCCGCAGACCCTGTATTTCAGACGTACTCATAACTTCTTCTTGAAACTGGGATGCAGTCTAAAAAAAATCTTACTTTTACAATTTCCCGAAATACATTAATGCCAATTTTACAGCTCAAAAAATAACATGAAGAAAGTTGATTATAAATAAAAGATTATGAATCCTAACTTTATGAAAAAGTATATACTGAAATTCCACCAACATTGCAGTAAATCAAAGAGCTACTGATCTCTAAATTCTCAATCAGCAAAACTATAACAGAGAGAAATCCTAAACTATTCTTAGGTTTGTGTTGGCCTCTCCAACAAGCAAATGTTTAATTTTCCTGAAATGGTTTTACTCTTTTATTATTAGATTTGGCTTGACACTACAGTCCCACTTTCATTTCATTTACCTCGATATATCACGTTGAAATGATGTCATAGGGATGGAGATCTACCCTGCCACATCCCGACTCCTGGAGTTCGTCCCGGAGCCATTACTGGCCGGCGTGCTGAGCGGGGTCGGCTTCATGTTTTTGGCACTGGTCTTGCTGCTGGGGTTCGCCTGCGCCGTCAGCCACAAGAGGGACCGCCGCCGCAGGAGGAAGAAGGATGGTAAAATGCCCCTCACTCCCGAGACTCAGCAGACACTCACTTTGATGAACTGCATCATGAATATCATCATTTATTCAATAAAATATTGAAGCCCCTTCCAAACCATTATATAAATCAAACCCTGCTTGCATGGATTTGGCGCTTCTCCTGTCTCCCGCTCGTCCATTCACTTGTAAAAGTTATTGATGTCATTTACATTACTCACTAATTAGGGTAATTCCTCATTAGTGGCTGATAAATGTAAGTGTAATTAACTTTTTGGACAAGCATTTGTGCCTTGGGCTTTTTAATGGGTTCTTATTAGAGCTGATTATGTTTTTACTTTCTTGGTCACTGTGGTTGTTTCCTAATGAGTCAGATATCATCTTGCCCCTCTTCCTCCCTTTCAGAGCACCCCACCGCCATCTATAAATGCTCCCCATCGATGTAAGTACTCGTTATCATTTCATTGTAAACCTCTCTTTGACCTTGATCCCTCCACTTTCTTAGAAATGTGTTGACAGCGATAGCACTTTATTTTCTGTTTAGCTCTTTTGGTGTTTTTCCACATCTCGTCTATTCTCGCCGCAGCTTTTGGTCTTCCACCGTCTATATCTCTCCCGCCCCCTCTTTCTCTCTCGCTCAATCTTATTTTCTCTCTTTCTGTTTCCCTTCCTCTTCCACCTCCGGTTTTTCTTACAATTTTCTCCTGACACCCCTCCCTCCTCTTCGTTTTCTCTCTCTCTCTCTCTCTCTCTCTCTCTCTCTCTCTCTCTCTCTCTCTCTCTCTCTCTCTCTCTCTCTCTCTCTCACAGAAAGACTTCAGGCACCAGCAGTCCAGACAGTGTGCTGAAGAAAAGCCTACTCCCAGCCAGCTCCCTCTATCCTACATCTTCCTCTACTACCACCTCCTCCTCGCTGCAGACAGACTGTTCCTCCTTTAGCTCTGAGAACCATCATAGGCGGAAGCAATTCATGTCCAAGTACAGCCAAGGCTCCCTCACTGAGACGACTTCTGCTCTGATTTCTCCTCACATCGAGATGATTTCTCGAGGTCCAGATGGACGATTCGCAATCTCGCAGTATGACGATACTCTGAGTGTTCACAGTAAGAAAAGCGCAAGGTATGACCAAGCCCCCCGCGTCCGAAGATCAGTGTCGCTACATTCAGAGAGGGAAGACCAGAAAGACTTGCCTTTTGTGCTTTCTGTGGATCTCCCACCTTGCAAAGCAGGGACTGATCCTGGAGGTCAAACCTGCGGCATGCCCCTGCACCTGCCCTATCGCGCCCCTCGCGTTGTGGATCACAAGGCCAGTTATGACGGCTTTCCTGATCTCAGCAGCATGTGCTCCAACAGTAGTTTGTCCCTGATCCCTCATTACAACAGAGAGTTAACTCCCTCGTTTCCAGTACTTCCACATATCAGATCTGGCTTCGGTCAGCCGTCCACGACCGCCAGTACCCTGGTGCTTCAGATGGAACACGAGCGGGAGAGGGCGAACCTGAGCCGCTGTCTGAAATTGGCTCAGGAGAGGGAGGAATTGGAGAGGGAGCTCCAGAGGTACACACTAGAAAGAACCTCCACGAGGGAAATAAAGAGGGAAGAGCCAGACACAGAGAGGACAGAGGAGTCGGGTGATGAGATTATGTGGGAATACAAGAGTAAAACCTTGCCACACAGATACCCCCGAAGCAACAAGGAGAACCCTTTCCCTTCATCTTCAACCCACTGGGAGGCCCATTCTCAAGTTTCCTCTCCTTGTCTGATCCCATCCAGGACCCGTCTCAGTTTGTCTTCCCCTGCCTTTTGTTTTAAGTCCGGCAGCCATCATCCTTCTTCATTCTTTGCCAACCAGACCTCTCTCCGATCTGAGGAGGCAGGCAGTTTTTCGAAAGACAGATTAACTCTCCCACATCCCTCCTCAAAGCACCAGAGACATGAAAGAGCACAGGCAGCACCAGAGGGCTGTGATAATTCAGCCTCCGAAATGCAAACGAGTGATTCATGCTCTGAGGCACAGAGAAAGAACAATCTTAGTCATGGCAGCTATTCAACGTTGTCTTTCCACAGCAATAAATACACTGAAAGATCTAATTCTGCTCTCCATGCATTGCAAGACTCATCGAGAAAGGAGGCGACACTCCCCGGGCTCACTGATGAGGACCAGTGTGTGGAGATGAGTGTTGATGAGCCAGAGTCCGAGGTGTGTGTGCCGCGTCCTGCGAAGCCCATGCTGCACCACAGGATCGCCTCTCACGTGCAACATGGACGGCCACTGACTCACAGAGGTCGGCCCGAGGTCATTAGAAGGTGTACAAGCTTCAACTTCCGCAGCCCAGCTTATATGGAGGATATTCACAGAACCCCGCGGCCTTCAGAACCAGAACTCTGGAGGGCGAAAACATGGAACGCTAAAAAGCGAAGCCAGAGCCTCGATTTGAGAAGACGGAAAGAGAATGGGTTCCTGACTCCGGATGCCTGGATAGACTCACTCAGTCAGGAGAACTGCTCCGTTTCGCCTTCCTGCCAACCCGACTCTCTGTTCGGGAAACCTCGGAGTGCTCTACCTGGAAAGATTTCAAAATCTCCTGCAATTTCTCCTCCTGCCACCCAAGCTGCCTCCCGTCCACCTCCGGCTGTGGACCCTTTATCTCCCACGAGCAGATTGGAAATGTCCGTCGCGGATCCCGACGAGCCCCTCCACTATGAGCCAAGAAGAGAGGCGCCACCTTTCCTAAATGCTGCCAAGTGGCCCATGGCCGACCAGGAGGGTATGAAAGAGGCAGAGGGTTACACAGAGGCCACCAGCGAAGAGTCCATAAGCCTCCCACCCAACAACAACGATCGGGAGGGACTGGAGGTGGAGGCAGGAGGTTTGGAGGGAGTGCCGGAGTCTGGGGGCAGCTACAGCAGTTACGCCAGCAGCGGCCGAGGCAGCATGGAGACCGCCACCGGACGACTTTCCCTGTGTCACCTCTCCCCAACGCTCGTCAGCTCACCTGAGACTGTAGAGGACACGTACAGCCACCCAATGGAAGCAAGCCAAAGGTAATAACACTCAATAAATGTAAGTTGGGGTGTGATTTATGGATGAAAAGCAGATAACTTAGATTTTGCAGTTTGACCCCCCAGTTTGGTTGATTTGTGGTTTTTCAAGGTGAGTCGATAATTTACAGAGAAAGATACAAACTGTATTGTATTTGCATTCCTCGTGAAAAGGGGTTATTTTAACCCATTTCCCAGACAATCATTGCAGTGAGTTTAGAATAACACACATTGGTTCATTTTAAGCGCTCAAGAGAAAACAATTTAATTAAGTTACCATCACTTATTATTTAAGAAAAAGTAGTTTTAATGGAAAAAAAAAAGAAAATGTATTGATCGTGTCGACCTGTTTTAAGCATGTAAAGCTGTAATAATATTTGCATTTGGGGAAACGCCACTCCCATCTCTCTCCCGGAGAAGACACAAACTGTGGTTCACTGGGATAACCCTGCTTTGATGTATAGTTTACTGGCGCTGCTTTGACATTTATGGACATTAATGAGGGCGAGGGTGTGCTTAACATCCCAGCCGTGTTTGTGTTTGATAGTAACTGATGTTTGGTGACCTCTCCAGGAGAAAGGCCTCTGTGGATGAGAACTATGAGTGGGATGAAGCTGAAAGCTGCTCACAGCCTGGAGACCATGACGGTGAACCATTTGTCTTTTCATATCTACTATGTGGTTTGTTGTTTGGCACTCGCACAGCTGGAAAAAATACACCAAAAGGTATCGAAATGATACGTTGCAGGTTTCTGCCTCAACCCCTGTTTCGACACTATCTTCATTTTGACTTTAACTGAAGGTCAAATTCAGTTTTTCATTCATTTCAGATTTCAGTTACATTTAATTACATCTCATGTGTTAATCGGTCTCACACGCTTTACTAAAGCCCTTTTTACACAAAGTTTAAAGTGAAAACACATCGTTTTTGTTTCAGAAAAATCTCACATATACACGGCGGCATTTTGAAAATGACACCTGTTTTCACAGAAATGGAACAAACGCAGAAAGACTGTGTAGTTTTCATGTAGGGCCACAAGTTGGTGCTGTCGGTTGATTTTCGAATGACACTACACACACGTGATCTGAGAATAATGCACCATAAACATTAAGAATGGCAATTATGGACATTCCTATGGACAGACAACAAAGTTGTTACAGGCGATTCAAGTCCTCGGAGAATACCAAGCAGTGTTTCCTCCGTCGACACAGAAAAGGAGCCCGAGCATTTCCAAAGTTGTGTTTTCAGGGGCTTTGAGCACCGTTGTCCTTTCAATGGGCACCAAACATATAATGCTTAAACAGGGTCTAGAGTACATTTCATTTGAGTCTTTTCTAGTCCATTTTTGAGTCTATTTGAGTCGCTGTGGCTTCCTGTTGAGTCTCTTCACGTCTGTTATGAGCGCTTCATGAGATGCTTCGTCTGTTGGTTTTATGTGTCTTTGTCCTTGCTTTTATGTTTCCTTGTAATTGTTTGTGGTTCTTCGTGGCCTTAGTGCCGAGCTCCTTTTTGTCTGTTCCTTCTGGCTTTGTGATTTTTGGGGGAATTATGAATCTCTTTAGTGGAGAACCACAAAGCCACATTAAAGACACAACAGCATGTGTTTCTTACGTGGCTTTGTGTTTCTTTTTTTCTTTGTTTTTGGTAGTTCTTGTGGTTCTTTGTGGCGGTGGTGTTTCTGAGCCGCTTACGTCAGTTTTATGATTTCACACTCCTCTTTCTAATCTTTTTTGGCCTTGTGATATGGGTTTTGTGTCTATTTGTAAGTCAATTTGTGATTGCTTTATATATCTATACTGCCTTTAGCTCACTTTTTGACTTTTTTCGGACTCTTTTTGACGTGTTAATGTTTCTATGGGACGCTCGTATATCATCTTGGGGTGCTTTCGTTTTTTTAAGGATCATTTTAAATCTCAAAGGTATGCTTTTGGATTTTCTTTTTGTGCTTTTGTACGTGCTATTGTCTTTGAACAAAGTTTTTGAGCAAAATTTCACATTTCTTGGTGACGCAGTTGTGATTGGTTGTTTGTCTTTTTCAGGTGTTTTGAGTCTCTTTGTGGTGCTTTCATGTTTTATATGTTGCTGTGGTGATTTTGTGTGTATTTGTGGTGTTTTTAAGTTTGCTTGTAGTGGTTCTGTGTCTTTTGGGAAGTGTTTGACTCCATGCCGGTGTTGTCCAAAACTTTTTTCACTGGCGGCTACACTTTACACACAGCAGGGTCACTCCATAGAGGTGAAGTTCATCCCTGAAATCCTCTGAAAGTGTTCACACTCTCTTGCTACTCTGTGGTTATTTTTTTTACTTCAGCCATTTCCGATCACGAGCAGCAACATTTTTCTGTGATTCAACTTGTTTCGACCTGATTCAGAGCCAACATGTTCTAAAACTCGTGGTCTATACAAACACCATGCTATGAATTGACTCATGTAGCTCTTTATATCATTCAGCAGCCTCCATGTAAGTCTTCTTTTAAAAAGTTTGCTCCACCTAGTGGTAAAACTTGGGTGAAAATCCCACGATATTTTCAGCTTTTTGAAAACGGCTCATGAAGTTGAACTTTTCAAAAGTGGGCCCCTCTGCCGTGTAGGAGGAAATGCTTGGGCTCGACCCCTGGTAGATGGCAGAAGCGCTGATGCTGCGCTACGCACCACAGCTGTAGTAAAGTTCTTCTGCACATGAGCGAGTAGATGGACAATAACGACAATAGTGGCCTCGAGAGCGTCATGAATCCCAGGCCTTATTCTCCTGGGACTTGGTAGTTTAGAGAGTGACCTGTAATAGCAATCCAACTTCATCATCTGTCCATACCAATATCCATGTACTCGCCACCATTAGTGTTTATAATGTATAGTTCTCTGCGGGCATGTGTATGTGTGGTTTCATCACAGGAACAACCAACGGCGTCAACTCAGCATTTTTGTCAGTTCTGTGTAAATGGACATCGTTTTTAATGAGAATCTTCTCTGGAACAAAAACGCAAAAAACAATGAGTTTGCACTTGTGTAAACATGTACATGGGGCCTTGGTAGAGAGATAAAGACGACATATGATCTTAATGCATATCGCACTTCAAGTCAGATATTTATCATTTAAATTGGTTGAAAATTTCTGCCACAAACAAACCAAAGAAAAAGCCTTTACTTGTATCCAATGTTAAATCCACACACTGCGCGAGTCTCTCATGTGGCAGAAGGGACAAAACCAACAGGGTGCGGGGCTTTTAATAAAATGACAAGTAAGGTAAAATATTAGGAAACTCACAGATGCTGCATTTTTTACAAGTTTCTCTCTTACCCACAGGCCTGCTTCCTTCATTGAATCTACTGAAGCCAGCTCCGCGCTGTAGCCTTCCCAGCATGCAGCGCTCCGGTGAGGAACTGAAAAATTGCACTCAGCTTTCTTTGCTCCCGGGGCATCAAAGCAGCTGCTCTG
Source organism: Lipophrys pholis (assembly GCF_963383615.2). Classification (NCBI taxonomy): domain Eukaryota; kingdom Metazoa; phylum Chordata; class Actinopteri; order Blenniiformes; family Blenniidae; genus Lipophrys; species Lipophrys pholis. The sequence goes on along the minus strand of NC_137641.1, from coordinate 16,363,578 downwards.
CTGAGCCAGAACCAGACACTGTGCTGTTCTGACAGCGCCAGCCTTCGGCTCATCTCACCTGGTGTGTCCTTTCACTTATTGACTCGCATCACGAGGCGACAAAGCGTGCACGTGGCAGAAAGTGAGTTTTGCTGTGATCAATCTCCGTCAAAAAAACCAAACCAAAACAAAACAAACAAAAAAAAAGGCAGAGTTTATAACATTTTCATGGAGTGTTCAGTCTGGGCTCTGTTAAGCTTCAATTGAAAATAATGCTTTTCAAAATGCATTTGAGGAGGATATTTAAAAAGAAGCGTTTACCTTCTCTCAAAAGCTTGAAAATCTTTGCTTCGCTTTGTGACCAGCCATTCAGGTTTCTCTTGCGACAGCCTGCCAATCTGCCCCCAAGAAAATCTAAGCATTTGGCCACTGATGGATTCACCACGTTCTCGCGTGTTGTAGTGTTATCTGCATTCATCATCCGGGGATGAGTCAATCACCACACCGGGGACAAAACCACCTCAGTCATCAGTGAGTGACTGCTGTACTCCGTCGATGGTTTCTTGTCGAAGGCGTCATCCATCACCTTCCAGTTGAACAAAATCAGACTTTATGAAACGCCAATAAATAAGGAAGATGAATCGTAGATAAAAATGTAGCCGTGCTGGTTTTTCTTGAGCATAACACTCCATCTAGGAGTGCAATTCTCACAGTTATGGACTTCTGCTTCACCCTGCGTGGATAAAAGACCAGTTTTCCACTTGTTCAGTGAAGCGCAACCTTTAATTAGGTTTGGTAATTGAAGAGGGTCAAGTCAGCCTGTCGGGCTTGTCCTTGTTTATTTTATAGGTCAGGAAGGGAAATTAAGTTGTTTTTTTTTTTCTTTTTTTAATTTTATCGTAATTTAACGAGGGTCACTTCACTCAATGATGACCTTTTCTTATTTTCCTCGTCACCCGGTAATTTTTGCCTCACACGAGATAACAGCGGTGCCGATAAGTGCCACCAGTTAAATGCTTTCCTCCAAGGAGGAAGCGTCAACACGCCCTCCGAGGGCCAGCCGAGCAATTCTGCATTCCTCTTGTCGGCTCACATGTTACCGCCGGGTCTTTTTACACAGCCCTCACCAATGTGACGCTGTGTGCTCGATCATATCGGCAAACGATTAAACTGAAACGTTGCTATTTCTCACAGAATTCCTATTTGATCATTTGCAGATTTGAAGCAGATGCTGGTTTTTTTTGGTGGGGAATCCCGTAATCACCGTCCAACGTGCAAAAAAAGTTTCCCCAACACCCTCGCAACTAATTAAGATAGGAAAAGTGAGATACTTGCGAAATATCCGACTGCCGCTTTGTGATGCTGAAGCGACTGGAAGGCATTTGAAGTGTGTTTTGTCGGCTGTAATTAAAACCATCTTTGATGGTTTGTCTGCGTTTTATGTGTATCTTTAACCCTCATTCAATGGCCCAAAGTTTAGCGCGGAGACTTTGGGGATGTTGTTGTGTTTACAGATCCTCAGGACGGTGCTCACTGTGGAGGGAATAGCATGAAACAGTCATTCACTCTGAGCCATTTTTAGCCGTACAGTAGGCGAGCTATAGGAGGCTGAGGGGGAGGAGGAAGAAATTACACCGCTCACACAGCACTGACTGAATCCACAGGCAGAGTCTGTCGGATGCACACAACGAGTGGCTGGTCAATACATCTGATTTAAAAGAGTTGCCTACTGAGTTTTTATGTTTTCTGCCACTTTATAAAATCTTACGGTTTTCTTGTTATATCTGGCCTGAGTGTCAAATGATGAGGCAAACCACGTGTTTTTAAGGGTTGTTTTGCAGAAAAAAATGCTTCAAATGCTCCATTCAAGGCCACACGCAACCTTACCGTGAGGCTGATGCCAAATAACAGGGGGTTCATGTAGACAGACAGTGCTGCTGGTTAGGTAAAAGGAATAGAGAAGACATTAAGCTAAAACATTGTATTTCAGACTAAAGACAAACGAAAGAGCTGCAGATAGAACCAGTTTAAGATAAATACAGATTTTTGGAGCAGTAAATGATTCAATGTTTTGGTAGCGGCAGTCCAGAATATTTGGAAAGATTTAGTGTAATTGTAGAAGCCCCACAGTCCGGAAATAATACAACAGCGAGACACAGTAAACAAGGCAAGAACTGTGGTTGTTTTGACCCTTTAAAGTGTTTTTTTAGCACATGGTACAGCTCAGATTGACTCTTCTCATAGTGACTTAGATTTCCATTGCGCAAACCGTTTTCTATATCAGGTGTTTTGTCATTGGGCTTTTACATGAAAATCAGGACAGCATGTTCAGTCAGATGAATACATTTCAAATCAGTGATTCATGACGCATCATCCTGTACATAGATACAGTTCAATTCTATTTGATTTCTATGGTGCATTGTCATTTTAAGGCACTTGAGCAAGCATAGATCCATCCATCTATCCATCCAAACTATCATTGATTAGTGATACGACAGCGACGAGATTTTGTCCATGATTTCCTCTCATATTTTTTTAATGGACCTTATAACACTTTGCGAAAACATCTTGTTTATTCATCCATTTTTCTAAATATTTCTCCAATTCATGGTCACATCGACAGTTAGGAGCAGGGGTGTCAAACATATTGTACTTCAGCGGCCACATACAGTCAAAATCTCAAAATTCCGTATCGGCCTGTATGTAACTGTTGTTGAACTCGGTGATGCAGAATCCTCCTGGAAACACTTCTAACCAGACAAACCAGAGAAGATCCAGCCTCACCACACACGTTGACTTGACGACGAACTGTGTGGCATTTGAAGGGTCAGTTCTTTGGTGCTTTATGCATTTATGTGTGATCTGTGAATTCCATTGATCTTAAAAGTTGAACTTACTGCAGAAGACAAACTGATTGAAACTGCTTGGCCTGTAACCCACACCAGAGTATGTTTCAACAACCGACCTCCGTGTGTAAACAGCGACTGTCCACAGCCCTGCTTAGGTCCTTCCCCGAGGTGGATGCATACCTCTGTTTGTTTGACTGAGAAGTCGCAGGAGCTTCCTGTTGTGTTACTCTGACAACCAGCTTCACTCACGCAGGAAAAAAAACCATCTCGTTTAATGCACTCTGCTCAATGTGTCGGTACATGTTTGATGTGCTACCCGCTGCTGCCACGTCCCACTGTATTGCCAGGCAACATCTATTTAATCATCTTTACATGTGTTCAGATTCACCATCGTTGTGACATACATTGAGATGATTATAATTTTACCATGGCTTCGCAGACAAAACCAGCGACTTTCCAAGGATAAGTGTTTCCACCACGGAGAGAAGCATGCTCACGCCTCACATGCTCTCTTTTCTCTATAAACAATGAAAGAAAAGGGGAAGGAAAGAAAAGGATTTTGCTTGCTGCTCCTCTAGCTTAAGGCCTGCACATTAGTCAAGCAAATAATTAACTCAGAAAGCCCACAGTATACCAAAGCATTGTAGGGTATCCAGCCTATAATTGAAATTCACTCATAGAGGCTACATTTACTGGGAATCAATGTTTCACTTCTGTAGAACATTTTCATTTTCTGTTCTGCACATATTGTACCTCCAGTCCAGGAATGATCAAACCTCGTGTGCTCCTCTGAGGGATTTGGAGTCAGCACTATACGCTGTGCAGGCCATGTGTTTGAACCTGAATCTAAGTTTCTGAGAAGTCATTCGTTTTCACGTTTTATTTTTTTTGAAGGATTTCCTCATGAGAAATACAATACAGACTTGCTCACAGCAGCACAACCTGTTGAAAGAAAGACGTTGGACAAGAGCGAGCGCTCATAAACCTGATTGTTATACTGCTACCTCTTCCAGTTATTGTGTGTACTTAGGAGAATTAGCTTCAAAGCAGGCAGTCTTTTATGACGCCTATTAAGCACTGAATGAATTATTTGCAAATGCCAGGAAGTGACTCTTGAAGCTCGAAACCAATCAAGGTCTCATGAAAGAAAATGTCATATACAAATTGAAAAGAGCAGCCATATGGCGCGCGCCTTGCCTCGGTATAGTTTTAAACCTCGCCGTAATTGGTGAGAAAAATCGAGCCTTTTTGCTGATTGAATGTCAGCATCAAACTTTCCCTGGCGCGATTCGAACACTCCCTAAGGTAGAAAGATGCTAAATATTTGTTTGTCGTAAAATGAGTCCAAGTGAGCACACTGTAGACAGTAGAGTAGAAATTGAGTGGTTAACAGAGCCAGCAAAGCTCAGATATTGTACATATAGTGGAGCTTTTTACGCTCATTGTTTTCATTTTCTGCACATTTTCAGGAATATTATTCCTAAATTCATTTTTGCATTAGCAGAGTGACCTGCAACCTCCAGCTTGAATTATATCTTAAATATTCTCAGACTCTCTGCATCAGAGTTCAAGGTAACAAATCTCACGTTAAAAACCATAGGTTTAAAAAAAGAATGTCGCATCACAAGTGAAAACTATAGAGTTTCCAAATCATGTTTAAATCAAAGTAAAAAATAATATTTTGATTCAATTCTCTAACTTGTGGTTCAACTGTGTGTTTGGTCATGTGGAGATAAACAATTAAATGGTAATGCTGAAAGCTCTGAATCAGGGTTGCCAAAGCCATTTTAGCTCAGGGGCCACAAATGCCCCAAATTCATCTTGGAGTGTGCCGGACCAGTAAGAAAGTGCCATAATAACCTTTAAATGTAAACTTTAAAGTTTTTTTTTTGTTGTGGCGCATCAGTATACATGATGAAAATGTCTATATTTTCACAAAACCAAACAATTCGTATCAAAAACTGGACTACAATCTGGTAATTTTAATGAAAACTTCTGGTGCAAAATACAGTGGAATGTCCCCCAAAAAGACCCTTGTTGAAAAGCTGTTGCATTATGCATTTTATCAACTCACCATGACAGCATGGCTTTGAGGCCAGTTTGATTGCAATGAGGCAGCATCACTGATATCTCAGCTCAAGTTTTTTTAAATTTTTAAAAAAAAAATTTAATTAATTTTTTTTTTTTTTTTACAATTTGATGGTAGTTTGTCTGCTGGACTGGAGTCTCTGGTTGGCCGGTTTTGGCCCACAGACCTTATGTTTGACACCCCCGCTCTGAAACATCAAAAATGACTGAAAACAAGTAGAGACAGGTAAAAAAGCTGAAATGGTTGAAAGTGTAGAACCTGGTAAGATAACTAAAATAACTAAAAAGTCTGCTTTTATATTGTAGTCGTGAAACATCATATATACGAAACATAGGATTTAGTTCTTTATATATATATACAGCAAAGCTATGCACAACTTAATGGACTGTCTTCTTCTCAATTTAAAGGCTCAGCGTGTTTTGTGGCTCCAGGAAAACTTGATTTGTCGCCACGCCAAGTCAGAAACAGAAGTTGCAGTCTGCTCTTGCACATTAGTTTAGATTTGGAATCGGTACGGCTTTTATAAATGTCACTCTTACATAAGAAGTGCAGGTGTACTGTTTCCTGTGGAGATGAGATACTAGACTGACTCTTTGTTCCACCTGGTGGTGCAAAGTGTTATTACATAACAAAATAGGCCCGGGGTTGTGTGGCAGTAGTAAATCACGGAAGTATTTTCACTGAAGCTATTTTTACTCTCATTTGTTTTTGCGTTCTTGTTGGATTGAATACTAAGTAAATATTAGTTTGATTCTATAGATATTTTTGTAGCTTAGGCTTTATTAACCAAGGATATTTTCTTGTATTTCATGTATTTTAAAAGTGTTTTTAAATGTAAAAAATCTAGCAAAAAAATGTAATTGATTTACATTTGAATCTATTGTATCAGCTAATGTATTTAATAGGTAATAAGTTTACTTCTATAAAGCAAAATATATTCTATTTTTGGCTAAATCGACAGTACAAAGAGGCATTAAAGTAGTGCGGTGGATAGTATTGTTGCCTCACAGCTGAAAATATGAAGCTTAGGCTTCTTCTCACTGTCTAAAGACACATTTCTAGGTGAACTACATGAAGCATAGACGGCAGATGAAAAATGCTGAATTTGACCTGAAATCCAGGTTCAAGAAGACAAGGAGAACTAAGCTGATTATGAAGCGGTGTCCTTCCGAGTGATTAGAAAAGCCCCTGACTGTTCAGAGACGAGTACATTTTAAAATTTAAAGCGCTGATAAACTCCCTGATTCTATTCAATGCCCTTTAAACTTCAAACTTCACATGTCGGGGAACATTCTGCACCATGAAATATAAATGGAAAAAAAGAAGTGGAAGTGGAACAGTTTAATGAGGTGTGTGTGTAGGTGTAGCTGGATAACATCTGTGATCTGCAAATTTCTCGTTTCACTCTTATTGCTGGTTTGACATGTGGAATTAGTTTGCGTGCTCATGCTAATCCTCATTTTCTGCTTTTAGAAAACAATTTTTGAGCTTTAAATTGGCTTTGGCAAACAGTAGCAGTTACCGGCATACGATCAGCTGAAGATCTTTGCAAATGTTTCCGACTCTCAACCAGAAACTTTCAGGGCACAATAGACGCGACGACTTATCATTGTCATATTATGAAAATATATTGTCTATTTTCCCCATAATAAGCTCAAAATTAATAAGTCATATACTCCTGTTCCATTTTCCTTCCTTGTAGCTTTTGAAGTCTGAAGAAAATGAACATTTAAATTTCTTTTTTTTTTTCTCTTCAACACATGTTGGATTTATCAGATCTCAATGAGCCTCTTTATTTCAATATATTCTAAATTAGTGGGTTGTCACAGCGCTCCAGGAGTTGAGGAACTCTCTCGCTGCACCATTTACACCGCTCAAACTATCGAGGCAAATTGATATAGCGCCCAGATATATTGCTCCATTCTGCTCTGACTGTTAAAATACTTGTCTTACATATGAGCTAACTTCTAATTATACTAATGGTATTAGTCGCGTGGCAGCAGACGGCAGCATTACCACCCCACCCCCCCACCCCCCACCCTGCAATCCAGAAGAAGCCATAAGAGGTACTATCGCAGTCATTTTTTAATTTTTTTTTTTTAATCCTCTGCAATTCCACTTATCTGGACTTTTTAACAGCTGTGACGTCAGTGATAAAGGCGCGGGACAAATAAGTGCATAGTTCTGCTGCACAAGTGTGTTCAAACTGCACACATTGTTTCTTTTGTTTGGCAGCTCACGTAAATCGCTTGAACGATTCTTATTTTTTGGTGTATTTGTTTGTATTTTGTGGAAAGAAAATAGCAAGAATATTGAGTTGTTGTTTTTTTTTCAATGAGCACTTTGCTGCCAAATTCAAATCTCAAGGTCAAAGCCCAAATCTTTAAGAACAGTGGATTCAGAATGTTTTTATTTCCACGACTTTTCATTGAAATAGAGTCCAAGATGGCGGCAGGTGGATGAACACAACAGTCGAAGAAGAAAGACGCCAAACACGTCTCTTAAGAATCCACTTGGAAGTTTTTTGCACACAAAATAGGATCCAAGTTACACTCTTGAAATACTTATTTTCTGCTCTTAGTGCATGTACAAATCCCGCAAACTCTTGGTATACCTTTTTGTGTTTACGATCCAAAGCAGCTCGATGTGACATTCTAGCCTCTTGGAATTTTGCCCATTTTTAATTCGTAAACAAGTTTCCGTCTTGAGTTCAGCTGGAGGGCAGCTGCCTCACATCATCAACTGGTAATGTAACGCTCCCTGCCTGGAGTTCAGAGATGTATTAATGAAGAAAATATCTATAAACATTTAATATATTTATAAGAAAGTACTTTAGGGAGAAAGGCCTATTGTTAAGTTTATTTTTACCAACAATTGTATAAAACCAGAGTTCCTTTATACCGTGTCCTTCTACTTTTACTGTGTGGAGTTGTCGTTGTACAGTAAGAGAAGATCTCCATATTTGTGAAGCGCCAAGAAGGAACGAAGAAGCGATGCAGGGTCAGCTCGGGAGCGGCGGCAGTGGTTCATGTTTTGTTCTGTACAAGGTATGACGGAAGGTAGAAGTTGGTCCTGAAGTTTGTCCTGAAGTTGTTGGCTCTCATACATTGGTTTGTGCTTTTGGTCTTGGCTGAGACACGTACATTGATTTTTATCTTTTATTTTTAAACCTTTATTTAAGAAACAACAACTACTACAATTACGTACAAACTCTCATGGAAGAAAAGAATTCTCAGAAATAATGAGCATTTCTAAAGATCATCCTTGGGAGGCATTAACAAAGTCATCCTCAATAATAAATTAATCATCATTAAAACATCAAAATCAAAGTGCAAGAGGAAGAATACAAATAACAAAAAAAAAAAAAAAGAGCATCTATAAAACTAGTCAATGTATACAAACAAAAACACATCTTCAAACAATACGAATTTGGATATCTGGCCATTTTCCACTCTGTCAATTTCTGCAGTGCTGAAAAATATAATTTGATTTCATTAATTAAAACAAGGAAATTGTGGTTTCTTATTCTTCCATTCGGAACAGTCGATGTGATATTTCGCCTGAAGAATGGTAAACAGGTTGAAATCATCCGTAAAAGAACAAAATGTGAGTTTCATTGAGCCCAGGCAAATCTGTTCATTTCAGTGAGAATCAGTTTTTAATATCCTACCAAATCTTTTTTTTGTAATTGAACAGTGAACAAACAAATGTTCTAAAGTTTCCTTGCTGGAATTGTTAAAAGAGCACATAACGAGCAAGTGGTTTTAGATGTGCGGAATTATAGTGTATCGTTTCATGTTAATGCTGCCCTGTGTGAAGGCTGAACAACTTTCAAATGTTTCATTATTCCAAAATTAACATGCATCTTTCGCAAAAGAAGTGTGACATCATGAAAAGTCAAGGAAGTCAAAAACCTCCTCGTAAATGTAAGTGGTTGTACTTATTGAGACTCCTACCTTTATCATATTATTATTGCGTGTCCTCTGATACTAGCCTGTCATTGTTTGTTTGACTGATCGTCAACGTGTTGAATGAAAACTTGACACTCAGTACTTCTCTCTTCGTCGGAAACTCCAGTCTGAAATCCGTCATCACACGAGCTTCAAACTCTCATTAGACTGAAAGTCAAAGTGGGCAAATTTCTTCATACTGAAATTTGTGTTGCGTTGAATTCTAATTCGAAACTCTCACCAGGCAGTGGCGGGACAACAAGCTTAGAAAGCAGATATTTGTGGGGCAGAAACGTCAAATACTCACAGGTCAGGTGGTCTTTTTTACAATTAAATACGAAGTAGCACTTTTCCCAATTCATTTAAACTGGGAGCTTCCCTAGTTCTTCCCGAATTTGTGTTGGCTTTTTCATTTTTCCACTGCGCTCTTCCGCCTTGATCAGAAAGGTCAAACACAAGGTCTGTTGTGAAAACCTGAAAAGAAGACGGCAACATACTTGCGTTCATATTACTATAATAGTCGACAGCTTCATTGTGATCTAATCATGTAGCAGAACACTCATTCGTTTCGTCCTTCAGTATAAAAACCTCTCCGCCTAAAAACGTCGGGATTTCATTCAACCTTGCATACGTCCATAATTATTTTTGTGTTTTCCATCGCGGCGGCAGGTATTTTCACTGAGCATGACGGAGAGAACGAGGGTGGCAATTAGCGCTTGTTGCCAAGGATAAGCTGCAACTATTATCTCCTGCCAAGTGTAAAATTAGTGCGATTATCAGCATTATTACCATCAAAATATGGTCGGCCGCGGATCATTTAAAGATAGAAACCTACATGGGAGTTTTTCAATCAGTCTGTCTGCACATTTGGCGTTTTCGACTGAGAGGCAAGAATTCACAACATGTCAGCGGAGTTAATTACCTCACGGACGCCTCCCAGCAGAGCGCCGAAGAAAGGCATCGGGGGAGAGAGTGACTTTCCGTCTCTTGCGTTGGTTTTAACGGTACAGCGAAATCGCTCTTAACCCCTATTTCACTTTAATTAGGCGTTTACCCGGGAGACGGCCTTCCCGTCTGTTTTCTTGGCGTCTCGGGGGGGCCGCCACCTCGCCTTGAACGCTTCTTATTCTCTCGTTGGTTCCGGAGCGCGTTCACCCGGAATTGATGACCTTATTAGAACGGGCGGTTTTTTGGCGCGTCCTTGAGAATCTGCTCGCACCAGAAAGATAATTGAGACCAATTTCTCAGAGCGACTGTTGACATTTCGAAGCAGTTTTCAAGCTTTTGATTTATGGTGATTATATTTGACAGATATAAAAGGGATTTTTATGAACTTTATATATATATATATATTTACTTCTTTATAATCATCGTTTGATATGAAGCCTGTATTTGTGTCATCCTGATTTGTTCTTTTGCTCTGTTTTCGCTTGAATATTTAAGGCCGATGTGTTTATGTGAACCTCGTTAAACTCGCCACTGAGGCTGCAATCATGTTTACAAAAGTCACTGTAATTAAAGCAAAGCGCTCATCTCGATGCAAATCTACAACAAACATGTTTTAATCGATTCAGTTCAGCAGAAGAATTATTGGAAATGTGCTGTGGTTATATTTAGAAGAAGAAATATATTTTGTAAGCTTCACGTCAAATGTTTAGATTTGTATGTAAGTGACGGTCGTCTTCGCAGACTCGGATTGTTTTTCAAACTGTATTCATATGTCGTGTTGAATCATCATTACTTACATGCACTCCCTGTTTCAGGGCCTCCATTGTTTTATATGCCATTGTAAGCCTTCCTGTTCAGTGGAATAAGCTTCTTTGCATTGCATTTGTTAATCTCTCTGTTCCTGTTTTCCTCCGCCTCCTCAAACTCCTCCAATATAGATCAGAGCTGTCAACACACACCATGGCAAACACTGAATATACTTTTATCTTTTTTTTTAATAAAGAAATGTGAACAGTCTGTTGCTGAATATTTCCGCCTCACTATCTTTTGGGTACTTCACAGCACGAGTCGTCTACACACAAAACACTGCTGATTCCAGACATTTAATATAATGTACAAATGTGAAGAAAATGCCAAATACCAGCACGGTTTCTCCCTCTAGGTAGATTGTGATAATTGTAACATAAAGATGTAGTAGCTCACGAAACAGTGCGAGTGTACAGGGACGTATTTACATTTACTGGATAGCGTTATCCTTCAGTTAAGACTAGAATTTCATTTATTCTTGACACTTTTTGATACATTCAAAGCCTTTCATCCATACACTTTGTTCAATAAACCAACAGAGTAATACCAAGAGCAAGCTTCGGGGGCAGTGTTGAGATTAGACGTGATTAACAAATGTTGAAAGTTCGGTCATCCGTGTGTAACAACCAATAATGTTATAATGGCCAAAACCACTGCATATGATGGACTGGAACAAGGCGAGAGTCAGCCGCACTGAAGAGGACCGCCACAAGGCTGAGGAAATAAGAAGGCGAGGCCTGAGGACGATGAAGCATACATGCCTTTCACACACTTGGAGAAACCTGCTGACGGAGAGCACGGCCAGCAGGGGGCGGGACCGATTTGTCAAAACTGACTGGTTGGTCACGACTCGGTAACATGGGCTCACCAGCTGATGAAAGGGCGCGTCGTTCACCACCACCAGGTGATGTTTCCAATGGAGACGGGAGAACATCATCGAAACATGTCAGAGGTATGATTAAAAACGCACTTGCCTTAACAGACAAAAGCAAAATACACCTGGTAAAGCGGTCGTCTCCCAATCGGAAGGTTGCAGGTCCGAAAGTCCCATGGGAGTGACAGCACCTTGCAAGGCCGCAGTGGGAATGTGATGAATGATGTAAAGCGCCGTATCTGCGCAGGCAGTTGACGGGTGTTATATAAGCAAAGTCCATTTACTATGTGACGCAAGGTCTGCAGGGTTGCAAGAGAGCACAAGCGATGTCAATAAGATATTCAAGTCAACTTCGTTTATATTGCACCAAATACAACACAGTTATTTCTCGGTGCTTTTTACGGCGAGAAACCCAACAAATCCATACGAGCAAGTATAGGCAGAAAGGGAAAAAACTCCGAACGACGAAACCTTGAAACCTTTTCAGAACCAGGCTCAGAGGTGGCGGCTTTCTGCTCTTCCAGTTGGGGTGAGGGAATAGAGGATATATATATATACATATATATATATATATATATATATATATATATATATATGTATGAGAGCCTTTTTGCAACACTCCATTATATCAATGTTAGTGATCATTGCTTTTCTTCTCTCTAAAATACCACACCGACCTTTTTGGTTTCTGGTGAATGACCTCTGCCAAAATGTTCATTCCAAGGCAGAGGCGCTTACAAGCAGGGAGCACAAACATTTACACTTCACGTAAAGTCAAATTTGTTTCATTGCTTATTTAATTCCACTTGGCCCATAGTGGTTGCTTTCACACATTAAAAAAGCACAGATGAACATGCAAATTTAAAAAAGGTAAAACTGTACATCAACATTGCAAAAAACTCGCTTCCTTGGTGACCCAGTGCTTGTTAGCCACTTCTGAAGCCAAAAAAAAAACTGACAGCAATTTCAATTTCTAGAAAAACTAAAGGGGAAATTGGACTTGGAAAACAGCAGCTTTAATGAATAATGAACTGATAAGAGTGCATTCATTATGCCAACTTTCAGTAGTGGTAAAAGTGGCTCTCCTGGGATAAAACAATCACTTCTGCGAAAGAACGTAATGAAGAAGAGCCTCCTTCAAAAAAGAGCCGGACATACACATAAAAGTGCAATTATTCACTAAAACTTCAGCTGGAAAAGAGGGCAAGCAAGTGCATCTCCTTGGGATGTTTGCATTCTCTCCGAATATAAATCATTGACTGACATTTAGTGACTTCAAATCAGGGAAGCTGAAAGCATCAACGGCACAAACATTTTCCAGCTGTGTTTTGTTTGGCGGATACGTTGATGAGAATGATATTGAAAGGGGATCTGATCACGATACGGGGGGAATCGTACTGGTGACACTGCCTCTGAAACACTATCCAGAGTCGTTTAAAACACAGCTTGTCATTAGGAAAAATCAACCTCATCTTCACAGATGGTGTTCCTGCCGTGGTCAGCTCCAACAGGCATCTGGCGAGCAGAATCACGGATCCCAAAAGAATTGAACCTCACGGTCTTAATCATCCACTGACAATGCTTTGGCTCATTTTGTCTCACCAATCGAACAAACTTTGGGCCCCGTTAACATGAGGTTTTCAAGTGAACACAGGAACGTTTTGTTGCATTTCGGGTGTCCGTTCACACGACAACGGTGCTCGAAGCCACTGAAAATGCAACTTTTTGAAAACGGCTTCCAAGGTGGAGCTTTTGGAAAAGACTCCGATTCTGAGTCCTTGCAGACAGTGGGAAAGCTGTTTACAACCTTTTTTTGCTTAAAAGTATAGCATTGTAATCTACAGGGTTTTGCGCAAAGGCCATCTAATAGGTGTCATAGTTTACGTTGCGTCTTTTGTGTTATTTTGATATTCTAACTCCGCCTGTCTTTTCAGGCCATGTTTACATGTACCCGTCTGTTTGTGTATCCCCTGTGTTCTTGTTGACTATTTTCGGTCTATTGAATTTCTTTATTTCCATATTGGATTTTTACTTTGTTGTATGGCCTCGCCTCCGCCTCTGTGTGTATGTTTATGTGTATGTGTATGTGTATGTGTATGTGTATGTGTGTGGGTGTGTTTGTTTTTGTTTTTGTTACAGTGTGCCATTTGACAGGAGGTATCCTCACCAACTTCCTCATCCTCCTGTCCTGATGTGGAGCATTTTGATTGGAAAATGACTGCTGATTGGCTCAGCTCCGCCCACCAGCTGAGACCATTTAACCAGCTCCAGCAGACTCCTCAGGGTGGCTGAGGCAGGAAGTGTCTGCCCAGTCAGCCTCGAAAAACTTTGGTGTGGGTTCGTCTTGAGTTGCCAAAATTTCTGTCTATAAGCCTCTGGAAATTGTGTCGTCTTTACCATTGAATGATGGTCCTTGAGTACGCCACTCTTAAAACTGCCATATTAAAAGCCTATGAATTGGTGCCAAAGCTTTGCCTCCTAATTTGCATTGCGGCAGGAGGGCCCACACATCCGTTGGACATTTCAGAGCAAGGGCGATCCGTTCAAACGCAGCAAAGTAACAGTCCACCTCGGCTTCGCTGAACTCGGGTACTAAATGTACAAATTTAGTGATATCAAATGCTTGCGTGGTTAAAGTGGCAGGAGCAGGGGACTCGCCTCGAGCACCATTTGGAGCCTCAGACTTCAATCTCCAGCCTTCAGGCTTCCAGCTGGAACTGTCGGTTCTGGGCCCGCTCACGAGCCTCATGTTCCAGTTGGGCTAGCTTTGGCCTAGCCCCAACCAGAGACCGATCACTGCCATAGGAAGGTGATGGAGGGTGAAATTCAGGGAGCGTGCAGAGAGTTCTAGGTGATCTTTTGAACTCGGCTTCACTCCGATATTTGACTGTGTGAATTTAGTTCATCTTCATTACACCTGAACCTTTGTCCAGCAGTTTGGCGAACGTACCAGGTGTTTAGTTTGTTTCCATTTTGCAGAATTTTAGTGAATTTGTGTTTAGAAGAAGCTGCCTGTTTGTTACGTTAAGTGAAACATTGTATAGTGAGTGGGCACTACCTGTTTTGCCCTCCCTTTGTTGTATTATTGTGCCTTTGGGGTTCTGTCTGATTATTGTAAACCTGAGAACTGCCAATATAACCCTCACTTCACCCAGTTACTGTTACTTCCTAGACCTACATCCTTCTCTTACCAGAGCCGGGTCATAACGGGAATAAATAAGAGCTCCTTTGACTTAAATGACAGTATCGGGTGTAGGGAGTTGTCAACTGAGCAAAACCTGAGTAGGACTCCAACAATGATAGCTATGACAATATGAAGTGAGTATTTTCTTATGAGTCCAAAACCTATGCATATTTCTTTGGAATTGAAACATTTACTGGTTGAGAAAGGTTATACTTAATTATATACTTTAGGTGATGTTGAAAAGAAACTACACTGCGTTCAGCAGATGATGACTTTTTCTCACAGTTTAAGTGCCCAGCACAATGGTTTAGTAGTGTGTGTGTGTGTGTGGGGGGATCACATTTCAGTTATTGGCTGAAGCCTTGAAACCTCTGAACGGAGTCTGCATGTTCTCCCTGTGGCTGTGTGGCAAAATCTCTCCCTCATAAAGCTTTAAACAAATTGTCCACCCGCTTCACGTTTTTTCATTTCCAAGTAATTTTTGGTCTTTCTACAAGTTCTGTGGGATGAATAAAGGACTTGAAGTTGTTACACTTAAGGTTTCAAACTAAAACCTTTTAATTTTATTCGGTCTCCATCATATTACTATTTCTATAGAGGTTTTTTCACTCAAAGTTCAAAGGAAAAACAACTGCTAGATTAAAAAAAAGTATCCCAGTGACCCAGAAGCACAGGGTCAACAAGTGGCCTTAAAAGTGCCTGTAGGATTGATCGTCTCTGTGTTTTGGCCCTGTGATGGACTGCCGGCATGAATAATGTTAATTAGGAGAGCATGTCAGGATTTCTATCATCAAACCCTAGACGTGCCTCTTAAAGAGTTTACAGACAATACAATCAAGTTCACAATTAGTTGGTAGTTAAAAAAAAAAGTAGCCGGGACCATACCTCTACTGCAATTCTAACTGGCCTGTTCGGCTAGAATCAGTGCTGAACAGACTCTTTACATTCCGGTGTCTATCACACACTGGATGAAACGCATCGACCGACTGTCCGACACCAGATGCAGCACTCCAAGTGATCGGTATTCCTCCTTTACTCATTCTCAGTGTTTTTTGCATACACAAATACTTTCAAGATCAATGGGCCTCTTTGAAAAATTAGGCTATTTCTGGGAGGGGAAGTACTCCCTGGAATAAAAATGAATCACCAGAGTTCCTTTCCAAAGTATAAAACCAATGCGAGTTGACGGTGAGAACCTGCGGCTGCCTCAGTGTTAAAGCTCCCGAAAAGAAATGGACTTTTCCTTTCTTTCTTAAGATTATGGTTTTGGGATATTATAAGCCGCGGATGGCACAGGCTGATTCTCCTTCCCACCTGCTCGCTCTCCGTCTCGTTTGGATTGCGCTCACAACGGGACGCGATGATCAGAGAGCGCCGTTGGAGATGGACCAAACTCACAGCAGTTAAACTCTTGTCAGCAGGTAAGACTTTTCTACTGCAACCTTTTTAAAACGCTCAGTATGCACATTAGTTCTGATTGGATGGAAATCTGCTCGGGGAGTCCCAATGAGCAAGCACGCATACACTTAACCCCTTTTTTAAATTTTTTTACAGCAACAATATTCCGATTGAAAAGCGTCATTTGTAATAAGCGTGCGCTCTCAGGCGCTTAAAAGAAAGGCCTCGTGGTGAAGCGAAAACCAATGATCGCTGCTACTTTAAACACGATTACAGACATTTTCTTCATTAAAGTGAAACGTATTACACCTCTGCAGGCCACGCTCAGTAGTTGCTGTGTTTAATGTGGATCCTGACAACAACAAAAAAAAGCCTCTTTGTTGTTCTGGAAATCACTATAAAACCCTTTCTTGGTGTATTCAATGCAATTCAAGAACCGCACAATACCAAAAAGGATTATTTAGTTTGTAATTTTCCCATCATCTATTTGAAATGATAAGTCTCTACAACGGACCCCCCTCTAAGAAGCAAACACGCGTCTCATAAATGACATAATTGTCCAAAAAATAAAACGACAACAAAAATGAACAAAAGACAAATTTAATTGCTCATAAGTATCTACACTAGCAGTGGGGTTGAGTGGGATTTTTCGCACTTCCTCAGTAATTACAGCAGTAAACCTGGCAAATGTGTCTATTTATTTATAGACGATAACGCCAGAGAACAGTGAGGGGGGCTGACGGCGGTCTTCTACAAACAAAAAAGAGTGAAGCTGAAGAGAAGGTAACTTATCCTCATAATGTCCATGAAATATTTAACAATATTTGGCTTCTCGGTGAAATCGATGGGGCTGATTAGGAGTAATTCTAGTCTGGCTCCTCGAGGTCATCCAGAGTCTCTCTGTCTGAGTTTTGTGGGATTTGATCCTTCGCCTTTTGATGTCTGTCTTTTTCCCTGAGATGATTTGTAAAATGTTGGGTTTTCACAGGAGGTTTTGAGGTCAACAGAAGTGTCAGAAAAGATGGTTCCAGCATGAAACTCGAAGATCAACTGAACTGATGAACGAAATCAGTCATTCAAACTGAACTTACCCCCGCCCACAGTAACATCCACTGCTCATTAATTACACACATCCAATGAGGATCGCAGTGTAGTCACTGAAAGTTAATACATGATTGCATTTATTAACTCCTGCATTGCTTGTCTCCTTTAGTCAGGCCTGTCTTACCTGTGGGTGCATTAGCCTAGCTGTTAGCACTGATGAAGACTCAGTTAGTTGGAGGAAGATGCTCTTCTATTTAGATTTTGGCACTAAATGGGGGCGGGGGGTAAAAATAGATTTCTGTACTAATGACAAGAAGAAGAAACCATAACAAGACAGCTGAGACAAAGGTAAGTCAATGTGCTTCTAATGGTTTACTGGTTCTGTTGCTACATTCTGTTGTTGATATTATGACTGTCAACCGTCGTTAATTTTGTTTTCAGGAGGACTGAGTAAGCTCAACTTTAAGAAGGTGCTTCCCCTCAAGTAAACATGAGTTTATTGTCACAGTCACTGTTGGGACAACAACTTGAACTAATGTGAGAAGCTCCACAGACAGACAGGTTATGCATGCATAAATGGACTATACACACTTCTGTGTTAATTAGCATCGCATAGACCCCCCCCCCCCAATACACCACTCGGCAGCATTTATGAGCCAGATTGCTTATTTTTTTTCCCCCTTAAGATGATGAAGCCATGACTCACCCTACTCTGCTCATCAATTTGATTGGTAAATGTCGATGTTTATCGTGTAGCATGACGGCTGACGAGTCAACCAGAGGCAGAGTCGGGCGGGTCTTTACGAGACAAATACTGCTAACGGTTCAATTATATTAAAATTATGCGACAATGAGCAAATTCTATGACTATATTTTCACTAAATGGAGTAGATGCCACTGTTTTTGAAAAATAGCATTTCAGGCCCTTAAGAAAATCAAGGGTATATCCACTTCTCCAGAGATTAGACCACTGTCCATAGGCAACAGTTTCTATGTCCCACAAATAAAGGTCCATTTAATGCTAAATAAGCAGATGGATACCGACAAAACCTTCTGTCCATCTTCCGCGTGCATTATATGCGTAATTTCATTTGTATCCAGGCAGTAGTACCACTGAAGACCTGTGGGGGCAGTGTTGTGCAGTGTAGCTCATGTGCGAGCAGCCAAAGGAAGAAAATAGACAACAGAAATAATGATCCTTCTAAAGAAAAACTGCAAATGTATTTGTGGACACATCGACAACATTACTTTGCTTTGATATCGGGACAAGGAAGCTTTGAATTTCACTAACGATGTTGAAATAATCCAAAGGAAAATATCCTCCCGAACCAAATTTTGATTATACTATAGACACAATGGCTTATCTCAGCAATTAGCACGAGAACAATATTTGGATTAGAAACATCATCCCACATTAAACAGGCATTGTGCATTGCCCTCTACTGGATGTATTGATTAACAAGCACGGGAGTATCAAGGCAGTGACACAACAATTGAAACAAACAAAGCGATGAGCACCGTCCATACTCTTTTTTTTTTTCTTTTTTTTTTTTTGTCGTCAATCTGTGAAACACAGGTACTCGAATGTAGTCGTCACCATGTTCAACAAGACAAGTTCAGATGTTTCATAAACAGGAAGTTTCAGTCTTGCGTCACTGTGTCTATCTGATAATGAACAACCGTTTTCCAACCATGGCATTTTCTTAATTGTATTTAAACACACCATGTCAGATTATTATGACGGGCTAATTAATCCCAGTTATCACATTTTTATGGTCATGTAAACGGACTCTGTGTCTGAAGCTGTCTACACACGAAGCAGGTTCATGCTATTCCAAACTAATTGAAAGCTTCAGACTTCTGATGCAATTTAGAGTTTCGATGCAGTAATAAAGTCACACACGTGTTCCTGAAAACAGTTATTTTCCTTTGTGACGCGTATGGCTTCTGAGGAACAAATACTGTTCAGCCAGAGAGCTACAGAGAGCCGGAAGTTGGACCCAACAAGACTTGTTGTGTTTTGTATAACACCTGTGTTCAGTCCCAGATTGTAATTAGACTAACTGCTGTGCAGCCTTTTCTGGGTTTTGTCCACTTTGAATCAATAGTGAAATAATCACAAACCCTATAACACATGTACAGTTCATGGTGTTTCCCTGACTGAATCTCTCTCTTTTTATTTTACTATTGACTTTTATTACCAAACTTACTTCCATATTTGTCTTTCGTTGGGGTAGATCGGTTGGTAGAGTGGACTAATTCCCTTTTATCTTCCTATTTTTGTGTATAAGTATCCTAATGCAGTACCACAAAGTATCTCATGTTGTGAAAACACGTGTGTGTGTGTGTGTGCACATGTGATGATTGGTGAATGTGATGAATCATGTAAAGCATATAAATATTGCTTAAGCAGGAAGCTGGTTTATACGAAGCTTATCCTTTTTTTTTGTCTTTGATTTCATTCATGTTTCATGGCTCTTTAGAACAGATTGAAGAAAAGTGCTTCACAAGTAGATTGTATCATTGTTTTTAATGAATGTTTTGGTTTGCAGGCATGCGGTTTGGACCATTATCAGTGTTTGGATTAAAGCATTTCAGTAACTCCTCTGCTGTAGGCAGTGATACCGATTATTATTATTATTATGAAACAGGTCACGTTGTCAAAATTATGAAACGTCTGTGATGTCGTTAACGCCCATTTATGCTCCAATTTAAAAAGAAAAATGTTTTTTTCAGTATACCACCTCTATCATCGTGATGCTTCAAAACTGAGATTGAATGTGATGAAAGTTTTTATTCATAATAAAAAGTGTCTCGCTGTTCTTTGATTTTGAGTATTTGGATTTTTTCTTTCTCATTTGTCTGTGTGAAGTAGGATTCCTGCACAGTTGACTGAGATCTTTGTTAGACCCAGGAATACAGAGGATCCTGTAAAAGGAGCAGTTTCTATTTCATACCGTGAAACATAACAGTTCCATTGATTACACTAATAAAGGAGTCTGTGGATTTTGATTTTATTTATACACCAGTCTCATTTTCAGAAAGTCTTACAGCGAGAAGTGCTTCAACCACGAGACAAAGTGAAATGGCGCAAACAGCTAAATGGAGGGTACAATACTTGTAATAAAATGCATGAGACTTAACAACATAGGAAACATTTTGAACACACACATTATATATATATACAGGTACTTCTCAAAAAATTAGCATATTGTAATAAAGTTCATTATTTTCCATAATGTAATGATAAAAATTAGACTTTCATATATTTTAGATTCATTACACACAACTGAAGTAGGTCAAGCCTTTTATTGATTTAATATAGATGATTTTGGCAAAAAAGTAAAGAAAAACCAAAAATCCCCATCTCAAAAAATTAGCATATTTCATCTGACCAATAAAAGAAAAGTGTTTTTAATACAAAAAAAAGTCCATCTTCAAATAATTATGTTCAGTTATGCATTCAATACTTGGTCGGGAATCCTTTTGCAGAAATGACTGCTTCAATGCGGCGTGGCATGGAGTCAATCAGCCGGTGGCACTGCTCGGGTGTTATGGAGGCCCAGGATGCTTTGATAGCGGCCTTAAGCTCATCCACAGTGTTGGGTCTGGTGTCTCTCAACTTCCTCTTCACAATATCCCACATATTCTCAATGGGGTTCAGGTCAGGAGAGTTGGCGGGCCAATCGAGCACAGTAATACCATGGTCAGTAAACCATTTGCCAGTGGTTTTGGCACTGTGAGCAGGTGCCAGGTCATGCTGAAAAAGGAAATCTTCATCTCCATAAAGCTTTTCAGCAGATGGAAGCATGAAGTGCTCCAAAATCTCCTGATAGCTAGCTGCATTGACCCTACCCTTGATAAAACAAAGTGGACCAACACCAGCAGCTGACATGGCACCCCAGACCATCACTGACTGTGGGTACTTGACACTGGACTTCAGGCATCTTGGCATGTCCTTCTCCCCAGTCTTCCTCCAGACTGTGGAACCTTTATTTCCGAATGACATGCAAAATTTGCTTTCATCCGAAAAAAGTACTTTGGACCACTGAGCAACAGTCCAGTGCTTCTTCTCTGTAGCCCAGGTCAGGCGCTTCTGCCGCTGTTTCTTGTTCAAAAGTGGCTTGACCTGGGGAATGTGGCACCTGTAGCCCATTTCCTGCACACGCCTGTGCATGGTGGCTCTGGATGTTTCCACTCCAGACTCAGTCCACTGCTTCCGCAGGTCCCCCAAGGTCTGGAATCGGTCCTTCTCCACAATCTTCCTCAGGGTCCGGTCACCTCTACTGGTTGTGCAGCATTTTCTGCCACACTTTTCTCTTCCCACAGACTTCCCACTGAGGTGCCTTGATACAGCACTCTGGGAACAGCCTATTCGCTCAGAAATTTCTTTTTGTGTCTTACCCTCTTGCTTGAGGGTGTCAATGTTGGCTTTCTGGACAGCAGTCAGGTCGGTGGTCTTACCCATGATTGCGGTTTTGAGTAATGAAACAGCTGGGAGGTTTTAAAAGCCTCAGGAATCTTTTGCAGGTGTTTAGAGTTAATTCGTTGATTCAAGGGTGGGTGTGGTGCTCCAGATGATTAGGTTAATATCTCATTTAGAGTACCTTTTCATGATATGCTAATTTTTTGAGATGGGGATTTTTGGTTTTTCTTTACTTTTTTGCCAAAATCATCTATATTAAATCAATAAAAGGCTTGAACTACTTCAGTTGTGTGTAATGAATCTAAAATATATGAAAGTCTAATTTTTATCATTACATTATGGAAAATAATGAACTTTATCACAATATGCTAATTTTTTGAGAAGTACCTGTATATATAAGTATAAGCGCTAACCTTAAGCAACGTGCCAATCCAGATTACCAATATCAGTATCAAATGCGTCGACACTACCCACTGAGCAAGCAACGTCCAAAACACGTCCGTCCGTTCAGGCCGCAATATGGACGTTGTTGACAAATGACATAAAAATGATGGACATTGTAAAAATTATTTACATCTAAGACACCCAGAATCAGGTTCAGGTTTCCTCCCACAATCTGAAAACGTGCATGCGATAGTAAATGGCAATGCTAAATTACTGCTGTGATAGACTCATGACCTGTCCTCGTTCTTTTGAAAAGTATTTTCATTGATGTCCAGAGAAGACATGAATACGTCCAAGAAAGACGTCTAAAGAAACCTTTATTCTGGCTCTTCTGAGGACGTGTTCTGGATGTATAGAGACGATGTCTTTTAGATGTGTTTTACAAAGAAATAAAACATATTAATATGAATTAATTTACCCCTAGTGTTATCCCGTTTTTAAAGGTTACTCAAATCAAATTTTATTTGGTGAAAAGTAAGAAAAACTGCCCTGCATGTCGTAAAGTTTTCAGACCCCTGGACAAAGACCTTGCACAACGAAGGCCTCTTTTTCAATGAGCGATTTCTAGGCTATTTCTATAGATTTGATTTTCAAGCAGCGATATCAAAGTAGGGTGAATAATCTTTGAGAAGCATATTTGAATTTGTATGTTCGGTCATAGAGAAATATGATAGATAATTGAATTTTCTATCGACACAGAAGAGGAAGTATTTCGAGGCAGGGCAACACGTTCTTCAGAAAAAAGAAAAAGCACTACAGTTAATCCAGTTTCTCGAAATCTGATAAGGGTTATCGCATCGTTCATGTTGCTGTATGCCGCTTACATGATGGCTTGTTTAATCTGATAAGTCCAGAAATGGGATAATGATCAGAATTTCAGTGTGTTGACTATTTCTCCATCTGCTTTTTTTAGGTGACTGAATTCCTGCTGGGAAGTTTGATAACTTTTCAACTTTGCTAGATAAATCATCATCATATATTGGACATTTAGTGTTGCTTAGTTGTTTTTTTTCTCACTTGGCTGATTATTTTAGGTTGAACAGAATTTTAGGAGACAAAATAATTACATACTGTATTGTACCTTTTGAATGTATGTACGTTAACCTACATGACAGCAGTCGTGCTGAATATTGTCATCCAGCCAGTTGTGACTTATTTAAATGCAAATTGAATTTGTTAGTGACGTCTTTCTGATGACAACTTGACATTAATCAAGCTGACACAGTCTGTCAATGGACACGCGACTGCACGACAAATCAACAGCACATAACAAGTGATTCATATATGTCCGGCTGGAGATTTCATTCAGACTCACGATTGTGAATTTCTTTTTTTCTTTTTTTTTTTTTATTGGGATTATCCATTATCTTTGAATATAATAGACTGAATGCTGAGAAATAATTTCCACGAGGGGATCAATGAAGTATCTAAAAATTTTTTAAAGAAAAAATAATTGACATTCTGCCTGTATTCACCAAATTAATTGTTTCTTCTTCACTTCCAAAAACCACCTTGGCATTATTGTTCCAGTAGAATTTCCTCTCAGCCCAAATGATTTCAAAGACAACCGGTCTCCCTGCTCTTGAACAAAAATATATTGTGAAAAGCTTTGCTGTTTTGTCCTCCTCCCCCATGCCTCCTCATTTGTGGGGCTCATCGGGGAGTCTCGACAGTCCCTCAGCCCTCCAACACTCGGCTCCATCACCAGCATCAGGACCCTGCGGGGGCTCTGTCTGTCTCCTACCACCTGAGTCACCCCCTTGTAAGGCTGCTTCTAGTCGCTGGAGTCTAACCAACCAAAACTTTAATATTCCTCTCGTATCGCTTCAGTATACTCTGTTTTTGTACTTTCAGACGCTCCGTCTTCATAGAGATGTGCAGAGCTGCTGTGTGGACGGCTTGTGTCGCGGTTTCTTAACTCAGACAACGTTTACACGACACCCTTTCAAGTGAAAAAGCATCTTTTTTTTTTTTTTTCGTTTCACAAAAGTTTCACGTCACGCGTCAAATTGAAAACCATGTCCGTTTATGTGGAATTGGCGGTAACACTGAAAACAATTTGGTTAACATGTTGGGCCACTGGTCGGTGCTGTTATTTGGGTTTGTAATGAAAACACACACAGATGCGCAGGAAACAATACGCTATAAATATCAACAGACATTCGTATGGACAGACAACAGAGTTGGATTGCTGTTATGGGAGACTCTCAACTATAAAAAATACCAAGTCCCATGTGCAGATGAACTCTTTACCAAGGCAGTGGTGTGCGTGTGCAGTGGCAGCGTTTCAGAAAAGTCGCCTTTTCTCCTGACTGGATGGAGTCGGAGCATTTTCAATAACTTCCACCTCGGGAGGCTTTTTCAAAAACTTTCACCTGTGCTCGAGTGTGTGATCGTCTTCACCTGGCGGCTTTGATATATATCATTCTGTTCTTGTGTGTTCTGGTTGTTGGCCTGTCCAGTACTCGACTCTTTGCAGGTCCGGATGAAGAGTTTAGAGGACGAATGAGCCGACAAGTGTTGCTTTTTTGGGGGGGCTTTTATCAATATTTAGGTGGATTGCCATTAAAACTTATTAAAATAAAAAAAATAATTGGCACTTTCCCCTTTGAGTGCCTCCAACAAAAAAGAAATACACACTTGTAATAACGCTTTGCAAAAGTAAAGCACTGCTTTTAACAGGAGCCTTTCCAGCATTTTTCTTTCAACTCTGGAATTCTCTGAGTCGCTTCTCATTATTTAGTCTTTTAAATATAAAAAAAAGAAAACTTCTTCATTATGTCCTAAGCAGCTCCCCACTTCAGCCTTTGTCTGAAACAAGCTCTTTGAGATTCTGTCCATTATCTTGAATATCTGCTTTCTTCTGATTTGCAGAAAGGAATCCTTCTTTGCCGAGCTATATGCTACATGCTGAAGAGTTTCAGGGCTCACACACCAGCAATGCTACATGCCAAACATGATTACAGTATGACTGATACACTCATTAACACCAAGCTGGAGTGTGTGGCAGGTGCAGAAGAACTTATGACTAAAGTTCCACCTTGTAAGACCTTTTCAAAAAGTTGTGTTTTCACTTGAAAACATTGTGTCGATGAGGCCTAAAGCCTTTTCCATACCGTGGTATTAATGAGTTGCATCAACAAGGCATTTTTGCCCAGTGAGCTCCTGTCACTGGTATTTTCATTCTCCATAAACCCAAGTTTATGTGCGTAAAAGTCCCAGGAGATTGGCAGTTTCCGAAATACTCACACCAACATCCACATCACCTTCAAAGTCACTTAAACCAGCATTCTCGTGCCGGCTTTGAACTTCAGCAGCTCATCCCGACCATGTCCACATGCCTGAATACATTGAGGTGCTGCCATGTGATTGGCTGTTTTGCGTTCAAGTCGTCGAAACGGTGTAGTAAAGTAGCCAGTCGGAGGATTGTCTACTGCAGCTTTCCCCATGTTCAAGATGCATTCCACTCTGTCAAGACTTGTGTCATGGAAATAAAAATGTCACTTACAATGTTTAGTATTCCCAGGTTCAATAATCCTCTTGTCTCTTCTCGGCTTAAGGTGTTACTGTGAATCCTTTCGACTTGTCTCTCCCATGACAGCTCGTCCTCAATCAGATGAAACGAAAGCTGCCCGCAGCTGTTCATTTCCACCAGAGCAGCTGCACAGCATCGCATGTCCATGCAATCTCCACATTACACCTATTGCGTGGCTTGTCTCTTCCCAGCTTCCCTCCGAACGCCTCAAACAGGAGACGGGCAGGATCAGCCAGCGAGGAGATTGTCCTTGACACGTCGCTCCACTCTGCCTGTGATATCTATGCCGTGTAATGAAATGAAATGTGTCGTATGCGAGCGGCTTTCCACCGACGAAACTCTTCAAAGACAAAGAGTGCCAGATAGAAACTAAGCGATGCCAAATGTGACTGGGAAAATAGCAGCATGCCGGTGTCATAGCGGTGTGAGATGTCATACAGACACTAACGACAATCAAAATGTCCTGCAGGAAATATACAAAAGACACAGCTTGTTTCCTCTCCTCGCGCCTCTTAATTGCTAGTCTGGGGATGAAAATACACCGTAACCTACCATTTTCTCTGATTTCGAGGAGACTATTTTGATGCATGGCCCACGGCCCGAAGTACGAGTTGCCATGATTACAATGTAAATGGTCTGTTTCCACCTCCAAATACAGACGTCAATAGGCTGTTTTACACAATGAATGTTTGCTGCTTCAGACAAATAGATTATTCCATTAGTCAAATTGATTACAAACGGGTTAGAGGGGTCGACTGTGTCGGCCAAACAAATTAGATGAAAAGTGAATGCAGCCTCTCTGGTGTGCCGAGGTCTACTGAGTTTAACTAATGCCAGTGTCCTGCACACCGTGTACCACTTGTTATTGCTCACCATATATATATAAGTGCTGTCAATCGATTAAAAATAAAATGTAATAAATAATTGCGATCGCATTGTTTTTCTACTGAAGACTGAAACTTGTAATGGATATTTATTCAAGGAATACTACGAAATCAATGTCAACTTAACACACAGAGACACATATTTAAATTCAAACGCTATTTTTATAACGTCCTTTTAGCTTTGCGTGAAACTGTTTCTCTCCAAGATTAGCAAAATAATAAAAACGTAACGAATTAATAAACATCCAACATAAGTCTGGGTTTTGTTAGAGTGCAGATCCACCAACTTTGAGAATTTGAATATTTCTAAAAACAAAGGTGTCAATAATATACTGTGATAGAGAGAG
The DNA here is from genome assembly GCF_963383615.2 of Lipophrys pholis. NCBI lineage: Eukaryota > Metazoa > Chordata > Actinopteri > Blenniiformes > Blenniidae > Lipophrys > Lipophrys pholis. Next base: position 16,336,820 of record NC_137641.1, on the reverse strand, counting down.
CGAGTGAGAGAGAGAGAGAGGCTGAAGCACACATTCAGTATACAGGAGAGCCAGGGAAAGAGAGAGAGAGAGAGAAATTAAGATTTAACCAGTATTTCCTCCAGTTCCTCTTGTTACTTCGGTATCTTTCTGTGTACCACAGACAAGGACATGAGGTTGATCAGTTGGTGACTCTCGGTTGCTTGTCGACCTAAATGTGTGCACGTGTACTTGCCCTGTGACGCACGTGCTTAGGATGTATCCCACCTTTACTCTGTTTCCAGTTGGGAAGCTTTTTTTCAGTTGGTAATTGATTTACACAGAGTGCACATGGGTGCCTTTGCAGTGTTTGTTTATGCATGCAGGATGTGGTTCGACACACAATAACCAAAAACATCAAGAGGATAGCCGAGTAAATTGCCCTAGAATCTGTACGTGGTGTTTAGGATCAGTGTTGCTTTCGTTCTGTTTGCACTTGAATCCCTCCATCCCATCAAAACTGCTGGAGTGGCAACCATGCTTACAGAAATCTTTCATTTCCATCCACTGAGCAAAAGACCCTCTCAGTCCATCCTCAAGTAGCTCGAGTCCAGAGAAAATGGCAGAATCATGTAAAAGACTATTTCATGTCCAAAAATCTGAGGGTCAAGCAGGTTCCATTCGTCCACCTTCTACATAGCTTTATCCAATTTAAGGTCACGAGGCGTTGGAGCCGGTCCCAGCTTTTTTCGACAGCGTGTGAAGGCAGGGAACAACACGCAGGTCACCGGTATAAAAAGTACATACAATCACACACACTCACAAGCAAATCTGAGTCTCTTCTTAACCTCAAATGCATGTATGGGGAGTAAAACTCATCCATGCACAGGGGGAAGGTGTAAACTCTGCACAGACATTTTTGTTTTCCTATGAGGTTTGATTGCTAACTACTACACCATGATGCATTCCTAAGGAAAAACTGTGACGGATAAAATGAATGGGATACTATGATTTCAAATGTTGTTTTATTTCAATTTTTAATTTTTCTTCAAGTGACGGTAACATAGCAATGATGGACGTGAATTGATATTATGAAGTGAGCTTTATTCTAACACCATGGTGGCAGACTATATCAAAAGACCTGGCTTCCACTTGGTTTGAGAGTTTTCGAGCACATGGTCGTACCAACGTCCCCTCCTGGAGCGCTGCAGCTCTGCATTGTGTCACTGGGTAGGTTATTAACGTGCATTCTTTACTCCAGCGGTTCACATCTGCATGGTAATCTTACCTTCTGTTTAATGAGGGCGCACATCTGTCGTTTCCAGCTGTTCCTCCTTCCAGCCATCTGAGTTTATCTTCTGCTTCTTTTTTAAAATCCCATTACCTTTGATGTCTTTATCTTTCCGTCATCTGAATTTTTGGGCGATCGCTTCAAGCACGATGCCATCTCAAACGGCGTGTCAATCATTAGATGTCAGATGATAATCACAGTTCCCAAAAAAAAAAAACCAAAAGATTCTGATTCCGTATTGTTCCAGCAGTAATTTGGAGTTTGTAAAACAGCCACTTGTGCAAGTTTTCCGTGCCTGTCCTCATCTGCACTGTAGCTGGCAGGGGTCTGCTGGCTGAAACAGGGACAAAAGCCATTTGGCACCACTGGTAGATAATTCATATGGCGCAGTGCTACAGGATTAAACCAAGATCCACTAATGAAATTGAGCACAAGGCCTCTTCAAGGCTATTTTCCAAATGCCCTTGAGCAATCATAGTCACAATTACGACGTGATGGAGAGGAAGCTTGAGCCGTGGCCGCATAAATGCACGCGTTACTTTTTTTTCACGCATCTTCTGAGATTACTGACGCCACTGCGTTCACGATTCCACTTCCATTATGCGGCAATCTACAACGATCTGCCGTTGTCATCACAAGGGCTTTATGGGATGTAGAAGCGTGACTTGGAGGTCAAAGTAAATCTGTTTAGTGAGGATGGGCGATTATGACAACAGTACAACAGAAACCAGCTTCTTCATATGCAGCTTCAAGTTGAGTCAAATTCAATAAAACGTCACTTGGAAAAGGGTGGAGGAACATCCATCACCACTATCATCCCCGCTCCCTAGAGGCACATTGAGGTATTGCAGCTAAGATGTGCTTTTGGTTTTTTTTCAATCTAACTAAAATATTTAAAATCAGGCAGGATTATTTAAAGTAACTGTGCAGCGGTACATCCAATAATAATGCCAATGGACGTTGTGAGTGACTTGGTGGGTTCAGTATTTGTGTGTGTGGCTCTCTCCACAACAACACAGACACAAGTTGGTTCGCTGAAATGGACGTTTATTGCTCGGCTCCCTTGTCTTCAATGTTTGCTTCTCATAACTCCACACTTTGAGAGGCATTTATTTAGCTATATTGTATACTTGAAAACCCAGGCACCATAAAGCAACAGTCATAACCACCGCACAACCCTGCAGCAATATTTAAACATTTTTTTACTTATTTTCGAAAATCTTACACTTGATTCTCATGTAAAAATCTTTTTAATTTTAGTCTTGCATTTTTTTCCCCCCCAATTCAATAAATGGAATAATGTATAATAAAAAGTGCTTGACGGGTAAAACTGGTGTGCAGTTGAGATTCTCTCTCCCTCTTTGTGATATGTTTCACTTTGTATTATAAAAAGTTACTGTTACATTTTTATATCATCCACAGATCTGATTCAATGCTAAGGTGAACAGTTTAAAAATAAATAGAGGTGTTTTAGAAGTATGAGCATAATTCACATTGCACAAAAGCTGTCTCTCACCAAGTCATTTTATTTGGTTAAATACTAGATTTCTAAGTTGCTGACAATATATTATTATCAATGGAGGAAAAAACAAACCAACTTTTCTTTGGTAGTTGAATGCGCTTAACTTTAATTATATTTACTGCAGTGTTAATTTTGACAACAGATTCTGATTTCGTCTTAGTCTTGTGAGTAACAGTCTGAGTTTATTTTATTCTTAATGTCAAAAACATGTCATATAGTACATCTACTATAATAAAACCCATTTGATTGAATTTGAGCACATTTTAGTTCAGAGGGAATCTTCTAATCAATACAGTCCAGAGGTTGTTTCTTTTAGCTTCTCTATCATTCCAAATTTAGCAGAAACACGGTGGTTTATCTGACAGACTTCTCATCCAGAAACACATGTGAGGTTATTTTGTCAGTGTCACTTCAGGTCGGTGGCGTTTTTCCAGTGATTTCTGCTCCACACAGTTTACAGACAGTCTTCTTGTCCTTTTGTCAGATGTGAAGTGTGACCAGATGTCATTGATTGTAGTTTGTGACCTGCTGCGGCTGTGCTGCTGCACTCAGACCAGCTGCACGGCAACACATGTTCTAATGGAAAGTGAAACTGAACGTATCCTGGAATCAAGCTGTGTAACTAAATATAATGTAAGGAATTTAACTGATGTGGAAATGTCCTGCAAAATGTGTAAAGTTTAGAAAGTCTTAAAGGTTTCTGCTGCTTTTATCTAGATAAACCGGCCTTGTTGGATTTGCTCTGATTGGCTGTCTTCACAACTTGTCCCGTGATGAGAGCAGTTCTGATTGGATCTCTTTTCCATTCGTCCCACCCTAACGTGTCTGTCTCGTTTTGATTCGTTGGCTAAAGTGTCAGTTATATTTCATCAGTCTTCATTTTCAGGTCCTACTTTTTATTTAGTTTTTATTAAGTCTTTGTCCGTGAAAAAGGTTAGTTGACTAATATTTTTCGTCATAGTCTCGGGCAACGAAATTAACACTGATTTACTGTGTGTGTAGTACGTTGTAGCTGTCATAGTGTCACACTTAAGCTCTCATCATCATATTGATTATATTCAGTCATGATAACGATATCTTATTCTGTGAGAGATTTATTTTAGCAGTGTGCTGGGACATTTAAACCTCAGGTAACCTCGCCCAGGCAACCTGGCCAGGTTTGATCGGACCACATCCTGGGTCTCAGCAGCATTTGTCCATGGATCTGCTGTCTTGATCTAAAACCACCTTGAGACTTTCTCTGTGGCTTCACTTGCAGACCTGATAGCCTTCCTCTTTGCCTCCCCGGTGAGGAGCAGCAGCTCGAGCACGTTGCAGATTGAACATCGTGCAAATCGTCTGCATCCCACCTCCAGAGGTTCACAGCAGGTTTGCCGGCCTTGCCTCCCGCACTTGTACTTGATACATTTCCTCTCATTGCCCTCGTCCATGCACTGTTCCCAGCGCACCGTGAGGTCCAGAATAAGCAATCTGACACAATGATCGTGTTGGTATTATTCTTGTTGGCGACCTGAGGTGTTTGCAAAGGTCAATCTCCAGCTGCCAATCAGTGGAGGAGGTGATGAGGAAGCCAGCCTTTGCTAAAGGTTGTGAATTAGGATATTCTCCGGTAAGTATCTGGTCATGGCGCCAGCGATAGCATCCGTCACCAATAGCTTTCAGGCAGCTGCTGAGGAGTTGCTCTAAGGATCTCCGGTCTGGATACTGGGGACAAGATGGCGTCTGACAACGTGGAGGTTGGCTTTGACTTGGTAGGATGTTGTAAACAGCCTGGACTAAAAACCTGATGCGATGGATGTCTGCTCTCCAGATGTTGGACCAGGTGAGCTTCCATCGCAGAACATTGTCCCATTTAGTAAAACCTTAAAAGCAAAACCTCTTCTTTTTTTTGCTTTGCCTGCTGAAGCTCTCCCAAAGGGGAAACCTGCCGCACTGTTTGAACACCAACAGATTGAACTGAATACAACATATGACCAGAGTCGGATGACACATCACTTTTTTCGTCTTTCTCAAGAGAACTTTTCTATCACTCTTACACCAGGAATTTTTCATCAAAGAAAAAGTTACAAAAACTACTGTAAACACCTTTATCCTTTAAAATCCTTCACATCCACTTTCCAGCCTGAAGAGTTTTTGTAGTGTAGAACAGCAGCAAGTTGAGAGAAAACAGATATAATTTCTGATTTATAAATCTTTTTTTTTTTTTTTAGCACATTTGAAACAGTCGGGGTCGCACAGCAACACAAAAGCCACACGGAGTGGAGAGTTCAAAGTGTTACGATCCTTTAAAGGCTGCACAGCGGCGTGTACAGTCCAACATAATGAGGGTGCGAGAGCAGCACCGCTCTGTCTCGTTATCTCTGCACGTTAAGTGTCCGCACCTCCACGCCGGGTCTGGAAAGCACAGCCAGACCCTCAGCGGGAAATCTGACTCTCTGGTAAGCGGCTGAAATGCTTGTGAAGTGCTGCGAAGTACTTAGTGGTGGGGATTTCTGTGCTCGGTCAGTTGATCTCTGTGAAAACCCGCTCACCTTACATCATCGGACCATTTCAACACAATCGGAATAACTTGGTTAAAAGGTAGTTAGAAAAGCTTGGCTGGACGGTATTGTCGCTGATTGAATCAGTTGGTAGAGCACGTTGTCCTCCAAGTCCGTGGTTTGATTCCAACCACCATTTGTGCCTGTGTACAATTCAATCAGTCATAAGAAAGATAAAAAAAATTACTAATAAATTCAAGATTATTTAGAATTCTTGATGAAGCCCTTTGTAGCTAAATTTAATTGCAGTTTTAAAACTATAATATTTTTGTGTGTCTCAGTCTGTGAGTTAATATTTATTTTAACTCACAGCGACCTGCACAGGCAAACTCCATTCGATCATTGTGGTGGAAACAGGAAGTAAAGTAAATAAAACTATAGTGACAGACTTTATACTGTGGATGGTTACAAACAAAAAGGCCCATGGGTATTTATTTATGTGAAAAAAAAAATATGATCTCACAATTTCCTGTGAAAAACATGTTCATCCTTAGAAACTGGACAAGTTGAATGGTCAGACTGAGTAATGATCCAACACAGTCTCAGTTTCCACTCTCCACAGGAAATCATGTGTTTGTTGCAGAGGACATTCAAGAGGACATTCAAGGACAAGAGCTATGTCATCCTGAGAGACCCAACAGTTTATCCTTCAGTCCCCGTGAACGGCGATTGTTCCCTCAAGGCATCTCTGACAGATCCTGTTCCACAGAACAGTACAAATGTTGGGTCACAAAAATCTGAACTTTCATTTATTTCACCACAAAAAAAGAAATCAGTCGCAGAATGATACTGGAAATATGTGCCAGTTTGAAGAAACTCACAGTTCCTCTGTGAGCTCCGCTTGCCTCTGATAAAAGGTTAGTTAATTAACAAGTTTTTTTTTATTAAAATCGTAAAAAAAATTACCCTTTCTTTTAAAGTTATTTGGTGTGTCAGAGCAAAACCTCCAAAAGACCAGTATTGTATTAAAACTTCTTATTCGAAAACGTCTTATGCCCTTGTTGCAGATATGACACAATGGGCTCAGAAAACGAGCCTCTCTGTAAAGCCATGCCACGATCAGCGACAGTAAGGACACAGTGCTTCAACAAAACACTCTGCGCACCGCCAGCTGTCAGCTGACTGCTGCGCAAGGCTTTGACTATTCTATCCTCCAGCAATCTTCTCGGCACAATGTAATGTGGCATGCAGAAGGAGAGCCATCTCCATGGTTACCTGCAGCTTGACTATGCCTTTGAGTCACGTTTCATGTCAGGGGAAGACGTACTTGTTAAGTCATCGAGTCCAGTCAAGTGAAGGGGCGTATCATTTGTACGGTATGAAAAAAAAAAAAATACCGAGGTAGCCTCGTAACTTTTGCAAAAAACATTTTGCCCTGACGGATCTGATAAAAGAAGAAAATCACACATTCACCAACATAAAAGTGTGCGGAGAAACGCATCACAGGAGGGGGTCTTTCTTTCATCATATGAATTGATAAAAATACACTCCATAGCGCCATAATTAGCCATTTGCTAACCTCAGAAAGTTAATAATGGTAACATTAATAAAAGAAAACCACAAAGATCCAAATGACATATTTTAAATCGCTTGGTTTTACATCAGCCGAATGTCCAGGACCACTCTTTTGCAGAGGTTTTTTTCATGTCAAAGAAAACTAGAACAACACACATTCTATATTTTGCAGCAGACCTGGGAAATCTCTTTATTCCTTTATGTTAAAGGCTGCTGCTTTTCCATGTTTGTGAGCGTGTGTTCGGTCTCCAGTATTTTTACAAATACCCTGTTTACACCCCCAAAGTAACTAGAAACAGGTGCAAACTGATCAGCAATCCAAATAATGTGGGAAGCTGGAAAATGCACCTGTTGTGGTTCTCCAGCAGAAAGGTCAGGAACAAAAAAAAAGAAATCAGTCAGAGGTTTATCTGACTCTCACAGGGGTACGCCGCGACTCGGCAGACCTCTTTCATTCCTACAGATCTTGGAGACCCCGACGAGTGAAACACAGGTCTGCAAGGGGCAGAGAAATCAGCCGTCTGAGAGCTTCGAGGTGATACTTTGAGGTTAGGGCTGATTCATGAGGTGTGTTTTCCTTCTTTTCTCCACAGCTGGATGGAGGACAGGAGCGACTGGACCTCACTTCAATGATAGGGGCCAATTTCAAAAGGGAGCCGGTCCAGATGTCATCGCTCCTCGTGATGGACGTCTGAGTGATAGGTCAAGTTAGAAAAAGCAGCGAGATTATCTTTGAGATGAAGCACACACACGGTTTTTGTCTTTTCCGCTGCAGAACGGAACCCTCAAACATAACCCTCTTAAAGCGATACTTTACTATCACGTTTTTATTCAGTTTCATTCAGTGACCAGATTTACAGAAAAGCCTCTATAAAGTCCTACTGATAAGATGTGAAGCTTTGTAGGACACACACACACACACACACACGCACACACACACACACGCTTCTGCGCTGCAAGGACAGTTTTGTTTCCTCCAACTCGGTTGTGTGTCGAGAATAGCTGTAAATTCAACTTTGCATCTTCAAGCATTAGCTTTTCTACTTCTACTGTACGATGATAAATGTGCATTCGTGTCGAATACATTTCTACTTCAACCTTTGGAAAACCGTCTATGTTGCCTGTGTATGTATTTAATTATGTATATAAAACAGATTTTCCTGTTTTATCGTAACAAGATAACAAAGATTCCAGAGTCGGTGTTAAACTCTCCGTCTTTGTAATGTTGTATCTATTGAGGGCTTTTATATATTTCCGATAGAGTTGGGCATTTCGAATCGATGAGGGTTTGTGTCTTACAGAAGAAAATACTGAGAAATGTTTCCCGTTTCCACACGTTTGTAAACTATAAACAATGGAATATGTCCAACTTTGTTCACTTTTATACTTTCCTCATGAAATTTATTAACAATAAATTTGACATGACAAAGGTAATTAGTGGGGATGCACCCATACCACTTTTCTGAAGGACGAGTACAAGTACTAATCTTTAGCTTCTTTCCGATACCGAGTACCCAAATGCCATTAAGCCTATTATGCAACGACCTTGAAAGGACATTTCATGCTTTTATCAGCTCACGGATTGACTATTGCAATGCACTTTATGCCGGTGTCTCCCAGTCGGCCCTCAGTCGCCTCGAAATTGGTGCAAAATGCTGCAGCCCGTTTTCTAACAAACACATCCAGACGTCAGCACGCCACCCCGGTAGTCTTCTCCCTTCACTGGCTCCCAGTTTCTTTTAGGATCGATTTTGAGATTTTACTCTTTGTTTTTAAAGCTCTCAACGGCCTTGCCCCTCCTTATTTAGCGGAACTCGTGGCTGTCCGACGCACTGAAAGGGTGCTAAGGTCCACAAACCAGCTGCTACTCCAAGTCCCTAGAGCCAGGTATAAACACTGGGGAGACCGGGCTTTCCCGGTCGCCGCCCCCAGACTCTGGAACAAACTGCCCCCTCACATACGCACCTTAACCGACTCATGCGTCTTCAAATCCAGGCTCAAAAACCTATTTATAATATAGTGACATTTTATCTTACTATATCTTATTTTATTTTGATTCCATTCGATTTTACTCTTGTTGACAGAGTGTATGTTTTTACTGTTGTTCTCTTTTAATTCTTGTCTTTCTCATTTTACTGCCTGTTTCTACTGTGAAGCACTTTGGTCACTTTGAGTACAACACTCAACATAAAGGGCTTTATAAATAAATGTTGATTGATTGATTAATTGATTGATTATGAGCCAAGGCTACGGGTTGCTGTGAACCGCCTCTGCACAATTTATTGGTCGATGCTACGCGCACCTCCTATAGACTTGAAAGCGCCGATAAGCTATTATGTCTACAGTACACATAGGGCAGTGTGTAGCGTCTATCTAGGCATTCTGTAGACTACAGAGCGAGGGACAAAGCTTGTTGTGTGCTGCCACACACTCCAGCTCGCTGCGTCAGTCTGACTTTAATCATGTGCAGCATGCAGCATCGCTGCTGTGTGAGATCCGAAACTCTTTAGCATGTAGCATGTAGCATGGCTCAGAATCAATCCGATTTTTCTGAGCAGATTAATGGTTTTATAAATTCAACATTTAACGATATACAATTGAAATAAAGGTCATCTGCTGCTTAACATTGTGGGACTGCACAAAAACCTAAAATACAGCTTCAGTTTAAGTCTATTGCATGTGAACAGTGGATCTTGGGACAATGGAGGCTGAGAATTTAAAAAAAAACTATTAATAACCAAGCTAAATTTTGAGAAAGTCTCAGAATCCAGGTTAAGCCATCAAAAAATGAAAATGTTTTGGGGAATAAGGGCATTTTGATGTCTACAAACATGATGGTGGTGGTGTGGGGTTGGAAGGGGAAAATGGAGAAAAATAAACAAGTTTAAAACAACAAACAAAAGTGTCATTTTGAATTCATGGGACTCGTAATATTTTATTTCCTGTTACATGTGAGTAAAGTAGATCTGGCGGTGAGGCTGAAACAGTTTTCGAGGTCCCTTGCTGCCAGACAGCATGAGCCTTAAGGTGCCTCCTGGTTAGGTTTACGGAATAATGAAGAAAAGGAATAAGGAGAGTTAAAGTTTGTTTCTTTAGTTCAAAAAAAAAAATGAACAGTGGCGAGGTACAGAAGGGACGATGATCATTATGATCAACGCTCTAATTAGCTTTCACCCGGATGTATCTAATTGTGGCGCTCATAAAGAAGAAAAGATGAATGACAGCCGGAGAGCGTTTGTGATATTTCCCTTCATGTGTTTCCGTATTCTGTGTCTGTATTTGTTTTTGCTTGTGCGACTCGAGGGATTCTGCATTGCCTCTTGAGGTTGTCTGCGAGACTGATTTTTGGGATGCCTCTGATCATAAGGAGCCACTCGGTGCGCCCACTGGCAATCAGTTGATTGACAAAAAGCAAAGAGACAAGCGCAGTGTCTAAATGTCTGTTCCCCCTCTTGAGTTCAAATTTTCTATTAAACCTAATAAAGGAAAAAGAAGGGTGTGATTCACCAGGGCATGTTTTGGACTTGCACTCCATTTTTATTCTGCAGATGCACTCACTGTATTTCTACTGCTGGACCCAGTGGTGTTGAGCTGCTATGAAGGATGAACCACATGTTTTTGCAACAAAAAGGAAAGAAAGAAAAAAAAAAAAAAGGAACTGATTATGAGTTATCCCAAAATATGTGACTCATTTAAAGTCACAGTGACTTTGCCCACTGGCCCAAATAACCTAGAAGTGAAGGGGAGTATTTGTCATTGTTAAGAATAGAAATTCAATCAGTTGGTTTTCTCGTGGGAGTTACTGTCTGGTTCATATTCTTAGGAAATTCCGTTAAAAGACTCAGAAGAAAAATTTAACAAGAATTTATGACGCTGATCTCTAAACTCCGGCCACCAGTTTGCAACCAATTTATTACTGAGGGAGTGGGAAGTAGAGTATTTTGAGACCCTGTCTTTCACCAGCAAAGCTGCATACAGTGTAAAGTGGTACTTAATGCAAAGAAGCCTCTAGCACTAAAAGGTACAAAGTTGTTGTTGGAACTTTGTTGAAGAACTGAAGTTGTACAGTTCTTTTTTTTCTAGGAATTTTGTATCTGTACTTACATTTTCTATTTCAGAAAAAAAAAAATATTATTCTGGGTTCAGAATAAAATCATTCCCTATTGTATTCAAGAGTCCTTTTTAAGTTTAGAGAGGATAAATAATAATGTACAATATAGATGTGATTCTGCTCTGGGAGTTGAACTTAAATGTAGTAGCTCATTGTTCACTTTCAAAATAGCAGTACAATACAAAATAATGAAGGGTTCCAGTTCAGGGTGATGAGAGAAAATGAAAGTCATTAAATGTTATTCTTATCTTATGTTCTTTAGATCTTTTTTCCTTTTGTTGTTTTGAGTTGTTGCTTGTATGTTGCACATATTCTAGGTCATTCATAGAATGTATTCAATAGCCATAATCAATCAACTGGCTTTGTCCAATTCCTTTACTTGGTCATTTAAAGTGAACAGTATTTGTAGGTGTTTCCTTTTTTTTATGCACAGGAGTGCAGTGGTTAGTGCTCTTACCTCACAGCGAGACTGTCATCGGTTCAAATACTGCCTCTGTATTTGAACGGACCTTTCTGTGTGTTGTTTGCATGCTCTTGCTGTGTGTGCGTGTGTTTCCTCGGTTTCCAAAAACATGCATGTGAGGTTAACGGGTGACTCTAAATGACCCTTAAGTGTGAATGTGACAGCGTGTCGTTGTTTGTCTCTGCGTGTTTGTCCTTTGATGGATGTGCAACCCGTCCACTAGGCATCCTGCCCTGGCCCAGCTGGGATTCCCTCCAATGCCCCGTGACCCTGAACAGGATTAAGCCATATAGAAGACAGGTGGATGGATGTATCAAGACCTGAAATCATTCATCCATTCAAATTCTCATAGAACAACATTTTTAACCTCTTTCTAGGAATTTTGTATCTGTACTTACATTTTCTATTTCAGAAAAAAAAGAGACATTTTCAGCATGAATTGGTGAAAGAGATTGTTGTATGCATAATCCATATTTTTTCAGTGATCTCTGTGAAGTTGTGTCCAATACGTGTCCTCGTATCTTTGAGCTACTTATATTGCCACCCTGTCTGTTTACACAACAATGTTTCAAGTGAAAAAACATTGTTTTAGCATTTTTCTTTCAGAGAAGGTTCACAATCCCACAGCAATGTTTTGAAAACGATATTCGTTTACATGGAAGCGGCAGAACGGCAAAACGGTGTAGTTTTCATATTGAGACACTAGTGGGTGCTGTTTGTTTGTCTAACAAAACCACACACACATGCGTGCAGAGAACGATACTCAATAAAGATCAACAGCGGCAAGTACAAGAACATCCGTATGGCCAGACGACGACCTGTGAAGCAGAACCATCCCACCATTGACCAAGAGACGGGCCCTGAGCGTTTCTAAAAAGTCTTGTTGTCACCTGTTTACACACCAACAGAGCCCGACCGTTTTACAAGACTTCCATCTTGGAAGCCATTTTAAAAAAGTTGGCCCGTGAGCAACATGTCATGGACACCAAAAAAAATGTAAGAAAAGTTTAGCGTTTTTACTCAAAACTGTTTTGTAAACAAGCCGTTAGTGAACGTAAACAAAACATATTACATAATACCGCAAACTGACACTTATGGCAAAGTGAAAAACAACAAAATATATTTGTGTGCTTCTATGACAACTGTGCTTGTTTATCTGGTGTCAGAATAAGACATTTTGTGCAGTTCGCAAAAACTACATCAAGGTCCCGCCAATAAACACCAATTAAATAACAACAAAATACGAAATTTTGTCTTCATTGTAACTGGATTTATGGCACCTATTGACGTGTAGCTGAGGCATTAATGTCATCTCCGGCACAGCAGCTACGATTTGCTCCATGTGGGAAATGTGTTTTGAGAGTTTGAATCTTTGACCTCTAACTCTGGGAGTCAGAGCCACTCCATATCTGAGCTCTCTTCAGCTCACACTCTCATCTCAGTTTTTTTTTGTTTTGTTTGTTTTTCCTAGGGTGTCAACAGCTCTGTAACAAACAGCCGATAATCCAGGATTTGTTAAAAGGTGCCCACATAATGCACACTTACTGTCAGCATTTATCAGCCCACCATGAGGGAGCCTTTCAAGCAGATTTGCTGGATGAAGTGGAGGGGGGGGGGGGGGGGGAATAGAAGACGAAAAAAAAAAAAAGAACCAGCCCCACAAACGGCTCAATTTGGCTTTCAGGTTGAATGGCACTTTTCAGAGAGCAGAGGTTTTAATGGGTCATCTGAGGGATGGGCAGCCTTTTAGCAGAGCATTATGTTTCGACATTAAACGCACAGCAGTTGAAATGTGTGACTTGGCATGCAGGTGGCATGGAGAAAGGGATGGCATGCTTTATCAGTCCAACACGGTGATGCAGAATGAAATACATTAGATGGGCTTGCACAGTATTTTGCAGTGGCAACTGCATCCAGAAAATAAATTGTACTGTGTTTGTAATTCCTGGGACTTTTCCAGTGTAACACCCCCACCCCCAACCCCCCAACACCCCACACCCCCAAGGCTCAGTGAAGGAAAAGACAGCCATGTGTAAATCTGTACTATCATTTAATGAATGATAATCAGTTGTGACACTCTGCAGCAGTGACTCCCATTTTGTTTTTCCATGAGCTTTTGATTACCTCTGAGAATAGCTATACGATCTGATCACAGATCTGTAGTGAAGCCAAACGCTGATGGAGACATCCACTCTCACAAAGCCTTCCAAATAAAAACCAATCGTCATTTCCCCAAGTCTCCTTGAGGACCCGTTTTCCACTGAAGCCACTGAAAACAACTTTTTGGAAATGGAGCATCTCAAAAATGCTCTGGTGCTGTGGAGATGGACAAATACAACACCTTCTGGAAACTCTCAGGCCCTGTATTTGTGTCATTGGTGGAAACGCTGCTACTGCGCATGCACACCACGGCCTTGGTAAATAGTTTTTCGGCGACATTAACAATAATGGCCACCTCTAGACTGCCATGACTCCCAGCCCATGTTCTCCTTGGATTTGGTAGTTTCATAGTCGAGTCACAATCCAACTTTACTGTCTATCCATACGAATGTCCCTGTCCTCGCCATTGTTAATGTTTATAGCAGATCGTTCTCTTTGTGCATTTATGTTTGGTTTCATTACAAAAACAAGCAACAGCACCCCCTAGTGGCAGAGCATGAGAATGACCATTTTCAGTGTTTCTGCCGTTAATCATTTTCAAAATGTTGCCATGTAAACACAAAAGTTTTCTGAAATAAAAACGAAAAAACAATGTGTTTTTACTTGAAATTATGTTGTATAAACAGGGCCTTGCATCGGTGGTCTTCAAAGTTTTTACAGTAAAATGTTACTGTAAATGTAAGAAACAAATGTTAAACTCTTCAAACTACAGAAAAGAGCTATTAGATTAATAGATAATGCAGGTTATTTGGAGTCTACAAATCCATTATTCATACGGTACAACATTTAAAAATGTACAGATGTACATTTCAAAACGTAAGAAATATTATTCCGGGTTCAGAATAAAATCATTCCCTATTGTATTCAAGAGTCCTTTTTAAGTATAGAGAGGATAAATAATAATGTACAATATAGATGTGATTCTGCTCTGGGAGTTGAACTTAAATGTAGTAGCTCACTGTTCACTTTCAAAATAGCAGTAAAATACAAAATAATGAAGGGTAATCAATCAACTAGTTTTGTCCAATTCCTTTACTTGGTCATTTAAAGTGAACAGTATTTGTAGGTGTTTCCTTTTTTTTTATGCACAGGAGTGCAGTGGTTAGTGCTCTTACCTCACAGCGAGACTGTCATCGGTTCAAATACTGCCTCTGTATTTGAACCGACCTTTCTGTGTGTTGTTTGCATGCTCTTGCTGTGTGTGCGTGTGTTTCCTCGGTTTCCAAAAACATGCATGTGAGGTTAACGGGTGACTCTAAATGACCCTTAAGTGTGAATGTGACAGCGTGTCGTTGTTTGTCTCTGCGTGTTTGTCCTTTGATGGACGTGCAACCCGTCCACTAGGCATCCTGCCCTGGCCCAGCTGGGATTCCCTCCAATGCCCCGTGACCCTGAACAGGATTAAGCCATATAGAAGACAGGTGGATGGATGTATCAAGACCTGAAATCATTCATCCATTCAAATTCTCATAGAACAAAATGTATAACCTCTTAAGTTGACCAATCTGCACATGCAGGGGCTAACCCAATTATCAA
The DNA here is from genome assembly GCF_963383615.2 of Lipophrys pholis. NCBI lineage: Eukaryota > Metazoa > Chordata > Actinopteri > Blenniiformes > Blenniidae > Lipophrys > Lipophrys pholis. Next base: position 16,321,724 of record NC_137641.1, on the reverse strand, counting down.
CGAACATTTAAAAAGTTAAAACGCCGCCTCGGAGCTGACAGCTTTGAGTGATGCGTTCGTGTGCATCACGTAAGTGCGCCCTCCGACATGTTAACAAGCTGCGGGCTTTTCCCCCTCTATGTTTACCCCCCAAAAATAAAAAATTAATCTTCCTGGTTCAGAGCTACTATGAGCAGGACAAACCTTTAGGGGGCAGTATAACAAGAAGCATGAAGTCATGCTAGCCAATCAGAGTCCTGGAAAAAAATAATGACGTCACAAATGGCATGAGTTAGTTTGGGTTCTTCCAGTGAAACAGTTTGTTTGTTTGGACCGATATACAAGCGGAGCTCCTCCTAAATGTGTAAGAATATAAAACAAATGAAGTACAAGAGCAAGCAGCTTTCATTGTATCCATTTTCATCACAGAGTTCAAGCTGTAAACACGGGCCGCACACTGATGACAAGGACGATGTAAATCTCCATCTACTCCTCTGAGACACTGAGTTTTTCTAAACCTCGACTATGGTGGAAGTTTTCAGGAATCATAATTCGTGGTGGCTCACATTGCGTGTATGTGTGAATGCAAGGCCTAAACGCAGAGGAATATCAGTTTTTGTAAAAACGCGGCTACGCGGAAACGTGGCCTGAAACCCAAATCGCTCCCAGCGGGTGGATTGAGCACCTTGCATGGTAGCCGCCTCCATTGATGTGCGAATATGTGTGTGAATGGGTGAATGCGATTAACAGTGTAAAGCACTTTGGGGACTGCTCAAGCAGTGAAAAAGAGCTAAGTCAAATCCATTAACTGCATCATGATTTACGTTTTGTTTCCTGTGTTCTTTTCTCAGAGTTCGTCTCTGGTTTCAGGCTCCTTGACTTCCCCTCCTCCCGCCTGATTGCTGTGGCCCACCCTGATGTCTTTCACCTGTGACTGAGTGTGTGATTGTCTTCACCTGGTGACAGCTGGGTGTTTAACCTGCGTCCTCTGTGTGTTTCTGGCTGTTCATCCCTCTGTTTTTGTTATGGGTTACTGTGTTTCTCTGTTGCCATGTTTTGGACTTTCCAGCATCTCATGGTTTTTTGGTCATTTGGATTTTTGCTCGTTGGGAATGAAGACGAGCATTTATTCTACCAATAACAGTGTCTGGTGACCTGAGTCCCCCTCTGAATCAAACATTACAGTAAACATTGTCTACAGCAAGCCAGGGCGTGAAGAACAACGGCTGTTTTTCGTCAGACGTTAAGGAAAGATAACACTTATTTTTTTAAAGTTTCAATTCAATATTATCCCATCATTATTTCAAATGCACCTTTGTGTGTAAAAAGCAATGTGCAATTATATGTGATTAAAATGACCCTTAATAGGCATTCCCGATATTGTCAAACCAAAGAAAAATCAAAACAAAACAATCAATACATGTAATTAGTGGGAGGAAAAAAACGACAGTTTTTCTCTGCTGTGCTTCAGCTCCTTCTCTTTATCGCTGTCTCTCTCTCTCTCTCTCTCTCTCTCTCTCTCTCTCTCTCTCTCTCTCTCTCTCTCTCTCTCTCTCTCTCTCTCTCTCACAGAATGCTTCTCGCTGCCCCCCCTGAGAGTTCACTGCTCTTGCTGTTTTAACCTAGACCCCGGGTTGTCCGTGCCGTGTTCGCCGGGTGTCACTCAGGGAACTGTTTGTTTGCCAGTCATCGCTCACTGCCCCGCTCCTGTCCCCGCTCGGCTCCCCTGCAGCCAACAAACGGCTGGAGTGCTTTCCCCATCACGAGCCCGTCTGCACAGGCCACTTCCCCTCTCGTAGCAGCTGGTAATTTACTCCAGACAAGGCATCTCTGCTCCTATCAGCAAGATATGTCTTTATCCCCCCACCCTCCACTATCCACCCATCACCAGCAGCAGCAGCAGCCCACCCTGCCTTCCTCTTCTTCCTCTCCCTCCTCTTCTTCTTCTTCAGCAACTCCACACACTGCATACAACATGACTCACCGCAAGGTGTTATCAGTGTTAATGCTGCAGCAAATAAAGCCATCTATCTTCACTTGACTAGCAGACTGTAATTAAAAGTCAACATCAGGCATTGCTTCTGCTTTACAAACACATACAGTTACATTACTTTAAAATGATAATGACATAATGTTCAGGCACAGTCAAGACTTGAGCTCGATGCAACGGCTTCGAAAAGAGGGCAAAAACGCAGACTGCGAGCGCATGCTGTCACATTGACGTGCTTCAACAAACTCAACAAAGCGGCGCTCACACTCTTCAACCCCCCCCCCCCCCCCCCCCCCCCCCCTCCTATTCTCTTTGTGTCATTACCCCAGCACCACTCCTCCATAGCTTTCCTTGCATCAAATTGCTTTTGAACCTTGGTTGCGAGAAAGAAAAACACAATCCTATCAAATGGCTTTTTTTTCCTAGTCTGAGTCTTTAAACATATTATTTTACGTAGAGAAGGGAGAAAATCAAGCCATACAGTGAGCGCATTGTAACTTGTTTCCCACCGAGTGTCCTTGAAAGAAAAAGAAAAAAAAATCAAGTTTTCACATTAAAACAAATAATATAGAAATGTAGCGCAGAGATGCCAAACTGACTTTAAAGTAAACACCAGTTTGAGCTCAATTTGGCTGGCACATTGAATTTTAGTATACAAACCTATTAACACGGACAACTCCAAAGTTCACCTTTGGTTTTATTGCAGAAAAACCCTGAAAATGTTCACTAATGCATTTAAAGTGTCTGAACATTTTTTTTTTTATAAAGCAGCAAAGATCAGTTTGAAATCCTGCTTGAGCCAGATGTTTTTGTGTGGCATGGTCCTGATGTAGGTGCGTGTATTTCTGCCAGATTGTCCTCTTACCATCCAAAAGCATGCCTGTGAGGTTAGCGGGCCGTTTACACGGCAACGAATTTAGGTGGAAATGCAAAACTTTTATTGCGTTTTGGGTGTCCGTTTTCATGACAGTGGAGCCACTGACAATGCAACTGTCTCCCAACTCCCAAGGTGGAACTTTTTGAAAGTGTCTGGGCTCCATCAGCGTCATGTAAATGGACAAAAAACACTTTCGGAAAAGCTTGGGGCCTGTCTCCTTGGAGACGGCTCCTGCTCCTGCACGTGTGCACCACGGCCGTAAGAAATAGTTCTTCTTGCACATGTGCGAGGAGATGGACAATAACAACAATGGCGGCCTCCAGAGTGACATAACTTCCAGTCCATATTCTACTGGGAGTTCAATTCAGACAACTTGATTCATCCCTCAAAGGGCAATTCATTTGGAGCTTCTCAGTGTACATTTACATTCCTGCATGTATTCAGTCGATCAAAAATAAATAGTCAATAATCAAATCATCAATCTGTCAAGGATACCATTAAGCATGAGGCAGAAGGAGGTGTCAGAAGAGCAAGATAAAACGAGATAAGATGAAGATAAAGCACATGAGATAAAAAACAAAGCAGTATAAAAACGGTAATAAAAACAATAAATAAATAATATCCTCTAAATAAATTCACTCAAAGGTCAAATTAGAGACTTTTCTCAAAAGAAAATCCAAAATGATGAGTTTTAACTTTGTTGTGCAAACGAGGCCTCACTGGTGACCTCATCCCAGATGTACCCTAACCCTTTGTCCATACTTTAACTGGGACCAGTTTAGGATTGGATAAAGCTGCAGAACTCAAATAAACTGATGGATGAATGGATCCTTCCAGTGACTCTCAGGCTTTCTGCAGCCTTTAACGTGGGTGTTTCACAAAGACACGATCATGGTAATTCACTGCTTGCATCACTGATCTCATGACTACAAACATTTTTGACATCTGCTGTTGAGCTCTGGGTTTGACCTGTGACCTATGACCTGTGCGCTTAGTGAAACCTTATTGGACAAATTAGGAACAGCAGTTATTTTAATTGTGAAAAAATACATTGATGCAATTTTTCAATCATATGTGCAGTATTCCTGGTATTGCATGCTGCAAACTTTATTCATGTTTTTTTGATTGACACGCCACCACAAACCCACTGTGATGTGGCCAAAATGTGGATTTTAGGTTTTAATTCAAAGTGGTTTCAAACATCCAGTATTGGATGATCTTTTGTGGCTCTTCTATTTTCAAAGGCTCAAACGTAATTGTACGATTGACTGGTGAGTGGTTTCATGGCCAGGCGTGACCTGTTCTCTCATTATTCCTTGACAAGCAGGATGGGCTCCCACAGAGCGCAGACCTCCCCAAAGGCCAAACAGTCCACTCCTTTATGATATGCTAATCTGCCACTAGATCCACTGTTGGTGTCCACAAGAAATTAAATGTCAGAATACAGCCGTACAAAGCTGGTGCCTAAACTGCTGCTACATAAATGTGGATAAACATAAAACGGTGTCGACTTAGTGTTGGTTATCTTTTGCAATTAGGCTTCGGGGCATTCTAATTTATGTCATTTTAAAATGTATGAATTTCAGGACACCAGATGCCCTGTCGTTTAATGTTAATGGAGGTGAGGAAAGATGTGTGGATTCATTCACATGTGTAAAAAAAAAATGTCTTGGTTCATCTACAGCCTTTTGAGTTACTCTTTACCAAGCCACATATACATCATATATATAATCATACAAATTGCTTTGGAGAAGAAGATTTTGCCAGATGCCAATAACTCTGGAAAAGAAGCTTAAAGTGATGCTTTTGTCTTCTTTCTTTTGTAATGAAACCACACACACATGCGCACATAGAAAATTGTGCTATAAACATTAACAATGGGAGTACACGGACATTCGTATGGACAATGAAGTTGGATTGTTATTACGGCGACTCTCAACTATAAAACTATCACGTCCCTGGAGAATATTGGTCTGGGAGTCGTGACACTCAGGAGGCTGCCATTGTTGTTTTTGTGCATCTACGTACTCATGTGCAGAAGAATTTACTATGGCTGTGGCGCACAAGTTTTATTTCCTTCCATTCATACAGAGCCAAAGACAGAGCATTTTCAAAACATTCTACTGACAAGCACTGTACAAAACACTTGAAAAGGTGTAAACGGGGCCTCAATTTGGATTCACCTTGAAGAACTTTGTGTGTGGGGTTTGCATATTCTCTGCATTGCATATGTCCCCCCTCCTCAGTCATCCAAGAGCTTGTGTATAAGGTGAATTGGTGACTAAAAGCTTCCTCTGGGTGAATGTGAATGTGTGATTGTCTGTCTCTTTCTGTGATGGACTGATCCAGAGCGTACTCTGCCTTCTCCAACCATCAGCTTGGATCTGTTCCAGCCAAATGTATGGATTTCAGTAAGCCAAGTGCCCACTCTTGCATTGTTGTTGGAGGTGAAAAGCAATTTGTAGATCTATTCTATGAATCGCATCCAGCCCAAAATATAATAGGCTCATCCAAGGCCTTTGCTCCACCCTTTATCCAACCTACATTTATTGGTTTAAAAAAGAAAAGTACAACAAAACACATTGAACACAACTTGTTTGCCAAAGGATGAAAGGCCAGAGACACTAAAGAAGATAGATATGTATTGTGAAATGCTGCTAAAACATTTTTTTGCATGCTGTTACAGCCAAGTGAAATTAAACCATACAATATGACGGTCATAAAAAGGAAATATAATAGTTCCCTCAAGGGGCTTCAGAAAACAAGGTGGCAGATGTGCATCAGTCTGGTAAGCAACCTAAAAAGACCTGTCATTTGGTAGATATCATTCCTCTGAAAGGAAAAAGCATTCTGTAAGTTACTCAAATGATGCCCGCCAGAAAATAACAATAAAAACCTGTTTGAATAAAAATGGAAATAATCATCCATTCTCCGCCATAAATCCATCCACCAACATCCACCACTCAGCAGTCGGGGGTCAAAGTGCACCGGATTGCACAAATATGACCGAGGGATGCATCGATACCAGTATCAGCACCGAGTACTCGTAGTCATGAAAGATGCTCGCTGCCACCCGGCGAGTATTATGTGACGTCATCTGTTAGCAGCAGGTACGCAAGAGGGGATAAGCGATGTCGTCAGTTCATCATAATGAAAATGACAAAAATAAGGCAGATAGTAAATTATGTTCTTCCAAAATATCAAGAGGCGAAAGATTCAACACCAGCAACATAAACTAAAGAGCGCCATCAGGCTAAAACCGCTGGTCCAAATGTCTCTGGTGATTAACTGCTCAGTGGATCCAGGAGTCCTGCTACATGTTACATGCTAAATGCTCAAGTGTTTTGGGACTCACACACCAGCGATGCTACATGCTAAACAGGATTAAAGTATGACTGATACACTCATTAACAGCCAGCTGGAGTGTGCCAATAGGGCAGTGCGTAGCGTCGACATAGGGCCTGTGCAGAGGGGATTTGGGGACCTTTGCATACCATTTACGTACGGACTGCAAATTAGGCTTAATGGCATTTAACGAGAACTCCTATCGAAGGTATCGGCAAGTCGCTTAAGGTTACTACTCTTACTTGTACTCATGCTTTAAAATAGTGGTATCAGTGCATTCTTTAATTGGCATTTGTGGAAGGCATCGTGATGAAATCTGGCATGATCATTTCAAAAAATCTGAAATCTCATCAAAAGGATGAGCGCTTCTGAAGTTGAGCTGATACAGACGGACGGCTGTCGATTAGGACCTTAATGTCTTGTGTGGTATGCTTAGTTTGTTTCGGTCACATCTTGTCCTTCTCTTCATCTCTGGACTCTTTTAGCAGCAGCTGTCTCTTGCCAGAAGGTCTCTTGCTTCTTCCTGAAGTCTTCTCTCAGCTGGTGAGCTGGAGGTTGGTTTTTCTGTGAGTCAATATTCTCCTTGAAGACCATCTTATTGATCCAGGCCGCTGGTGGTTGCGTCTTCTTTTTCTTTCATGAAGATGAGACTTTTGTTAACTATCTGCTTAGCTGCCATCTGTGGAGCCGCCTTCTTTTCTTGATTGCGTTGACAAAATGCTTTGTCAGCATGTTGACCTGCTTTTGTTTCTGCTGGAGCTTGGATTCCATAAGTTGGTGTTTGGCCTCCAAAGCTCTCAGCTGCCTTTCTTTTTCTTAAAGCTTCTTCTCCTTTTCGCCTTCGAACTGCAGTTTCAGGTCCACATACTCGGCGTCCTGCTGCTTGGAAACGTTGCGGTAATAATTCAGGGCCTTCAGCAGAGGCCGACTTCTTAAGGGTTCACTTCTTTGGAGGTCCTTTGAGTTGTTGTGTTGCCCCTTTCTCTTTGCTGAGATCTGTTGCCCTGTGGGACAATGGAGACTCCAACTGTCTGGGTGGAACTGGACTCGGAACTGAAATCCCAATCACAAAATTAGCGTCTGAAAAATATTGTAAGAATTAAAGGATTTCTGACAATAGAAGACTCAAAGAATCTTGTTCATACAGTAATTCTCAGTCGGCTGGATTATTGCAACAGTGTGTTTAAAGGTGTTTGTATAAAATCTGTCTGCCTGTGTGTCAAAGGATTAACTTCAAAATCTTGCTTTGTCGATGTATTTCTGGCTTGATGAGTGATCTTCTGCAATCGAGGTCAATGAAAGAATGAGTATTTTGAACAATCAAATGCGTATAGAACCTCATAATTAAATGTTATTTTTCAAAGTCTTCAAATGACCTGATCACGCTTTATGTTCCTTTTACTCTGACGCTCATCAAAGAAGGAAGATCAAGAAATGGATTTTTCGCAAGGTGGACAACTTGATTCCAGAATTTATTTGGGGAAAAGAAGCCACCGACAGTATTGGTATTGGACCTCAAGTTGATACCCAGTTATACTTTATTCATTTGCTTATTTATTTAAAAGTTTCTGTATTTGTGTCCAACAGAATGAACCACATCATCTTTAACCAAAATTAAAAGAAAGTGTTTAGGTTTATTGCAACAACACATTGATTCTAATTGGGGTCATTTTTGATTTTTATTTACCATGTTAAATTCTTTCAAATGGCTTAATAAGTATTTTAGCTTCAAGGAACTCTGAAAAGGGGGTGCAGTTGAGGTGCATCGAACATATATGTTTCTCATGTGGTTTTAAACTGTGACTGAGGTTTTACATTTTCAAGGTGTTTTTTTCCCAGTTTCATCAACCTCTGGTAATCCCCCGAGCTTCCCTCCATCTTTGTTATAAAACAATTCATTCTTTCTCATGAGAACGAAATACCACAGACACACGTTTGTATTTCCGAATGTGTGCAATAAAACAATAAAAGACATTTCATCTGTTTGCAGCATTTTTGGACCTGTTACAATACAACATTCCAAGTTATCATCAAGTTACCGTCTGTGAATGCAAATGACTTCCGTCAGGGAAACATTGGAGTTTTTATTTTATATCAGTATACATTCCCCATTAAAGACTGAGACTGACAGAAAAACAAAATAGTTCATGCATTTGTTCCTTCTCAAACAGAACTACTGTAATTTTCGATTAATTGAATGTCTCAAACTCTCTGCAAAGCCGTCAACTGATCTAGAATACTTGCCAGAGTACCGACAGGAGCGAGCAAAATCATATCTCTCCCATATTAACTCTTTTTTATTAGCTCCCTGTAAAACTAAAGAATATAATTTAATATCCTTCTCTTTACATGCAAAGCCCCTTGACCACGCTCAATCACAGCTTAAAGACCTCATAGTATTATAACATCCCACAAGAACACTTTGCTCTATGACTCCTGGCTTACTTGAGGTTCCTAAAGTTTCCCTAAAGTCTGTATGAGAGACAAAGCTTTCAGCCAACATATTCCTCTCTTATTCAGGCAGTTCTTGATTTCATTCCAGGAGGCTATCACTCTCTCTACTTTAGGGTTGAGAGTTCAAACTTTTCTGTTTGACAAAGCTTATCGTGAGGACTGGCTGAAGGTGACCCTTAACCATTTCTTAATCATGCCACGGTGGGTGAAGGCTGCTGGGTACCTCTCAAGAGGCTTCAGTCTCTCAAGGATTTTCAGTCCTGCACCTTTCAGTGGGCAACTCTCTCTCTAGAGCTAAGTATTTCTGATCTGGCGCCACTCACGTGTTGATCTTACCATCTCTTCTCATCCCATCAACACCCACTCCTGGTTTGGTTGGACGTTTGTTTCGGCTAAAGCCTTGGTGGGACTTCTTATTTAAGAAATTGTCAAAAGCTTCACCTTACCAAGTGAAAAGACTCTCAGAGAAACTGTAGTAAGAATATAGTAATTTGCTCTCATAAGAATACAATTCAATTGAACAATGACAGCAGTTTTGAGATTCTTTATTATTAATGAATTATGTTCTGTCAAAATATCAAGAGGAGGCAACAGCTAGTTCGTACAACACCAGAAACTTAACAACCAGAGACATTTAGACCAGCAGAGTTAGTCCGATGTCGCTCAGTAGTTTAACTGTTCAGTGGATCCAGGAGGATTTTACTCCGAGCTCCTTGCTACATGTTTCACGGCTCGCACACCAGCAATGCCACATACTAAACATCATTAAAGTATGACTGATAAGGGCCATAGGTTGGTACTTGTCCTTTATGTTATTAGTATTTACTAGCCTGCATTACTTATCAATGGTATGACAAATTAGCTGAGCTGTCAGAAGTGTCTCTGTCAGTTTAATGATGGAAGAACTAAGTAAGGTCATCTTGAGTTACATGCGAATGCTTATGAGGATCCGTGAGTGGAATAGAGAGACAGCCGCTGTAACAGGCCGATGCTAAGTATGTGAAAATTGCATGTCTGATTTTGACTGAGGTAATTAGTCGCTGATGCTAACTCATAGGGTTATTGCTTGCAGGGATTTCCTCCGGGTCATTTTTTTGTGGTGAAAATGCCTAAATGCATGCTGTCAGGTCTGGTCAGCAAAATCTGCTGAACCCGGGACGGATCCAGCATTGGCCCGTCTCTTTGTTCTAACATCTGTGCTCAGATGGTTTGTTTAGCCAATTACTGCACAGCTGAGAGAGACACATTCAACCTTGTGAATTTTCTTGTGCAGGAAACCAGATAAGGTTAGAATTCTGCACAGAATGGTCTTCATTTTCATTAATTTCTCCATCGCGGGCCCATGGCCAGTATTGTTGCTCATTTTGGCATTTCTTCCTCTTGTGAGGTTTAATTTTTCTTCGTGTGTTTGGACAGGATTATCTAATAAAATATGTAATGATTATAAATGAGAGATCACTGATAAACAAATATGGCACAATGGCACATTTTGCCAATATAGTGACGGACATTAGTCATTTCACAGTATATTGGACAGATTGGCGCTCGCTTACACCTTCCTGGATTTGTCAGAACAGAGCACCTTTTCTGTGTGCGTTATGTGTACTTACCTCACCTTTATGCAGTGCCACATAACTTTGAAGCTGGCTGCAGTAATCATTCCCTCAGGACTGAGAGAAACCACACTCCAGAACAGCTTTGGCATGTGACTTGCATCAACCACCCAGAGGATGAGGAAAACTTGTGGTTGGACAGCTTTGTTAAGTCTTACTGCTTCGCCTTGCCCTGTTTTGTATTCTCTACTCATGGGTTGCCATGAAGCAATAAGTCCCACGGGATGTCTGACTTTATTTGGGTGCAAGGTGTTAAGTATCTTGCGTTTGTGTCTCACTTTAACTCTTTCCATTTCTCTAAGACCCAGAAAAGCCAGAAATGGACTGTGAAGGTCGCCCCAACAACCTCGGAATCTCTCTTCGGATGCCAGGATTTCTGGTGCCTTTCTGATCAAGATGTGGCAACACTTCAAATTGTGTGATTGACTTTTACATGATTCATATTCAAATGGATTTGACCTTTCTATGCAGGTGCTTGGCTCAGAGCGCAGGCATTTGGTAAATCCTCTGCATTATTAACTAAAACTTGTATGCTGTACCTTAAATTGGGTACATTCAATCCAGGGCACAACAACATCTCACAGGGTGTTGTCATAAATGATAGAAATGTCTATGTGCATCCAGGCACAAACAGCCATACGGCAGCTAATCACTTATTTACACTCAGTACTTCTCAAGGGCATCTAGTTCCAGACACTCGATCCCATAGTGCCCAGGAGTGGTTATTTTTGTGGAGCTCGTCAAGTGGCTTTTAGGAAAGAGGTGCCAAAGAAGTTACCACTGTGTAACTTGGACTCGAGTGTTCCTGATGGTTTCTGATCCTCTGACATTAACGTTTCCGAAGAAACCGAATGTTGGGTGTTCAGTTGCTCAAAGAAAACTTGAGCTGAGTTCAAAGTATCGTCTGAAAGGTTGGTTTTACAGCTCCGGTAATGTGCTGCTGTAATAGTAATAAGGCACTTCACGCTTGCAAAATTAGTGAAAGTAGTAAAGGTTATTGAAGGTCATTTCCAACCAATACTGACAAAGGGTCTTTTGACTGATGGGGTTGATTGTCCTGAACTGTAACGCTTATCCACCTGGGCCCGATTGTTCAAAACTCGGTTATCGTTAACCAGCCATTAACTTTAACAGCACTGTTATCTTGTTCAAAACTCGGTTAACTTTAACTGGGTGTTATCTTGACGATAAAGTTATCGCCCCTAACTTTTTAACAGTGTGCTTAACTCTCACCATGGCGTTCACAGGCAACGCTGTGTTCATGATGCCAATTCAGCAAAGGAAGGATAGGGTGTACCATGGACTTAACTTTGATGTAAGTCAATCCTCTAATGAAGAGTTACAACTCTACGGAGCCCTGGAGTGGCCATAGAGAAAAAAATAATAAGGCGTGGGAATGAGCTAATAAGTCGTAACTTCAAATTAATAACGCGAGACGAGTTACTATCTTGTTCTCTTGTACTATATTTTTTCATCAATGTCACCTCCATCCCCCTCATATTTGCTCTTATGGACGCTTTGAGATCAAATGATGCGGACCACATAAGACATTGGTGTTTTCTAACTAAACCATGTGAATTACAGACATGTAAAACTCATCTTGGTCCAAAAAGAGAAGATGTAATTCTCAGCAGCTCCGAATCACGTATTCCCTCTTTACCATAAATTAATGAGCTTGGGGTATATTTTTTAACATTTCGGCATTGCACTGGGAATTTCTGCTCCTTTCACTTTATTTCTGAATGCGTCTGAACCACAAGCTTCAACATCGGGGAGGATATATAATTTTGCTTGTAAATTAAAATAAGTTAAATGTGATCACTTTGATTCTGATGACATTGAAAGGCTTTTAAACCTCGCAGTGATATCGTAATTCTTTCTAAAACAACCTGGTTAAAAAAACCAAAACACAATTTCTTTGTTCCATTATATGGAGGTATAATTTGCATGAAAATACATTTGCCAGAGGAGTGAAGTCTAAATGAAGTCATTATGACTAGAGCGATTTAAAGTGCAGTCATTATAGACACAATGATAGTTGTAGAACTGAAGACGCACCAATAGCCTGCTTATGTAGAACCACTGGCTTGTGATTATCCAGTATCCTGAAGCCAAATAGATATATTAGGTTGTTTGTCCTTGGATGCAAAGAAATAACATCATTTATAGGACAAATCTACCCACTGCCTTGAGATTTAATTTGTATGAGAAGTAAAGGAGGCCTTTGTGAGGCTTTTTTCTCCCGGCAATAAATCTGCAAGTCTTCATTGCACACATTGAATAATCTATCTCATTTGTAAATCTTTGGATTTGTGGATCTACAAAAAATTCAGACTTGTCTGATTAACTTGAAAATGTGTTTGCATTTCTTGACTTATGCACAATGCTGACAGCTCTGCTAATGTATCACAGCAGTAAACCGTCATGCACACTATCAAGGCATGCCAAATAAGAGGGATGATTAAGTATGTTTTCCAAACAAGTAGTCATTCTTGCTTGAGTAACGACAAACATCTGCTACTTTTCAAAGAAATAGCTCATTTTCAGTAACTTGTCCAACACTTTCAACAAGCTTCAAAGGTCCTGTTTACAATACAGCCTTTTCAAGTGAAAACGCAAAACCTTCGTGGCAACAATGCTCGGAGCCGCTGAAAACGCAACTTTTTGAAAGCTGCTCCCAAGGTGGAACTCGGGAAGGCTCCAGCATTGTCATTGTGCAGAAAATCACAATTTCTGGAAACGCTCGGGTTTTGACTCCTTCCTTGTAGGCAATGGAAATGCTGCTACTGTGCACTTGCACCATCGCCATAGTTCTCCTGCACATGATCAAAAACAATAACAATGGCCGCCTCCAGAGTGTCACGAGACCAAGTCCATACTTGTTGGTGTTTTTTTTATAGTTGAGTTCAGTTTATTGAGTTGTAATAGCAATCCAACTTTGTCGTCTGCCCATACGAATATCTGTGTACTTGCCATTGTTAATGTTTATAGCGTCTTGTTCTCTGTGCGCATGTGTTTGTGGTTTTCAGCACAAAAACAAGCACCACCCACGAGTTGTCCTAAATGAAAACTACATTTTCTGTGTTGATGCCGTTGCCTTGTGAATGGACATCGTTTTCAAAATGATGATGTGTAAACGTGAAACCTTTCTGAAATAAAAATTAAAAAACAATGTGTTTTCATTTGAAACGTTGTCGTGTAAATGGGGCTTAACTCTCCAGTTGGTGGCTACATAACAAATGTAGCAGAACAGAAATTCATCTGATCCACAAACCTACAAAGGAATCTGTACTTTCGAAACAAAGACAACTTCCCATCAACATTTAAGTTGCATTTTCAGCCTTCTGAGGTGATAAAGTCAGAATTTATTACAAAGTGACTGTTGGTTTTGTTGTGACTTCACATCATCAAACCATTTGCTCATTTTCCACATAAACATGTTTCTACAAACAAACAGATGAGGGCATTTCAAGGTACCTGTGTGAGGGCCTTTGTGAGATCTGACTCTGAGCACAACAGGGGGTCTTTGTCCATGACAAAGAGCTATTGTGTAGGAGCTTTAGTCAGGTTCTTTATTTATTCAGTATGAGATACATTTACCTTTTATGCTCTTTTAACTTTGAGATGTGATGCCAGAGTATATTATGCATCAAAGGTTAGGACTAATTTTAAATGCTAACATGCTAATTTGGCCTGACATTATTTTCTACAAATAGTCTGGGCCTGAAGCTTGCATACTGGAGTGGAAAATCTGAAGTCCCCTATATACTGAAACATCGTCACCGGGAAGCAACGGAAATTCTACAACACATACCAGCAATATGACTTTATTCTTACTGTATATATGGCGAAATCTCATGACTGGCCTTTATGTTTTTGCTTAAAAGAAAATAAAAAACTACTTCTATTAATGGAGATGACTTTGAACACATGTAGGTATACATTTCCATTATGGCTCCATATTCAACCATGATGGGAATTCTATTTACTGTCTGTGGCTCTAATAACAATCCATCAGATAACCGAGAAGATAAAACAGCACTGCACACAACCAATGGTGTTTCATGGAAAAGCTTTCTATCTTAGTTTGTTTCAAGCTGCGAGTGTATTGACGAATGTAGATGTAGCAGCGATACTGCTTCGGATTAATGACAACAGCGAGGAACACATGTAGGGTTTGAAAAGACTTCAATTCAGCGGCTTGTGTCTATCTTTGCTATCGGTGCGGTAATTGAACGGTGATGTTTTTCATATCCAACCTTTTATGTAATTTATAGCTTCTCTTCGCGTTGTTGACGGGCGCAAATTTGTTCGACTGCGACTCTCCTCGGCAAACACTGGCTTCAGTTTCATCACAGCAGCTCCTTCTTAGGATGTCGGTAATTTTATGTGTTTCATTTATTATGTTTGTCTGCGCTTCAGCTTAATATAGTTAGGAAAGTTGGAAGGACTTGACAGGCAATGTCTATATTGTACATGTGCTTTATTTAACAACAACAATCCTTTCAGTAGTAACAAGTAACAAGTATTTACCATCAGAAAATCAGCCCCACAGTAACAATCACTTCAGTTGGCTTAATTGCGAGGTTGTTTTTATGTTAGAGAGCTGCAGAGCTGCTGTCTCTCAATCCTGTTAGCTACGTTGATTCTAAGGTCCCCTTTACAAGACAATGTTCCAAGTGAAAATGCGTTTTGAAAACGATGGAGTTTTCATGTTTGGTCTCTAATTGGATCTGCAGGTTGTAATGAAACCACAAACACACGCACACAAAGAGGGCTTTTCCACCAAAAAGAAACCAGTAGTTAGTTCAGGGCCGGTGCCAGAGCCAGTTCTTAAATGAGCACCGCCAAAGAACCGGTTCTTTTTCCGCCGTTAATGGAACCAAGTGGGAGTCAAGTCATTGCGTCACTCCAAGACGTGATACGTCACTGATTTCACTGATTTCACCGATTTCGCGCTGACAGCGCTCATACAGGTCCAAGAAGACGGACTGTATTCATCGGTTTAGTCCGAGTCGCTCCTTCTAGTTTGGCCTGAATCTCAGAGGCAGACCAAAGAGCCAGAAAACATTCCGTCTCCTCGTATCTCTATTGTTGGTTTTTCACGTCCGTCTTGCTTTAGTCCAGAGCCTCGGAGTGGCCATTGAGGGGAAAAACAAATAACGCGTGTGTGAATTTGGGGCTTGTTTTTTTAACATTTTGGCATTACATTGTGAATTTCTGCGCCTTTCACTTTATTTCTGGACGTGTCTGAATCAAATGCTTCAACATCGGAGAATAATGGAGGTTTACAGTGATAGAACGCAGCTCTAAAAGCTGTTTCCAATGGCAACCTACGTAAACACACTGATTTAAGTTCTCTTTCACATGAAGCCGTTAAAAGGCTCATTTTATGCCTATAGAATCCAAGCTTTCATTTACAGTAGTATGTAGTTTGTTTTTTAGTTGCTGATGAACCAAAAGTATTCATTATAAAGAAGTTCTGTGGGTTCAAAAATAATATTGGAGCGTCTCGGAGCGGAGCGGAGCAGCCTCACACTGCATTGCGCAGTAAATGACAATGGAAAACTGCTTCTAAATTATATCCGATGTAGCTGAATGACCGTAGAGGAGCTCTGCAGCGCTCTCGAGAGCCGCGACTCCGTGACCGCGGATTAAATAATCCCGTTCCCTCGTATTATTAACTTCAGGGAGCAATTTATTATATCGTTCCCCCGCGTTATTTAAATTTTTTTCTCTATAACCACTCTGAACTTAGAACTGGTGCTAAGTCTGGCCCTGGCTACGAACTAGCCCCTGGTTCTTTCCGGTGGAAAAGCCCCCAAAGAACAGTACACTAAACAATAATAATAATAGTAGTTTATGGTACTTGGATCGAGTCAGTCTCAAAATGTTCCACCATTGGAGGCATTTTCAAAAGTTTTGTTTTCAGTGTCACTGTTGTCAGCCAAAAAAAGAACGATGACTTTCCCTTTTCTCTTGAACAAGTTTTAGCATTTGCATTACTGCATTACTGAATGCATCAGGCTTCTGATTTACCATAATACGTCAAAGCAACAGTCATAATAATACAGTTACCTGCAATTACTACTTCTTTTTGTTGTAAAGCATATTCATTCCCTTTTGATGAAGTAACTATTGACTGCAACCATTGAGTAATTGTGTATACTTCGCAAAACACGTTTTAACTTATGCTATTCAGAGGCGAAGGGAAAAAAAAGACACTATTTCTTCAAATCTACTTAACGAACAACATTCATATTTGAATAAGATATTTAAAATGTAGTCTGAATCAATGCAATTTGGGAAACAGCGTATTTATCGTCATTTAAAAGAAACACGTTAATTTATCTTGTAATATCTTTTTGTACCACACAATGGTGTAATGAGCCACCACGACCAACGACCAAACACTAATGACACCCTGGTGATGAATCCATCCAGAGCAGCATTATATAGGTCCAAATACAAGTAATAGGTTGTGTATCATGTAGAATTGGCGGACTAATCTCTCAACTCTGGTGTCAGTCAGAAATTGCACAATTCAAGCAATGTGAGGTATTATGAGGCCTCCAAAAACACTCAGAGTGTGAAAAATAACCGGACAAGCAGAAATATTCAACTGTAAATCGCCCATCATATCAAAGAGAGAAGACGTCGGGATCCCTTTTGAAGGTTGACGTTGAACGGGAAGAAAGCGTTTCATCAGGATAAGGATCTGAAGCACACTGGCAAAGGTGTCTTCCTCAGGTTTACTGGATTGAAGTGAAAAAAAATCTGACATTAGTTATCAAAGAGAGATCACACGGAATCACTTCAATATGCGTGACTGTGATTTTCTCCAAATTCACACAGCCAGAAAATAATAAATCCCTCTGGACAGACCGAAGGCATTGACATTGGAGTTAAAAAGTAGAATCATCATACTATCAGCATGGGGAGAGCAAAGTGAGTAAACCGTAAGGTCATTTTTTATTAACTTTGCCCTCAGACTCCAGTCACATTGGAGATTTTTATTCCCCTGAAAATGTATATTCATGGTTAAAAATGTCATCAAACTGATGCTTGGAATGCTCGAACAATGGTACACAATGTTTTTCTAAAGATCTGACAAAGAAGGTCATACCAACATCTGACTCCAAGGTTTTTTTCAAATGAGAAGGTCTTTTTCTGGGTGAATCAATTTGAAGCTTGATAGACAACATCAAAAAGAGTAATTGAATATTCCATAAAAGTCACGACACCGAGGATGAATTTGTAACTTTCACCTTGACCTTCAAGTCCCCCAGAAGAAAGCCATTATGGGCAGATTGACTCCACGAAGCACTGTACCATCCAGGATGGCTAAACTGTATATTGCCAGCTGTGTTTATTCCCCTTTGTTATCAGGCTCAAGGAAGGCAATTAAATGGATTCCTCGAGCTGCTGTGGCAAAGTCTCCGGCTCTTTATTATTCAAGGGGGAGCAACCCAATCTAAACTAATGGCTGTGCATGCAAATCTTGCATAGGTTACTTCAAGTTCCACTGCATATTGGATTAAACTCTCAGTCACTGTTGTTTCAGGTGGATCGTCAGTGCAAATACTCTAATCCACTCACTGCTTGCATGATGCATCGCAACCACATAAATGCATGATTCACTGCCTTTATTTATGTGGTTTGTGCTGTTGACTGTTTTTAAACGAGCGCAAATAGGAATTCCGGGAAAACCAAGTGACTGTCTGTTATAAATTTAGGTTAAACAGTCGGTTGTTGGTATTCAAATGTATTTAAAATCCACAGTGATCATTAAGAAGGGTGGTGGTGGTGGATAAAGTCTTGTTCTTACTTCCTTATCCAAAGTTTTTCAAAGATTAATTGGACGTGTTTAGCGCAATCAACACTTCTCTTAAATGTCCCAGTCATTAAATCTTAATTAAAATCTAAATTAAAATGACAAGTTACTGAAGGAAAATTGGGTTCTCAAGATTTGTTTGGTTTTTTTTGACGATGCAGCCAACTCATTTACGCACCGTTTTTCCATAATGTTGTTCATTCAAAACAATGTTGAGAAAATGTTTCAAAATGATCTCGATGGGACGTCAACTCAAAAACAGAGCCCGACAGGTCTTTCTCATCACACCCGGGTGGAGCGTGTTGTGAGTTTGCAGTCACATAAAACATTATCGCTGATTTGTAATGACATTAGTCATTTGTTAATCACCACTTGTGATTATAGATATAGACTTAAGCAACGATGGAGGCGGCTACCATGCAAGGCATTCAGTCTATCCATGGGGAGCAGTTCGGGGGTTTGCTCAAGGACACCTCGATATGTGGAGATGGGAATCGAACCAGCAACATTCAAGAGTGGGAGACAACCACTTAAAACACCGATCCACAACGATGGGAAAAGACAGTGTGGGTTTGAAGCCAGTTTGTTTCGATTTCAGCACCAAACCTTAGTATGGCTAACGAAAAAAGTTTTGGGCTACAAAAAGTATACATTTTCAGAATCAAACTGATATACTTTTCTATCCAAAAGTTCTGTTCCAAGTCCTTCTTCCTAATTGTTTGAATGTTTTGCCTCTTTGATACTTTGCTTCCTCCATAAGAGCTGCAGCCACCAGAGGTCAGGACAGACACACGTGTATTTGACATAATTGATCTTTATGATTGTATAGTGAAACGAAGGCACTGGTTTGAATGAGACAGTAAATAATAACCTTGTCGCAATGAATTAGTAAACCTCAGGTGTTATTGAATAGCAGATATATAGCCTGAGTGAGAAATATGCTCACTGACTTCCAAAGCAATCTGTGAGTTGATGCACTGACAATAAATTGGATTCATTACATCCAGCCACTGGGCATAATGAGTAACACACCCACTTTGTGACTTGTATCTTCAACTTGTTTCAAAAGGCAATTTTTTCAGCGCACATGAAGAATATGATCATGCTGTCATAACATTGAGTGCAGAAAGTCCTACAGATGTACAGATGCAAGGTTGCTGATAAATGGACTGCATCAATATAATTTCTTGTTATCATTTAAAATTGTGCATTTCAATCAGAGACCCTTAAAAAAAAACTGCAATTCACTGCTGCTGCACTGGACCTGTTGAACTGCTAATTAATGCAATTAATTTTCAAGGTTATAATCATAACGGGGGGGAAAGATGTATTCGGGTACATCAAATATTGCACGATTGCTGGGATGAGAAATGACATCCAGTGAGGAAGCTCTCTGGGTTAACGTGACAAATTGATGCCAGCAGGCAAACAACAATGTTCAGACTGACCAATTACAACCAAAGACAGCTGAACACAGAGACCAGAAACCGAGGCGACAATATACGAAGGTTCACACGGAAATGTTTTGAAAACGATTGTCTGTTGATATACAGAAACGTTGAAAACAATGTAGTGAGCATGATAGGGGTTTCTTTCTTGTTTGTTTTTTGGTATTGAAACTACGTACAAATGCGTGCAGAGACCAATACATTATAAACATTAACAATGGGAGTAGAGGAACACTCCTATGCATAGATGATGAAGTTGGATTATTGTTACGGTGACAAAACTACCAAGTTCCAGGAGCACATGGGTTGGGAGTCATGACACTCGGATCTGGGGGCAGTCATTGTTGTTATTGTGCATCAACTCACACTTGCTTAGATGAATACCTTACTATAATCGTAGTGTGCATATGCAGTAGCAGGATTTTTCCAGGAGTTGGATTTTCATCAGTCTACACAGAAAAGGCATCAGAGTATCATTATCTGTATGAGTGCATCCCTAAGTGAGTGTACACATCGCAGACTGACACCTCATTTCTAGTTTTCTCAATTACTTTAGTCCTTTATACTATTAGATCGATTTTACAGCTTCTGACCTTCCTAACTTGCAGTAACATATAGGAGCAACATATAGTGAGTACTTTTTTCTACCTATCATGAAAACAAACATTGACGAATTCCCACTTTATTCAATAAATACGAACAAGCTGTCAACATGCAGCCATGCTTTCAGTTAATGCTCTGCTAGCTTTATCTTTTAAATTAAGAGCTGAAGTACTATTTAACAGCTCCGTTTTGAATTTAAAATGAATTCCATCTTTTGGAAAGGTTTGGACACCTTCCCCATGGTCATTCAAAGTTTCTCTTCTCGCTTTGAATAAACCTCTCAAACTCATTAAATTTCTTCTTCATAACTATTTACATTGTTTTTTTTTCTTTCTTTCTTTGTTTTTATTTCAAAAACATATGTGGCAAAGTCCACCCACAAATAACTTTAAATGTTGCCAACATGTAAATTGGCAACATTTGATGTTTGATCCTCGATGTTAGCAGCGGATCATTTAAATGCACTAACCTGGAGGACGTGCGTCAGGGAGCCTTGGCTGGCCCGTGATCACCGCCAGGACTCTTGATTAATTTGCTGCCAGAGTTGAAGTTTTGGAGATGCTCTGATTCTTGTCGTACTGACTCAAATGATTGCACACGCCGATTGTTCTAGTTTAAAAATGCACCAGGACAAAACGTTCTTTACCGGCTCGTCTCGTCCATCCACTAACAGATGTCTGCATGAGGAGATAATCAGTGTTGTTCACTTAACCTGTGAGTCATATTGTCATAGCTGATCACTGAAATGCAGATTACTTTTCCACCTCTTCGCTCCATGTTTGCTTTCACGGCCGCCAAAAAGCCTTCGACCGCACAAATGGTGAGCAAGCTGCCCCCCCCCCCCCCCCTTTAGGTGTATTATGTAAAAGGTGCACTAGTGTGTATCGGACGCTGGCATTGAGATAGCTCGTGTAGTTGAGGGGGGGTCATCCAGCCGACCGTGAAACCTGTCTATCCAGACAAGACAAGAGCAGTGATGGGCAGACAGGAGCAGCACTCGGCCCAGCTTATCCTCCGCTCTGTTGTGTCTCCCGTTAAATGACCAGTTGGCTGAGATATTTGTCCTCGCCTGCATCAACATTAGCCTGACGGAGCGGCAGGCCTGCATCAAAGGGTTTTATCATCACGGTTATTGCAGACAGGTAGCTGGATATTTCCCCTCTGCGACCCCGGCTGCATCGTTAAGCAATAAACCTGTCGGCGGGGAAACATCTTTTGATGCCTGAAGTTTGGCCGGATGCTCACACCGAATATTGGCTCATACGCACAACTCCTGATGAACACTTTTGTTTTATGGGGTTGAATTATGACAGATCGCTTTGAGGCACAAACAGTGTTATTGCAAGCAAACAATTATCTTGTCTTTTAGGGTTCTTGTTACGCTGTGAAACCTTGATTCAAGTGAAAAAAAAACAACAAGCTTTCCGTTAAGGAAAAAAGTCTTTAAATTACATTGAAAATGGGAGCAAAATGACACCCTTTGGTTACGCAGAATTAATAAATGCAGACAAAAGTGTCTGAGTGTTTTGATTTCTTTTCTTCTCCCAAGAGGAGCTGGAATTTACAGAGTAATTAGTTGAGTAGAATACACCCACTAATTTACCCGCGGCCCATCCTGCGCTCCTCTGCAGCAAAGTTTACATTTGGTAATGAATTAAGAGCGTTGCGCTATTAAAAGGGGCTTTTGCTGACATCTCTATAAGCTTAAGATAAGCTGGGCCTAAATCAAGAAAAATGCAGACCAAGCACATTGCAGTCCAAGGAAGTCTTAGTGAGAAAAGCTCTCAGAGACAGATAACATGGAGGTGTATTTGCCTTTGCATTGCCCATAAAACCCCTCAGTTTGTCTTGAAAAAGGCTTTTCAAAGAGACTCTGTCAAAATTAGAATAAGGGAATGCTTTCATGTTCCTGCACCATAGAATGAAAATCCATCATGGATATGTTTTGTCATTTAAAATGAAGGTTTAAGCTAATGTAAAAACAACTGGTTTGACTCTATTTTTAATTCAGGAGAGGCTAATAGGAAATCCCAATAATGGAGCAGTGTCTTGTATAAATCTGTACTTGGATAACTGAAGTCGGCCGGTTCTTCTTATGTGTTAAAATGAAGTCAGGTGAGACACGCGTGTGAGGTTTCATTACATAAACTGTGATTTGCGACATCAGATAAAAGAGCCACAGACAGAGTGTGAAAGGTAATACTAAAGCACAAATATATATATATACATACATAGAGGGAGAGAGATAGGAAATGCAGTGGATGGGGCCTATTACAGAGCCCTGTGGGACACCAGAGGAGAGATGAGATGGCTGGTCGGCTGGGATGTACTGAGTGAACCGAATGCGATCTTTTATCATCTTTGACTTGATCTTCTAAAGATTTGAATTTTAGAAAACTGTTGCAAATGTGACATTGCTTGCACTCATTAATGAGCTGATCTACTAAGATAAGCAAAATTAATTACTAAGCAAAACCAAACTATTTCGCTGTGTTTTCTGGAATGAACATCGGACACCTTTCCTGAATCACAGAAAATACTGGGCATAGTACATGTTAATTGATTAGTACACAAGGCTCAATGTGATTTACCATCTGAAAAGGCTTGCATTCTTTAGTGTGTCTGATTTAATGCATTCTAAAAGAGACGCTTTCAGCCAATGTTATTGTTAATGTGGTTCGAGGCGTCTCCTCAGCTCCCCATGATTTGTATTTACATAACTTTTAATAAGATAATTCCTGAGTTGTGCCTTAAACTATAACTATGGTCATCTTTTGTCTGCTGTTTGATTCCCGGCTTGGGAGCTGCTCTCGAAAAGTTGCATTTTCAGTGGCCCTGAGCACCGTTGTCATGAAAGCAGACAATCAAAATGCAGCAAAAAGTTTGGTGTTTTCACTTTAAGTCGTTATTGTGTGAACGGGCCCTAAATCAATGGTGAAGGTAAGGAAACGAACAGAAGTGGAACAGTTTGCAGCACATTTCTTATGTAAACAGGACTTAAAGTACGCCAAGTAGTCATCTGAATATTCCTGTTGGCGAATTTTCCTGCAGAAAATCTGCAATTCAAAATTATTTTAGTATTTCAGAAATGTGGTTTGACTGTAGGTTGAAATAAGAAAAGGGTTACATTTCATTTGATGGGTTTTGTAAGTATTTTTAATCCGGGGAGATAAGATAAGTATTTTTGATTCATACAAGAAGCAGCTTGATTATAGATCTTTTAGTATAGTGTCCTTGAAGGAGAAGTTGAGACTCCATTTGTTAATAAAGGCTCGTCTGCTTCTGGCTACAAGTGTGTTTATCTCAGAAATTGAATTTGTACCCAATGTACAGAAAAGTGTCTGCTGGTGAATCAGAGGAAATAGATTTTTATCATTCCTCAAAGATCATTAAGTAGAAGGAAAGGGGGATATTGCTCCCAAACGCCTCTGGAAAAATTTGACTTTATTCGCTGTGAATAAGGAGCTGCAGGTCTCCATTAGCACCAAACCTCTGATGGTCACTTCTGGCACAAAGGACCCTTTTGAAGGAGTGAAGCTGAAGTGTTGCATTACGACAGTTCTCGTTGTTTCTGCAACAGCTTATTCTTTTCTTGACTTCTAACCTCATATATGTGCTTTCAGAATGGAGACGTGCAACGACAACAAAGGGTAAATTGTATTTCTTATTCCTTAGTGGAAAACCTGTGAGTTCTTGCTCTCCAGGCCTGATGCTGCTCTCTCTCTCTCTCTCTCTCTCTCTCTCTCTCTCTCTCTCTCTCTCTCTCTCTCTCTCTCTCTCTCTCTCTCTCTCTCTCCGACTACATGCACTGTATACATCGCGTTGACGCTGCTCCTATCTGGCAGGCGGCGTATGTTGATCCACTGCAGGGAGGTGATCTTTTACCATTTCGTACAGTTCAAATCCAGCACATTCTGGCAGCCGTAATTTTCTGTCATTGCATCTCTTTTGCTTTGAGGGGCAGATAGGGAAAAAAAAGAGGAAAGAAAAAGAAAGAAAAAAAAAAAAAAGCACTTGCATCATGCGCTCAGTAGACCGCTCTGGGGGAAGTGTTCGTCAAAACAAATGGGAGCGAGATGAATGCGAATGAGCTCCACTGTGGGGGTCAATAATGTTAATTATACTGAAAACAAGCCGCGATATCTTAAGACTGCATTTACCTTGTAGCCAAAACATTCTGGTGGCGAGGAGCCGCATTCCTGGCAAGTCACAGGTCTGATTCATACAACGGCCAAACCTGTCGATGGATCCTTGTTAAATTGTCCTTGAAGAAGACACTCAGACCTCATTTGTTAATAACGGCTCCGATGCCTCTGGCTACAAGTGTGGGCATCTCGCAGAAATGTAATTTGTAGCTAATATACAGAAGAGGGCTATGTATCATCCACTTGCTTAATGCTTATGTCCCACCTCTATTGTACATGCTAACAGCGTCCGGACCTTGATATACATTTTAATTGTGAATGTTTCTGCATTTACTGTCCAAGATATCTCTGCTCTCTTCTGCTTTGTAGGCTCAGGACATGATGTAACGCTTGTGCCAACAGACATCCATCAAAGCCCGACCTTGGAGTGTCACTGCCAATCACATTTAGGAAAGGGAAGGCAAAATGGTTTTACAAAGATTAAACACTTTTTTTTCCTTTTTTTCTTTTCTTCTTTTTTTTTCTTTTCGAATGAGCAGCAGCAGTCTCACTACCAGAAATGCTACTGTTTCATTATAATGCACTCAGGTGTGCGTAAAATCCTTGTAATTATGTTCTATGACAAAAACTTCAGCATCAGCTTGCAGTACTTTTGCATTATGTTGAACTAGTTTCAGACACGTTGCCACACTTTTGTAACACCTTGCACTATTTTGGCTGTGTTTTACCAAGTTTCTGCATTCACTGGAAATATTTTCTGTTTCCTTATAAAACATTGGCCTTAGTCTGCAGTTTGATTTTCTGTATTTTTGTAATACTTTGCTTTGTTTTGAGTCCTTCACTTTGCTCGTGCCACACTTTTCCACTATCAGAAGACTATTCAAAGGTCTTTTGTCATACTTTAAAATAACGCAACACAACACAACACACCTGTAACTTTGCCTGCTTGTTTAACTTCATGGTCATTCACCAATGGTGGAAGTAAGAAATTACAAATACTTACATCACTGTAATTAAGTTGTATTACATTTGTCAATGTCATTAATGATAAATAATCCTCAGACTGATGTTTCTGACGCATAACGTCCCATAGTACTTACCAGGTTGTGTCGGGGAAATACGAGTTCAGTGCAGTATCGGACCGATATCCGATACTGGTATCGGTATCAGTGTATCCCTACCAATGAGTATTTTAATCTGAACAAAAGGAGTTACTAAGCCAACCAAAAAGCTTACAATTTAGTGAAAATACACACATATGCATGCTTTTGAGTGATGTTTATGAGTTCAAGCTTGATTTTTGGTGTTTCACAAAAAAAACCAACAGGTGTTTTTCTCCATTTCACTATCTCTGCTTAAAAAGCTCATCTCTTGCATACAGGAAAGACATAACGAGAAGAAAGAATCCAGTATTTTCTCTTTCTTCTCTTCAGGCAAATAGGCTTACATACCTTTGATATGATTTGACTGGTTTCTCCCGTCGTCATCAGGTGAATGTTTCTTTATATCAGCTGGTTTTCAAATCACACCAGCTGTAAAATGACACGTTTCTCGCTGTCATTTTTACCTCAAAACATGTCAGATATTTTTGGAAAAGCCTTCTTGACAAAAGAGAATAAAGAAATTACGTATAAACAAACTAAAGGCACAATGAAGTTAATCATCAGAATCAATAAAGTTTGATTTGAAATGAAAAAATTCTCAATAAACTCAAAATTTACTTTTGCGTGATTTGTTTTTCATGTTTTTTTATCCCTGTGCTTTATAGTCTTCTGAAATATTTATGCTTTTTTAAAAAAAAAATGACACAAGAATATACCAACATACTTCCACCACTTATTTAATTTAGTTTTCCCACTTCAGAGGCAGCAGACTTGTCGGAGGTGCTGAATTCCTTGCGGTCCCGGCTCTGCTGACCTGTCTGCGTTAGGCCAAGAGATAAAAGGATTTCCAGAGCTCAACAGAGGATCACATCGTCCTAAGACAGCTCTGATAAGGTTTCATGGTGAAGTGCAGTTCGTTCAGTGCAGCGATGCAACACAGGAGGGGAGCACAGTTTACCTGCCAGATGAAGAGTGTGTAAAGAGTTAAAGAAAGGCTTATTTAAGAAGTTTAACCTCAAAACGAGACACTCGTCCCCTTTTATGGGCGAGTTTACAATGTGGCTCTGGAAAATGCGAGAAGTAAGGAAAAGCTTGCTCAATGTAACAAGGCCCTTGTGTGATAATGACCGTTGTGACCTCCCAGAGTTCTTGTTCTTTAAATTTGGGAAGTAGAAAAAGGCCTTTTCCTTTGACGAAGAATTCACTTGAAAGCAGCATACACAATGGCATTGTTGAAATGAGAATAGGTAGATTGCACAGCGGAAGTATGGTTTTTTTTTTGTGCATGATTTTTATCCCAGTTTTGTGATTACATCTGCATGTTTAATCCCATTTTCTGGGTTTCATGGCTGAGTTTTTATTATCTTTTATTGTGTGCTTTTAACTTAAAATGGTTGAGTTTCATCGTTTTACTTCCTGCCGGGGCAGGACCAATATGGACCAGTTACCCGGTAGTCAAAGTGCTCAGGACACTAACTAACAATCTGGAGGGGGAGAGATGCAAGAAACACCAGCGCTAATCGATTTTGTAAAGAAGAGAGAAAATACACTGACCAAAACATGATAAACCAGCCTATTGCAAAAGGCCATTTATGGGAAATGAAGTTAGATCTGGAAGGAAAGCTGCAGTTCCCCCTGGTTGTCCGGAAAACCTTAATGGCCGGGTGTTATACTGTGGTCTGTAGACGCAAAGATCATCTTCATTGAACTCCCAGTCCCTTGGGAAGAGGAGTGTGATCAGGCTTTCAAGTGGAAAAATGCCAATTACCAGGATACCTCTTACAGGACTGGAAGGGGAAGGGATGGCAAGCATGGCTGTTTCCAGTCAAGGTTGGCTCTATAGGATTCCCAGCCAAGTCACTGTGGAGGATGAGTGGCAGGAAAGTACAAAGAAAGGTCACAGCCTACAGAAAGGCTTTATTGCTGGTTATGGACGAGGATAGAGGAGCGAACCGGAAAGCCAGGAGGAGGAGACGGGCTGTGATCTGGCCACCACTGCCGACCCACCACTGAGACACCAACTCCCTTGGGCCAAGGCAGGGATGGAGGTTATGCATTGGATGGTGATCTGAAGATGTAAAATGCAACCGTAGGAGATGAGACTTCAGTCACAGTGTTCCATAAACGAAAAGCCTGAACTTTCTGTGTGGAGTCTGCATGTTCTGCGTGGGCTTTTCAGTTTTTTTTTTCCCATTAACATATTCTTGAAATGTATTGTTTACTCTTACACGTGTGAATGCAGCACTTTGTGATACGACGAAGATAGATTGATGTGAGTCTTAAGTGGAGACTGACCAGTAATAAAGCTGAGAAACAAACAAAGCATGGTGACATTTCTTCTTAAAAACAAACTAATCAATCAATTTAAATGCTTTCCAATAAACACCCGCATTTATCAGCCGTGAATGTAGATATTTGTGTCACACCTGAGCTGTACTTGGTTTCTTCGTACATCGGAATCACACATCATTCCCAGCATGTTGTCCGCATCCTTGTTTAATTAATTCACACTTCCTGCTGAAATAAAATCATTAACACAGCTGAATAGTATATCTCTATTCTTAGAAATGGTCAATTTCAAGTACTATCTCTAAAGTGATATTGAACCACTAATTGGTTTGGCTTGAGCTGAAATAAAGTACACATTACAAGACGTGTGAGCAAACAGTAGCTATGTGCACCAAATCTATTTTCATATGCCGGTGACGTGAATTATATTTGGATTGTGAGCGGAGCTGGAAGAAGATGAAAAACTGTAGGTGTAGCCTCTCTGCATTAGGTAGCAGTGTGTAGTGCACACCATATATTGAACACTTTATATTTACTCTTTACTATGCTGTAATTTCTCAGGTCATGAAAAACCGGAAAGTGCAGCCAGCTTCTGGGGTTCAGCGTCTCCCTGCTGTTGATTCTGCGGGGGCGGCTCATTCACCGAGCCTTCATAACTAACGCGTTACGTGAGCCGGAGAGGTGCGAGCGGTTTGGGGGCAAAGTCGCTGATGCCCACTGAAAATGTCACTAGATTTGCTGCCTGGCCCTTGTGTGATGTTCAGTCACTGAAATGTGTCTGAGACGTTGCCAGATCTGGGGGGGAAAAAAAGTTGCTATGCTGGCAGCACTGGTGCTTGGTGAAGCAAGCAGTTGATTTAGAATATCTGAGCAGTGACGGTAGATACAGGTCTGCTGGTTTATCGCTCCTTTGAGCACAATAGCTCCACCTACACATAACACCTATTTTCTTCTGCTGATACACAGGAAGTCTAACATTGTGTTCCTCATATATGACACTCCATAGAGGGAAATTGCTACGGTATGGAGGAAGAATAATGAAACAAAATGTAAATGTATATCCCATATATGTGGTGACTCTTTTGGATTAAATCCACAAAACAGATGCAAAAGCCGCACCCTGAATGCAAAAGTCATAGCACAAATAAAAAAGCTGAAACAAAGAAAACTAGACACAATATAAATATGAAAGATTCAACACAGATAGTATAATGCAACACAAACACTACAACTACAACACAAACTTGAAGACGACAAAATGTGTAAGCCGCAACTTAAAAACAAAATCTGCATGGGAAACAAATGCAGATTTTGTTTCCCATGCAGATTTTGTTTTTAAGTTGCGGCTTACACAAAATCTGCATGGGAAACAAATGTAAAAGTCACAGCACCAATGCAAAAGCTGAAGCACAGAATGCAATGCAAATATGTGTGATGCAGCACGATAACAAAAGCTGCAACACACGTTTGAAGACACAACAAAGCTGCAACACAAGTATATAAGACTAAAACAAAAAAAAATCTGTGACACAAATACAAAAGCCAAAACGTAAAAAAGAAAGCTGCAACATAAATCTGAAGACGCAACACAAATACAAAAGCCACAACATAAATTAAAAAAAAAATTTCCAGTCACAGCACAAACTTTCATTCCATTTAATTTGCTTTTATTTATTCAGGAGAAACACACTGAGATTAATAATCTCTTTTGCAAACACAGGTCGTTGTAAATGCCGTGATACAAAATGATTAACATATGATGTTGTGGCTGTTTTCCCCTCCCTATTCCTTGTTCTTCAGTTCTTGACAGCCTGCAGACAATCTGCAATCAGGAGGTAATAAGAAGAGCGGGATCAGGAGGAGGAGTGGTCTCTGTGGCACTTTCTCCCTGAGGGAACACTGTCACTGTGGCAGCAGCAGTTTTGATTCTCTTGATTTTCCTCACTTGGTTGTTTCAACTTGGGTTGGAGATTCCCAGTAGTCCTGTTTTTGAGCTTTTGGTCTTCCTGGTAAATTCTGTGTGTGTTATTTATTTGGGGGGGAGTAAAGAACTGGATCCCATGGTCCCCTTTCATCACGTTATGTCCAGGATCTCCCTCCCCTTTTCTTTAAATCCACTTCCCACTGAGCAAAAAGTGGTCCCAGACACATTGTCTCTATACATCCAGAAGACGTCCTCAGAGGGGTCAAATGAAAGTACCTTTTTTTTTTTTATACGTCTTTCTTGGACATTGTATTTATGTCATATGGACATCAAAGAAAATACATTCAAAACCAGAATGAAGACAGGTCATCAGTTATTCCCTTTGATAAGGACACACACACACACACACACACACACACACACACACACACACACTTGGGGGCAATTTTGCGTCATGAATTACAGTCATGCATGTTTTTGGAACGTGGGAGGAAACCAGGGGATCCAGAAGAAACCCATGCACACACAAGCAAACGCCATAAAGACTGTCTCTGTCCCACCTTCTGTCTGTGAGGCAAGAGCGCTAACCACTGCACCAATGAGACAATTGACCGTTCTGATTAAAAATGTACTTCTCCGTGTTTCTCTTAAAAAGTTTGAGTGCCTTGTGACCAAAGCAAAAAACAGTTTTAACTCAGACATTGTCCATTCTGGATTCAATTTCTCATGCTGTCTCCTCTTGCCTGTCGTGATCAACTTCCCTCATTATTTTGATGACAAATCAATAATTATACAGGCAGTTGGACTTAACAGACAGCTTGTGACCTGTCTCTTTCAACTGATTCTGGGTGTCTTAGCTGTCCATCATTTTTAGGTGTCATTTGTCAACTAGTTCCACCTGTCAAACAGACGTCCACATTACGGCCTGGACAGATGGACGGACGGACGGACATGTCTTGGACGTCTATGGACGTAGCTTGCTCAGTGGGTTGTTTATTCCGATTTCTTTAAGGAACCTGGACTTGTGGCACACACTTTTCGAGACTTTTTGAGTCACGCTGCAAGCATTTCTGCGACCATAACAACTGATCCCACAATGACTCATGAGCCTGCTGGAACAACCCACTGCACTTTACTCCCATGTGGCTTCAGCATTACTGTTTTGTATTTGTGTTGTGGGTTCGTACAGTGACGACGCTTTGGAGGATTTTACAGTTGCTAATAATTTCAACCTGTTTTTTGAACTTTCAACTACCTTAAAAATTCCTGGCATTGATTTCACACTGCGTTGGGATCACTCATGTGAGATTTTGCTGAATCATGCATCCCGTCAG
Organism: Lipophrys pholis; assembly: GCF_963383615.2. Lineage (NCBI taxonomy): Eukaryota > Metazoa > Chordata > Actinopteri > Blenniiformes > Blenniidae > Lipophrys > Lipophrys pholis. The sequence goes on along the minus strand of NC_137641.1, from coordinate 16,290,786 downwards.
CTCCACACCCACAAATCCAATCTTTTCCTCCACCACATCACAAAGGTGTTGCATTGGATCGAGACTGTTGAATTTATTTTCGAAAGCAGTTTGAGAAGATTGGAGCCATGTGACGTGCACCGTTCTCCTGCAGGAAGTATCCAGCAGAAGATGGTAGTTTGTTTTTACAAAGTGACAGACATGATCCACAGCAATACTCCGGTAGGTTGTGGAGTCGAAATGATGCCTAATTTGTACCGAGGGGTCCAAACTATGCTACAGACACCCAGCAGCCTCGATCACTGATATCCGTTTTGGTTTATTCTAAATTCTGACTGGAGGGGAACATTTTTTCCAAGCTCGTTCTGTTCAGTTTGTCAGTCTGTGTGAATTATAGCCTGAGTTTGTTGTCTTTAGCGGAGAGCAGTGACACCCGCTGTGGTCTGCTGCCGCTGCGGCCCATCTGCTTCAAGGTTCATTGGTGTTCAACAAGGCATCTTCACCCAGAGAACTGCTGCCCACACAGTTTTTCCGTGGCCAGTGTGTCAATGTCTGTGTTTTAGGTCTTGTGCTGAGGCGATCCTTAGAACAGCGTGGAGGTTGTCATCAGTGATGCGTGATCTGTGCTCGTTTTTGTTTCGATCCATTAATTAAAAACATCTGTTTGCATAGATAGACGCTCCCATCAAACTAGGCGGTAGTAGACGGGGGGAAAAAGTCCTGGATTGCAACATCCTGGAACTTTGCTCTCAGTATCCCCACTATCGTTTTGAAGCTCTATGAATTCCATCTGAAGATGATGGGGTGCAGCGCAGATGTCGGTGGTGAAAGGATTGGCAAAGATGGCAAAGCCTGAGTGCTGTGCTTTAAAGTCAGAGAAGCGCCGATGGAACTCCTTCATTACCCGGCTCGGTTTGGTAGCCAACTGAGCACATGAAGAAGTACCAGGAAACGAGGCTCCGACAAACAGGAAAGTGGGCAAGACTGTCATGTTTCACTTGGCACATCCACAGGTCAAGTTTACACTGGAAAGCGGCGATCATGTCGGCTCATCAGCTAATCTGGAAACGCGCACGTGCAGAACTACTTCTGTGTCAACAAAGGCACGTGTAATTATCGGATTTCATAGAATGTTTGAACCTCCGCTCACATGTTCCCAATGCTTGCACTGCGCGCACTGCGCTTCTATTGGGATCTTATTTTAAGACAATCAGACCTTTCAGTTCTAAAATAACGTGGCGGGCCTTGAGTTTGACACATGTGACTAACTGGGTTGTTAAGATCACACAGTTTGTAGCCGACCTTATTGTCAGCCGGACTGTTTTTGTGCAACACCTACTTTTGAAAGTTTAGAGCAAGTTCAAGTGGTTTCAGTCGCAGTGTTTCCTATAGCACCTGTTTGGCTAACAAGCTTTTTTTTTTTTTAATAATTTTATGGCAATGCTGTTGTTTTTCTCTGTGGCTGGAAGACACTTGTTTTTGCATTTTAAATGTTGTCAGCACAACACTGGACTCGACAAACTACGCTGGCGTCCGACCACACATCAGATCAAAAGGAATAGAAAAGCCCGGATTCCTAATTACTGCCTTTACAGTCCAGGGAAATATTTTTGTTTTGTTGTGCCGCGTGTCTCATTTCCTACCTCAGGTTACTGATATTTAAATTCCTTTCATTGCATTCCTGATGTGCACTCACTTTAGTTGTTGTATTTCTGAAAAACTCATCTGCATAAACATGGAATCAGAAAGCACGCTGATTGTCCACACCTTATTTGTTTGCATCATTATTCCCCATTAATGCACAGATGGATGCATTAAAATTAAATTAGCATGCCCTCAAACGACACAGGCTCAACCAACCAACCCCCCCCCCCCCCCCCCCCCACACACACACACACACACACACCAATAACAAAAAAACAACCTCCCGCATTCTCCTACAACAGCTGTTGGTAAACTGTAGAATTGTTTTTCTGAGCGGGGTAAAAAAAAAAAAAAAAAACGCCCTCGAAATTTAAAACATTTACGTAATCTTTGTTTCATTTGCATGCGACCATGTGTGGCGTGCCAGAATGGGAGTGAAATTGGCTCCACAAAGCGAGTGTGCGCTTTCCCCACCCAGGGGAGGAAGATCCAGAACCTGACTCCCCCACCCCCACCCCCAAAAGTGGAAACAGATTGATGTCTTTGAACTGCCCTCTGGAGTCCCTCTCCCCCGTTCCCACAAAGACACTGTGATGACATTTCGACACATCAACCCACACGCATGCTTCTTTCACAGATTGTTGTAGCACTTATGTCGACAGCAAGCAATTCATTTTGTTTTGTAGAATTAGAATTCCGATCTACTTTGTCTTCTGAGGGAGCCTCATGCTGCGATTGATCCGAGTGTTTGTGGGATTTTTTTGCGAATGGAAGTAAAAGCAAAGGACCGTCTCGCCGTCACCCACTCCAAAATCTGCTGTCTCCACTTTTTGTGGCTTTTCTTTAGAGTTACATGTAAAGGGGCGGCGGTATTCTGCCTTCTGTTCTCATGGAAAGCTGAAGGTGACGGTCTCAGGAGAGATGCCAACGTCATTGTCACCACTTCTGGTGAACCGTTTTTTTTTTTTTGTTGCATGTGGTGGGTTGAATTAAACAAATTAAAATGATAAAGTAAGCTATAGTGCAGGGCTGTCAAACACATTTCATTTGAGGAGCCAGATTCAGCGCAATTTTATCTCGAGTGGGCTGGACTGGTAAAATAGTGCCGCAATGGCCTTTAAATTTAAACATTCCAATTTTTTCTTGGTAACTCTGGAAAATGAATAGAATTTCAACTTGAAGCCGTTTTTATTGAGACCTTCTGGTGCAAAATACAGTAAAACTTCTTCGATTGCTGTTGCATTATTTATGATTTTACAAAGTCACCCTGACATGATTTTTGAGATTAATGCTAATTTGCATTTTTGCAACAAGTTGGGCCTCTTGTGGGGCGGTTTTATGCTTAACACGCTTGCTATAGTAGGAAAATCACAAGTGTAACAGGTAAGAGAGCAGCAAGTGGATGTACTCTTAAAAATCAAACTCCACCATTTGAGAGCTCTATTATTATTATTAACATTTTTGTTTTGTTGTGACCGATATTGGTACATGAATCAATCAATCAAATACATTTACACCTGAAAATCCTTGATTCTGGCTGCACAAAGTCTGACAAAGACCCAAATTGTTTTGGTAAAAATAGAAATTGTTTGTGGCACATTTTGCACACAGCTTTGGTTTTTTTCCACACTTTTATTTTATCTCAGCTTTTTGAACTGGACATTTCTTTCGAAAAGGGTGAAGCAACATGCTTCCATCCGTTTCGTGCTCGACGTGAGTTAGACTGCGGCTGCTCTTAAACATTTTCTACACAAGGGTTTGCTGTCTGATGCATTTGCTGCATCCATATTGAAGTAAACAGTTACTGATCTGCATCTGCCTGTACCATAAATATTGGATCCACGACCATACACTTGATTAAATACGATGTCTCGACAGTTTCTCACTTCAAAGTGCTTTATTTCTTTTTACTTGTGCAATCATTTTCCACAGTGAAGGCAGAACTGTACATTAAGACACAGCAGTTACTATGCAGCACATACACATAAGTTTATTATAGTGGCTGCTCACTTCTGCCGGTGTGTTTAACCATAAACGGTAAGTCATGATTCAGAATGCTGTGCTATATACACTAAGTTTGACAAGCATGAACGAGCCAAAATAAGAGCCAATATAGACATAACAAGAATAAAATGTGACACAAGATGGATGTGATTAGGGCAGAGAAAGTTTGTCTCCCACAACGTAAACAATGCTCAACGATTATTTCCGTTAAAGGGGCATTATCGGGCTACCCCCCAATTTTAAACCGCACCATAGACACACACATCGCATCCACCTTTTCAAAACACAAAAACACACCCTTACATACATCCAACACACATATAGGGCAGGGGAAGGGCGGGAGACGTGGCTCCCCCCAGCACCTCCCGCTGGGGTCCCGCCCCGGCCCGGGGTGAGTGCGGCTGGAGTACGGGGGGCGCGCTCCCTCGGGCGCGGCGCTTGTGGGGGGGCTGGGGTGCGGTGCTCCTTCTCCACTTGCTGTTGGATTGGTGGAGGTTGGGATACCGCGGTGGCCGGGAGGGGGCCCGGCCGGCGGCCTGAGGGTGCGAGAGTCATCACTCCCCCCCCCGTTCCGTGTGTGTGTGTGTGTGTGTGTGTGTGGGTGTGTGGGTGTGTGTGTGTGCGGGGTGGGTCATGGGTTGGGTTTCCCAATCAAGACCCGGGGGGAGGGGTTATGGGGCGGGTGGATTATGAGGCTCCTGGGGGTGTAGAGTTGACTGTTCTCCGACCGGGGCCTGCGCCGGGCTTCGCTTTCCTGGGTCTGGGGGCGGGGCTGGTCCGGGGCGCGGCGGCTGGGGCCGTCTCTGCCTTGCCGGGTTGGGGGGGGCGGTGGGTGGGCCTGTTCCCGGGGGTGCGGTGGGACTCGCCGCCGGGGTTGGGGGGGCTCTCGGCCCGCTCGGCCCGGGGGCCCTGCTCCGGCCTTTTCTCGGCTTGGCGGCTTGGGTCGGGGCCTGGGGCCCTGTGCCCTTTGTCCTTCTCTTGTGGGCCCCTCTTGCCTGGGGGGGATTCCTCTCTGCATTCTCCGTCGGGTGCTTTTTGGGCGGGGGCGGGGCTCTCTGGGGTGGTTCGCTGGGGTCTCCCCGGGCCTGGGGGGCTTCTGTCTGCCGGGGTGGCGGTGTCCGGGCGCGGTGGCCTCGGACCCCGGGGTGTCACCACGGGTCCCCCCACAACAGTTCCGGCCACACCCAGTGGACAAGCCACACACACTCACATACACGCACACACACACACACACACTTTCACTCCTCACGAAAGGTGCTTCTGAAGTTGCTTGTTGTCTGTCATCATTTGCTCAAACTTTAAAAATCATGTTCCTCTTTTGTTGTTGCCTCTTTGTTATTTCATGTTCCTGCTTCACGTTACTGTCTAGATAGAGCTGCTCAGGCTGGTTAAATCTAGGAAATCATCTTACTGTCTAGATAGAGCTGCTCAGGCTGGTTCAATCTAATAACAGTTGGAAAGTATTTGGATGAGTGTGATTATTGCAAATAATATATGTAGCACAACAAGGACATTGTATGTTATCCCCTTCCCCCCACCCCCCTCCCCCCTCCCCCCTCGACTTTCTTCTCTCTCTTCTCTTCTCTCTCTCTTTGTGCGTTCCCCCCCGGTCGTGTACGGCAGCCATGCCAGCTTCTGACGGAGAAGGCAACAGGAGGAGACTCCAGGTCTCTCCCTGTTGCAAGACCAAAAACTGTTCTGACTCCGAAGGCTCTCAATCACATCATATTGTTGGCCCAAGCTGCCGAACAGGACAAGGGCGACTTTAAAAAAAATTTAAAAAAAAAAAAAAAAAAAAAAAAGGGGCATTATCGGGTTTGCTACGGTATGATCGGTACGATGGGAACTGGAAAGAACTTCCCCAGGTGCACCGAGAAACGTTCTGTGTGGAAATGTGAAGATTAATCAATGTAAATGAAGTACTCGCTATGAAGTGTGTACAATTTTTTAAATAATACCATAGTGAAAGCTTGTCCCTGTCGCACATGTGCAAATAACCACTACTTGTTTTGTACTAAAAAATGATCGAGGTGTATCAGGAAGACTGCTCATTGTGAGACAAAAACATGTAATGTATATTTAATGGTTAATTTCCTCACAAGCAAAACAGAACAACATGCTGCAAAGCAATGTGGATCCTCTGTGAGGCCGGACCCAGGCGTGTTCCGTCTTTACTGACGGGGCCTGTAAATTCAATGATCCACTCGCTCAAATAGCATTGCTGTTCATGGCTCCCCCAAAAAAGCAAATGCTACCTTGGTAATATAAACAGAAGTGCAGTGCAATAACTCGCCGATCGATATTCATCCTGTCAGTCAATCCGCTCCCTGCCAATCACTGGAAACTTGAAATGTCGCCAGTTGTTTCGCACCAATTTGTCGATGAGGGAAAAGGTGGAGAGGTTTAACGAGAGAGACTGATTCAGTTAAAGTCTCACTCTAACTAATCAAGGTCGTTTACGGAAGCCGACCTAACGGTACATAGATCGGAGGGTGAGTTTGGAGGTCATGAAATCTTCAATACTTGACGCCGATGTTCAGCGCACCATTTAAGTTATGAAGGGCGCTTTTTTATCAGCAGTGACTTTACCAATGTTTTTGTTGACGCAATTGGACTAATTAACCTGTGGCACTTTCTAGATGGTGAAACATGCAATAATAAATAAATTAGCAACAAATGGCAGAGGAGTGATGTTTTTTTTTATGTTAATGATGATAATATTAACACAAAAAAATAAAAAGCAGCTTCACAAAGTGCTTCTTTCTCCACAACAACACAATCACTGCACTTTTCCTGGGTCAATAAAAGCAATTAGGATGCTTTGCAGAGTCATTAAGGCAGGTTTCCAGAGGGTTTCAGCACCGACTGCCTTTTTTATTTTGTTTTTTGAACTGCTATTTGCATAGAGACTATGTGAGATGCATTTATATTCATGTCTTTTTACTATATTTACATACATAAATGAGTTCATGACCAAGTAACACTTTTTCTTAATCAGAGCCGCATGTGTATAACGACACAAACGACAACACAGATATCATTAATTAATGTTTCCTTTTGTTTGTGTGAGAAACCGCAGTTCGGACACTGATGTTTCTTTAATTGGATATTTTACCTCATAATTGACTACTGGACCGTTGAATACCGCTGGAGTAAGTAATATAGTTTAAAGAATCATTGAACTTGCTGCTTCTACTTTCATTGTTGGACTATTTATTGTTATTATGACACTGATCAAAAAGACCCTAAAGTGAATATACAAATGTAGAAGGCGAATGGAAAAATGTCAGATTGAATGAAGTATTTTATCTAACAAGTGGAAATTCCTGCTTAACATTATTTCATTTTCAACATATTCCTTTCCAATACTGTGTGGATTATCCTTAAAAACTGACAAGCTTCAAATATATTCCCCAAAACAGTGTAATTGACTAATTAAGATCTATTTACTAACATAAAAATCAGCAACTATTGAAATATAACTGAACCTCAAGTATGATATTGTGATGCAACTTTTTACTGTGATCTGTCAGAGATGGTATGAGTAGTTGTACATGTTGTAAAGGTTATTATTGTATTTTTTTTTTTTTTTAAACACCAAAAGTTTGCACTAACTAGCTTTCCAGGCATAATGCATCATGTTTTCTGCGAGGAGTGAGGGTGGGGTGCATGTGCCTGGACGGACAGAGAAAAGGCAGGAAGTGGTGTGAATTCTATTAAAATGCAACGATGCAATACAGATAAAAGAATGCAATACTATAATAATATGTACAGTTGGGTTAAAAAAAAGTTATTTACTGCCAATTATCATTTATCTGAATTTACTGATGTTCTATTTTTTTATAGTGTGCACACTCAGGTCATTATTTTTTTTTTCTGTTTATATGGAAAAGGCAGAAACATTGAAAATTGTGCTTTCATGTCAGACCACTAGTGGGTGCTGAGGTTTGTTTTTGTAATGAAACCACACACACAGAGAGAACAATACGCATTAAACATTAACAATGGTTAACAATTAACAATACCAAGTCCCAGGAGAATCTGGACTGGGAGTCATGACACGCTGGATGCCGCCATTGTTGTGACTGACCATCTATTCATGAACGTGCAGAAGAACTATTTGCTGGGGATGCGATGGGCAGTAGCATCATTTCAGAAAAGTTACGTTTTCCTCTGGTTCCACAGAGTTTTTTTCAAAAAGTTAAATCTTCAGTGGCTCTGAGCACCGTTGTCGTGCAAACTGACCCCCATAATATAACGCAATGTGAGTTTTCTGTTTTCACTTGAAAATGTTGATCTGAGAGGAGAGTCGAGGCCACAAATGACAAAGAAAAAGTGGTAAAATCCCATATTCATGTTCTCGTCACAACTGTAGTACATATCCACTGTCTTTCACTTCAGTTTCATACAGTATTTTTTTCCTCAAATGTTGATAATGTTAAAATGTGTTAAGTTAAAAAAAAAAAAGACACCCACACCTCCATATTGTAGCATCTGCCTTGTTCTCGAAGCTGTGCGTTGAGCTGAACCGACCACATGGCGAGGCTTTCCCGCCATCGTTTCTACGTTGCTGCCTCCACAAATGCAACATGACAGGTATTTCCAATGACCGTTGATTAACACCTGGACCTGCCCACTCGTTGGCTGTGAATAATGTAACAGGATGGAAAGAACCGTGTTGCTGTGGAGGAAGACAGATGCCGAACCGTTAAATGGTAAAATCCCTTCCCACAAAAAAATAAAGAAGAAGATAAAAAAAATACTCTTTCACAAACTGAACTGAGGCACAATCTGTTTCTTAAAGGAATTATATTTTTGGAGTACTTAGAGCCTGACACACACCATTTGGTTCATAGATTTCTGGCAAAAACAGTGAAAACTGCAGAAGCAGATTGGCTTGGGAGAGCTATTATGTTTCTAAGAGCAGCATGCTGACAGGTGAGAAAAGAAACAATATTTTGTTGCCATGGATGCAGGATCAAATGCGGACGAAAACTCCACATTCAGTCAGTAAAAACTGTCATATCTCACCAGAAATCTGTGTGGCCGAACACTTTTGCATTTTAGTCATGTAGTTTTCACATTTATCAGTTAAGGGTATATTTAGGAGTCGTTTTAAATTACAAGGAGTCTTAAACGCCCCGGTTTTCTGTTGAAGCAGTTCGGTCTCGGTCCTCATGACGTCTATTTATCGAGCTACATGCATAACCTGAAAAGAGGTCATTTAAATTTTGGAAACTTAGAGTTACTGTTTGTTGAGAATAATTTTATCAAAATTACAAATCAACATTAATTTATACCACAAACTTTGTTTCATAGTTTATTACATTGTTGGCTTTAATATTGATTTCAAACAGCAATGTAATTAATCTGAATTTTGGATCTTTGTGGTGACTAAGGCCCAGTTAACCAAATTGCGTGTTCGTCCGTGATTTGGTCCTTCATCTTTACAGCTTCGACCAAGGCCCCAGTTAGATGATGTTTCATGTAAAAACCCATTGTTTTTACGTGTTTGTTCGAGAAAAGTTACACATTTACACAGCAACATTTTGAAAATGTCAGTTTTCATGACAGAAATGCTAGTTTTCACGTTGGGCCACCAGGGGGTGCTGTGGTTTGGCTTTTCAATGAAGCCACACACATGCACGCAGAGAATATGCTATAAATGTTAACAATGGGAGTACACAGACATTTCGTGCGCACGCACAGTAACCGCATTTTCCTAAAGTTACATTTTCAGTGTTTTCAAGCGCCATTGTCGTGTACGCCCAAAACGCAACAAAAGTTTTCCATTTCCACTTGAAATTGATGTGTAAATGAGGCGTAATGCTCAGAACAAGCCCTCCTGTTCAGACAGTGTGTCCCCCAATAGCAGTGAAGTTCAAGTTAATAAACTAGCCAAACATCGTATTGTAATGTCACTTTGCACCACAAGATGGTATCAAGGAAACTCCAACAACCGAAGAATAAGCATTAGATGTAGACACTGGTAGAAAGACACATAGGTTTATGTATACTACACAGATACCATAACTCTCAATGTTTAGTGTAAATAACTCTCTTTCTTTAATCCATGTAAGTTCTAGTCATATTTGTACATTGATATATTGGCATCATACCGAGTCTGACTTTGTTCAACATTTGTATTTGTTCGAGCTATATCCTATCTGTTATGTAACATCTTGGCTCACAGTGTGTCAGGCTACTTATGTTCCAGGTTATTTATAGTGTATAGTGGTGTGCTGTTTTTTTTTTTGCTGTTCCATCCTGCTTTTTTCTATAATGTGTCAGTCCTCTATATATGCTGTGTGACTCTGGGAATTAATAAAAGGTGAATGTGAATTTTGATGTAATTTATATTAAGTCTGCAAACTGTGTGTGGCACCAGAACGGCTAAACTGTGAAGGTGTAAAGAGAAACAAAGGATGCACGCAATACAAAGTCGTGTTGTGATGTGAAATCTAGAAAAGACACTTCTCTTCGATTATTTGATATGTGAAGTTTTTAGGTAGCTTGACACTGAAAAAACATTTGATCGTCAAAGTCTTGTCTAAGAATTGCTGACGCATTGACCTTGCTGAGCTTGTCTTTAGATAAAATGATAAAGAACCAACTGACTAAAGCTTCTACTCCTACCTACAAAAGTACGAACCACACAGAGCTCTGAGAGAGAGACGCAGCAACCCAACTCACCAAAGCAAGTTTCCTAAAACTGTAAATGTTTTTCTTTTAGCAAGACTGTTCAAGTTCTTTACATTTCTGCCAAACTAAGAACAGCATGTCAATAACAACTGGATATATATGACATGAAATGGTTGTGGTACATTCATGCCAAGTGAAAACGGAAAACTTTTGTCCGTTTAGTCCGTTAGCGCGACGGTACTCGGAGCCGCTGAAAACACAACTTTATGAAAACGGCTCCCAAGATCGAACTGTTGCTCCGACTCTTTCTCTGTGGAAACAAGAACACACATTAAAAAAAATTCCCCATAATCCCCTTTGCTTTGATTCAGAATAGTTTCAATGACGTGAAAATGTTCAATGCTTTTGAAAAATGTGTATGATTTTGTGAGTCATAAGACGAGTGATGTGCAAATACGACATTAACCAGTTGGTCTGTTTTAGTTTAGTCCTGTAAATACTCAAATAAATACGCATTTGGTTGGTTTTACACTTTAAAACTGAAATTGGTGTCTCTGTATGATTTTAAAAAAAAAAAAAAAAAAGATCCTCATGAAATCTGGGTTGAACGGCATGCGTGTCATCATAATCGCATGATTCACGCAGTGGGAGTAAGTCAAAGTGCTTTACATAAATGTATCTACTGGGTGTTCTGGTATCTTCTCCTGTACAAAACAAGGTCATCATATACATGTCACCTTAGGAAAACCTCTTGGTTTATATGTAATCTGGAAAATAATGCAGACAGCGTTACAACAATATAGACCTCTGACCACAATCACCAAAGGCAGGAAAAAATAACATTGATGTACAGTGCAGGGAAGAGATGACTTCATTTAATTGAAACTGGCGCAAGTGGAAGATATCTATTTTTCCCGAAACATCATCGAAAAGTATGTCCAGGGATCATTCATCGTGCTGTGAGGGTAAATTGAAAGCCTTAAAATATCTGAGAGTCAAAGAAGTGTGAAGAGAAAGGCTTACCTGAAGAGAAAGCTGCGTCAACAAGGAGTGGGTACTGACGCAGTATCTACAGAACTGTTTCATTAAAGATGTCGAAGATGAAAAAAATACTGATATATTTGTTTTTCAATTGGCAACTAAATATGGAAAAGGTCCTAAAGAGCTCCTCAAATGTTGCACTGAAGTAAACATGCCTGATTAACTTTACTTACTGATTTTATGTCCACACTAACAACCGATGGATTATTTGTTGTAATTACCCTGAAAGTCTCTGTCAGGTCCAGTTTGTTAACCACGTGACTCACAACTATATATACAGGACTGTCTCAGAAAATTAGAATATTGTGTTAAAGTCCTTTATTTTCTGTAATGCAACTAAAAACATGAAAATGTCATACATTCTGGATTCATTACACATCAACTGAAATATTGCAAGCCTTTTGTCGTTTTAATATTGCTGATTATGGCATACAGCTTAAGAAAACTCAAATATCCTATCTCAAAATATTAGAATATCATGAAAAAGTGTACTAGCAGGCTATTTAACTAATCACTTGAATCGTCTAATTAACTCGAAACACCTGCAAGGGTTTCCCTGAGCCTTTAAAAACACTCAGCTTGGTTCAGTAAACTAAATCACAAGTATGGGGAAGACTGCTAACCTGACTGCTGTCCAGAGGACCATCATTGACACCCTCCATCAGGAGGGTAAGACACAAAAAGAAATTTCTAAAAGAGCAGGCTGTTCACAGAGTGCAGTTTCAAAGCACATTCACAAAAAGTCTGTTGGAAGGAGGAAATGTGGCAGGAAACGCTGCACAACCAAGAGAGAGGACCGCAGCCTTAACAGCATTGTGAAGAAGAGCCGCTTCCAGAATTTCGGGGAGCTTCAAAGACTGTGGACTGAAGCTGGAGTCCAGGTATCAAAAGCCACCGTTCACAGACGTGTCCGGGAAATGGGCTACAATAGCCGTATTCCCATGGTCAAGCCACTCCTGAACTCAAGACAACGGAAGAAGCGTCTGACTTGGGCTATGGAAAAGAAGCACTGGACAGTTGCAGAGTGGTCCAGAGTCCTGTTTTCAGACGAAAGCAAGTTTTGTATTTCATTTGGAAGTCAAGGCGCTAGAGTCTGGAGGAAGGCTGGAGAGGAGCACAATCCAAGTTGCTTGAAATCCAGTGTGAAGTTCCCACAGTCAGCAATGGTTTGGGGAGCCATGTCAGCTGCTGGTGCTGGTCCACTGTGTTTCATCAAGTCCAGAGTCAATGCAGCTGTGTACTGTACCAAGAGATTTTAGAGCACTACATGCTTCCATCTGTTGAAAAGCTCTATGGAGATGATGATTTCATTTTCCAGCATGATCTGGCACCTGCCCACAGTGCCAAAACCACCAGTAACTGGTGTACTGACCATGGCATTACTGTCCTCGATTGGCCTGCCAACTCCCCTGACCTGAACCCCATAGAGAATTTGTGGGGTATTGTGAAGAAGAAGCTGAAAGACACCAGACCCAATAATGCAAATGAGCTAAAGGCCGCTATTGAAGCATCCTGGACCTCCATAACACCTCAGCAATGCCACAGGCTGATTGCTTCCATGCCACGCCGCATTGATGCAGTAATCCGTGCAAAAGGGTTCCCAACCAAGTACTGAGTGCATTAATTGACATTTTCAAATGTTTGATTTTGTTTTGCTGTTATAAATCTTTTTTTTTAACTTGGTCTGAGGAAATATTCTAATTTTTTGAGATAGGATATTTGAGTTTTCTTAAGCTGTATGCCATAATCAGCAATATTAAAATAATAAAAGGCTTGCAATATTTCAGTTGATGTGTAATGAATCCAGAATGTATGACATTTTTGTTTTTTTAATTGCATTACAGAAAATAAAGACCTTTATCACAATATTCTAATTTTCTGAGACAGTCCTGTATGCTTCAAGAGTCTCCAGGGATCTAGAATCATACTTTATCAAAAAATATGTCTAAAATGGTCAAAAAACCAATAGGCAACAGCTTATACATGAGATAGTTGAAAGAAATGGTGGAATTACTTATTAAGCTGATGTATTTGGTATGGCCTTCAACCAATATTTTAAATTTAATTGAGTTGTCAGATTTGATCCACTCATCTATTGCTTGTTTTGGTAAAAATATATTTTATGACAAAGCTTCCAAATCAACAGCCTTTAAACAGAACCTGATTGTTGTGAAACTTAGCACAAGGACAAAATAGAAGCATCAAAAATCGCATTGTAATTCCAAGAAAAGCAAACAATTCTCAGCATCAAATCATAGTTTCCATATGACTGTTGGATAGGCTTCAGCCAGCAGCTATAAAAAAATTTTTTAAAAAAAGACTTTGATCCTGCTTTGGATACAAACCTTCTATAGACGGAGCAAAATAAATCACATCAAAAGAGAAAAAAGAAGTCAGAATCGCAAAGTAAAGATCTGCAGGCGTATTGTCAAAAGGGAGTTATCACAGAAGAAGATCTGTGGCCTTCAAGACATTTGTCCATGAGGAGAAAGACAGTCAAAATACATCCCTGTAAAAAAAAAAACTCAGTCAGCAATAGTTGTACGACTCGACTTGGTGGTTGGGACAAGAGCGAACAAAGTGAGTAAGAACATGGTGTCACACCTGCGGTGAGCCGTTGCGGTGAGAAGATCCGAGCCTTGGGGTGTTTTGTCTGGTTTTCAGCTCCACTGAACTCGCCTGATCTCGACACCAGCCACCATTTGAGGCCGCTTGAAGATTCAGAAGCGCAAACATGTTGCGACATTTCCAAGAGCCTTTTAGAGACACTGCCTCATCATTCCGACACAACAAGGAGTTAATGGGTTTCGGGAAATTTTGGGAGTCCACACAGCTCCGAGGCTTATACATTTTTTATTCCCACCTCCATTTTATTGTTGAGCACGGGCTTTATGTTGCCTCTGACGAGCTGCGGACTCGACATGCTGTGTTGTAACTTGGCCAGCTAACAGGTTTGGAGCTTGCGTTTGGAGGAAGGTTGAAATCTCTTAAAATAATTTTTTCATGGCTTTTCTTTGTAATGTCAGGGGAAAAAAAAAGGTACTGTTGGTTCGGCCTTCAGGGCGATGAGGGGGATTTTCAAAGAAACAGGAGTTTCCAAAGTCGAGTCTTCCACAATTAAAGGAATCTGCTTTAATGATGGCTGTTCCACCCACTCTCCGTCTTCACCTGACAGACCGCTGACGGATATATTTTGGGAGACACAAGGACGGGCTGCATGCTGTCGTTTCTACAAGAAACACAAAATGCCACTTTCTGATAGGATGAAATCATTAATAAAGGAAAGCTTCTAAAAGGCATGACACTGCAACTATGATTCCAAAGGGGCACATTGTTTTTTTTTGGGGTTTTTTTGTCTGCTGACTTGGAGGAGGAGGGAAGTGGAGATGATGCCTGCGACTGAAACTGTGAACCGGATCTTTGCTCAAATTGTCTTGAGTGCATTGTTAATGTGGAGCATGAGGCAGATCGGTGAGTGCAGGTTAGGTGAAGGCTTGTAGCGGTAGAATGTGCAACGGTCTCGCCTGAGGCCGTCCTTCAACGACCGATCAGAGTGGTTTTTGAAGCCTTGGGAGATTTTAGAAGAGCTTTTACACCCCAAAAAAATCTTCTCTGTCCCATTTTTGACATTTCAATTCAAAATCATCTCCTATAATCTTTGATCAACCAACCATTCAAAGTTCAAGTCAGACTCTAGTCTCTTCAAGTTCAAAGTAAAAAAAAAAATTGACGATGGCATTACTGAATGAAGCTGTTCCCTCAGGTTTAACGATGGCAAGAACAGAGCTAACGTGCTTGGATGATTTCTGACACTAATAGCAGCTAATGTCTGGGAATCTCAAACCATTCGCCAAGTCTGTGAGGACTGCTTCTCTCATCCAGATATCTCTGGATTTCTGTTTGCTTGTACAACTGATATGGCTTCTTTTTCTCACTCGACCCATTAAATATTCCAATAGCTACAGCGCCTTTCATTTATCAGGCAGTCATGCCCATGCATGCCATCAGGCATGTAGCGCAGCAACAAAGGATCACTACTCTTGTCTGTTCCAGTCCATAGAAGCTCATTGCATATTGATTTCCTTTGTTGCAGTTTCCGTAACAAAAGTGTTTTATTGAACAGGATGGTTAATCCTGTGTCCAACCCCCAACCTGGAGGATCAGTGGATGGCGCTTCGTCAGGCCTCTAAACCTTTGGCCTCTCTGGCATGGGTGACCCTACCAGGAGACAAAACCTCTGACAGCACAGCTGTAAGGGTCACTGAGACACACAAGCCCATCAACTACTGCAAGGTGACACTCCGTCAATGAGCATTTCTTTTCTAAGCTCTTACATGTCTTTCAAAGGGCCGTACATTCTATTGTATACACACGGTGGTCTAGCAGTTTCCAACATTTTATCTCTGAAAATCCCCCAGATTGCTTTGATGATAGGAAGCAGACCCCTCTCTCTGATTTCTAATCCCGAGCTGGCCAAAATTTTCCAGTGACGCCAAATAATCTCATCACATTCAAAAGAAGAAGCCTTCACAAATGCAATAGTGTGTTTCCCAATCGAAAAAGTATCTTGTGGTTTTCTTTGGCATGTGCAGGTAAATCCAAGCTTTAAACTACTACTGTAGTGTGTCTCCAAGACCTTGTTCTGTTTGTACTCGAACACTTCCCTAGCATTTTGGGGGTTTGTTTATGCGACAATAGTACTCAGTCACTGAAAACGCAGCTTTTTGAAAATTCTTCAACTTCATCACCGTGGAAACAGAGGGAACGCTGCTGCTGTGCATCATTGTTGGCGTCCGTGAATCTTGGAAGACTATGGTAGTTGCGCCATGGATTAGTCTGTGGTGGAGTTGCAGCACCTGCTGTGACTGTACAGACCAATCCTTGGAAGGCAGGGTCTGGTAAACGAGCTGACCTGGATGGTGTTGGGTGCTGGATGTACTCGCTGCTGTCTCCTGAGCCGCCATTCTTCCCATGGTTCCGGTTTTCACGGTGGACCGCCAACTGACGCGGTCCGAGGATGCTATTTCCAGGTCCACTGGTTCGATGCCGCCTGCTCTCAGATTGCGCTTACAGACATCTTTGTAGCGCAGTGCAGGCCGCCCTGTAGGTCTGGAGACAGTGGCCGACTCACCATAAAGAATGTCTTTTGGAATGCGGCCGTCATCTGTGCAGCAGACATGGCCCAGCCAGCGCAGTCGTCTCTGCATTAGCATGGGAAACATGCTGGGTATCCCTGCCATTGCCAAGACCTCGTTGTTGGTGACGCAATCTTGCCAGGTAATGCCAGATTGAAAAGGCTACTGTCGCTCCTGGTGTGGAGGAAGATGCCATCCTCGGACCGCCGGAAGGCGTTGCGAAGCAGCAGGGAGAAGAAGATGCCAAAGAGTGTCTCAGCAAGGACACCGTTTAACTTTTAATTGGGAAGGAGTCCAAACATGATCCGTCCTGCTGAACAGTACCGTTCATGTCGTCATGGAAGGACATGATCAGCTTCAGGAGCTTGGGGGGGAGGGACACCCAATCCTGTGTAGGAAAACAATCAACAGTGGCAATTTGTGGCCTGGCATGCAAACTCCATCATTCTTTTTAGCGTTTCTGCGATTTCCATATTGATGGACATTGTTTTCAAAACCTTGCTGTGTAATCGTGTAACTTTTC
This sequence comes from Lipophrys pholis, assembly GCF_963383615.2. NCBI lineage: Eukaryota > Metazoa > Chordata > Actinopteri > Blenniiformes > Blenniidae > Lipophrys > Lipophrys pholis. The sequence continues at coordinate 16,273,818 of NC_137641.1, read as the reverse complement.
TGAAATGAAAATGCAATAGATTTAGCAATACACAGTAATTTCACACTCACATGAGTATTAAAAGCTTTTTGTTTTGATTTTAACATGCTGAATGGGGTGGCATGTTATGGCCTTGGAAAGTTGTATCTAACCTTCAAAGATAATCTTTTTAGAGCGTTCCATACCTTAAACATTTTTTTTTTTTTTTATTGTGCTATGGGTCAGGGGAACAAGAGTAAAACTGAATTGTTGGTTTATCGACAACAATATAAACTCCTTGAGCATATTTTCCAGGACGTCATCTTCATAAGTAAAACATTATTTTGAAAATCTAATGAGGAGGTTTAATGTTTATTTTGAGTGTCCTTTCTGCTCGGGTAAAGAAGAACATTTGTTCATTTTATTTCAGTTTGGCTTGCTCGCTTAAGCACTAACTTACTGAATAACCTTGATAAGAATAGACAACAAAGACTATGGTGCTTTGTTCCCTAATTTTATTGTTATTAGCTCTGGAAGCACACGAGACTACTGCATCGGTAACTAAGAACAAACCTTCACACAAATGATGCAAATAGCCAGTTAAGAAAATGTTGTCAATGACCAGCACATGAAACTGAGAAAGCATGAACCCACCTGCCAACAGGTCAGAGATTCACGACAAGGTTTTCATACTAAAATACCAAAAATAGGAAAAACATGTACTGTCTCTCTCTCTCTCTCTCTCTCTCTCTCTCTCTCTAGCAGTGGGGGGTTTCTGAAAGCAACAAGCTGCTTCCCAGGGATTTTCAGTGCCTTTGAACTTTTCTAAAATCAAACAAACACAGCCTTTCTCTTTGCCGCTGCTTTAATCTAACCTGGCAGGTAAGTCTACCTAATTACCATTTTAATAAACAAAATCCAAAGTCAAATATTTTTACTTTGCCAACGGTGAAGTTGGTATTTTTTTCCAACTTTGTTGTTTTTAACAGATTTTTGTGACGTGGAAACACTGTTTAATGAATGAACAGTGTTGTTATTGGTGAAGGTGTTTCCTCTTCTTGGAATACATACACTAATACATACTGTGCACACCCATGCTAAAATGGAAATGTTTATTGTGACACAAGTCAGCTTCAACCTATTTACATACAAGCAGATTATATATAAAAAAAAAAGAGAGATCAAAACATGAAATGCTTCCTGTAGTCCCTTAGCTTGAAACACATCGCTATTTTGGCAGGAAACTGTCATCCTCAGCCAAGAAATCCGCTGTGTTAAGCTGTGCCCACCATCTCCTCCAGGCTACTGGGACTTCCTCTGTCCCTAGTTAATTTTTCCCAAAGAGAAAATAGACAAACACAGCAAGAGCCCACTATATGTATATATTCCTCTGATTTGCCTTCACACGTAATGTTCCTGTGCATCTCGTTTTTTATTTTTTTGTTGTTGCTATTGTGCATTTTATGTTTTATGGCTTCTATACAAATATGGTTCCTACATGCCAAGAAGCTCTCGCCTTTTTTGTTTCCTCTCTAAAACAAAAACCTGGCAAGACCCTCAGAAGTTCAGGTTGGTAAACCCCGTGTTTGTACAGCGGCAACATCCAAGAGAACAAAGCCCTCCTGGAGGCTGCTGCCTGCTTCTTGGCCAATCATAGGTGACAGCCAGCAAACACTATGCAATGCGTATGATTGCCCACAGAGGTATGTGCCATTTTTGCTGGAGGAATTATGCTTTTATTTGTGTGCGTTTCAGGATTCGTGATTTCAACACTGATGGTTAAAGCACCATGAACATAAAGGGACCAGGCATTGCAGTTTAAGTCTGGTGAAATTCAATATGTTCAGAAAAGTGGCATAAATGTTTCAAGAGACCCGAAAGGAGCAGCGGAGTTGATCAATAAAGCTCCAAGCTTTGACCAACAGAGGATAAAGAAAGGCACAAAGGTGAAATATTGTTTATTAATTCAAACATACAAGCATGTGCAAAACACCAAGTAATTTGTGGGGATATTCCAACCATTTGTGGACAATACATCATTTCACCAGTGAAAAAGTTCCCTATATGTAACCCGTCTATCACCTCGTGACTAGATACGGGGCGCTGAGCTCTTTCGTATTATTTCAGAAAACCAACTCAGTAAATCATTAAGATATTAGTTTTGGTTCATTGAAAACTGAAAACACAATGAAACAACAGTAGCAATAGTTTATGAGCATAAGCGATGAAGGTTTGTGGACTTTAAACCCTTGAAAATCCAGTTACAGCAAACAATATCACTCGGAAATCAGAATAAAAGTCAACAAATAATGTCTTACCTTATTAAAACAAAAACAATTATTTTCACCAATAAACACAAAAACCTAGGCTAAACCGGCACAATAAAAATTCATTAAATCAAAATAACACGTTACAGGTATTGAAAAATAAACTTGTTCTTGAAGCCGGGGGGGGGGGGCTTCAAGCAGGACGCAGGAGGTAACTGACAACGCTTTCGGCTGGGTAACTCGCAGGCCACGCCCCCTCACAGCCGCCACACGTCTGTGAAGCGGCGTTTTAACTTTTCAACTGCACAGTTTATGTCTCGCCTCCAGTGCTTTCAGAAATGCATTTCGCTGAGCTGTTTCAGAACTAATAGATAGTTTTTGTCCGAGCCGTGATGACTGACATTTTTGGGTTTTAAGCAGGAGGTGTCAGAAAAGTTACCGCAGGAATTGCGGAGGACTAGCGTTCAAAGTGACTTCGCTTTTTGATCCTTCAGTGTCAGCTCTTCCCATCATTGTGTGATTCAGTCCATTGTTTTTGGACACTTGACACTGTTACTGAGTTTTCATATAGCGGTGTACGTTGCTTATTGATTCGGACGTGAAAAAGATGTTTTTCTGACAAATATTACATTGTGCTCAACCTTATGTGTCATCTACAGAAAAAGGCATCCAAATCCTGCTGTGTTTCCTTTGATTCTAGAGATGTGGGCAATTTGCACATAAGAACGACTCACAGCTGTGAACGGTTCTCATTGTTCACTTAAAAGAGCCATTCAAATGACTGACTCGTTCATGAACACACCATCTCTGCAACTGTAACTCAGCCGATGAACAGAATCCAACACATTATTGTTTGGTTGGAGCACAACCTGCTTTGTGTGTCTAAGGTGCCTCTAAGGTGACTTTAAGGTGTGTGTGAATGGTTGAGTATGACTGATCATGGAAAGCATGATGAGGCCGCTGAAGCAGTGGAAAGGTCTATATAAATCAAACTCCATTAAGCATTAAATACTGATAAAATAGGAAGCAGAGGTCGGAAATTAGGTGTAAATTGTCTGCTACTCTGCCCACGTCATTGTTGTCAAGGACACTTCCTGGAGGGTCACTACCCTGCATCATGAGACATCTTCCTGCACACTTAATTTTTAGCGATTGGCTCATCATCAGGCATTTTGCAGCCAATGACGACGGCACTTTCATTAGATTTGGATGTGTTGCAGCAGCGAGACATAGGAATCATGTATGGTGTGAATCAAGTATAGTGGCCCTTCGTGATCCAGACTCTGCAACTGTAAATTAGAACTCAGTTAGGCAGTGACAGGTGGAAGCTTGTCTTATTTACACCTCTGACATTTTTGGCACTGCTGCTCTTTCTACTGGTGAAGTGTGGGCTGCCATCCTGCTAAGATCTAAAGAGCTCTCTGAGGCCCTCAGAAGAAAGGTTGTCAGAGCCTTTGAGGATGGCAAGGGATTTAAAAAAAAAAAAAAAGACCTCCAAATGATTTGGAATAAATTATCCCACAGAGAGGAAAATGATCTACTACTGCCACAGATTTCAAACAAACTACTGTTGGGTCAAGGGATGACTACTCCTGTCATTCCAACCATTTATTTATCTGACCATTCATCCATTTTCTCCCATTTTAGTCCAGTCGGGGGTTGCAGGGTGCTGGAGCCAATCCCAGTCATCCCTTCCCAAATGCTGGAGAGGTAATGTCGGTGTCTTCAAGGAGTTTGGGATGCTTCAAAACATCAACAGAGGGTCAGCATGATGAACGAGAGATGTCATTAATTTCTTGAGGTAGGACATTGATTAATTTATGATGTTGCGTTCCACCGTTTGCACAAAACCATTGCCAGTGAAAATGCAACTTTTTGAAAATGGCTCCCATGAAACTTACAAACAGGGTAAAAACAATGTCACAGTATCACAGTGCTCAATTACTGTTAAAAGCCAGCGAGTACATGTGTGTCTTGAGTCGACACTTGCAGGACTCAAGAGGCCGAGTAGTTCTAATGTGGAGAGGCAAACGATTCCACAGACGGGGAGCAGCCACGGAGAAGGCTCGGTCACCTCGAGTTTTCAGTCTGGGTCTTGGTACAACAAGGACCATCAGATTTGCTGACCTCAGTGATAAAACAGGAGTGTGAACATGTAAAAGATCGGATAAATAAGACGGTGCCAACCCATTTAATGCTTGAAAAACCAATAATAAAGTCTTAAAAACAATTCTAAAAGAGACAGGAAGCCAGTGGAGTGAGGCTAAAACTGGGGTGATGTGCTCTCGTTTCTTAGTCCCTGTTCAAAGTCGGGCAGCAGCGTTTAGTAAGAGCTGGAGCCGACGGAGAGACGACTGGTCAAGGCCAATGCAGTATTCCAGTCTGTCACATAATCTAATGTTAAAAGTTTTTAAGTTTTGGGCTCAGCATCTTTTTACATTATTGACCAGTTATTAGATTGTACCACTTTTTTTTTTAAATTACATTTCTGGCTTTGGACTTTTGCTACATTATCGACCAGTTACTACATTTTGGGTTTTATTACATCATAATTTATAACAGTTTGGTATGTTGTTATGTATTTTGCTCTAACAGGGCGGCATGTGGCTCCTGAACTTAAAGTGTGTTTGACACCTGTGATGTAATCAAGCCACTTTGAGAATGATCTGCTTCACCACGTGAGCAACAGGCATCCTGGAAGCACTATTTCTATGATGCCTTTAGTCATTGGGCCATGTACCCGACATGAAGTACATGTAACACTGATTTATAATATATATTGAACGTAAATTTAAAATGATGCACTCCGTAAGGGGGCAATGTTTTGCACGACTTTACACATGATGTCGATAGTACATTGGTGTTTTTACAATGGAGAAAGGAATTAATTATTCTTCAAAACATTCGAAAAACTTTTTATAAATGACTTTGCTAATGATATTGGAAGACAAAAATATCTTCCTGTGTTGAACTGCCTCTAATGTGACCCCACCTAATTTAACAGTACAAGCAAATGGAATCACTTTCATTGAATTATGAAAAGGGCCATTAGCTCCATTTCTCCTTGAATAAAGTGTTTCATGTGTGTACGCAAAAGTTGGTGGGGTTTTTTTTTTCTTCCTTTTTTTTTTTTTTTTTTTCCAAAGAGCTATTTAGAAAACCACATTTCCTCCCCTAATTACAGACATCAGTCTCAGGGGATGTACGTCAGACGGAGTCTTCCAGTTCATGCTCAACTTGTGCTCTGCACACTGAATCAGTGAATGCTGACGGCTCATTCACCGCTTAGGAAATTATAATCAAGACTGTGAAGCATGCTAATGAAGAGGCAATCACGGGGTGAGTGCGTTTTGTTGTCAAAGTTTTCTCGGTGGTATTGACTTCACCAAGATGTACAATACAAGACACCCAGCTTCTCGTGGCACAATAACTTCTTTAAGTGTAATTTATTATTTGCTACTTGATTATGGTAATGGCTTTGAGCTGAATGACGGTGAGTGTGTGCTCTGGGAGGAGAACCGAGGAGTATGGGTGATAATTCAGTGTGTGTGTGTGTGTGTGTGTGTGTGTGTGTGTGTGTGTGTGTGTGTGTGTGTGTGTGTGTGTGTGTGTGTGTGTGTGTGTGTGTGTGTGTGTGTGTGTGTGTGTGTGTGTGTGTGTGTGTGTGTGTGTGTGTGTGTGTGTGTGTGTGTGTGTGTGTGTGTGTGGGGTGGGGGGGTCAGATACAAACGCACAAATCAAGGAGGCAGCTCGGAGTTGCATGTTGCGTCAACATGCGGATGTTTGTCATTGATGTTGTTTGAAGGAGATAAACAAGGGACTGCATTTATTCCAAATGAGGGATTAGGAGCATTGATTTATCAGAGGCACAACAAGACAATGCACTCAAGCTTCATTACTTTTAGAGGAGCTGCGAGGTCCCACACTCGTCCGGCGCCAGAGCGCCACTGACGTCCTCATTTCTTTGGCAAAGTTCTGCTTTTGCTTGAAATGTTGTTTCTAAGAATACTGGTTTGAGGATTTAATCAGCAGCTTCACAGACGAGGGTCAACTAGTTACTTTCTTTAGGGAAGTACTAATTTGCACGTTATTGGCCAAAGTGCCTCACATTCCAAAATGTCCTGAGGTGTGTGAAAGTAATAAAGTGCTGGAAGAACCGAGCCAGAAGTCAGACAACACTGCTTTGAGGAACACTTTCTGACTCTCACGCTCTTTTTGTTTTTTGTTGTTGTAGCTTTTGCCTCATTTGGTCCACATTGGAATCGATGTACCAAAGCCAACACATTATGCAAAAAGTAAAAATTTACATTGGTTTTACAAGCTAATCAACTGATGGTCATGAATATTTATTTAATGTCATAAAGAGGTCATCCTCACATGATATACAGCCACAGCATAAATCCTCTGACCGAACCGGCAATACAAGCCATATATTATCCAGAGACATCTGCAGTGTTATGACTTTTCAAAGCTGTGGTGATTATATAGGGTGGATGCAGTCATGTAAGATTTCGCAAAGAAAATTGCATCCAATCCCATGTGAAAACCAATCTGAAACTGCTCTTTAATGGGTTAAGCCTATAAATGATGCATTTTTAACCAACAGTCAAGTTTGTCAAGTTTTTCCAAGTCAAGTCCTTTAGAGGCACGAATTATACACAGTGGGTGATTTGTGAAGAAACCATTGGAGACTCCATCCATCCGTCTTCCATACTGTTTAATCCTGTTCGGGTTGCGGGGCGCTGGAGCCGATCCCAGCTTACTATGAGAGAAGCCAGCATACGCCTGGACAGATCTCCAGACCATCACAGGACACACAAACACACACACACACAGCACCTCGCGGCACCAATTAACCTCACATGCATGTTTTTGCAGTGTGGGGGGGGGGGGGGGGCCCAAAGCACACACGGAGAATATGCAAACTCCCCACAGCAAGGCCCCAGCTGGTATTTGAACCTGGACCTTCTTGTGAGCCGAGAGCGCTAACCACTGAATATGTGGCAATGAAAGAATGAGTATAATTTAAAAAACACACCGTTTTAAAACTGGACATATTTTTTTGTTTGTAATCAGACAAATTAAAAAGATGGAAAGCCTAAATATGAATATAGAGCTACCTAACTGACTGCCACTATTAGAGTAAACGCCTCAAGAGAGCACACCTTTTGTTTATTCTTTTTTATTGTTTTATGGATCTTAAAAACAGCTGTTAATGTGAACATTATCAACAAAAATGCGCTCTTCATTTGCTTGAACAGACAGCTTGTGATCTTAGATGCTGTGATTTTATTCCTAATCACTCGACATTGGCAGCCCTACCTTAATAGGATTTTTAAAATGCGATCATTTGATGTGTTTTGTTTTGTCCAGTGGGGATACATTCTCAGAGGGGGGGAATATAATGATTCCTCACAACATTGTATTTTGGGAAAAAGTTTGGTTAAAAGCAAAACATTTTTTTAAGTCCAATGATTATTCAGACCTGAAACCAGAAATGTAATTATTGGTATGCATTTCCAAACTCGTTTCAGTTCAGTGGCCATTTGCAGCCTAATGTCACCTCGAGTGAGCTGGACCAGTGAAATAGTGGCATAAAAACCATTAAATTTACACTCTAAAGGGTTTTTTTTTTTGCCATGAAACAGACTATGTTTTAAAAATGCTTATATTATTCCGAATCTGAACAATTAGTTCCAAAAATAACTGCAATCTAAATATGAAGCCAATTCTAATGCAAAATACAGTAAAATATCAAAAAATATCTCAGTGTTTCATTACGTTTTGCCGGTTTTGGCACACGGGTCTTATGTTCGACACCCTTGGTCTAAGAGCTCTCACTAGTGACCTCTTATGGCAATAGCAACTGCAGTAGTCACAAAGGAGAACTCACTCGCCCCAGTCATCATCCCTCCAAAGTAAGATGAACTGGCTGCTCTTCAATAGATGAGTTTATTTTGTCATTTTGAAAATTTCCACTGGTTTAGGTTGATTTGGAAGTCATTTAAAGTCCACTCATTCTATACGTTCAGGGCAAGAATTAGAAATTTCTAATGGTTGCAGATCCAAAGACAGGCCCAGATTGGCCTTTTCCATTTCCTCACTGAAGCACCAATTTAGGTAAGAAGAAAATCACACCTTTGATTGTCCAGAAGTCACCGCCTGAGTACTGAGCTGGCACAAATAAAATGCCATTTCCCCAAACTCCGCTTTACCTCAGAATAATTTCCTCTGGTAACACTGTGCTGTATGGTGTTTTAGTTTGGTTCGGCCACATTCAGCCCAATTTCACTGTGAGTGGGAAGAAGTGAAATTGTGGCATAGTGACCTTTAAATTTACACTCTAAAGTTTTTCTTTGTTGTGGCGCGGACTAAACATTTTGAAAAAAGTCGATTCTTTTCAGATTTGAACAATTAGTGACAAAAAGTTACTGCAATCTCATCATGAAGGCAATTTTCATGATCATAATACAGTGAAATCTCCCCCAAAAAACGGTTGCCTTTTGCAGCTGTTTCCACAGCCTGTGGCTGCACACTGCCACTGCTTGGCCCTTTAAGAAAGAGAATGCAGTACGTGATAAATGTAGAGCATGCCATTGCTCTCACCTGCGGTATCTGCAAAGTGTCATTGTATTATAAATGCATCGAAACAACGCGCTGACTGTACTTCTAGGTCATCCAGGATGCAAAGAACACATTACGAGGAAGTACGTCATCCTTACAGTAAATACATTAACCGAGAAGACGAAGACAGAATTAGTCGCTACATTAGTGTCGACATTAATCACTTTAGCACAAATGAAGTGAGCATATGAATCTAGGACTCTCGTCCGCGGGGAGTTCACCTTTACCCTGAAAGAAGCGGTTCATTCTATTAAAAGGGTAACAAATATCAGTCTTAATTATTTTTCCCCTTATTATCATGTGCAAATGAATTTGGATGACGGCTAAACGATCCCTTCAAGCTTGTTTCTGGTCTTTAAAATATCACAATGACATATTTCATTTCAACACTAAACATGATGTTTGACAGTGACTTGGATGTGTCGGAACACCTTTGCATTTGTTTCAGTGCATAAAATCACATGAATATGCAAACGTACTCTCCCTAATCTCCGCTGGGCACGTAACAAATGACCAAACCCATTGTTGTAATTATAGTATTTGAGCATGGATCAGGTCATTTTTTGCTTCAGTAAGCAAGTGTCTGTTCGGCTCTTCCCTTTCGGAGAGGTTGCCACAGCAAGTGACAAAATAAAGCTGCATCTGAAGTATTCTTAGTCACAGTGTGATTTGCCCAGTATGTACTGTATGTACAATTCATATAATTTGCGAGTACCATAGATGTGGCTTGTTTCTACACTGGATGCCCATTTTGCTGCATTGGGTATTCAATTGGCAAAATCCCCCACAATAAAGGTCAATACTTTGTTTATACAACAACTTTTCAAGTGAAAATGCAGCATTATTGCATTTTTCGTTTCAAAAACGTTTCGTGTTTACATGGCAACATTGTGACAACCATGTCTGTATACATGGAAACGGCAGAAACACTGAAATTGATGTAGTTTTCAAATTGGGCCGCCGGTGAGTGCTGTTGGGTTTTTGGACTGAAACCACACGCACGTGCACAGAGAACAAACACCACAAACATTAACAATGGCAAGTACACATATATTTATACAAGGAAGTTGGACTGCTATTACGGGTGACCCTCAAGTCAAAAGCAGTCATGACACTCTGGAGGCCGCCATTATCGTTATCGTCGGACTGCTTGCGTATGTGCAGAAGCAACGTTTTAGAAAAATTGTGTTTCCCCCCAATTAATTTCAAAAAATTCCACTTCTGCTAATTAGAGGATTGCCACTTTGGTGGACCGGATTAAAGCATCTTGTGTCCTGGTTTTGCCACCCGAGTCTTATGTTTGACACCCCTGATTCATTTATTTCTATACAGGATAGAGTTACAAGAAGCCTGTACCTATCTCAGCGGATACATCAGAGATACACAATAAAACACATGTCGCATCGCTGAGCCACCCAGAGTCAGGAGGGAAAACATGCAAACCTACAGAAACGTCCCAGCACAGAAAAGTGAATGTCTTTTATGTCATTGCTAATCCCTGCATCCATGTGCTGTATGGGCCAGCGCAGAATACACAAATGCATCATGGATACATGATGCATCATTTATTAATATAATATTTTATATATAATTAACATTCCCATGTGATGCTGGTGGTATGTTTTTAAATACTTAGTAGCACATTTATTTCTCATTCAGCTTGGTGTCGTCATTTGACACAGCATCTGTGCATGACTGAAAAAACCTATTGTGACCGTGTCAAAATAGCCTTTTTGGGAACAAGACTGTAAGTTTGTATAAACATGTGGCAACCGGATGTTTCATTTTCCTCTCACCGGCTGGTGGCTGATTTGGCACTTGGCGGGTAAAGTGCACAATTTGTTCTCCACGGCTTGTTTTCTGGAAGAAGAAAAACCGGGCTGAAAGACGGAATGAAATTAATTTGACTCGCAGAGCTCTCCGAGCTTCTCTTCTGTGGCGACGCCGTTCACCGCTAACTGGCCGCGAGTGTAGCTTCACATTCTCACAACGCTGGATTCTGCCTCGGCCACGTACAGAAACCCAGACCCATTAGTAGGGCGAGCACGCGTCTGCATACTGTTCTTGTTGCAAACAAGTCCAACTCCCTCACTACATTATGCCGTAAATCAGATGGTATCCATAACAACTGCCAGAATCTTTCAGCATCTCGACAGAGCTATATCCAGCTTCAAATAGGGGAGCCCATGCTCATCCACATATCTCCCTGTGCCTGTTTTCCCGGCTTTGACGGCATCTTACACTGACATCTGAGATTAGAGCTGTTTCTCATACGCTGAGCCCTCCTTAGAAACATGCTGTGTTGATGTTTCCCTCATTTCATCCACTACTTCTACCAAGCAATGAGAATTTTTCTGATGCATCTTGTGAGAGCTGCGTTTGAAGCCTGATCATCTCCCAACCCTCACGGGACCCTATTCAACATTAAATGGCATTAAATATTTCATTGTCACTTGCACTGTCATTGACATTGAGTTATGGCTTTGTCTCGACAAGGATTTCGTACATGCCTCATACTCATGCCCGAGTGCTTGTTCAGTATTCTCCCCCCTCATTCAGTATTCTCGGAGCTATTACGCTGCGTCTTGTGAGCACACCATGAGCATAATGGGCTTCTGTTTGAGATGAAGGTAATGTAAAAGTACTGTAAACCTGGATTTAATTACTTGTTTTCAGTAAGTTCAATTTTCCTCTGCATATTCAGTCAAAATGGATATTTGCTGTGACAAAGTTCCTCTGGGATAAAGGGATAAGATGCAAGATCCAGATAAACAATAAACACCATTGGGTGGTTTAGAGACAGAGTAAGTTTTTACACACAGCATGCAATCAGTGTATACACACTATTTTTTTTAGTTTATTTGTTTTCATCAGATTACCTTTTTAACTATAATATACAGAGTCCATTTAGTAACAATGGTAGCTATTCATCCGTCCAAAGGTAAGTGTATAAGTAAGGCATAAATGAAATCAATGAGAGCAAGTGTCCGACGTTTTTACAAATTAAACCTAAACTCACTAAAGGTCAGCTTGACTCCAAGACAACAGATGAAGTCCATAATTATACCTAGATTTATGGCTTGAACAACCACATTAAGACAATAATAAAATTCCTACCATCTGAAATTTATTGAAAAAATGAAAGGATATCTGACCAAACAAGATTCAGAGAAACTCGATCGTGCATTTATTTTCACTAGGCTGGATTATTGTAACAGTGTGTAACAGAGTCGTCACCAACACGAAGAGGGTGGAGCACGTCACACTTCCAAAATGTGTGTTTTCAGTGGCTCCAAGCACCACGGAAGAGGTAACAAACACCCAATACGCAACAAAACTTTTTTTGTTTTCACTTCACTTTCAATGTTGTTGTGTGAACAGGATTTACACATTTTGGCACAGACTCCGCTGCAAAAATAAACCTGACCCCACCTGGTAGAGCAGTGTCAGTGTGAATATGTGTCATCGCTGTGGGAAAGCGGATTCAAAGTACCTCTTTAGTTTATGTTTGTCGATGCATCGCAGGCTCCATTTTGGAAATGTTGTAAAATGGAAATATTTGTGGTTTCCACTGCACGTTTCATTTAAAAGTAGATCCTGACAGCTCAGTTCACAAGTCAGAAGCAGTTTGCAACCTTTGTGTCAAAAGAATTTCAATCACTGAAGAAATCTTGAATTACCACCTTGATGTGAAGCATTTAGCAGCAGCCAACAGTGCATTTAAGGACTTATTTGCTCTCACTTCAGTTTTTCGTCTTCATTTAAAAAGAAATGATTGACACGGGCAGCCCAGACTGTTGTTGGAGCATTTAAGGTCCAAGTTCAGGAGGGAACCATTTACTACTACTTTACAATGACTGATGGAACATAGACTGAGAATAACTCATCATTAAAATAGACTTAAATATGAATGCAAAATGACAGAATATCAAACATCACTTCGTGGTGCTGAATTATGAAAATAATAAAAATGATTGATTTTTTAAAAAAAAAAGAGGAGTATTTACTTTTTTCTTTTTTTTCTTAAGTAATGAGGCCTCGTGTGACAGTCTGCACTGGTAGAAACTCCTCAATCAAATTTTTTCTTTGGTTTATCACCAAGGTTACATAATGCCACTTACCAAATGAGTCAGCGATAGACTAGTAGCTCTAATGCTCTACCAGTGGAATTATAGTCTGTCTGATGGCTACATAAAAAGAATGATTGCATCGGTTTCTCATCACAAAGGGCTGTCTGACAGGAACGTACATTTTCCATACAGATTACCTTTAAGCTCATATCACTGTTTTGTGGGCCCTATTGTAAAGGGCTGATGTTTGATTTATCACTGATTCTGTCCATTGTAGTACTTTACTCAGCTTTGTATCACACATCACTTCTTTTCTATTCTTTTATATAAACGTTTCCTTTGTTTTCATCCTACCATGATTTCGACAATCGTTTCTTCAGGCTGTTTGGTCTCGGCCTGTCCTTCACGTTTTGGTCTCAGCTTCTTTAACACTCAAAGTAAGAAGAAGTTTAAGGGTCCAGGAACAACTCTGTCAAAAAGCAAAACGTCTGTTTTGGTGTCCGTTAACAAGGTTCACAAGGTGTAACTTTTCAAAAATGGGGTGTAAATAGGCAGAAATTACACTTTCTGGAGAGATGTGGGCTCCATCCCAAGTCGATGGGGGAAGCACTGCTACTGTGCATCCACACTGCCACTATGGTAAATAGTTCTTCTGCTCATGCATGAGAAGATGGACAATAACAACAATGGCGTCCTCCAGAGTGTCATGACTCCCAGTCCTAATTCTCCTGGGACTTAGTTTTATAGTTGACAGTCACCTGAAATAGCAATCCAACTTGGTTTTCTGTCCATATGAATGTCCATGTATTTGCCATTGTTAATGTTTATAGTGTATTGATACATGCTTTTTCTCCATGCTTTTACTGGGCTGTTGTTGTGACCTGTCTGTGTTTTCCCTGTCTTCAAACATGCTGGGAACGTGCTGGGATCGGCTCCAATGCCCCCTGACCTTCATGTAATTGCACCATTTTTGGCCGATCATCTACACGAGTTTTAGAAGCATGAAAACGGTTTTGTTAGTTTTTTTAACACCGGTCACAGAGTGAGGAAAATTCTAAAACCCCTTGCTCGGCTGGGAGGTGTGGACGGCAAGGACGATCATGTGTGGAAAAACGATGACGTAATCAGCCCGCCTCTCTTCCCCACTGCGGTCTGCGATGTCATGTAATAACCACAACAATCAGGGACTACGTGCTCAAGGTCGACCGTCAGAAGCTACTGATGCTAGCCAGAGGAGGAGCAGGGCCATAGACCTATATAACTTGGAGTTATATAGAAGTCTATCAGCACAAGTCTACTTTTAACTTTCTATTTTTCTCTGTGTCTTCTTCTACGTAAGAGTGGAGTAGTTGGTGAGTCACAGCGCCCCTAAAGGCCTGGCATTTGTACTGCATGCCCTTATGTGTCGTGTTGAGCGGTGTTCATAGTGACGTGAACGGAATTATTTTGGGAGAATGACGGGGAGAAAAAATATCGATTTGGCTCGTGCAAATGGGGCCTTAAGCTAAAGGTTGTTATGGCACTATTTTACTGATCTGACCCACTGAAGATGGAATTTGGCTGAATGTTGCCCCAGAACTGGAGTTTGACATCCCCGATGTAGAAGCATTAATTTCCACTTGGGATGAGGAATATCAAAAACTGTACAAATTATTCTTCAGTCAAACTTAAAGATAAAAACTTTCTCTCTGGAGCATATCAATTATTGATTTTTTGCTGTTATTTTCAGTAAGAACTTAAGGCGGCCACTTACTGGCTGACACACAGTCAACATTGTATCCCCAATTCTTGCATAAACAAAAAAATAATTTTCATGAGAAGCTCCCAGTGCTCCAGTCAAACCATTCACGCCTTTTAAATGTCTTTATTGATTGGGTAGCATCTTTTAGAACGACAATGGGTGGAGCAGCAAAGCAGGGTGCACGTTTTCTGGCTGAATAGCTAAATGTCTCCTGTCGTCTTAAACAGACAGGTGAATGACTGAATGAGGTTTGAAAAAGATTTTCTGACTGAGCAGATGGAGCAGAAAGGTCCGGGTAGCAGCTGTTGCTGAATTGCAGCGTGCGGCACATGAAAAAGTGACAGAAACAAACAAACAAACAAACTAAAGAAAACTTTAATCTCCACGCAGAAATCGTTCTCAGGGGTCTGTACGACTTTAGCAAACGTAGAAATGTCCTTTTGTTTGTGAGCATTGAGCATCAAGGACGCCCTGTCAATGACAAAACTGCATCCATAAACGACAAAAAGCAAACAAGGTGAAGTAAAAGTGAGTTTGAGGAGCAGAAGTTGATGGAAAAGCAAAAAATGGGTACATCATAGGTGTATTTTTAGTGGCAGTATCAAAAGAAGTTGGTTCATTTTTTTTTTTTTTGGTAATGATATTTACATATAGATGTCAGGAAACCAGATCAAGCACATGGAAACGGTGTGTGTCAAGATGCAAATGCATCAAACTAGAAGGAAGAGTTCCACCTTCAATGCCTTTCAGATTTGATTTGGTTCAGGGTGCGGAACCACAACTGCCCAATTGCAAGCTACCCAACTTTAAAGTACTACTCAAAGGGTTATTTTGTGAAAACGCTCAAATGATGTGGTCAATTATTTCAGTGGCTTAGCCAATCCAATTCAGATGAATTGGGTTGTATTTGGTTTGTGCTCTTGAGACTGCTGCTCAAAAGCGGCAATGAGTGCAATAATCGATTTAGGAGATTTCAGTCTATTCGTATATCTGTTGTTTCACCTCTCTTCATCCAAATGGAGTTGTTGGGTTGAAGCCAAACTGTATTGTATACCCTGGTTAAGACAAGCCACATCGATGGCAAATTTTGAGTCATTGAATACAATTGGAAAAAAAACAAAAAAACATTTCTGTGGTTTGTCGGAGGAAGCCCAAAGTAACTGTTAAGAACTTAAAGAAAATGTGAGCCCAACATATAAAAGCCCCAATGGCCAAGATCTTAGATCAGTCCAGTCCTGGAAATGGTGCGAATGACCAGATTTTTAAATGATGCAAATGTATGCTTACCCTAGTTATGTTGAACTTTACAAGCTATCTATTGTGGCCGTGTTCACATTTCTAGAATTCTTCAATCTACATCTCTGTGTGGTGAGTAGAAACACAACTAGTGTGCATGCGCACCACGGCCATAGTAAATAATTCTTCTGCACATGGCAAGTAGATTGAAAATAACAACAATGGCAGCATCCAGGGTGTCATGACTCCCAGTCCATGTTCTCCTGGGCTCATTGAATGTATGCAACTTAAAACCATCTCGTTTTAAAGACAGTTTATTTTTGTATCTGATGTAAGCTGAGATTGGGGCACCCGACAAGATAAAGCGTATGCTCACTTGACACAACTCTCAGCCCCTCATATCAGTTAGTGAGCGAGTTTTATTTTTACTTTCTTGAAAGGGATAAATTGTTACTTCTCTTCTTTTTTTTTTCTCCAAAACTGTCAGAGTTTGAATGTTATTGCCGATTTTTGAATGGACCTGAAATTCATTGTGTCTGGCAGAGATTAGCGCGGCGGGATCCCCATTGTGTGTCAATCTTTAGTATGAATGGAATCACCTCATCTCTGATTTGCTGATGCTATTAACGATGACTCGCAGTAACGTTCAAGCTTTAAACCCTTGCAGTTGCTGCGTCTGCAGGATCTGCACCCTGTGTTCCTGGCTGTGCGACTCGCTCGCTAACTGGGTTTGATGAACTGGTGATGACAGCCATTGGAGGCTCCCGCCACCCCAAACAACCTGACACTTTAAAGCATCTTTCTGTTCGGGGACTGCCACGTTCAAACCTGCTCTGACTACAAGAGCCATCCACTTATCCATCTTGTCATATTACTCAGGCTAACCGAATCTGCTCTGAAATTGAGAGTCAATAAAGATTGTTTAGCTGGCACGGTGGGGAGATCATTTACTTTGCTTAGCTCTGTCAACAAGTACTGTCAGAAAGAGGCATGATCAAACCATGCAAGTATAACCATATGGCATAATCCTCTCAAAGAGCTGTTGTGAAAGATGCCTCTCGTGTGTGCTTTGAGGAGTGTGCAAGCACGTGAGTTTGAAAAGCGTTTAATCAAAAACAAGATTATCCGGGAAGTCAAACCGGCAGCACAATGTCATATTTTAATTTCTAACTGTATTGATTAAGAGAGAACGATTGCTATTAAAACCAACACTAAATCTAAACAAAATGTGATGAATTAGATCTTCTTCGTACAGCTTTCATGGACCCCCTGGTTGAGAATCTCGGGAATAGATATCCCTACCCCCTACCCGAACCAGAATTTCAGTCCCTGCCCGCAATCTGTCTGTGTCCAATTCTTTTCCCTCGCTCAAATCCACAAATCACAACTGGAACAGCAGAAAGTCTCTACCTCTGAGCCTGGGTTCTGCAGGTGTCCTCCTGTTGAAATGGAGTTTTTTTCTTTCCACGGTCACTTATGTGGAATTATTGGGTTTTCCTCTGTAGAAGTGCCTAGAAATGACTGTGTTGTATTTCACACAAGAGAACTAAAATTAAATAAAAATTGAATTAGTGGCATCAGTATAAAAGGGGTTCATGCCACCACACCTAACTAATTATTCAAATTTTTATATTTTTCGGTTATGTGTTGTTTAAAGTGATTTTTTTTTTTTTTACTATTTCAACTTTTGATAAATTACTTGGTTCTTTTGATGTAATGACCCCAATGCAAAATCTGTTATTTTAGTAGTAGTATTTTAATAGTATTCCGGCTTCTCCACCTACTTGCTCATCAATTTTCACACACTGAAAAGTGCAAGATGTCACACACACACACACACACAACAATGTGGGGAAACCTAACCAGTAATACTACACTCTAATTCTAACCCTCTTTTTCCTGCTTATGGGCTGTGACCTGAGACAACATAAGCTTCCTCTGCAGAGTCCTCCTGAATTACATTGAGCATTACAACAAACACAGACTGCCGCAATTCTGACCACTGCACCAGCATTTGAGATTGCCATCTTCCAGCGGATTACAATCTTCCTCGCAAAACCATCCTGGCTGTTTGCAGACCTCGCTCTGCCCCTGTGGGCCCCCTTGCCGCTCTTTCCCGCATGCTCTACAAACAGCACAAAGGCTCGCCAAAAGCCTGTTTGAAAAGACCTGAGGGGTGTCTGATGGGCATTTTTATTTACTTGTCTGAGAGTGGCAACCTTCACGTCACCATTCTGGAATGCTCCCGGCAGGTGTGCAAAATTGTGCACTTGAGCTTCTGTCCGTTTTACAACTCCTGCCACGGCTCCCATTCATTGCTGAACAGCATCAATCCAAGACACGCAGGGGTGAAACACATTGCTCCAAAAAGGTTCATCTATTTCAACACCTCTAATATGTTCACCTGTATGAATGCAATCCGTTGCAAATATATACAGAAGTGTTTTTAATTTTTTTTTTATATAGTATCACCCATTATCTATGTGGCGTTCATTAGAAGTTCAGACTCATGTTTTGGTCTTTCACCTTGTTTCAGCTTTGTTACATCCTACTGTAATTTGCATGGGGGGAGGGAACGTCCTCTCATTAAAAAATATTAAGACTGACACTAATCTTTTAATTAATCCTTAAACTAAGGATTTCATTCATGTATAGTGTGGCGGGGTCCACCCAACAACCATCCAAAACTGGGAAAAACGATGGCGTAGTCGTCAGCTGTGTTGTTTTTTCAATTTATTTTTCCGGCCTCTCCAAAACAGTGAATCATAATATTTACAAAGTGCAAATACAAAGAGAAATACCCAAAGGTGAAAGTAATCAAAGCAAAGAAAACTCTATATACAAATTTGTACAGGTTATATACATAAGGGTTCTTCCTCAACTTCAGGATATACCAATAAAGCTCCACAGATCATTACCGGTCCCCACCTCTAACCAGAGTCCAACTCCCCCATCAGGCCCAGCGCGGCCTATCCGTTTAGCCCCTCCCACTGGGCGTAATCTTTCGCAGACACAGTTCACTATTTTATTCTTAAACCCAAATTCTAATACACAAATAAATAGATTTCCCATAATTTATCTTTCCATAATTAAATACAAATTACCACGTACTGACAGGATTATGCCCTCCCACAATAACCCCTCAGTACACACGGCAAGAAGTTTTAAAGAAAATAAATAATAATATTGTTCACGTGACTGTGAAACCTTCCGGGCCCAAACCATTTAACCCGACTGGTGGTATGTCACTGCCGGCTGCCCTCCGCCACTCTGGAAGGTGAGTGAAGGTGTGTGTGTGTGAATGTATGAGTGACGTGTAGGCAACGAGTGTGCACCCTCGTCTGCCTACAGCAGGGAAAAAATGTCCATGGACCCGGGAAAACAGTTTCTGGAGTTGATCTCCACCATAACATTGACAGCGCCGTGTGCGCGCGCCCCCAGCGCCGGCACTCTCCGGCCAGCGGAGAGAGGAGAGGCGCACCGCTCCGGGCATGACGGTGCATTCACGAGTGCTCCGTCACATATAGCAGCATTGCTTGCTTTTTCCAACAGCTCTGTGTTCAAGCAGTTGCATCCAATTGCTAAATTTTGCTCTCAAAAACATCATTAGGAGTGGTTTTTTTTTTTTTTTCTTTTTTTAATGTGATCTATTGAAACAGCCTCATCATCTCCAGGCTTGACTTGGCTCGATGTGACCAATGTAACACTGAAGTTTTGTGGGTGAGATTCTTGCCGTTGGAAGACAACGAGCAAGCAAGCGGGTGGCCAAAGGAGAAGTCACCACACATCTAAAGAGCTCAGAGACAGCAGGTGTCAGAGAGCCACTTCTTAAACCCTTCCAGCTCTTCTAGTTTAACACGGACACAAAAATAAACACGCTTGTACAGGATGTCCACTTTCCCACGTGTGATTGACATATTAAATGCTGTGAAACGAGAGACTTGTCACGCTCAAAAGAGAAATTAGTTGTTACGCCTTGACCTTGCTTCACTTTTCGTGTACCGTCTATGTGACACTGCAAATCAGATCGCAACTTTAAAGTACATCTTACAGCAGCATGCTTTTCATTCAGCAATGCTTTAAGCAGAATGGGTTCTCCTCTAAAAATCAATTCATGGTTTACCTCTACTAATGTTGAGAATACCTATCACCACCACCACGAGATCTAAAGGGCTCTCATAGGTCTTCAAAGAAAAGAATCCCTGAGTCTGGCAAAAAGAAAGACTTCTCAATGAATTCAGGTATTCCACAGATTACCTGAACAACTGCTAATTTGTTTACAGCCTCCGTCTGAACTTAGGCCATGTGATGCAAAAATATGTCTTCAAGAGCGATGAGTCTTTATGTAGCTCTCTACATAAATATTTTCTCATTGCTTAAGAAATCGCCTGGGTTTTTTAGTCACTGCATTTAGAAATATCTGATCTCAAAAGATTCTGTTGGTAATATCCAGCCATGGCCTATGCAGTGTGCCAATATGTATTTTGAGGGTTATTTGACACTGGCATAACCTGGGGAAAAGCATTTTGAGGGACAATCTTTGTCTTTCTGTAGTTTCCACAGTGGAGAATGTGGTCTCCATGTTTGATTTGGCTCAAATGTCATTCCTGGTGCAGTATGTTAATAAAAGAGTCTTAATAAGTGCTCTCTATTCACTAGCTGTTTGCAACAATCAAATTTTAGATTGAGAAAAGCGTTGTACTTTTAATGTGGTTTATAAACGCACTGTATTCAAATGAAGTTAACATTGGCTGAAATTGAAGAATAATGAAGAGCCCCACTGAGGAAACTTACCACCAGCCGCCACTGGTTAGTACTCATAATTGTTAAAAAAAATTCGGTATTGGTGAATCCCTAGTATTCACAGATACCATAGGGTTCTCTGGTGATAAAACACTGGCTCTTATGTCACATTTGTTGGACGATGTATATGATTTCCGATGAAATTATTCAAAATTACAAAGATAATGTGTTAAAAATTGCATTAATAAGTTATGCAATCGTGCAATAATAATCTAACTCTCTTAGGCTAAGTTCCTTTTGAAGTACATCGTTTTTCAGCATGCAGCTGCTCCACCACAGTTTGGACATCTTGGCAGGGTGAATGATGTGATTACTGACGTCATTCTGGAGGAGCACATACTGAGCTTTAAATATTTCCAATCATTTTATCAGGAATATTTCACTGCAAACAAAAATCCAACCCTGAGGGCGTATTTATTTATTTATTTTTTCCATGAGAGCAGCAACAATTGATAAGCAGACTAACGTGGGACTTGCTTGAACAATGGACATCCTTGCTAAGTTTCCCCAGTCTGCCCTCAGCCTCACATTTGGCAGCAGCTGATCACACCGATGTTGGCAGGCGGCCCGATCCTGAAGAATCTACTGACTGAGCTGCTTGCGTGATGGAAAGAGAAGAGAGCAAAGGGTTGAGGGCGAGAGAGAGAGAGAGCGAGAGAGAGAGAGATTTAAACCAAACCCTCCATCTAGTGTCGGTGAGATCACCGGGAAGAAAATAAAAAATAAACAATAAAAAGATTGATGAGCCCCTTGTCTTGGTCAGGGACACGTGGGAAGGTTGTGAATGCAGAGTTGTGCACTTCACTGGGTCTTTGCTACAAGAGAAAAATACCGGACCCTATGATCACACTCAGGGGTTTGATGTAAGCAGACATAAGGAATCAGAGTAGCAGAGTAATATTAAACGCTGTCTCCCTTTCACAATCACACACTAAATATCACACTTAATTGAAATATTGCTGTCAAGGCAGATTTTTTAAAGGCCCCTAAAGAAATCGAATAGTTTTCAGTAAACTGCACCACATTCTTGTTCTACATGCCCCCAGGTACCTCTGTGTCAATTTTCAAATGGACTCACTGAAGCTTTTTTTTTTTTTCTTCACAATTACCCGCTTAAATTACACCAAATACATGTAATTCTGTACAGGCTGATTAAAAAAAATCCACACAGGGACAATAAAGGTATATCTGAACTTATTCAGGAAGGTGTGTATTGACGTCCACTCATCTCTCTCACTCTCATTCTTTCCTTTTATTCTTTGTTTTTTTAAGGGAATTTTAAAAAATCTGCCAATATTTAAATAAATCTGCAATTACTTCCATCTGCCTGTGATGTTTTTTTTCTTTTTCTTTTTTTTAAATCTCACACTACCACAATAAGGTTCCACAAGGTGCCCTTATTTTTCCGCTGAGCACCTGACCCCCAAAATGTCTGTGCACGCCGCTGAATACCATGTTTTTGTCCCGTATTTGTAACAGACTGACAGCATGTCACTAAGGGGAGTCCCAGCACTTACTTCTTTTCCCTCTTAAAGCAGTGCTTCCTACTCTGTGTCCGCGGAGATGTTTTTCTATCCCCTGGAGGAAAGTTCATGAACATTGGTGCAAATGTGAAAGATTTCATGGGTTACGAATTGCTCGCAGTATTTACTGTCTTCCATCCTCCTGATGGCCAACCAGTGGGACATGCTTGCGCGAGGTGTAATGTAAAGGATGCACATAGCTTCATGAGTAGAAGATCTGCAGTCTTTCATATCAGCGGCTGCTCTGCTGATTAGCTGGAGGAATAAAAACCCGGCCTGTCTTTGCCCTTCATGGTTATCGATTGGACATAACTGCTGCTGGTATGTGACTGAGTGCACAAAAGCTCGGAGCACCAAAAGGCTGTTTTATCACACATATATTGAAATCAG
This sequence comes from Lipophrys pholis, assembly GCF_963383615.2. Taxonomy (NCBI): domain Eukaryota; kingdom Metazoa; phylum Chordata; class Actinopteri; order Blenniiformes; family Blenniidae; genus Lipophrys; species Lipophrys pholis. Next base: position 16,251,206 of record NC_137641.1, on the reverse strand, counting down.
AATGCTGAACGCCAACACAATTGTACATGTTATTCATGACTGTAGGTCACAACAGCCTTTTCTTAAAACCCAAGCAGCAACTCAACAAACAATAATGAGCCTATGAGAAAAGAAAAAAAAAAAAAAGCTCTTTAAGGTTCCCAAGCATCCATTCTGTGCATAGTGTGGTATCGTATGCAAATGTGAACATACTGTCTTCTTCAGTGGGGAAAAAAAAAAGGATGGATTTGCCACTTTGCTTAAAAGTTAGAAATTGGTGTCATTGGGCTTTATAGAACATCCACTACACAAAGCACATACGTAGAAAATAAATCTCGCTCTCAGTCAGGCCGCAAACTGTGAGAAGCGTCTTCCAACTGATAGATACAGCGCTGCCAAATATGGGCAAATAAACCAAAGTTGCAGCATGAGGATATTTAATTAATTAACATTTTTGGATGAAATAGGTTTTTTGTGCACATTGCCTGTAACCAAGTTGGGAAAAAAAATGTTGTTGCTCTCAAAATACCTGTTTTTGGTTGTATGATACGTCATAGTACCGTTAAAAGGATCCTCAAGACGAAGTTTTTCGTTGGAAAGGACTATGCATTTTCTCACAAATCGAAAATATCTATAATAGTCAAGACTCCATACAACACTAATAACCTGTATGGTTATTATTGTTCTAGTCAAGACCACCTAACCCGACATGAAAGGTCAGAGTATCCCAAGACCAAGACAAGGCCAAAACTATAATGGGCCGAACCCGAGTCAAGACCCAGACCTTGAAAATGTGGGCCAGACGAGGCTAAATACCAAGGTCAGTCTTAAGTACTAAAACACGAATGGTTACTCCAGCGAAAAGTGATAATCTTTCTGAATTTAGTGTTTCTACTGTTGCAGCATTTCAGTTATGTTATAAAATGGCTATATTTTATGTGTTCTCTATGGTCTGCTGGCATCGGATTTCAAACTCCATCATGAATAAAAATAAGTCAGCAGTGATTTACAGGCTGAACAACGAGCCAGAGCACACATCTGACAACACTGAGAAATATTTAAAAAGGAAAATATGGAGTACTTCAAGCTGTCCAACATTGAGACCTGAACTGAAAACCCTCAGAGAGAGCTGAAATGTGCCACTGTGGAATGAACTCCTGCAAACTCAAAACATGAATGTGCACATCACATTAGTGTCAGACACTTGCAAGTATGCAGATGCCAGAAGCTTCTTGATAGGTACAAAAAAAAGTATACAACTTGTCTTAGCTCCAGAATTTCCACAACTGTGTTTAGAATTGGCTTCATTTTTGGGGGTAAAGTGTAAAAAAAAAAAATAATAATATCCTACTATATAGAATTTGGGGAAGAATGTGATCTTAACAAATTACTTCATTTGCATTATTTACAAAAATATACTTAATTATGTTCTAAAATACATGATTCTTTATCATACTGTTCAATGTTATCTCTCCATATATTGTGATTTAACCTAGTGACAAACTTGATTCTATTATTCTGGTAAAGCTCAAACTGCACTTGTTATTAAGGTAAACAAAAAAGTCTCCTATATGAATAGACATTTCAAGAGAGAGGGAGCTCTCAGAAACATGGACAGCAACAAGGCTCCAGCTGTCCACAGATAACTGAAAGAGGTGCTAAAGTGCAGGCGGACCATCGAGGAAGAGACTGACAGCTCACTGTGGCCGTAAAACCCAGACAAAGAAGAATGAAAAGGTCCTCCACTCATTGTCGATCAGATAATCACATTCATCATGTCTATCACACCGGGGGTCAAAGCCACAGTGTCTCCGGCTTTCAGAAATGACCCCACCCCTTTGTTCGTGCCACCCAAGTGAATTGGGAGGATTGCAGAAGCAAGGGGGTGTCAAGATTGCAGTACAAGAAGCTTTTCCCCACGTCCCTTCCCTGGCAAGCTCACAAGAAATGTTGCAAGATTGATACAGAGCTGTCCAATACCCTTTAACTAAAGCACAGTCCTCCTTTTTCCATGTTCCCTGGATATATTCAGACTTGAAGCTCTCTAATAAAGAAAAAAGTCCACCAAAAACTTGGCTGAAAAAAAAGCCAACCCCTTTTTTCTCTGCAGGATTGTGATCTCATTCTTTGTGATGAAGTAACTATCCAGGAGAGACTCAAAGTAAAGTCACAACACCTTTACACAAGCGAGCTAAGTTGTTATAGCATCTGATTGCTCTTAAGAATTAAGAAAATGAAAACTTCCCCGACACGTCAAGTATTCTCAAAGAAGAAACTTTGGTTTAGTGCAGGTTAAAATGCAAATGCCTTGGATTGACATGGTCCAGCATGCTACTTTGTATTCATTTTCTCAATGGGTATTCTGCTTAAACACACTGGCTTATCAAGAGTACACCCCTTTGTTTCCCACTGTGCTGTTTTAAAATTATGCTAAACTGCAGTACTTAAGACGACACCTTGTTGTTTCCCATTGCACTTGCACTGTAGAACCAACTTGGCGGGTGGGCATGTGACAAGAGGCGTATTGTTCATGGAAAAAATGGATCAATCAATTCTCAGCCGACTCGCGGATCGGTGGACATTTAATCAAACAGTCAAGCACATCTTGAATTAAGATTGCCATCCAAAGTGGATTATGTGGCAAACAAGTTGGATGGATGAATGGCGAGAAAATAGAGCCAATTTCATCCACCAGCCAGTGGTGTTTTTACAACCCACATAAAATAATGCCTGCAAAGCACTAAGATTAAAGCCAGTCATAATCCCCATCTGAAAATTGACTATTTAAATGATTACAGATACCTGTTTTGCATCGTTGGCAAACTCATTTGAAACTTAACTGCTGGCTGCATTATGTAATTTGTTGGCAGCGTGCTACATCTTTAAGAAGTTGGTTTCCAACACCACAGTAATGAGACTGGTCCAGGCAGATGAGATCAAGCATTAAAATGTGTCTTTGTCTAACTTCTTTGTCTATTAATGCACAAAAGACTGAAGATTGTGTTAGAAAACCCCAAACTATGAATGTTCTTACAAAGTTCTATTGGCCCTAATCCCAGTCCACGTTCTTCAATATTGGGTATCTGCCTGGAACTGAGTCAGGGCCAACACGTATACTTACTTATGGAATTAACATTAATTATGACAGCCAATGTGAGATGCTGCCAAAGGTGTGTGTCATCTGAAGCATTTAAGGAATGTTAAGCCTCTGCAGAAAATAAAGAGCTTCTACCTATTTTAAACATCTTATACTGATGAGAAAAGAGTGAGTATCAGTGTTAAAGCCAGTGGCTTTGGCCAGCCCTGGTGTTAAGTCAATCAGCGGTGTAGCCACACTGTAATTTCATCTGTCAGTAATGAGAGCAGTCTACTGCAACACTAACCCAGAAGGGAAAACACTGGCTGACACTGAACCATTTAAATATGTACAGATAAAAAAACATTCATTTAAAATAGTCCCATTTCGGATTAGTTTTTCATGTCTTTTAAAACTACTGTTCAACAGATGTGTAAGTCCCCCTAACACAATGAAGCAATGACATTTATCATTCAAATCCCTTTTTTTTTTTTTTTGTTAAATTAATTCTGCCTTTTGTGCATCAGGTTGTGGTTTTGACTTCTGATATATTTTTTGAAACCCTTATTTATCTTGGTGAGCCCCATTGAGATTGCACAATCTCTTATTCAAGGGAGACCTGGCCAAGACGGCAGCAGCACCTCCACACCATTCACTGTGTTTTTAAAATTCCTTATCGGGATCAGTTGTTGTAGCTGTAGTTCAGTCTGCAAGTTATTCCAGGCTGCAGGGGCAGAGAACATAAAAGCCAGTTTGCCAAGTTCAACCTCAGGGAGAGTCAATAATATGTCATTTGAGCACAGACAATAATTGCTAGTTTTTGAGTGAAATATACCCACTGGGGTAAGAAGGAAGAAGGCCAAAAATTAATTTTTGAATAAAATTGTACCTGTGTGTGAGAATGTGCATGATCGGGGAGGGCCACTGAACTCTGGCATGTAAAATGCAATGGTGATTTACAGCTTTGCAGCCTGTGATAAAACCTCAAAGTGCCATGGTACACAGTGTCCAGGCCATGCAAGTATTTGTCAGGGGCATGTATATTCAGCAGATCCCCATTGTCAAGCAACAAGAAGAATGTTACCTCAACCAGGCATCGCTGTAGTGCCAACGGCAGCCTGCAGATACTCAAGAGATTTAGCAAGGGTAGTGTCACTGCAGTAAATGACAGTTTTGTCAGCATAAAAATTAAACTGTGCATTTTGGAATATTGTGACCCAGGCTAAAATAAATAGTAAATAAAGAAAACCCTAGACAGAACCTTGAGGGACCCCTGCCGTGACATTTAATGCAGTAGAGACAATACTATCATAGTTAACACATTAAATTCTGAACAGTTGTAGCTTTAACTGTGTTGAATGCCTTTTGAAATATCGATTAGGGCAGCAGCACAACATTACTTAATATATAATGCCTCAATTATGTAATTGACAACCTTTAGGGATACTGTGGTGGTACTATTGGGCCTAAACCCCTATTATTCACTCCCTCCTGACAAAAGGGGGGGGCAGGGCCACGTTTTTCTTAAACACAAACCTGGTGACCGCATGGTTGCACTCGCCATTGGTCACGTGACCAACTACTGAGGCACAAATATGTGCTCTTTCTGCTGAACCTCTAACTGTACACTAAATATACTGATAAACGATAACATGTAGCCTGCATAATTAAAACCAACTCAAGTGTGTGCACTCACATTGTAATGAATAGGCTGCATTCTGATATATCGTATCAACTTCTCAAAAGCATTCTCAAAGGAGTTGGTGTTTAATAATAAGCTCACATACAGCTGGTGGTGCGACACTATGCATTACCTGTTTGACGCGTTGCACCGTGTCCCATTTTCTAAGCTTGACCTCTGCCAGCGCTCCACAAAACAACGCCGCTATTGTCCCTTCATTTCCTGTCAGCACGTCGTACAGTGCTCAAAGGCTGCTGTGTCCCAACATTTGTACTGTACATAGACAGAGAGTGTGAAAACTATGTTGCCTCTGCCAAATTGGACCTTTCTGAGTGGCTTCGGCTGTCTTGAAATTAGCATCATCGGGCATAAGTGAGCTGAAACGTACATTGACTAAGCAATTAGGCGAAGAAATAAAAGAAGTGAAAGACGGCTTTTGGGTTCACAGGGTTAATGGGAGTCATTCAGGGATTTTCAAAGTGCTGTAACGCCCGTGTTGAAACCGTGTGAATGCAAAGTGTTAAAGTGCCACTCAGCCATCTGTCTCCTTGCTCTTTTTTCTTTTTTTTTTTCCCCAACACATCTTACACACAGTTGTGGAGGTGGACAAAATGATCACCCCTGCAGAGGGACGATCGACACCAGAGCCGGGCCAGCCGGCTCCGAGAGCACGACAGCACTTACATGCGCCCTGTCAAAATGGAGTCGCTTTGCAAGAGAGGGGTTTTCTTCATTTCGAGGCAATTGCCATTTTTTTAAGTGTGTGTTAAAAGCAATTCGAGCCATTACGTGAATATGCAGCTGCGGTGTGCTGCAATGCACAAGGAAGGTACCAAAAAAAAAAACAACAGAGAAGGGAAGACAGGACAAAGGAGAGGGAGAGAAAGCTCGACACTGACTGTACTGCTAGCCTTCTAGCAGCCCACAGTGATCCGTTTGATCCGTGATAACAAGTAGGCTATAACTAGAGCTATAGCACGGAGGTGTAGGAGCTGTACCTGTGGTGTGAAGAAAATAGCCCGTCTGTCAAAACACAGCAAACTTTGATTTTCGGGAGGCTTCAGTAAACCTTCACATCACTGCCAAGTGCATCAGCGCTGTTAAAAACACTGTCAACACTTTTGAATATTTTTTAAGATTTTGAATTTCTTATTCCTTCTCAAACCCAACAAAAGATCCTCTTCTTCTTTAAAAGTCTTCTTCTTTTTTTCTTCTTCTAAGTAATCCAACTAAAGAGTTGGTTTGCTTCAGTCAGAGCACAATTCAAAGCAGTGACGCCAAGGATTTACCTCATCTGCATACAAATCTGCCGCTATGCTCACAGACGCGCCGCTTTCACCGCGGGGAGACGGGATGCAGGTTTATTAGCGAAGATGATTCTCATCCGAGCCATCATGTATTTACTACGTTGGTAGCATAGCAGGGTTGTTAGCACGCTATCAAGTCTCACACTACCTGCTTTAGGAAGAGCTTTTATCCACAGGCGGTGAGACTCATCAACAGTCAGCCCACAGGGTCACGGATGAGAGGAAGATACTCAGTGCTGATTATTCACGGATAGAATTAGTGGGCCGTGTTAATTCTGGGCTATGCAAGAAAACAAACAAAAGAACAGTGTTTCTTGTTGGGGTGATTTTAATGTTTGAGATTGATATGAAACCAATATTCCTGGTGCTGTAATTCAGTGACAGCCGCAGGGTATACGCACCCTGGGATGTTCTGCTGTACCGTCCATTGGTTTTTCTTGACAGTTGAAGGCATAATATTCAGATACAAAGAATATATTATGATTTCTAAATCGAAGTGTAGATCAATCCCTCTGATTTCTATGTAATCTCATGAAGAAATGCCTGGTGGTTAAAAGTCAAGGCTATTGTTTTATCATAGGGTCTGTTTTTATTATTTCAGTATTATGCTGTGAAATTCATTCATTAAGACCCTGATTACAAGGCATTTTCAAGTGAAAACACAAGCTCTTGTTGCATTTTGGGTGTTCGCGTACACAGAAACAGTGCATGGAGCCATTAAACACTCAACTCTATGAAAATATTGCACACCACAGCGGTAATAAATACTCCTTCTGTGTATGTGCGAGTAGATGGACAAAAACAAACTCCAGAGTGTCGTGACTCCCAGGCCATATTCTCCTGGGCCTTGGTAGTTTTATAATTGAGAGTCTCCCAGAATAGCAATCCAAATTTTATCGTCTGTCCATACTAATGTCCGTGTACTCTACAGTGTTAATGTTTACAGCTTATATCATTCTCACAGGGTTACATTGTGTCAATGGGACCTCAGTCCACCTCTTTCTTGTTATGAAGATAACTTGAGACATTCATTCAGATTTTAGGCATGTGTTAAATCTTATTCATGAATGACTTTATTGGGTTTGGTGAAGGTGATTGTGATCTTCAACAGTGAAGGTGACCGTGGTCTCAAACCTCTTGGTTTTGAAAGGGTTCAAAAGGGTCGTGAGGAATTGATTTTGAACCTGCCACAAAGATTGCTCCAGACATTTAGTGATTGAAGATCAACAAATGTCTCCCTTTTGGTCATTCATTTATTGCAAAAGTGTAATAGTTGGACCAATGAGTGGTTACAGCCTGGACCCAATTTTAGATATATTTACTATATTATTTGTTAATGTTTTATGGACACACAGAAGCATATTAGTTTAGAACCTGACAACACATGCAAAGTGTACTTCTTATTTTAGAGAATCTATATAGAATTCATTAAAAACAAGATGGATGGATATACATGTAGTATAGTCTTACCGAAGGACACTATCAGAACTCAAACTTTCCATTAATCCATAGATTGAGGGTAATTCCGTATTTTCATAATCTGAGTTGAACTGGGTGCCTGCCAGGTGTTAGATGGATCTCAAGGCAAAGGAAGTTTGGCTAAAAGACGCCAGCTGAGCAGAGGACACAGTGCGCAAGACCCTTTAGGGCCTTGCCACCCACTCAACTAGAAGAGGCGTCAGTGTTCACATCACTGCTTAAATATGCCAGCTTGTGAGTCGGTTTCAAATCTGTATTTTAATGATGGGATGCAGATTTTTACGCCCTCAAGACCAGTTCTGTAGAGACTATGTAAGACTCAAACTTGACGAATTCCAAGTCAGAACATTTGATCTTGTTGTTTAGAGGCCACGGGTAAACTATTCATTGAAGGTTCTTATCTAATGTCAAGGCATTAAGAGGATGTTTATTGGCCTGAGACCTGGCTTAGCTTTATCTTCCTTGGTTGAGCGGACCAGTCAGCTCCAACCGTCTCTTTTAACTGGACTGAAGTTCCAATCGCACGGATGCCAGTGTGCTCTCGCCCTCCGAGCTGCCTTGATAGGAGGAGTTGGCGAGCCTTATTAATCCTGACAGTGTGCTTCATTTTCACTGGTATTATGTGCGCTCACTTCTTACATGAATGGGGAAGTAGTTGTAGCATTAGCCGGGAGCCTGTATTTTGGATGACATGAGGCGGATATGGAAAATGGCACTTGGGTCTAATTGGCTTTAATGGCATGTGCATAGATGAGACTTTTTTTTTTTTTTCTTTCCGAGGGGTTCATTATACAGTGACAGCAGCTGATTTTCACTGGTTTATTTTTTTGGGATCCAGTCAGTGGCGAAGTCAGTAAGAATCTGGGTTAAATATTTACTGTCGCTCAGTCAACATGTGGGAAAAAGTATGAAATGTTTAGCAACCCAGGCAAACCAAAGTGAAGTTTCAGGTTATCTTAGTTGGACCTAGTAACCTTGAAAGTGTTCGTTCAAAACAAGCCGGTAACCAGAAAACGACAGCAGTTAGTGCATGAATATACAGCTTCTTGCATGTGCATTAATGTCGTGAGATACATGAAGGCACAACAGAAACAGTTGGCAAGATTTGCATTATGTACAGTCCTCGGCAGAGAAGAGACATATTAAATCATATTTGTTTGGAGGAGGGATGCATTTTTAACATCGTTCCATGTTTTCACCCTCATTTGCCGTGAGTAATTATAGCACAGGATGTAGTCACAAACGGTTTGTCTATGAGATACTTCATCTTCAAATTCAATTAGCGTAACCCGAACCCTGTGAGCTTGTTTCAACACTTGCCGCGCTGCATTATGCATGACGATTAGCTGTTTGTGTAAATCAAATGTGAAAGCATAATGCTTTAGTCTTATTCCGCACTCGCAGGCGGATTGAGATTAGGAATTATTAGAAAGAATGAGACCGGGCGACAACAAGGCACATAAATTGACTTGTAAAAAAAAAAAAAAAAAGGGGTGAGCCTCTGTGGCATGTTGTGTAGTTTCATTCGGGGATTAAATAGCTTTAAAACACAAGCAATGAAATGCAAATCAGTCGCATTTATCTGAAGAGCTTTTTAGGGATTTCCAGATGTATATACTGAAGCTCTTGAATCCTGAATCACGACCCTTGTTTGAAAAACAAACAACAAAACCATTTGCAACAAACCTATATATGGGGTAATTTGGCAATCACTGGTGACATCCAGCAAGAGGTGGTGCCTTTAATGTCCAATATCCTTGTAATACATGCGTGGGTTTAAAGGAAGAGGCATGTTCTAGGTGGTTTTCATGCAACACAAACCAAATGTCACGCATGAAAAATGTTGAGAATTATTTGAAGCGGTCATCTGTCCATGTGTGAATTTTACATGAACCGTCATTAATATTCATAGACAGAAAGTACATCATATACTGCAACTCTTGATAGAAAAAATAAGAAAAAAAAAAAGACTCTGTGAAGAGTTGTGTAATAAAAGATCTGGATAGTCACGGACACAGATTGGCGGTTTCTTAAAGTTTGTAATTGTCAGAAATGTAGATGCCCTTCATGAAACTGTAGAGAACATCTGATGTTTGGACAGTTTGCATGTCATCTTTGCAACTACACATTGATCGCTTTGACGCCCCGTTTACGCAACAATTCAAGTGAAAATTAATCATTTTAACATTTTTCGGTTTCACATTTACACATGCCACTCTGGAGGGTACCATGTTTGTTATTTAACACGACCATGGTGCACAAGCACAATGGCAATGTTACCGCCCTTAAGAAGGAGACATTCCCGGATAATTTCCAGAAAGTCTAATTTTCACCTGTTTATGGGCGGCTCAAGCATTTTTAACAAGTTCCACCTTGGGATTCACTTTTTCAGTGTCTCCAGGCACCGTTATTGTGCAAGCAGACCCCCAAAATACAACTGTATTTTTTGCGTTTTCATTTCAAATCATTGCCATGTGGTAACCTGACTGAAAGACTGCATTCACATATATTGAAGATAAATGCAGCAAGATGAATTTGCACACACTAAATTCTCTACTGAAGATACCCATCACACACTTTCCAGGCAGTGAGGGCACTTTCACCACTCTCAGCATTCAATTTCATTGTCCTGAAGTGTAGGGCAGCAGATAATCTTTGTAATGCATATATTAATTTGCAAACTTGGCAGATTTGCACACAAATATACTTTGGCATGTTGCTGCTTTACTATTGTTTTAGTTTCTTTTATTTCTATATCTTTTTTTATTATTATTATTTTAGGTATTCTAATAATGCAGGTATTTTGAAGCAATTTTCTGTGATTTTTCACAATTTGAATGGGTACTTTGTGCTGGTTCCTGTGTTTATTTTCATTCTGCAGTAACCACAACATTTCCTGCGAGGTACCAAATCCCCCCCCCCCCCAATGGCCAAAACATTGGACTGTACTTTCCCATTAAATCTTAGGGTTACTGAATGAAGTGACACGGGTTTGTGTATCTTAGGCCTCCTTTACATGATCAAGTGAAAACACAACATTTTTGTTACATTTTAGGTGTTCTGCTGCTGCTGCGCATGCACATCATAGTAAACAATTTTTTCTGAACATGCATGCGTAGCTGGACAATAGCAACAATGTCAGCCTCCAGAGTGTCATAACGCCCAGTTTATATAATAGCAATCCAACTTTGTTGCCTGTCCATACAAATATCCCTGTATGTGCCATTGTTAACATGTATAGTGTATTGTTCTCTGTGAGCATGTGTGTGTGGATTCATCCCAATAACAAACAAAAGCCTCAAAACTATATGTTTTCATAAAAATGTTGTCATGTAAACGTGGTCTCAAGTGGACGTAGCACAACAATGAGACTGGAGCTGAGAGATCAGTGATGCAGCAGTGAAAGTGAACTACCTTATTTCTTGTGATGTACAATAATATCACATGAAATTGTAAAAACATGCATTTTTATTGTAGCATGATATAATAATAATAATAATAAGAATTGTTATTAATATTATTGAAAGAATACTGAAGCAAAGCAAAGACTGCAACATTGCTGCATTACTTAGGTATTGATATGAATGAGAAATCACCATAATCTGATTTGGAGTGCTGATGATCACTTATTTTTTTAAAGTGGATACTGCAGAACTTATGTTACCGGTTTTGTGTCAAAAAGCAGAGCCTGGTGATTTTAGTTTACAGTGTCTGAACATGAAAAATTAAAGAACGGTACATGCACAGTCTTGCATGTACCCAGTTGACCGGGGCAGGGCAGGTTGTGAGAGGTGCAGCATTGTTGCTGGTATAGAATGTCTAAATATAGGCTGAAACTGTCATACAGTCATTCATATTCAGAAAAAGACATGTATCATCATCATCGCTGCAGTAATTCAAAATGCATCAATATGGTGGTCTGCAGGTCAGAAAGTGCATTTCAGAAAGTTGTATCAGCAGTAACAATCTGCATCCCAAACCGTAATGAAACAAGTTGTTGCCACATACTTTTCATATTAAAATCAAAATGGAGGTTATCGATATTTCCTGTTTTTAGCAAATGAAAGCCTGTCCCCCCCGCTCTCGGCACTTTTCTCGAAGTCGCCACTGCTGGAGGGCTGCATGTTAAATCATCGGCTGACGTTTTGCAGGGCACATCAAAGATGGATGAGATGCATTTGACACGCTGTGCAAGTTTGATTTGATGATTAGGAGGTTAAAGCAGCTTCAAATATATCTGTCTAAGAGTTTCTCCAGATGACAGCCCTATACACATAATGTGAACTAAAATCAGGGATCAAGGCTTTTGCTATTCAGCCGTAAATGCAAAAACACAGCAGCTGAAATCCCCTGGCAGAACCTGGTCAAGAGTCAAGCGGTGGAGAGAGTGATTTTAGTTTCAGGTCAGCCGAAGGCCTTTCTGTATTTAGAAAATATCAAAAAGAACTCGAAGTTAGGTTCACATATGAAAAAGACTGCAATGATTAAGTTCTGAAAAGCATCCTGGTCAGACTTTGAGTGTTGCTACAGAGGGTCCAAGCAACCAAACAAAAACAAAACGTTGGTGATGATGATGATGTTGATGATCTTCCATTAATGATGTACTTGTCCTTTAAAAAAATTGTATCAGTACAAGTACAACCTTTAGCTACATGCCAATGCAGAGAACTAATAAGAGTTCTTTTCTAATTCCATTAAGCCTAATATTTACTCCATAGGGAATATGTAAGGGCGATCCATCGCGTCTGTATCACCTCTGTAAAGCCTCTGTGTTGATGTGACGCACACCATAAACAGCCCTACAGTCTACAGTATGCAGTGTGTAGCTTCTATCTACAAACTACTCTCTGTGTACTGTAGGCGATAGAATGAAGGACTGAGCTCGCTATGTGCCGGCGCATACACTCCAATTCCCTGGTAATGAGTGTATCAGTCATACTTTGATCGTGTGTAGCCTGTAATAGCGCTGGTCTGTGAGCCCTGAAACATATTACCACGCAGCATGTCGTAAGTAGCGGGATCCGGTGCTATTGGCGCCACTTAACAGTTAATGGCTAAATGGCTAACTTTACTGGTCTCTGGTGATTAAGTTGCTGGTGTAGTACGAGCTATCATTCAGCCCTCCTCTTGATAATTTGGCAGATCAGATTTTGTCATTCCCATTAATTCTCAAGAATCTTCAAACGGCTGACGTGGCTCCTCCTCTCTTGCGTACCTGCGGGTGACGTTGCCAATACATTACATCACGTAGTACTCGCCGGGTTCTATCGGGTAGCTTTAATGAGTACAAGTATCGGACCCGATACTGATATCGGTATCGTAACATTTCATTAAGTCAGCATTAAACCACACACTTCCTCCATCAGAATCTCTTTAATTACATTGCTTTTAACCCCTTTAAAGGGCTTAAATAGTCTAACTTAGGACAAACTGCATGACTTCACCAGAGTAATCATCCTGATGTTTGCCTTTTTCATCCCTTTGCTTCACACATGGAATTCTTCACTTCAGCCTTCTCTTCTTTTTAATTACTCGCTAAGGACCAAACAGTTTACCTCCTTCTGTGTTTCTTGGATCCTTTTATCTGCGCTTGCTCCCTGTGATCTTCACACTGAAGCTCTCCATCTCTTCCAGGCTCCCAGTTGAAAACCAAAGTGGACAGAGCTTTAAAATAGCAGCTTGGCAGTTCTGGCACAGACATTCTGAAAATATGTGGCGGGCTGAGTCGCTAGTTTCTTTTTTTTTTACTCCTACCCTAAATTGTACATTTATTACAGTACTTTTAGCACTACAGTTCTTTTTAATTAGCCTTCATCTTATTTTTACATATTTATAAATTATTTTTTCATTTGTGTGACTTATATTAGTTCAATCTATTCTATTATTCAGTTGAAGTCATGTACATTCATTTGGAGCCCAAATACAAAAGGATTTGTATATCTATGGGAAGAGATTTATTTTTTCAGTGTTCTTTTTTAATGATATGCCATCTTTGTCATGACCTCCACCTCTGGCTCTGCCGAGTGCCAGCGTTTTCCCTTCCCCTCCCTCCTTTCCTTTTTCTCAGGTGGGCGTGTGCTGCACGCTGGTGAGGTGTGGAGTGCAGTCTGATTACCTGAGTGCACTCACCTGAGGCAGGGTGTGGCTTCACCAATCAATTCACCTCTCTCCCCATAAAGCTGGCTTCAGATCAAGACTCGCCGCCGGACCGTAAACTATTGACACTTTGGGCCAACCCTGCTGCACCAAGCCCCTGCTTGTGACTCCATTCACTGACACAGCTCAACGGAAGGTTGCCTGTTCACCCTCCATCGGGCTGCAGCACATGCCCTCCGTCCTGCTTCCTCACCGCCGACCAAGCCCTCCTACAGCTCTCCACTTCATACCAGGAAGTGTGCTCTCCGCAGTCTCTAGCTGGGCCTGAATACTACTTTTGAGTGATACCTTTATTCGTGGTATAATTTCTGTGTTGTACTTTGGTTCTGATTCTTTCCCGTCCTTGAGTATTGGCTTAGTTTGGCAGTTTCTTAGTTGTTAGTGTTTGCTGAATAGTTCAGTCACCCCTACCCCTCCTTTCTTATCCTTTGAAACAGCTCAGCTATCTGTTTATTTGGGTTGAGTCCCTTACCACCTTTTATTTATTAAAATACTCCTGAGAGAACTCCTGGTACCGTGTCTCTGTCCGCGCCTGAGTCTCCGAGTGTGAATGGTGACAATCTTTCGCCCTTTGATTACTTCATGTTAATCAATCATTTATAAACAACCAAAAAAAGAACTGTGACCGTTAATTTTTTTGCCTGGAATAAATTAATTATGTCATTGGGAGGCAAAGAGATGGTGGAGTCCTCCAGGGGTCTACCCTTGGTCATTTATTGTTTTCAATTTGCACTCTACCTTGAGCTCCAGTCACTCAGAAATGTCGTGTTTACTTTCACTCCTACACTGGTGAGTCAAACCCATGTGACTTTGTCACCTGGCTTTTTAGGTTTAAGCTTGCTTCCGGCTCAGCTACTGTGCAGACGTGTCCTCTTCGCTCCCCGCTTTGCTTTTGCCCTTTTTTCCCCCAAATCTTTTTTTTTTTTTTTTTCCATTTCCCTTCTTTTACATATAAGAGCAGCATTTTAAAGAAATACTTTTGTTTCTGTCAACATAATACTTACCCCGAAAGCTGGTAAGAGGAACAAAACTTCACTTCGGGACATGGGACGGGTTTTTTTTTCTCTCTCAGCCAGCAACCAGAGGAATAAAACAAACAGTCATCCAGCTGCAAGGACTGTCACAAACTGGCTGATAAGGTGAAGCAGCTTCCACAGAAGAATGAATCGCTGCGTGAGATACGTGAAAGTGAGGACTTCATTGACTCTGTGGTCGCGAGTGTATATGCAGGAAATGTCACTGAACACTCACAGATTGTACTACATGGGAATACATCTGATGCTGACCACCGCACCATGGACCTGGCTACAACAATTCCTTGGATTTGCCCCAATGTGGCCGAAATAGCTGCTGAGGCTCCAAAGTCCAGAAATTCCAACAGCGTTTCTCACTGGAACAGCACCGGAGCCAGACCGAGCCGACTCCAGCCCAGACTTGGTCTGATGTTGTGCGTAACAGAGGCAAGTCCAGTAAGAAAAAAAACCAAGAAGCCCCTTACACTCACTCCTCCAGCTGAAATTCCTCTGCAGAACAGATATGATCCTCTGGCTCTGAGTGAAATGTGTGATTACACGGACCAGCCAGGACTCGGGGACACTCATCACACAACAAGCAGGAAACACAAGCAGGTTTGCAGAAATAACCCCAAAACCACAACTAAACCAAGGACGAAGAGACAGTTAAGAAACTCAAGTTCCTTTTCAAGTCCAGATCTGCTGGACACTCTATTGATTGGGGACTCAGCCACAAGGCAAGTCAGAATAGGAAAGACTGAAAATCTCACTGTGGCCGACACAACAGTGCAGGAGCTGACAGCGATGTTACCCACTGTTTTGTCTACACATCCCAGCCACATGAACATTGTCATCGTTATCCAAAGCAAGACTGGTTCTGAGGTCCTGAAAAATGACTTCTCCCTACTAATGGAGGCTGTGAAGGAGTTCGAGCCCCAAAATGTTTTCATTTCAGGCCCCATTCCAACCCTGGGAAAAGGAATTGAATCTTTCTCTCGCCTCTTAGCCTTGAATATGTGGATGAGTTCAACATGCTTCTCCAATGGGATAAAGTTCATCGACAACTTCAACCAGTTCTGGAACTATAAGGAGCTTCTATCAGCGACCTTGTAGATAGCTTCAGCTCTAAAGTTATAAACATCATTGATACCATAGCGCCAGTCAGAGCTAAAGTAGTGTGTGATAGGACGAAAACTCCATGGAGGAATAATAGACTGGTTAAGGCCCAAAAGTGCAGACAGGCAGAATGCAGGTGGAGAAAATCTGAGCTCTACGCTCATTATGACATCTATAAAGAAACGCTTCGCATGTATAACTTAGAATTAAAAAGGGCCAGGCAATCTTTCTTCTCTGAGATCATCACCAAACACAATAATAATGCCCGTACTTTGTTTAGTGTCGTGGACAGACTGACCAATCCCTCGCCATCAGGACCTCCTGAACTGTTATCAGATGCATCTTGTAATGATTTTCATCCCATTTCAACCCATAAAATTACACAGATCAGATTACGACTGTAACACCTGAACCTCCACACAAAGATGTTCTGTCTAATCTGGCAGATTTTCACCCGCTCGACTGTGCAGCACTAACCGACATTGTTCAACCCCTCAAACCCACAACATGCAGACAGTTTCTATTATTTATTTTTCGTCAGTGGCATGGAGAAACATGGACTTTGGGTTATTATCTACTAATACATCAACACCTTTTGTTGGAGCAGAAAGTTTTTCTGCCAGGTTTGGTCCCACATTAACAAAGAAGTCATTGAATGTATTCACCACCAATGTATTTTTCTTTTATTAATATATTTCTGATGTCTTTGTATAGTTTTTCTGTATTTCTTTAATTTCTTTTATTTCTTTATAAAGCACTGTGAATTGCCCTGCGTTTGAATGGTGCTCTATAAATAAATTTGCCTTGCCTAGCCTTGTCTTGCCTGGCACAGGTGAAGCCCTCGGTGACGAGTAACCTTTCCATTTTAATGATGCAGATAAAAGTGAAATGGTGGCCCTCGGCCCAACAGCAAAATGAGTCAGATACCCAGTTGGGAGATTCCAAATTTGTTATTTCAACCTGAACTTTTGGATCGCTTCATGAGCTGAGTGCAAACAAATTGTAAATAGGGATCCCAGATACTGATGCCAGTGTCGGAGTACTCGTACTCAGGAAAAGATTCCGAATACAATTGGTTGTGTGTAGTACTCGCCAGGTTGTATTAGGGATCCTCTTCTGAGTACTACGTGGTGTCATTTGTCAGCAACATTGTTACTTAAGAGAGCCTGAGCGTTGTCCGTGGTTAGTGTTCAGGAACAGTGGCGGGTTTTTTGCGCTATGTCAGTAAAAGTTGTTATAATTGCAGACGTTTGAGCTGATGGTACCAGTATTACTATTATTATTGTTGTTATTATCATTATTGTTATGAGTAATAGTCGTCAAGGTGGTTGTATTAATGACTTAAGCCTGGGATTTTCAAAGCTTGTGTTGAGGGTCACATAAAAAAGCACTCTTGAAAAAAGTGCAAAACCAGCTATCTAATTATTTACAGACAGAGAGAGACAGAGACAGAAATACAGGGAGAGATTTACAGCTTGTTACTTTATAAATACCACAATTACCACAACAGTTTCATTTGTTTCTGTTCTCTCATTTCATCCATTTATTGTTTTTAATTGTGGTTTGTTGTATCTGCAGTATAAAAAACTGCTATATAAATGAAGTTATTAGTACTATTTGTTGTAATTTTTGTTATAATACACCAGTTAGATGTCAAATAAGCAAAAACGAATGATTTCACTCACCAATCAGTGAGAAAAGTGACAGCGACGGGACGAGGAAACTCCTCTGACGTATCCTGTCGTCTCAATCCCGAGGACGAGACGTTGCATCAGAAAAGTCTGTTTCTGGATTCCGCTTTCTTTAGGTCAGTGATCAGAGGTGAGGAACACTCCTTCGCTAAATCCTCCACTTTTCTTGTTGCAGTATTATCCGACAGCGGCACTTGCTTTAAGTTGCGTTTACACATTGGCACGATGAGTTACGAAGACCATTTCCCCGTCATTCCGGCCACATTCCTGACATTCTTCATGTGACGTAATGCATCTGAATATGGTTCTTAAATTGGTGTGACATTCCTGATATTCGTGGAACATCTTTTTGGCTGCCAATAAATCTTCCAAGAATATCAAGAATCATCTGTATTTGTGAAGTCTGCAACTGAGCGTGTGGAGTAGTTGTGATGCGTTATACAGCGTGACAGCATTCGCTCCCTGCAGCGTCCTCCTCTCTGATCAACTCCATGGAATTTCTCTGAATGCTGAGCGATCTGGAGTGTGTGAATTGTTCATTAGCTGTTGGTAGAATAACTGGGGTGTTTGTGGAGTCATATATATATATATACAGTATATATGTCCAGTGTGTCCAGTGACCTGGCGGCTGGACACATCTCTCAAAGACAAAGTCCACAACTGAATATAACAAATTCTCCCGATTTGCCACATTCCTGACAGATTAATGACAGAAAAAGACGACACGCAACGGCGCAGAGCAGCCCACCGCAGCGCAGCTTTGCGCATTAGTTGGTGCACCGTGGAACAATAATGTTGACGGTGCATAATGACTCGTGATGATCCGCCAGCGTTTCCTGCTCTCACTTGGAACGCATGATAAAAGGTCGCGACTGTCCATGGGCGTGACGCCTCGGCCCTGAATCATATTATTCAGGTCAAGATCGTGATCCGGGGTCAGGAAATGAGATTCGTGCCAGATTTAGCGTCGTTGTGTGTAAACACACCTTTAAGAGCTCCACAAGCCTTTTCTTGCTTTTCTCGTCGTGACTTAAAACTGCATCAACCACACCAAAAAAATTTTTTTAATTAACTGAGCATCAGCAGATGGTTTCTTAGCTTTGGCAAGGTTTCATGAAACAAGCTATGATGCTGCTGTTGCGCTCTTGTGCCAGTGCTGACATACCATAGACACGGAGGGCTTGTATGAGTTTTCATTTTCTGTTTTGTGGCTGTGGGATTTTGGAGGGTAGACGACATTAAAGCTGGCGGAATGCAGAAAGTTGAAGTGCCGGTAATATGAAACTAAACTGTTCAGTCCAGTCAGAGTTGAACTGACGGTTTTCCTGGTCAACTTTGCGCTTTTTCATGCTGCGGGTCACGTCCTTTCTTTGTTTAATTTCGATTTACTGACGTTCTTCTCAATGGCGAGTGGTTTCGCGGGTAGTGAAATTGAAATCCGTGGGCGTGGCTGTCTGAGCGGAGCACGCATTGACGTAATTACGTCAGATGCGCTCACACTCCGGCTTGGACAGCGACGTGGGATGAGGATTAAAAAGGTAGAGGAGCGCATTTTTTTTTACCCACAAATGGCACTTTATTTCACGTTGATGTGCAGATACTGAGGACCCCTGGTCTAGAGATTTTTGTAGTGTGTTGTGGGACCTTCAGACATTACATGAAGGAACATTTAGGAAAACACTGTCAATAGGTGACCCTGTTCTATTTGAGAAACTCTCCGAAATTATTTTCTATATACCCAGTAATGTTGCTGACCTCTTGCAGAACACATACATTTCATAAATGTAACATTTCATTAAGAATAACGTCATTTTATCAATCATGTTTTTACAAATTTGGTAAATGACTCCTCAAAGTCATCAAGAGACTAAATGCACACAAAGAGCTTATCTGTTTCTTGATGGATTCGGTATTTTCTGCTGTTGGCTGAATTTGACCAACTATTCTTAGTTTTCAAGCCACTTACATTATTCAGGCACTCTTGTAGAGATTTTAGCATACTGAGATTGATGGGCTCAATACAACTGTGTTGTCGACATAACAATGATTCCTTGAATGTACCTCTTAGGAAGAACGTGGTCACAGAATAGAGTGGATTTCAGGTTTGACTCGCTCCTTGTTGCATAAATTGCCAGATATAAGAAGAAAGATACTTTACCGAAGAGCTTCCCAAATTTATGTTCAAAAACACTGAAGTCATAAATAACCAGTGTCGGAAAGCCATTCATCCTCAACCCCTGTAAATAACTTTATGTCTTCGCTGCATGACATCTTTCCAACGATCCCTATCATTGTGTGTGCGACTGTAGGCTGAGAAGCAGCACAAATGGAGAGCTTAATTTATATAATCCTTGTTCTGTTCAAGAGTCGTACTTTTTTGCATTAGAGGGAATGTTTACCTCAAGCTCATCTTTGGTAAACAAGACCAAGAGATTCTTTACCTGGAGCAATATTGCCTCCAAACTATGGGGGTTAGATACACCACTTGTCTTTTATCTTCCACACCTTGATCACCGATGCACTTCTTGACATTTCTCCCCCTCTAGCTTTCACCTCACAAGGTGTGTTTTCCTACTCGTGTTTGCCATTTTCTAGCCGGAAGTGCTACATGAATCCCTCCCTAAAACACATGATTTTAATTACAGCAAAAAGCCGAGCACAAAGAACAGGCGGGGGTTTGTATCTCGGCTATTTGCTTGCCTCAGTTTAAACTTATACCTTCCATTAATTGGTTCTTGAAGTGCATTAATCCTTCAGAGATAGCTTTGTAGTGCTCAATATTCAATGGCGGGAATTAGAGAGCCTCCAGCAGCACCTTGCCTCCTCCTCTGAGATGGGGTGGGGTGGGGGGGAACAGTGGGTGCTTTCTCTGGAGAACAGACAGCCGCATTCATTAGGATATTCATGGGCACAGAGGGATGGCTGAGAGCAGCTCAGCGGCATACAGTATGCAGAGCAACAAGTTTAACCGAAGAGGTTAGAGCTCCAGCAATTATTCAAACGCAAGCTCGCACGAAAACACGATTGTGCTGGGATTTAACAGACACTTTGCAACCACATCTGTCTCCTGTCACTGTTTCCTGCCTCTGTGCTGATTTATTTACCCACACACCGACTCTCCCTCCATCTATTCTGGTGGTGGATTTGAGGCTTTCATTCTGCGGACACACAGAGGTCCCTACTAAGCCATTAGTCCATGTCGCATGGCGTCACCAAGGCGCCACGTCTGCGGGTTACACTAGTCTACAAATTCAGTGTTTTCAGGCTGCTCGTTCCTTCATTTGCCAGAGACAAAAATTTTGTTTTCACGGAGTTTCCATGGCTGCATTCTGCAGGGTTTGGCTGATGCACAGCAGCAGCAGCAGCAGCAGCAGCCTGAAACACTGTGTTGCCAAAACAAAAAAGATGCTGCACTCACACGCTGCCTGTCAGTGGCTTTCACCATCCAAGCCTCCGTGTGTGGATGTGGATTTCTTTGTGTGTGTGTGTGTGTGTGTGTGTGTGTGTGTGTGTGTGTGTGTGTGTGTGTGTGTGTGTGTGTGTGTGTGTGTGTGTGTGTGTGTGTGTGTGTGTGTGTGTGTGTGTGTGTGTGTGTGTGTGTGTGTGTGTGTGTGTGTGTGTGAAGCGATGTCCTCAATCCTCACAAACACAGGCAAATTAATGCACGTAAGCGCACACACACCCACGCACACAATCACCCTCCTACACCCCCCAACCCCCACTGTGGAAAGTGCCTTTGTGGTGTTCAAGCTTCAGTGTGAATTAAATGGAAGCGGTGGATATAGCACACTGTTCACTAACAGTCATCAGCTGCATGCTGCGGAGAGAGACGGCGATGACAGTGATGACTGTGATGACTGTGCGAGTGTGTCTGTGGAGGGAAAGCGAGAGGTAGGGGGATTGCCATCACTCACCATGTCAAGGGGAGAATTAAAAAGCAGGAAAGTGAAGAAAAAAGATATCAAAAGACAGAAAAAAAAATAAAAAATGGGTGAACCAAGTTGCTTGTTCCAGAAGAGAGGTGGTGGTGGGGGGGAGGGTAGTTTCTATTCTATTTGACGGAGACAAACTACACACATTCACAGGAAGCCTTTGAACAGTTTCTGGGTCTTGAGTCAAAGAAACACAGTATGGGGCAGTGTGGAGCACAGGTGGAACAAAAAGCAACATATTTATAGTCACCAATCAACACAAAAGGAAATATTTGGTGCAATTGAAAACAAAAAGCAGGGAGTTACATGGCATAAATGATCACATATTGATTTTCATTCAAATATCTATGCTTTTTACCAATATATAGGTACTCATAACTATTGTTATGATGCTTTAAAGAAAGGATGGCAAACACATTTTAATGCAACGGTCACATACAGACCAGTTTCATCTTGAGCGGGCTGGATTGGGACAATAGTGCCATAATAACCTTTAAATTTAAACTTTATAGTTTGTCTTTGTCATGGCGCAGAGTATACATGATCAAAATGTGTCTATTTTCACAAAACCAAAGCGTTATTACTGGAAAATACTATAATGTCAACATAAAGCCAATTTTAATAAAACTTCTCTTGTGGCTTTTGCGTTATGCATGTTATTCCAAACTCACCCAGACCCCTTGCTTTGAGGTTAACGCTAGCAACGAGGTAGCAAGCTTTTCATGGCAGCGTCACTGATATCTCAGCTCGTGTCTCAGTGTTGTATTTTGTCCACTACTCTAAGGAAGTTTGTTTGAAAAATTAAGGTTTTCTTTGGTGGTTTGGCGGGCCGGATTAGAGACTCTTGTGGGCCGGTTTTGGCCCACGGACTTTATGTTTGAAACCCCTGGCTTAAAGTCTGTTCAAAGTAAAGTCTTTATTTTATTGAAACATACCCTCACTGGCCAAAACACTTAAATTCCATAATCTTAATCTTGTTCCAATTACAACATATATTCCTCCTGTCGGTATTACAGAGAAAACAAAACAAATGAAACACCTTGCAAGCGTAGGTGAAAATGGAAAGGAAAAACTAACTTTTTGACAGGAAGACACCTCTGCAAAAACAGGCTTGGAGGTTACAGGTTTCTGTAGTTCTGTAGTTGAAAAGGGGGATAGGAGGAGAAAGACAGAGGGCAATGAGAGTAAGTAGCAGCAACAAGCTAGAAGCTGCTCTTTTGAGCAGAACTCTCTATTATTGGAGGCAGTGACTCAAGCCAAAACTGTTCCTCGATGATTGTGGTCAATATTGACGTGCTACATTTTGTTGCATATTTCTTAGCTGAACACCCATGATGGCAAACTCGTCTGCCGTTGCATCCGGATCTGGTGATTATTGAGGCGTTTTGAGTGGAGTGAACTCATTGTTATGTTCACAAAAAGATGTTGAAGATGGTTTGAGCTCTCTGACATTGTGCGATGTCCCATCGAAGTGTCCATCAGATGTTGGTACACTGGACTCAAAAGGAGTCTACATGCTCACCAGCAATTCTCAGGTAAGCTGTGGTGTTTAAAAGGTACTCAATTGATATGAAGGGGCCCAAAGAATCTTGACCACAGCATGAAACCACACACACATTAACAATGGGAGTATACGGATATTCGTACATGGACAGACAACAAAGTTAGGTTGCTATTCCGGGTGACTCTCAACTAAATCTACTAAGTCCCAGGAGAGTATGGGCTGGACAGTCTGGAGGCAAACATTGTTGTTATTGTCCTTCTACTCACACATGTGCAGAAGAACTATTAACTACGGCTGTGGTGCTCATGCGTAGTCGCAGCATTTCAGAAAACTTGCTTTGTTCCCCATTTTTATGACATTGATACATCTAAATGCTTTTATTTCCCCTTTGATTTATCGTCAAGTACATTAGTGAAGTGACCATCAGTGCTATTAATGCTTCATGAATGGTGCCTGGAGCTATGCTAATAGAATTTGAGACAATCAAACGAAATATATAATTTTCAAGCCTTTTGACCAAAGTGAAGTTTTAAAGAATCCTCTGTGAGAGAACGTTATTCCCTTCCTGCCAGTCTATTACCAATGTTCTCTTTTAGCTCCACGTCTTGTCCAGTTTCTGAAAGCAGCTTGCTAATCTTGACAAACAGCCTTCCATAACCAATCCACAGTACATGTGATGATTTCCCAGCATATCCAACATGTTTACCCCCGACGGTGTCGCTTTGGTATTCAAATTAGGACTTTGACTTGGTCCGTGTCATCGCTCTCTGCCTCCACTTCCGGTTCAACCCCCCACCACACACACACACACGCACTTTCAAACAGATGGCCTCACGTTATCTTCAGTCACTGTTTGATGCAGAATGTGATGAATAGAACATGACTGCAAGCTGCCTGGTCCCTGAGGCAGTGAAGAAACTCCCCCAAACCATGAAATGTGCAGCACCATGCTTCCCAGGTAGCATGACGTGCTTCAAATGATTGGGTCATCTGGTTATTGAAAATACAGCCAAAAGGCTTCTCTGTGTGTAGTTGTAGTCTGGCTATGCTGTTCATTCAACGCAGCAGAAATGTTCTCCTTTCATAAAAAGTGAAATTTTTTGCAATCTCTTTGTGATTTGATTCCCTGCAGGTCTTGAGATTCAATGGCTCACAGAGATTTTCAGCATTTCTCCTGAAGGCTTTCCAGAACTCTTTAGATCTTGGCATGACACCTCACAATTCAGTGGCAAAGGGAACAGCAGAGCCTTCATGTCAGAGATTTAAAAAAAAAAGAAAAAGAAAAAAAAAAGGGACAGGTTTTATGCTGTCACTCCCGTGGAAAGTTCCAGTTTTATAGATATGCAGGAGCAACAACAGTAGGTTGGCGGGTTTCTATCAACTTGACCCCTCCACAACGTGATCCCGAAATGCCAGTGTACTGCAGGGGTCACATACAGCCCAGCTTCATCTTGAGTGGGATGGGCCAGTAAAATAGTTCCATAATAACCTTTACATTTAAACTTGACATTTTTTCGGCGATGTTCTACATGATCTACAATCTCAACATAAAGCCAATTTTAATGAAACCTTCTCATGGCGACACGACCACCAATGTCTCAGCTCGTGTGTCTGTGCTGTGTTCAAATTTGTTCAAAAACCAATGTTTTCTTTTCAATTTTTACCGTTTCCTTGGTGGTTTGGCGGTCTTGATTGGAGCCTCTCGTGGGTCCGGATTTTGGCACCCCGGTTTGACACGTCACTCGCTTTGAGCGTACCACCTCCATCAAGCGATCGCTTGCTCCAATATGTGAAAACCGTTTTCATGGAGGTATATGTGTGTTCATTGCCAACACGTGTGGGCTTGATGAGTGCGCCCGCATCACCGTGCTGCTGTTATATTAAGAAAGACAGGTTGATGCGTCTCATTAGGAGCACAGAGAACAGCTTGTTATCCGAGATACATCTCTGTCACTCTCGCCTCCGTCGTCTCTCCCTGCCCCGACTCGCGGGCTATTAATAGACTCCAGATGAAAGGTTGGACACCACTGACATACCATTAATACACACTAATGAAATGGAACACCTGAACTTATCACCGTGACATGTATGCTATGATTTAATTTCTGTCTGTGTATACCAGACGTCATCAGAGTGACATGATGTTGATTTTTTTTTTTTTATCTGAAAAAAAGGTCAGTAACATGAGTTGAATGTTTTTCGACAGTTAAGTGCATTGAAACTAGTCTGAATACTGCTCCCTTTTTTTTTTCTTCTTTTTTTTTTTTTTCACTTGCTCAGAGTACAATTTAAAATCAGGAAATGGGAGGCAGCCAGTGAAAAATTCATTGATGCCTTGCAGAAGTGCTAAAATAAGGTGTGAAGAGTGGGATATGAGCATGAGGATGGAGGAAAATGAATGTTAAAAATCTCTACGAAGCACCAACCCCGTCCCCTTCTGCTTATCTGTACCTAATTGACATCTTTATCTTTGTATGCAGAGAAGATCAAACATATTTGGCTACAGAGATTAAATCTCCAGCACTTCAGAGGCTCAAATTTATAGTTCCAGTTTTCAACGGATTTCATTTCTTTAATTTCTAAAGTTGCTAACTTTAGGCACAAAGGAGGAATTAGACTTTTCGCAACATGAAGTAACACTAAGAAAAGAGAGGCTCGACCAAACACATTCTCTGTAACAATTGTACAAATAAAATATACATCTAAAGGAAAAGGAACAGAGAGATACTGTTTAAAATCTAACATCATATAGTCATTGCGCTTTAATGCTTTTTGAGATAATAGAGTCGGTGCATATTTTTGCAGCAGCACAAGAAAGAACCAAAGTGATCCTGAGGGAGCGTTAGAAAACTGGAAGTAAAAGAAGAAAGTCGAGGTGAAACTGCGTGAAGCATATTAAGAATGTTCATTGTCTCCTATCTCTTTTGAGACTGAAAATGGCGAACGTGCATGAACTAGAGGCAGTTGTGAAATAATCATTGGCAAAATCAAATATTTACATGAGTATTTGGCAGTTCTAAGGCTAAGTGTGAAATAGAAACCTGTGTATTTGCTTAAGAACATTTTTATGTGTACCAGCTAAGTCTGATGTCGAATTATTTTTTGTGGACTAAGTCAGTGTTTGTTATTACGTATTCTTGGTGGACTGAACACTAAGACCCCCCTTTACACCAAATTTTTAAGTGAGGACAGAAAAGTGTTTGGTGCGTTTTGGATGTCAGTTCACAAGACAACGGCGCTTGGTAGTTTTAGTTGAGAGTGACCGTCTATCCATACAAATGTCTGTTTATAGCTGATGTTCTCTGCACGCATGTGTCGGCGGTTTCATTACAAAAGCAAACAGCACCCACTGGCGACTCTCCATGTAAACTATGTTGTTTTCAGCATTTCTGTCGTTGAGATTTAAACAGACGTCGCTTACAAAACATTGCCGTGAAAATGTGAAACTTTTCTGAAATGAAAACTCCCCAAAACACCATGTAATTTCACTTGAAATGGGCTTCAGTGTTGCGTTGCCTCCTCTCCTGTAACAAAAAATACAGCCATCCCCAGTAAAGAAGATGCAGTCAACGTCTGTGGAGAAATCATCCCACGGACCAGACTAGACAAGATTGGACCCTCTGGCAGGCCGTATATTTGACAACCGTAAGATAAAAGAATAAATGCAAAAGGAAAGATAAGCCTTTGATGAAATCAAACATGCTCGTTTGGTTTCAAACAGTGCAGTCTATCCTGGAGTTGTTGGGCGGCTTCATTGAAAACCATAAATGGCGAATGAACCTGTCAGGTTCATCCAGGAAGTGACTTTAACATATCAGCTTGTTTGTCTTCTGATGCGACGATGGGGTCTATTGATGAACCGGCTGGCAGTCGTCATCACGTGTTGTGTCACATTTTTGATTTGATTGAGACATTAGTTGGAATTAAATAATCTAATGTGTTACAATCTGTTGTATTTTTCTGATGACAAACTGCTGACAGATGGTTAGCTGATGACTGATGTCACTTTATGCAAATCCGCTTCAGAATTCGATGCTTTCTCGCGCCATAGATGGACAGAAAAACAACAACAATAAAAAAAAAAGTCACGTGATAACAGATGGTTGTTTGGTGAATCAGAAAGGGAGGCTGTGTAAGAAGTCCCACACCCCCAGGTTGTATGATGACTTCCAAGAAATGTCCAAGCTGTCAGATACACGTGCAGGTTTTAGAGTATCTTATGAAAGATCCATGAGAGTCGGAAAAGAGGAATTTACAAGAAATCCCATCCCTGCACTGCAACAACGGGACTTCAGGTATTCAGACTTTTAGTTGCTGTTTTTTTGTTACTTTTTGTGTGTTTCCAGCATAATTTCCGGACGGACGTGGGCAAATATGCTGCAAAAAATTCCTAGTAATGTATTCTGCATCATCTACCACTGTCAACCTTACTCACACCTTGCTTCTTCTTGTTCTCTATTACCTTGAGACGCAACTGCACTGAGATGGGGGGGGGGGGGGGGGGGGGGGGGGCACAAAGGACATGGAGGCATCGGTTGAAAAAAAAATGCTGATCCGGCAAGGGAAGAAGATCCTCGGGGAAATTCAATGAACGACAAACACAAACAGACATTTACACACACACACACAGACAATGTACACTGACAAACACACACTCTGAATCGTTTTGAGGAACTGTTGTATTTTTAATGCTGAATCAGGGAAAAGGATACGTGTTGAAAACAGTTTTGTGAATTAGTTTGAGGCCATATGAAATTTTAAAGGCGAACTCCTCTGATCCTTCAGGTGCATTCATAAAGCATTCATAAAGAAGGCTGTCAGTTGCATTCAAGTCATCACATATATAAACCAACAAAGATAACATTATTTTTCTCGAGTCAATATCATACATGATATTATATACCTTGCAGTACTGAGATACAATTATACATGGAGTTTGAATTAGGCTTTGCGGCATTTAATAAGTACTCATTACGTTACTTGGTATCAGCAAATAGCTAAAGGTTCGTCTTCATATTTGTACTCGTTCTTTGAAAAAAGTGGAATCGGTGCATCTCTAGAAATTGTTTTTCTCAACGATAACTTCTGATGTGCCTTTTATCCAGAGTACATAAAATCTGATCTGTTGAATGTTTTTTTAACGAATAGAATTGAACTTGAAAATCGGCACAATTGCACGTTGAGGCTTATCGCCAAACATTACACACTCTTCAGTTGGCACCCCGTGACTTTTATTTATGGACTTTGTTACAGCTTCAGCTGTGCTCTCTTTATTCCTTCACTTCTATAATACATTTCTTTTCTTTTTTTGGCAAATACGCAAACTCCAAAGTTTTTCATGCAACATTTATATGACAATATTTGACAAGTGCCAATTTCTTGAACCGCTCCAAAGCTGCCTCAGTGAAGACGGGGGGGAAATGTAGTTTTTCTGAAATGATGCCAGGACATTGTTTTCAAAACATTGACAAATCATTGCAAACCTTTCTAAGACCAAAAGGCAATGATGTGCTTCCACAGAAAAATTCAAACGTCCCCATTTTTCAGTTATACATTGGCATGTTGTGGCAATGGGTGATGTAATAAATAGCCAACAATGTCATAACATTTTCACAATAGCTTAGTTAGCATACTATTCTCCGAATTTATTGAGATCACATTAAAAATCCTTTGAAAATGTAATAACGACAATAATAATAGATAAAGAATGGAAATTATGGAAAATGGGGAAACGCCTGCAATAAAGGACAGAAAATCACTAGAATTTAACCACAGAATTTAATTGGAAACTAAAAATGAGGTACTTCAAAACTCCCACTAACTATCACATCGAAATATGATAAAAGCAAGACAAATCTGTGCTGGAGAAATTGTAAACAAGTGTGAGACCACACACGCATTTTCTGGGACTGGTCGATGGTGAAGAATTTCTGGACTGAGATTCTAACAGAAAGTCAATGCATCTTGAATGCTGACTTGCCACTGGACCCATGATGCTATATCTGTTCTTGACTCGTTGGGCTCTGGTAATTAATTACTTGAAATCACCAAAGCAACTGAAAAGGAGAATTGAAGGGACAAAGGAGGGGAAAGGTACATTTGTATGTTTTGCTCTACTGAATTTGTTTCTATCACTTCCCTTGTTCATGGTTTTTGAGTTGCATTTTCAGAGTTTTTGCTCCTGAACCAAAGATTATTTGTCTTTTGGTGGAAATGGGACTGAAATGAAGAACTTTCTTAGAATGTTCTGCCATTTATTCATTTGTTTGTTTACTTTATTTTATTTAGCCGCAATAATGCACTTTATGTTTTTGTTATGTGCACAACTTTTGTTCCCCCCCCCCCAAAAAAAAAGATAAAGAAGCATCTATTTAAGTATTCTCTTACAGGTTTCCTGCCTTTAGTGCATCAAAAATAGGTATTGCGAATTGCCTCGGTGTAGTATTCTTTCATTGAGGATAAATACTATCCAAGTCTTTCAATTATAGTTTTAAATGTGTTTTTCTATTTTACGACACTATGCGCAGGCACGTTGGTCATCAGTACATTACTGGTTGCTCCATGTCTCTCTGGGATCCGTTGAAAAACAAGAGCCGTAATGGTGTTGAGAGGAAGGATTGATAAAGTAGTACTTGTTCCTTTTCTACCCGCGTGCTGCATGTAACAAGAGTACGCTGACGTGATCGGGTGTCATGTGTAATATCGGGAGAAAAACAAACGTGCCAACTAATGTTTTGCTACCATGTGTCACAGCGGGGAGAAAAAAAAAGATTAAGGTGGGGGGGCTTGAACACTGTAGATTCTGACAGATGAGACTGATGCCTTTATAAGCATCACTGGGAGCTGACTGAAGGTGGGCTGTGTTGTTTACAACGGTGCTGAATTAATAAAAACAAAAAGAGTCATCTGCCGCAGTGATCGCGGGCGCTCAAACGGTGACATGAAGCATGAAAGCAATTTTTTTTTAGACAAAAGGCTTCATAAGTAAACAAAGTGGATATTTTTTCTTGCCTGTATGTCGAGAACGAGAGTGCACTTTTCATTAAATGGACGACGATGTGTTTTGACAGCCGAAATGTGCTGCGAGTCTCCGTACTCCCATTCTTAAGAGCGTGAAGAAAAGAGCGAGATGGGGAGAGGAAAAGAATGCCTCCTCCTCCACCACCTTCTGTCTCGCGACCGTCGCAAAGCTGGCCCCCCGTAACTGTGCAGCTGTTCGTTAGATTTCCTGTTTGGACTTTGAAAGTGAATTTTTTATCAGTCCGAGGGCCCAGGGGCCCGTCTCACCAGACAAGTTGAACATCGGGGCAGCCTCTACGGCTGCCTCAGAGAGACCCAAACAAACAATGGCAGAACTTGCATGACCAGCCTCGCGGAAGATAACCCAGGATACCCATCACAGGTGGGAGGAAGCAATTTAATCCGGCAAGAACAGATGCGCTTCAGAATGAGAAGACGAGTCGCCCGGTGGATCCCCGGGAAAGTTCCTGGTGACACTTTTGAATTAAAACAACAACAAAGACAAGAAAATCAATAACTAAAGTCATTAATCAAGAGTAGTGCCAGGCCAAACATTTTCCAGCTGCCTTTCAGCTGTGATGATTTGCTGCTTTTCTCTGTGTTTTACAGCCATGGATGGCTTTTTAATGGCTGGTCAGACAAAACAAGTAATTCGAAGGTGACACTTAAAACGTCGCGCAGCTCGCTGAGGGCTTGGATTATTCCCCGATACAACAATTAACAAAATAAAGGAAAACATCAGCAGTAATTAACTATGACTACTTTGAAGTGTTTCATGTTAATTTGAAATAACCAGTCAAACGAGATGAAGCAGTTCTATAGAAACTAGTTACTCCTTTTGTCATATTTGACACTTTAACATTAAATGGTGTAGCTGCAGTGATAGAAATCCGTTACATACCTCAAAGTGGAGAAGTAGACAATTCAATATCCTGCGAGTTTATTAAAAGTGCAATATACAATAAGATTAAGAAATATCAATGCAGAGTAGCTTTTCTTTCTATATGCTCTTCCAGTTGAAGTTTTTGGAAGTTAGGTAATGGTTAATTTAGATTATACTTAAGCCCTATTTATACGACAAGATAAATATAGATGTGTTTTTCTGTTCAGTATTGTTTTATGTTTTGGGATTGCTGAACATTGAGTTGGGCTGTGTAGTGAAAGTCCCGTTTCCACGACAACCTTTAGACTGAAATATTTTTTAATTTAGATGATGTTTGCATTTCCACTGCAACGTTTTGAACAGGATGTCTGTTTACAGAGAAATGGCAGAAACACTGAAATCGCTGTAGTTTTCCTGTAGGGCCACTAGGGGGGTGCTGTTGTTAGTTTTTTGTAATGAAACCACACGCACGTGTGCGGAGAACAATACACTATAAACATTAACCATTGCGAGTACACAGACATTCGGAGAGACAAAGTACAAAGTTAGATTGCTATTACTGGTGACTCAGCTATCAAACTACCAAGTCCAGGAAGAACACAGACTGGGAGTCATGACACTCTGCAGGCCGCCATTGTTCTTATTGTCCATCTATTGTCCATAAACTGGGTGAATATCAGTTTGAGCGCTGTGCATTTTTAATTTGAAAGCTTGTGAGATACAAAACTGTGTATATTTTATTTAGTGGCCCAAACTTTAGTCTGTACTGGTCTATATCGAGTTCCATCAAGATCATTTTGCTTATACATAATATAGCCAGGATCACCATATGCCAATCTGTGTGGTTGCCACTGTGAAGTGAAACCTTGTCTTACCCAAGTCTATAAAATCGACTTGACAGTGTGTCAAGTACTCAGCCTAATTGCTCTGTGAGAATCCTAAAGTCATGGAAGCTTTGAAAGTTGTAAAAAGCTTTTTTGCTTGACTAAGTGGGCAGCAGCAATCAAGATACTTTGCGTTCTTGTTTACAGGCGTTCTTTGTCTATAAGCCAAAGCCGTTATTCGTTAAACCTTTCAGTATCTACAGCCCAAGTATTTGATGGACCCACATTAACGTAAAATGTCGAATTCCAGGACGGAACAATACGGCAAATTGAGCCAGCATGCTAACGTAATTAAGCCTTAAACTAATAAAACACAGAAATATTTCTTCATCTTGCATTTTTTTTTTTTTTTTTTGATAATTTATGAATATTCTAACAGTGGGAAATAAATTTCCACATGGTTGCTATGGTAACTGGACCACCTGTAACGTGCTCTGGGATCTTCTCATTTAAACAGAGATTTCAGTCAAATATAGCTTCTGAAAATGTGCTTTTTCTCTCCAAACTATAGCTCCAACTGCCAATGTGGTCTCACCATGTGCATTCTGGTCTCATTCTGTTTTTGTCAAAGTGTTCGATGGATATTTTTGATATTCTGAGGGCCAGAGCGCAAACGAGCACAGGATTAAAGAGAGGCACTGGGTGATTAAATATGCATTTTACTGTGCTTCAGTGAGAGAAATTTCACCATTTGAAATTCATAATATAAGAGTGGAGCAAATTAAGTCTTTCCCGTCCTGCTGGGGATTATTCTCACACTCGCTGATATAGTTTGCTCACTTTGCAGTAAATTGTAAAGTATTTCACAAACAAAACGCCAGTTTCATCCAGCAATCAAACCAGTTTTTTTTTTTTAGGGTTTTAACATCATACAATCAAATGCAAAGGTGATACAGAGTTTTACACAAAATTCTGAGTTTTGTTACGACATCTGCTGCAGACAACTTCCACGGATTAAGTAGACTGTGAAAGTGGATACGGTTAAGGCATGTTGTGCTCATTCAAGAAGAACTGTGTCATGAGTCAGCAGCTGAGAAGCACAAAAGGCAAAGAAAAAGAGTCGAGCTGTAGCGGAGAGGAGGAGGAGGAGGTGGAGTGGGGAGGACAGCATTCAGTGTACGCAAACAGGCTCATCACCGGCTGTCATTAAATGGGCGAAAGTGTCCGCGGAGTACAGTGTCGGTGTAGGTCTACAAAGCGACTGCCCGTTCTTCCGGTAGTCTGTGGCGAGGAAGGGGATGTGGGGAGAGTCTGCCACATCAATCACGGTGGGGAACCCGAGTGATGAAACTTCAGAACATTAATATACAACAGCAAAATGTCAGCCGTGATTGATAACTGCAGCCGCGCTACCTGTGAAATGTGGCACACGTTTCCGATACACTATCTATCACGCCATTAATTATTATGTAAAACAAATGAGCTCGGGGCTCTGCAGGCCCGCAGGATGAGGCCAGGTTCATTTGCAACAAAGTTCATCTAAATTATGGGTATATCGTGTTTGCTCAGCGAAGGGAGAAATCAGCTTGTCACTTCTACATGAAGTTGGAAAAAAAGAATCAAATTTTAAGGCCCCGGTTATGTTTTAAAGTGAAAACACAAAGCTTTCATTGTGTTTTTGTGTGTCTGTTCACACAACAACGGTGGTCGGAGCTGCTGAAGACGACTCTTGTCTCCATGGAAACGCAACTTTTTGAATAACATTCTGTGTCAACTGATTTGGCTGTAGTAAATAGTTAAGTAGTAAATAGCACATGAGAGAGTAGATGGACAATAACAACAATGGCAGCCTCCAGAGTGTCATGACTCCCAGTTGATATTCTCCTCAGACTTGGTAGTTTTGATAGCCGAGAGTCACCCGTAATAGCAATCCATAAGACAATCATACGTATGTGTGTGTACTCACCATTGTTAATGTTTATAGCATATTTATCTCAGCAAATATATGTGTGCGGCTTCATTATAAAAACAACCAAAAGTGCCAACATGTTAATTACATTTGTTTTCAGTGTTTTTGCCATTTCCATGTAAACGGACATCATTATCAAAATGCTGCTGTGTAAACTTTTCTTATGAAAGCCTGTCTTTGGAGAGACAGCAGCAGAGGATTCAGTAATGACACTTTTGCTGTGGTGTGTGGGGGTCAGTCTGGCATCCAGTTTGCCCTCAGTCCCACTTCCAGACTTTTGGCACTTTTGCTTGATAGCTTGGAGTTGTGAGGAGCTTCGGGCAGCGTTACATTCACAGTTGCATCTATCAGTGCCGGCCCTGGCTACGTCCACCTAGTGTCGCCACACTGAGGCGTCTCCAATCTTTACGATCAAAATAGATTCCTCCAAGCCCACCCGATGAATTTCACATGGGGCTGCAAAACATATTAATCCTTCAAAATGAAGGTAAAGCAGCAAATGAGTGTGCTCACGTTGAATTAAATCACCTTCCTCTCTCCCAAATAGGTCTTCTTTTTGGAAGATTTCTCTATGATTAGCTTCCCAGGGGGCTGGGGTCAGACGACCAACATTAATCACTTGCAGGGAAAAGTGATAAACTAGAATGCGACACATATTTTAGTTAATGAAATCTTTAAACATTTTTTTCATCCAAGTGTCACATTTGTCACCTTGAAACAACAAGATAAGTCCCTTGGAAAAACTGGAAGAAATTAAAGTAACTGTTTATTACGTTTCTGTATAGAGAGGCTGAAGACGCTCATGCAGCTCCAGGGAGACGGATACTCGTTTAGTCATTAAACCTTTTAAGAGAGGAAGAAGAGTCTATCACTAGCACGTTTTGCTCATTGTATTTTCTAGGGGACAGGCAAAAGACTTGATTGACTCAGGACACTATCCTGTGTTTTACAGTCGCGGTGCCAGACCGGCTTGGTCAGCGCTGGTCATTGACAAACAGTGGTGAGTTATCCACTGTAGGAATCAAATTTGTGATCTTCTGCTGCTTCAGTTCCACTACTCTCTCCTCGAGGCCACCACTGCCCACAATCTCTATTTTGGATCCATCCAATGACCTGGAGCGGTGAGCTGCCATTGCAGCACCTGGGGAATGGGTGAGTCGAGGGGCATTGCTCAAGGGCCCATGGTGACCCATCGAACCAGCAAACATGAGCTCCTACATCTGCTACTTTAACCTCTGGGCCACCGCTGCTCACAATATTTTCAATTCTCCTGGTCGGGGAATCGAACCCTTGCTTTTCACATGACAGTCTGTCCATTAAAGACCTTGAAGCAGTTTTAGAATTTAGAAATTTAAAGATAAAGTCATTTGCTCTGCACAGTGCTGACGTTTAAAGACATCGATATGCATCAATGATGACTTCACGTTGTTGTAAACAAGCGTTCTGCTGTCACAGCTCTACGAGTTTGCCCTCTTTTTGGAAACCCGCACACCTTCTTTCACAACCTGTCAACTGGTTTGGTTGTTGTGCTGGTGTCACGTTCATTGGTGCAATACTTCCCTCAGTCGGTTGTGTCAGCCGTTGGGGAATTTCCGACAGTTTGTATATTGTTGGATGCTCTTGACAAACACAACTGTGACGTCAACCATCTTCATCCGAACCTGTCTCATTGTACTCTACAAGACCATCGCTTTAAAGGCATGACGACATGAGAGTCGTGCATTTTGCCCATCAGAAATCACCCTTTAGAAGTAATGTGTACCTGTGATGACGGTCAAGCACACATTTTTCCACCAAAGCTTACGTTTGAAATATGCTCTGTTCTATAATGTATGTTTCAGTGAGTAGTTCAAAGTTCTACTCTGCACCTTTTTTATATTTGCTCCCGAAAAATTAAGAAAAATAAAGTTATGCAGGTGTAGGCAAACCTGAGACGCTGACATTTAGGGAACTTCACAAGAAAATGTTTCTCATGAAAATGCTTCATTATATTAACACCAAGCAGGCCGCTTACCCAAATCATCTTCAGCAGGCTTTCGACATCATTGACAATAAAGCAATCTTAAGCCCTGTTTACACAACAACTAATGCTCACATTCTTATCCCTTAAATGAAAATAAAAAAACTAAGTTTGCCATTTACACTTGAAAACGTTGTTGTGTAAACAGGGCCTTATCCTGCGGCATACCCTTCCTTTAACGCTCTGCCACCCCAATGGGATCCCAACCTTTTTAAAAAAAAACAACAACTCAAATTTAAACAAATATTCTTTCTGTTTTCCTGTGTTTCACTGGGATCACCTCTGAGCTTTGCCGTAAATGACCTGCGATAATTCATTGCTTAAACAAACAACGGAATGTTTTCATCTTTGGTCCTATACAAGCTTGCTCTCGCACAAATTACCATTTGACTCTGCGACGTGCAGCCACTTTGAGTATAGCTGAGATGTAACCACTTATTTGGCAACTCCTGATTGTTTGTGCACAAATAGAATACAAGCAGACTGAAAACAAGGGAAGCTGCTTGGCTGCAGTGGGTGAAATGACATGAATAGAGGACGATGACAATAGTTTGTTTCACTATATAAATTTCCTAATGTTGCATTAGCAATGAGAAAAACAAAGGCCTTTTTATTTTTATGTTGCTGTCAACATATTTAAGAAGAAGTCCAGGCCTTGTTCGTTAAGTTAAATTCAAAATGTAAAAACAAAGCTATAGAGATCGAAGCTCCCACCTCCTATGATTATTTCAATTTCACTGATTTTTTTTTTTCTCCCAACAAAACTTGTGTTCGAGTGTTTCCTGTTCCCAAAAGTGTTTTAGGGGTTGTCGTACATTTCATATAGTACATACTAGCATTTGTACACAACTTAATCCCAGGTTTAGAATCTTCTCCTGACATTGTGGATTGTTGTGGAAATTGAGTCTTGGGTCTATGTGACATACATGAATCACCCAAACGCAGACAATGGAAAGACGTCTGACAAAGGCAAACACCACCCCTGTAGATTACGATATGATGCAGGATCTAGAACTGAAATGACATGCTTTACATAATCTCAATAAGCCAGCTTATGATGTAGAATTTAAGACTCAATTTGCATTTAGAGTAACGCCTTAACATGTTCATATCGAATGTCCTCAACCAACACTTTTATCTGAATCATTTATTTAGTTTTGGATTTTGACACATTACAAATTTCATACTTTTGTTTTTTTCTCAACCTCAAACGTTGTTTCAGGCGGCTTGCCAAAATCTCGTTCTGTAGGCTTTGCGCATCGATGACAATAAAGGAATCTTAAGAGGGAATCTAAAAGAATCTTCTTACACAACAACCAATGCTGCCAATTGTATCCCTTAAACCACACACACATGCGCACAGAGAACAATACACTCTAAACATTAACAATGGTGAATACATGAACATTTGGGTGCAAACTACCCAGTCCCAGGAGAATGTGGACTGGGAGTCATGACACATTGTTGTTATTGTCCATCTACTCTCTCATGTGCGTGAGCAGTAGCAGCATTTCAAAACATTTGTGTTTTCCTTCTTTTCCACGGCGACTGAGTAGAAGCTTGTTCCCCAATTTCCACCTTGTGAGCCGTTTTCAAAAAGTTACTTTTAAGGTGGATCTGAGCATCGTTCTTTCATAATCCGAGCCCCAAAACAAAAGGAAAAGTTTTCCGTGTCATGTAAACGGGCCCGGATCTTAATCTTTACGAGAAGTATGGTCGTACATTTTATGAACACATGAATACAATTGTTGCTATACTATCGTGTCCGTACTGAAAATAAGACTTTCAAATTTCAGATGTTGTTATACCTCTTTGAAAACATGTTATGGTCTTTAATCTTCACAAGTTGGGGAGTCAGACGTCCATATTGGCTAAACACGAGGTAATTCCACATTTTGAACACGTCTTTACAGGTCAGCCTTAGGAGTGATCGCTACATGTACAAGCAAATCACAAGACGGTCATTTAAAAAGGAGAGGCATCTGTGCAGTGGTGGCGCCAGATTTTGTATTTTTTTTTGCTGGTGCTACGGGGGAGCTTGATCTTTCAATGACGGTGCTGGGGAATTTAGGGATCTCTAGTTTATCTTCTACTGTAACGCCGTCAATATGCGCGCACCGCGCCATGCAGGTAACAGCTGCGCACATACAGTAAAAGCTCCGTTATTTAAAACAATATCATGCGACACAATACGCAAGATATTTAGCCAAAGTGAAACAGATGAAAGCCTGCCACTTATACACGCCACTGAATGGAAACTTTAACACAAATAATGCCATTGATGCAGTCTCGACAGCAGCGGGAAGCAAAACACACAGCACGTTTTCATTTAGGCCTCACACACAAAGACACTAACTCCTCCTGCCAGTCACCAAAACCTCCACTGAAAGAAAAAATATTTGATTCAAAACTGTGTGTTTCCTTAGTTTCATTCTCTTTTTTTTTTCTCCGTAAGTGTTGGGAAGATTACGGCCGTCCCGTGCAAGCTACCACGTGGTGAGAATGTTTTTGTTAAATAAATAATTGTGTAAACGTTTGACAATCTCAGGTCTGCCGTTCTTAGGCCAGCCACAGTTTGGGAACATGCAGAAACCCGAGAGAATAATATCTAACACTATATTCAACATCCTAATGAATGGAAGAGCATATATGTTGCTTTGCAGCTTGGATCCATGCTATGTTATTTGTGGCATACATTTTCACAAGCGCAAACCTGGGGTCTGTAAATAGTACAGCTTTTTTTAAATTATTTTTCTTTAAATCTCTGCAAAGAAGAAGTGACTCATAGATGAAAGCATTTCGTATTTGGAAAGTACCATGCATGCCTGCTAAGCTCTGAGCACAGGTATTTATGGTCTGTTGCTGCACACGATAAAATTTATCTCCAGAATGTGAGGATCACACATGTTATCATTCAGAGCTCCAGCACGTCAGGAACTTCAGCTAACGAAGGCTGGAAGAATGAAGTATGTGTCGGCAAATGAATCTGTGTTTGTACCTTTTTTTTTTGCCCCCTTTGGTTTTAATCAGTATGCGGGGAACCAGTGGGAAACATACATGAAAGTAATTCACGTGAAGAGAAATCAAGTATCATGCAGTTAATCGCTCACTGGATGGCATCCCGGGATTCGTTCATAAAAATCGGCGTTCCACTCCAGGGCAATGAATAATATTTTCCTTTTATAAAATGTCATACCAGGTGAAAAGGCTGAGCCCTTTAAAAGTATACATGCCAGATTCCTCCGAGGAAGAGTTTACATATGAGTCACTGCAGCACTCAGCCAAAGTAGCAGCGAATATGTCATCCCTACTGGTTTTTAAGTAGACCTCAAACACAGCGAGAGAACACACAACCACGAATGTTGTTTTCACCTCTGCTGTGAAAAGTCTCTCAATATTTCTTTCTGAAGGTCTCAGAAAATGGGAAAGGAGCAGGCTCTGTTGTCTTTTCTATATATAATTGGGTCGAACCAGCTTTTTTTTTTTTTCCATTATTTTTTATCCATCATGCTAATTCTGTCCAGTTTAATTTGATTTTCAATTTTGGGGGCGATCCAGCTCACCTTCCCCATCGACTAAAAAAGTTAGCATTTGTCCTTGAAGACACACTTTCTGAATTTGTTACAGGGGACATTGGGGGATCATAGATTTGTGGAAGCAACCTGCCACAGTGTCATATATATATATATATATATATATATATATATAACACTGAAAGCCATTGCTTGTGTTCATTATTCTTTTTACCCCCCAAGTTGCTTTGAACTCTCAAATGAAAGCACAGCATTCAGCCCTGCTCATTCATTCTGTTTCATGTCAAACTAATTTAATTCTACTCCAACTCCAAAGATATCACTAGTGCATATATATTACTACCATTCCTATTTAATATAGAGTTTTATTATAGCTTATTTTGTGGGTATCGTATATCATGTCATCTACAATTAGAGCTGTGAGTCTCTCCAGGTCCCCAAATTACATAATATCTGTGTAATAGTCAGATCATTAAAATGGACCATTAAAAAAAATCCCAAACACAAAATTCCCACAGCAGCAGCTGTAGAGGTTTCTGTCCAGTCTGGAAAGTCCTTATTAGATGGTTCCAATCCTCACAGTTTATGTTCAGTGAGCAACCACCCGTGTGCCAGTGCCTTTATGGGGAGATAAAAAAAGAAATAGTTTGTGGAGGTAAAGGTGGCGGATGACTATGCATTGCACCAGACATGCGGTTTGCCTTTTTTTTTTTTAACAGAGAAAAGGGCACTTGTATCATTCCTTATCAACACGATGTCATGTTAAAAAGATTGATGTGGCCGAATTCCCACAACCTTCAATCTCCAAACTGCAATATACTTTAAGTCACACCTCTGCATCTTCGCATCCACCACTGGTTTCCTAGGAATTTCATATCAGTTTTAATTCAATCCCTTTTCAAGAGACGCTATCTAATCATTGTAGAAGGCTTGAAAGATATGTTTAAAATATTTTCAGTGTATATGTTAAAGTAAAGACCTGTCCAGGGTGTCCATTGTGAGCTGGGATTGGCTCTCGCGACCCGCGACTCTAAACAGGACGCAAGCAGTATGGAAGATGGGTTGTCCAGTCCTTAGTGGGACATGGACCTTTTCCAGATAAAGTGGTGTCTATACAGTATTATAAATGTCATACATTTTTTCCATGTACTTCCAGCATTAATGCATTGTCCCATGCTGAGAATCTAAGATGCCAGGCGAGCTCATTATACTAAACAATCTTTATTAACGCCGGGGTTTTTCAAAAAATAATCCCGTCCAAACGTCACTATGAACATGGCTGACCAAACACATCAAAAACACAGAAGCTTATATAACTCTAAGTTATATAGGTCTATGGCCCTGCTCCTCCTCCGGCTAGCGTCAGTAGCTTCTGCAGTTCGACTGGAGCGTGTAGTCCACAATTGTCGTGATTATTAGGTGACCTCGCGGGCCGCCGTGGGGGGCGAAAGGCTGATGACATCATTGTTTTTCCATCAGTGGTCATCTTTGCTATCCACACCTCACAGCCGAGCCAGGGTTTTAGAATCTCCCCACTCTGGGAGCCGTGTTCAAAAATGCCGCCTTGTGTGGATGATCGGCCAAAAAACGGCTCGTTTACGTGAACTGGCATTCCCGTGTGGACGGCCCCTTATTCTTTGTGATTGAGTGAGCTTAACCATCCGGGAAGGGATGAGTTGAGGAGGGTTATCTCCCTGAATAATTAGAATACTTGTTGTTGCCTCAATTAGAGATATGTTCAGCTGGAACCAGGCCCATTAGTCTGGGATTGGTTCTTGGTCCCTCAATAGGAGCTTTAAATAGTTGTATAGGGAGGTGGGATGACCTGGCTTAGTTATTCTCCACATTATTACCGTGACTCCATGTGGACTAAACTTGAAAGATGGACGGATTGATGGATGGATGCATGGATGGATATTGATAAAACAGTTTTGCATGTAAATATTGACCATTAAATGGTCAATTGACTTTACTTACACGGCTTATTTCACCACCATGATCTGTCACATTTACACTTTCACAATCCAGTGCCTGCCATGTGTGTGACTCAAAGCACTAGCAGCAACTCAAGGTTGACTGTATTTGTCAAGGACAGTTTAACACATGGACAGAGCCGGGTGGGAATTTAACCGTCAACGTCACAATTGGATGGAGTTTATGGATGTTCATGTGCATGCAGGGTTTGTGTAAGTGTGGTCAGACTGGTGAGTTTGTGGTATGGTTTGTTTGGCGTGTCCATGCTTGTGTTATTTGTGAGCCCATGGGTGCCTGGTTTCATTTAGATCTCAATCAATCATTTGTTCAAATTCCCCGTTTCTTAGCGAATGCCTTCATCATTTCCAATAAATTGGCTCTGAATGGTGGCTGTGGCTTCAAGATTTTCGTTGCATACATTACTAGTAATTGCCATGATGAAGGCAATGCTAATTCCATAGTGCAGCATTTGCTAGAAAGACAATAGCAACAAGTTTAGGCCAGATTTATAACCTAGATAAGTTAATGAAGATGTGTCTTCTGAAATCATGTTTGTATAAAAGCTGCTATTTTTCACTCCAACAAACAATTGATCTACAGTGTAGGGTTCTGCGGGGTTTCAGGTATGCTTATGCCTTTAAGTTATATCGGTTTTTAAATCTGCTGGCAGTCAATTACTTCTTTTCCCAAAAATCTTTTAAGGCTTTTGGCCTTTAATCCCAACCCAACCTGTGACTGTGTTACAAGTTAACATGGTTCATTTCTTGACCTTGAAGATCAATTCACACAGGCTGGAGAAACAACATCACCTTCCAGTTTTTCTGCCATTGATCCAAAATGCCTATCCCAATCCGGAAGGCATATTTTCTCGCTCTGTGGGACTGATCATCACATTATTTCAAGGTCTTCCTGCTTCAACACAAATACTCTAATTCAGTGGGCTGTCATCGATCTTTATAGAAACCTGATAATAATGCTTTACGCTAGATCAAGGATGTCGGGTTTAACCACAGTGCAGGGGGAATACAAAGCAAAAATTTCGAGAACAGCAGTATTGAATGCTCAAATCCACTGACATTGAATGCAACATCGGTGTGTTGAGAAGGTGTCTGCAATGGGTGTCTAAAGGTTTTGGTTGAGGTTGGTTTGAATATGTGCTTTTGAAATATCTAAAAT
The DNA here is from genome assembly GCF_963383615.2 of Lipophrys pholis. Taxonomy (NCBI): domain Eukaryota; kingdom Metazoa; phylum Chordata; class Actinopteri; order Blenniiformes; family Blenniidae; genus Lipophrys; species Lipophrys pholis. Next base: position 16,208,873 of record NC_137641.1, on the reverse strand, counting down.
GTTTTTCATCTGGGTCAACAATTAGGCTGCATTTACACTGTCAGTGTAATGTGACCAAAATCCAATTTATTGCTCCCGTGTGGCATGGATAAGACATCTTTTGGACAATGTAAGTAGGAAAAGGATGCCTGTATTCAGATATTTTGAGACAGGATACAGGCAATTGCCCCAAAATACTGATTCAAATTTAAACGGGATATTGACATTTTTGAATTGTTTGTGGATCTCTTCCCAGTATGGCCTCATTACCTGGCAGTCCCAGAAATACGAAAGTGGTTGGCTACATTAAACCCACAAGTCTCCATCGGCAATCTCTTCACGTTGTTTCTGGATGGGTGTGAGGAACAATCCTGCAACGGTTTTCTAGCAGTCCTCCTGCCATGTGTTTGACTCAGTTAAAGACCACTGTCGTTATGTCCTTAGACAAGACACTGAACCTCAAACTGCTCCTATTGGAGTGACAGCGCCTTGCATGGCTGCAGCCTCCATTGGTGTGTGAATGTGTGAGTGAATGGGTGAATGTGATGAACTATGTAAAGTGCTTTGGGGTGACAAACTGTGGTACTGCAGAGAGAGAAAAAAAAAAAGATGGTAACCTTTTTTACAGCAAGACAGACCAGCTTGGAGACCAAGACCTTTCAGTGTAAGAGAATAGTGTTTTTTCTTCTCTTCTCTTCAGGCAAGTAGGGTTTTGCAATACACCTTTGACATATTTTGACTGGAGTCTCCCATCTTCACAGTGAAATCATGTCAACGGTATGTTGAAAAATCTACTTGCCTGAAGAGAGGAAAAGGGAAAACGCCAACAAACTAGAAATATAATGAACTGAATTGAACTAGTGCAGAGGAAGCATATGCTCCCTCAGCATGCAAGATGATTTTCAGATACTGACGATCAAGAAATATGCATCTTGGATATTTAGTGGCTTTATTTTTCTGTCTGTGCTGTATGTACTGGGCTCTTCATTGACTATTGGCCCGACAAAAACTGTTCATTGGGTTTATCCTGCCCAGTGTCAGCCGTGATTGGGTCCGCCGACACTACTCGTCTTATCAGTTCTTGCATATTACTTACCAGATATGTTAATTGAAGTTGATGAAGATGATGCCAGTGCCATGGATTGTGCATCTTGCGCGAGCATGTTTTCCTTTAAGCATTAAAACAATGCATTTTTCAGATCGTGCAACGCTGTGTGTGGTAGAGGAGGTGTTGATTGCTAAAGTGTGGAAAATTCTGTTAAGGAGAGATAAACAAAGTCATGCTGCTTTTTCTTGATGCGTCTGACAAGCAATGGAGAAAAAAAACTGGGGCATAAAGACATTTCTTAATGAAAGTTGCCAAGGCTGAGTTCCCGCACTTTATGTGAGGTGCTGGCCTGACACACATGTCGCTTTGGTTCACCACCACGGCTGTTTCCTCTCCTGACTTTCACCAGAACTTTGCCTTAATTGTGCTTGTCGGCTTAAAGAAATTAGCATAAAAAGTCAAAGAGTTAAATTATTCATGTCTCAGAATGTCAGGAAGCAATCCAGCACACTATCAATAAAACATTTAAACTGTGTTTTGAACTTTGTTTGGTAAATATCATCTGTTTATTGTTTTTCTTTTTCCCGGGATCTGAGCCCGAGAGCCGTCTATAAATAGGAGCAGGAAGGAAAAATACAACAGCCATATGCACAACATGGAAGGCTAACACTGGTGGTTTTTTTTTATAGTTTTGTGGCTGTTGTTTTGACACACTGCAGTGGAATCACCAGAAAGCATGTATAATCAGAATTAGAGGGAGCAAAAGCATAGAATATCTCCAATGTGAAACACTGATTTAAACATCTCATTTGTAAAACTGCTATAGGCTGTTATTCAGATTGTATAATGGGCAGAACACGAGATAACAATCTTCAGAATATCAGAATTCTATAAAAAAAAAAAAAAACTTTTTTGTGGACACACTTGGGCACAGCAGTGAGAAAGTGAATGGAAACGTAAGCTTGTTCCTTATCAACGCTGTACAAGGCTGCACTTACTGAGAGATAAGGATTTTTAAGAAACGGTACATTGTGGTGTAATTCTCATCTCTCCCTAAGTGTGTTCAAGGTGCAAGTCATGTACATGTCTGAAAGTTTGAAAAATTGAAGTTTCAGTGACGGAGAAACACACAATCATATTGTCCATTGAGGCTAATCCAGCAACCAAATATTTGGGAGTAAACACAGAAAACTGCCACTGCACTGTATTGGGGACTACTGTACATGTTCTATGGTGGCCTGTGCGCAGTTCTACACTCGTCTCGAGTGCCTCTCTCAGATTTAGAATTGGAATCAACAGCCGTCCGTCTTCAGTGTGAAGACATTCATCGCAGAAATACAAAGTTACAGAATCACATGAAATGTGTTTTCTGCAGAGGACTCTGGCTCCGTGCCTGCAGGCAGCTCATGACAAAGAGTGTCCACCTCCTAGAAACGTGCATTTTTATCTTCTCAGAAGTGTTGCTCCTCTCACTTTCCGAAACTATCTCTTCATCATAAGGCATTGTCTTCACGTGGCTGCAGGCATCGGCTGAGCTCCTGCAGCCCGCCTCGCCCTCGTCATCTGTTTATTGGAAAGTAAGCTGTTCTTGAGCGGCACTTCTGTCATGCGTTGCAATCTATGGAGCTGTTAACCCCTGTGACACCTTCTCATATGACCGCAATGAGGCGTTTCATAACTAATATATCAAATCATTCTTAACATTGTGGGAAAAAGCATCTGGATACGGTTGGAACTGCGGTAGAGGATGGCACCACGGTTAATTTGAAAGCTATCAGGGACAATGCCTGCGCATCCTCTGCACAGTATTCTGGTGGGACAAAGAAGCAGCTGCATTAAGAGGCTCATCTCACTGTGCCTTTGTTCTCTGTGTCATAAGACAATATAGCAACCAGTGACATATTTGTGTGCAACATTTAGTTACCTGTGCTGTCGCTCTGATTTTTAATTTTGTTTTTTATTGCTATCACAATTATAACTGTGATTTTTTTATGATGATGATGATTATTACTATTATTGTTGTTGTTGGACAGCTGCTAGACATGAAGTGTCTTTATATCCATCCATCCATCCATCCATCCATCCATCCATCCATCACCAATGCGCAGGGGGAATATGCAAACTCGTCAAGGTGAGATGCTGAATGCCAAGTGAAAGTGTCAAACCAGGGTCTTTCCTGTATGTGTAAACTTCTATTTTAGTTTTTTTTTTAAAGAATAAATGAAGGTCTATATTTGAAACTTCATAAGTAAAAAGTCAAATCAGCGGTTGCTCAGTGGTACCCTGCCTGGGAAGACGAATTCCTTGGTAGAGAGATTTACACATGTCAAATATAATAAGACACTTTCTAGAATCTATCTACGTTTATACGTTGGTGGGAGTGTGCATGCCGGTGGTTGACGACACTGTAAAGACACAGAGGAACGGTCTGCGGCCTTTGCTGAGTGCAGACTGGAGAACCGGCAAGTTCAAAATATTGGTATCCAGTGGTGTAGTGGTTAGCACTCACTTTTACAACTATAAAACCACAGTTTGAATCCAAGCCAGTGTCCTGTGGAGCATCTAAGTTCTCCCTGTGCAGAGGTGGGGTTTTTACACAGGTACTCAATAGTTTATGTTCATATCCAAAAGTTGGAAATCAAGTTTTAGTGACTCATTAAATGGGAAAAACTGTGAAAACAACTGTGTTGATTTCCCATGAGAACATATAATACTATCATATATTTTTGTGTTTGAACAGTACATGAGAGCTGCTCTGACTGCATTTAATTAAGACGTGTAATTACAGGAGGGTAGTGCACTCTCGAGATCAGGCAACACAAAGTCTTGTCATTATGAGCATGAGAACAAGGCGAACAAACTCAAAGTAAAATATCATGTTGGAGCAGAGCTGAGCCGCAGCTTCGGCGCTGCCAAGGCACCGTACGCTCAGTTAGATGTTGGATTCTAAACAGCGTTGCTGCAGAAAAGCCAAGCTGCCCAGGGCACAAATATTCTTAAGTGGCCTTGGTTAAAACGTCAGCCATATATCCCAGGACACCCTCGTGGAAGATGCTCAAACTAAAACATTTAATTAGAAGGCAGGCCACCAATCTTATAATGTGTTCGTATCCAAAGGCGATCATACATTCGAATCAGCATTCGTGTCGTCACCCAAACCTGCTCAGAGCACACATGGGATCAGACATTACATGCAGCATTTACTTATTGCATAACAATCAGCATCACGATATCATGATCACCCACGTCAGCGGTACAGGGAATAAAGACAAGAAACTTTGACTGTAAAAACAAATGAACTTGTTGGGTTTGTGTACAGAGAATATTTAGCAATGCTGTAATTGACAAAGGTAGTGAGAGCGCGGAGTGTGATTAGTTTCATTGCTATATATTGATTATATAGAAAATTAATGAGCTGGCAAATAAATGTAATTTTGTACAAGCACAGCAATGAGCAGAAAACATTTCTCCCACAGTCTTTATCAAACATCCAGCACCACCACATTACGGGCAAACCCAAACAAAGGAAACCAGCTGCTGTCACAACAGTGTTGTAAAATTGCTTCTCCTATCAATAGATGCAGTGTTGTGATCTGTGCTCTGTCACTTTTTTTTTTGCTGAGAAAAAGTCATTAAGACAGGATGTCAAGCCAAGCAATGCTCCAATGTTTGAGTTTGAAAAGTGTCGAGATAAGTCCAACTCAATGTCAAATATAGTTCTCAGGAGTCAATACCTCAGAGTTAATTGGGTTACTGCAGTATTTAGACTTTTTACACGCCTACCTCAAGTCATCTTTTATCTATAGTAATCCATCCATCCAGCCACACATCCAGAGGTCACAAGGCAAACAATCGTACACATATTCACGGTCAATAATGTAAAATGCATGTTTCTGGACTTTGGGAGGAAACTAGAGTACTTAGCAAAAAAAACAAACAAAAAGAAAACACCCATGCTGAATTTCCACTTGATCAGATTTTGATAGCAAAAATATCCCATGCTGCACAATGCCCAGGCCAGTTAGAAACCCTTCAAAGCCCACAGAATCATTTACAATAGAAGGTCCCACATGTTAACACGGGAAGAACAAGTTCCAGAACTTCCTAAAAAAGGAAGTATGAATCATAAAGATGAAGAAAAATCACCCAAACCAAACAGTTCAAAGACAATGTTTGAATGTCAGCAGCAGAGCTTCTTATTCCCTCATTGATTTGAGTAGCACCAGTGGGGTGCCGGCGCACAGCGACGGGAGAAAAAGCGCTTGGTCGTGTGTCAAAAGACGTGAACTGGGATGAACTCGGATGAGATTTCTGTGCAGTCTCATAAAGCAAGACAGTGGACTGACCAATGTCATATCTGGACCTTCAGACAGCTTCTCTTGTATGTAAGACTCCAGATTAATAAATATAACGTAATGAGGGGGGGAAAAAAAGAGAAAAAAAACCAACTTAAAAATAAACAATTTTTTTTTATATCAAATACAAACTGTTTGAAATCCAGGACTAAAATCCTGCATAGATCACATCATACAATGCACAACATTTCAATATTTGGAGATGGTTAGAAACCAGTTAGTAAGTGACATTTAGGCTCAGCAGTTTTCTCTGTGTGGAAAAAAAAAATCTCCCAATTTGAAATGAATTATTCCCACTGTGAGGAAAATTATCTGCAAACGATGTGGATTTAAACAACTACAGATTTATCTGGGACCTGTTTTCCCTGCAAATCGAGTGACAGAGCACAGTGATGCAACAATAAATCTCCCTTATAAAATAGAAAAGTAGATCTGCAGATAACAAATAGTTTGTGATTTGGTGGATAAAAACAGAGTCATATGTTTTAATCATAGGTTTTAGATTTAACAGATAGGATGCCTGCAGGCCACAAACACTGTTCCTGTGCTTCTCATAGAGTTCCTATCAATAATATCAATTGCGATTACAGCAGTCGATTACAATATCTCTTAATGCTTCTTTACTGTCAGTTGCATTGGTTTCAAAGTTATTGCCCGAATATTTGCTAAGATGTTAAAGTACTTCATTATTCATTTGTAATGTGTTGGACTGCAGTAACATGCCATAGACTGTGGCGAGACGATGATGCGTTGTTGCAAAAGTAATCCTGCTCCTTTTAAAATTTAAATAATGTCAGCCTTTAGTAATATAACTTTTGCATGATGTTGTTCAGCCACTGTAGCACTAAGTAAGTCTTCAGCCTTGACAGTTTGCTTTTGGGTTTAATCATCATCGTTAAGTTTGTTTGTGTTTTTATTTAATTTTTTGTTTTGTTGTTGTACCCGCATGTCTAAAATAAACTGTTTACTGTTACCACTGTTACCTCATTACCGATCGGACTGAAAACAGCCAAGGAAGCTGGAGTGAAGCTCGTCATTATTCACTTTCAGCTACGACAGATTCAACAAAGGGGAAAGCCATGAGACAACCAGGTGACGCAGGACTTTGATATTTTCCATCGTCATATTTTATCAGATCTTTTTCTGTGTTTTGTTGTTTTTCATTTGGCTGAGATCAATGTCACCTTTGGTGGCATACTGGATGTGTCTTTATCAGAGGGTGTGCTCAGTCTGAATAGAATGTAAGAGATTCCAAGGGCAGGAAGTTACTCTAGATGAGCTGTACGGGGTTGTAGATGGTCCTCCGCTGATCTTGTATAGGCTCTCTGGTCACTGTCTGATCAATTGCATTTCTATCACACAACGTGGCATCATTTTGTTCCAAACACTTCACCCAGAAAATATCAGAAAATAAATTTGTCCGGATTATTTTCACCTTGAGACATGAGCTATCGATCTATTTCTTTTCTATACTTTGTCTAATTCAGGCCGCAGGATGCCGGAGCTGATCCCAGCTGACTATGGGTGACAGGTAGAGAGAAACAAGCACACACACTCTGTCTTAATTTTCAATTTTTGTCACTGATTCGGCTCAAGTGCGTGTTTTTTTTTACTTTTGGAGGAAATTAGAATACCTAAAAAAAAATTAAGGGACCACCATACCACCATGTGACCCTTGACCTCTGGCATGTTTTCAAACAGATTCAATATATGTGTGAATGACCATTATTTAATTTTTTTGTAAAACCTCACACCAAACCAAATATATGTGCAAATATCTTGCTAATATACCTGGAAATATTCCATCTGTCCATCTATTTAAACATGTTTCATACCCCATTAAAATCAAGAGGGCTTCGCAGCCCCACCATTAATCTTTAATGCCCCCCTTGGGGGTTGAGCCACCCTGGTTGGGAATCACTAACATAGAATATGGCTTCACAAAAACAATGGGCAAAAATAAAACTGAATGCATCTTTTGTGGTATGTGATTGTTTGAAACCATGTAACCTGAAGCCACAACAGAAACACTAAACATCCTGAGTCGGAGTGTAAACCGAAGAGTTTATCCTCAGAGAAAAATAACTCATCATTACAGAATACAACTCAGGAACTGTATTTTACATAGAGTGTGTTATGAGGTTCCTTCAACTTTTCTTTTTAATGGTACACGGTGTGCTGGGCGGTTGAATAACTTTACAATAGTAACAATTTGTATTTCTCAAGAAAAAGCTTTGGAATCACTGCTCCGGACAATCAAACTAGATATTTTATCAATGTTGTTGATATTTCCTCTGGTGGAAACATGATTAACTGTGAAGCAGTTCCATCTCACTATTGCACAGTGCAGTGAATACAGTTTGTACAGACACAGCTTCTAATCAATGCATCGTCATTTAGAGTGAACCATCCTCATCCAGGGATAATTCTTTATTTGTGGGGAAATTTGCATTGCTGCAACAGCAAGTGGCCGGTGATTAGTAATCAAAGAATAGCAAATGTAAAGAATATGAACAATACATATTATGTATGAAAAACAATAACCACAGTAACAATACCAAGAAAATGACCATGATATTGTTCTCCATTCTTGCATGATGACGTTGGTAGTGATTGGGAAATATACCAGAGATGATGTTATTGCATGGACTAAATGAATAACATATGTATATTGCACACAAGAGAAACAGTAATGGACATTAAAAAGTGCAGTGTGTCAAATTGTCCACGTTTGGGAGACATGTGGGGGGCTGTTACTGAGGGCAGTGCTGGCTATAGTCTCACAGCTGTAGTGAAGAAGGACATATGATATTGCTCCTTCACACACACAAAGGCCCCATATACACGAAAACATTTCAATTAAAAACACATAATTTTTGCATTTTTTATTAAAGAAAAGTTTCATGTTCACACAGCAACATTCTGAAAATAAGTTTACACAGAAATGGCAGAAACGCTGAAAATGATGCCAGGCCACGAGTTAGTGCTCTTGAATGAAACCACACACATCCATCCAGAGAACAACACACTAAACATTAACAGTGGTGGGTACACCAACAAAGTTGGATTTTTATTCCAGGTGACTCTCAACTGTAAAACTACCAAGTCTGGGGAGAATACGGAGTGGGAGTCATGACACTCTGGCCACCATTGTTGGTATTATCTATCTACTTGCCCAAGTGCATTGACTACTGCAGTGTTCTGCAATGCATAGTAGGAGAGCTTCCACTGTCTACTCCGGACTGAGACCGAGCGTTTCCAAAAAGTGTCGTATTTGGCCATTTATACAACGACGGAGCCCGAGCGTTTTCGTAAAGTTTAAACCTCGGGACCGTTTTCAGAAACTCGGAGCATCGTTGTCATGTTAACAGACCACAGAGTGCAACGAAGGTTTTGCCTTTTCACTTGAAAATGTTGTCATGTAAATAGGGTGAAGGAGCCACTCGCTGAAAAAATACTGACTCAAATGAAAATGTCTCTTATTAGTAGCTTCTTTATATCTAAAACGATCCCTTTATTCGCCTTATTGGCCATTATAGCGTTATCAGTTGTGGCTAGCACTTTGGCTAGCAGAGCTAGCAGCTGTTACCTCACAAAACTGGTGTCTCACAGTGGGGAAAAAAAAGTTTTCATTTACTTAATTTAACTTGAAATTGAGAAAAATTCATGATTCCCAGACAAAGAATGAGAGAGTCTGAGTAAAAGTGACCCAGAGCGACAATACCTCGTAAAAATTCAAGTCAACTTATGTCTCAACCTTCAATAGTAGTGCTATTTCTTTCATGTGGCCCTTTGGGGAAATTAGTTTCCCACCCCTGCCATAGAAGATGGCTGTTCTATATAAGGTGTTTTTACACAGAATCTAAGGAACATGAGTCATATGTCATCCAAAGTGCAGTCCGAATGCAGTGCAGAACAGCAAAAGTTTTAGAATAACAAAGAATTGTGTAGGTTCTAGTTGAGAATCAACAGAACCAAAACAGGGACGAACTCTCCATGTGGCTTTTACCTCCAGTCACAGCAGGATCCTTATCAGTGCAAACTCTCTCTGCTCCCGCTTACCTGGTGAGCCAGGTCGATTTGTACTTATCCTTTATTAAACCCAATCTGCTGCACCTGCAACTCAGAAGTCCGACATCGGACCTTCACCCTCACCGGCACATCCAGCCGCCCCTCTAAAGCACCGAGGGTAATCATAGGGTTTATTCGCATGACTGTGTGCCAGCTCTGAGAGAAGTGATTGCCAACATCTAACTTTTTTTTAATGTCGGTTGCAAAAACAACAAACAAAACACTTAGCGATTGCCCAGCTATTACGTAGTGCGGCTTTAGAGGTAGAAATTGATGAGTAGTTCAAACCACTCTTTTTTCATTGCCTCTAATTACAGATGAAGGAATCAAAGAGCGTTTTGATATATACCTTTACATCCACTTATGGAACCTTGATTTAAAAGACATTACAAAGACATCACATCCATCTATATAACACAAAGCACAATTATCAAATAGTTTCCTACACATGGGGAAGATTGTGAAAGAAAGTGCAGAAACTGAAGTTTCTTCGTATCAAGAGTATGCAAATATGTGGAGTGACTACATGTGCCCGCATCATGTTTTTCAAATCTATAGAGAAGCACTTGTGGTTGCAAATGAATGGGTAAAACTCTACAAATTGCTTTTACGTTTCCCACAATGAGCTGCTGAAGTAAAAGCCCGGCGAGGTCCTTAAGGGACTAAGTTATGGTCCATCAGCTTGGCTATAAAAACTGCTGCCACGGGCTGCGTTTCGGATAGTGGTGAAAATACGACAGACACTGTGAGACAAATCACCACAAAACACTGTACGTGCATATGCATCTATTTGCTGGCAAGCGCTAAAACAAAACATAAACCACTGTAGCAGGTCTATGAATAAATTAATGTATTCCATGAAATTGCCATGTGTCTAAGGGATTTCCATCCCCTCAGAAATAGAAGTAAATGAATTGAACGTTGAGTACCTCTCCAAAGTGTATATGAAAATATGTTTATCCATATTAAACACAGAGATTATAGCAGGATTGTTCTCCGCACACTGCATGCATGTATGATTTATGGGTAAAAATATCAAAGTCGGGCTGGAATTTGTGAATTTCGAGTGGAGCCGTGTTTTGAAGAACAGGGACGAGCAGCTGGATAATGCACAGCCACAGTTTGTTGGGGGGCATTATGTGGGATTGAAACGTTTTCATCTTAGAGTTAATTAGAAGCAACAAAAAGTAGAAGTGTAGTGGATAGCATCTGGATTTCTATTCAATTTAAGGCCTGAGGATTCCTGGAGGATTTTACATGTTCTACTTGCGTGGGTTTTCTCCAGGTATTCTGACTTCCTCCAACTATATATAAATGCATAGTTGTTGGGTTAATTGGTAATTTTAAATTTCTCCTAGGAATTGGCATGTGTGGGAAGGCCCCTCCCCCAGTGTTAACCGGGCTCGGCTCGAGACCGCCATAACTGTCTATCTGCTCGGGTTATGAAAGTGTGGTGCAGGGATTCTCTGGGGGTCACCAGAAAGTGGTCAGGGAGATTTTATTTTCCCTGCAACTTTAATATTGGATTTTTTTTTTTTTTTAAGAAATCATGATAGAAAATACCCATAACTTTAAACTGTCTATCTTGGTCAGGGTGGGAAATGTGAAAAAATGAGGAAATTCCCCATTGAAACATAAAGTAGTACTTGCTGTGAGAAGTAACATTATGAAAACCTCGAGAGCAGGGGTGTCAAACACAATTTCGTGTAGAAGCCACATAGAGCCCAATTTCATCCTGAGTGAGCCAAACTGGTAAAATAGTGCAATAATAACATTTAAATTTAAACTTGAAAATGTTTATTTTACCAAAATCAAACAATTACTATCAAAAAATACTACAATGTCAGCATAAAGGGAATGTTAATAAAACCTTTTGGTGCAAAATACAGTAAACTGTTCACAAACCTTCTCCTATAACTGTTGCATTACACATATTTTTACAAACTGTAGTGGTTGGCCCCCTGCATGATAAGCTCCAAGCTTTTTGAGGTGTCCATTTTTTTCCCACAATTTACCAATGGCACAAGTCATAATCCCTAATTGTCAACGGGACATTGTGGAAATAAAGAAATAAACTCACCCTGACTGCATGGCTTTGAGGCTTGTTTGATAGGTGGAGCTATCTTTCATGGCAGCGTTGTGTTGCGTCTGTTCCCTGAACAAATTTGTTATAAAATATGTTACAATTTCCTGCGTGGATTGGTGGACCGTATTGGAGCCTTATGCAGGCCGCTTGTGTGCCCACAGGCCTTATGTTTGACACCCCTGTTCTCGATCAGGACAACATATCAAATCCTGAGTTGATGAAGATGTTTGCAATTTATGCAACAGGCTTTATGTCAGGATCCATATTGAGTTCTTGTGTATGAAACTCAGTCTCCTTGACTTTGCCTCCTCGTGCCTCATTGCTGTTGCCTCCCCTGGTGTGTTTCACCTCTGCCTGAGTGTGCGATTGTCCTCACCTGGTGTCAGTGGTAATTGTTTGGCGCCTTTTGTGTGTTCGGGTTGTTGGTCCGTCTGTATTCTTTAGCAGTCTGTGTTTCTGTTTGTCTTTCCAGCAATGCTCTTGTATGGTCTACACAGGATTCCGTGATTTTAGTCGTGCATATTCTGAGTTTGCTAAAATGAGCTTCTGCTCCACCAGTGGCAGTGTCTGGCATCCTGAGGTCTCCTTTGAGCCAAAAGTAACGCTTTAGATTACTTAGGTTCCATCAACACGTTATTTAGATAAAGTTGGTACTGGAGCATGGCCAAGGTTTCATGTTTTCCTGTTGCATTAAGTAGAAACTCAGCGACTCACTGCTGTGATACTTGCAGAAAGCCAGTTGGTCTTGTCTCGCTGAAATAAAAGCAAGGTCTTCCTTGAAGAAGCCATCGTCTGAATAACAGCCTATGGTGCTCTTAAACCTGTTTATATTATTCAGTATCAGTGGAGCCTTTAAAGATGTGCGAGTCACCCGTGCTCTGTGCGCTCCTGCGGCTTCGTGAGATCATGAATGCAGGCTTTGGATCCATGCCCTGATAACAAGATTAGTGTTCCCACTCTTGTCTCGCCCGGGGGGAACAGCATCTGTGTTTTCCACGAGTTTTAAAATGTAATTCATCGAACCACAGGACACTTCACCTCAGTCACCTCTCAAATTAGTTTAGGCTCACATAAAAGCAGTATTTCCTGCTCTTATTTATTTATGGTTTCTTCCCTGTATGATTGAATGCCACTTGAAGTGATGATTTATATTCACAGATAATGCATTTCATTAGTGTTCCTGGGCCTATAAAGCAATATTTGCATGATTATGTCTTATTTGAATAGTTTGTGATCAAATAATAAGCTAGTTTTTCAGATTGTTGAAATATTTTAATGCCAATTTATGGTGGAGAAACGCCGTCTCAAATTGTCCTCTCAGTCTTTCATAAACTGGTGCAACTTTCATTTTCTTTCACTCTGAAAAACTTTTCATTCCCAGTCATGATACAGAGTCAGAATGATCTTTATTGGCATTATTAGATTATATGTGCTATCCTTACAGGTGCCACATTATGAATACACAAATGGAGATTTTGGGATACTTTTCTGCTTTCTTTGGTCATTTATTTATTTTTCTTTAGGTTTGTATTCAGTAGGGCTGCACTGATGCCACTTTTTTAATGAACGAGTCCAAGTACTAACTTGCAGATACACTGTACCATATGAGTACTCACTAAATGCTAGAAAGCCTAATTCATACTCCGGACGCAAACAATACATGGAGGCTGTGATTTAGGTTACCAGTGTCAGTATTGGTGCATCCCTATTATTGTGTTTTTACACATTTCTATTCACTTCAAAACAGGTGGTAGAAGTACAACAACTTTACACAAACTGCAGCATGTGCAGCAAACACAATTCTGAAGCTTTTTCTCTCACTGTAAAACCTTTCATTGTGGATAGGAGATCAGGTAAGAGCAGGCTCACTTGGAGACAGTTCACACAGCCCATTGAGAGTGAATGAATGTATCTTCTATTAGAGCTTCAGGACTCACCCATTAGGTCATATCCTATTCAACAGCTGCAAAGGCAGGACCCGTTGCAATTACACCACGACAGTACTCGCCTTTCAGCCAGAGTCACGGGGCAAATAATCAATCCCTGCTTATCTGGTCTCTTGTCACATGACTGGAACGGCAGTTAGGGGTCTGCTTTTCCTCTCAGAAGCCTGATACTGATGCACAGCCCGACCGGGAGTCGGAAGCTGTCGGCTCTCCGGTCGACACATTCACTGGCCCCTGCGATGGGAGGCCATCAATGGTTTATGCTCACGAGCCCGAAGGCTCCTGCTCTTTCTGTGACTCAGAAAACGAAGCGCCATTCACTATCTTGCAAACATGTAAGAATCACATGGAGGGCAGTGAGTAAACAGCGATACGCGTTGGGGTGGCAGTTGGAAGTTGGGGCTGCGAGCACGGCGTTTGACTGGAAGCGTGCCCTCCAGGGGGTCTCACAACTTGACGATTCACTGGCGTTCCACTGGCGCATCATTTACCAGTCACTCACATGAAAGGCAGAGATTTTCTGCATAATGAGCGTCATCTTTTGCAGGCTGCCTTCCCTCTGGTTATCATCGGAAATCCACTCGCGCTTCCTCCCACACAGGGTGCGATCTCAGTGCTGCATCGACTCACACAGACAAACAGTTGCCATCAGTGGCATCTGGGAAACATCTGTCCAGCCACTTTGCTGTTCATCACTTAGCAGAAGTGTGGGTTTGCTAAAATGAGTAACAGTTTGCCTTCTTTTGATACATTGCTTCAAAACCACAGATGAGTAATTTTCTAAAGTTCAGAGAAGTGCTATCTACATTCTTGGCCAATTAAATTTAGCTGAAATTGTGCTTTTGTATATATATATATATATATATATATATATATATATATATATATATATATATATATATATATATAGTTATTGGCTTCAAGTGCTGAAACTCATATTTTTATAAGATGTCAAAGGTACAATCTGGGTTTTTTTGTACTTGTTTAAAACTTTGTTACATAACCTTAGAAAGAAAAAAAACAAAAAAAACAACAACCGCGAAACCTCTATCGATCTCCTCACAGAAATAATTCCTCTGCATCCTCCATCATTTATAGTTCTAGTTAACCCTGCCTATGCATGCGAGGCGCAGTGTGCCGCCACATTGTCAGGTAACTGGAGGTCAGGGGTCTTGCTCAGGGACCCCCGGTGGTAACTTTTCAACAGTGGGATTAGAACCTGCAAACCTCTCAACACAATCTCTTCTGCTCATGTCTCCTCCGGTTAGGCTGCTACAAACTGCAAACCTTGGGTGTTTCATCTCTGAAACGTACATTCAAATGTATTTATAAACTGCCATTCAAACACAAAACAGTTCACTGTGTTTTACAAAGAAATAAAAGAAAAGAAAGGAATGCATACAAGCTTTTCAAAGAATAAATAATCTTAATCTCTAGATTACTAGAGATTACTTTGTGCTTTTCCCATATTGGTATTTGGCGTCTCAAATATGATGTTCTCTTGTCAGCGAAGCACACACATCACGCTGTTCCAGGTACCTTCACAAACAATGGACTCTATGCATCCAATAGAATTATTTCTGCATGTGCTGAGTGCTTCATGGCATCATGACAAAGATTAATGTGCAATTAATTTGAAGGATCAATTTTCAAGTCAATCACTGCTTAAATGAGAGTTGAATGGATATACAAACAGCATTAAAAGCTGAATAAATAAGGTAAGAACGTTAGATTAAGTAAGTAAAGTCTGTTTATTCGAAAACCTGCACAAGTGAGAATGTTTTAAGTCCTGTAATACCACTCTGTTCCACTAGATGGTGCGATGAGAAAGCACAAAGAGAAAATAACCAGTAAGTTACTGAGGCCCCATTTCAAGTGAAAACGCAAAACTCACATTGTGTTATGGAATGCCGTTTACACAACAATGGTGCTTCGAGCCACTGAAAATCGAACTTTTTGAAAACCGCTCCCAAAGTGGAACTTTTCAAAAATGCTCATGTAAATGTCGGAAAGCCGGTTCCCTCCGGAGGAGCAGTAGGAAGATGTATGGGGAGGTGGCTGACCGGGCAGTGTTATTCTCCATATTACTACCATGACTGCATGTGGACTAGACTTGACAGATGATTCATTAAATGGACAATACATGCCGTTTGTTAAAGCTTTAATCTTTGACAAAGCTTAAAGTTAACTTTATGCTTTCAGTCTAGTGTCTCACCACAGCCAAAGTGCAGCATTACAAAATTGTAAGCTGATAATTCAGGACCCGGCCTCCTGCCACCAAAATCATTGTAACTTCACCCCCAGGATGCTCTTGTCAATATTTATTGGCAATCTACCAACATCCACAAAAACTAGCATCAATGTGCATTTCCAGCAGGTCTGTGAGAACATTTAACACACTGTAGAGTCAAACTTAAGTACTCGAGTCAATATTTACCTACATCTGCAAACAAACAGCCACTGAGAGGCTGCTGAGACCATTTACAAAGACAAACTGTATTTTGTATGAAGTGTTTTTTTTTTTATTAATTCACACACCTCAGTCTTCGCATTCGGCGAGTAATGAAACCTTGGTCAGAGGGCTATTGACGATGACTGAAGTGTGTTTGATAGGGTCCACGGGAGTCCTGCTCAGCGCCGCCACTAACAGATTCTGCTGAGCACCAATCACACGGAGCCAGCGAGGGTCCTGCCTCCCGCTGAGGAGAAAAAAGAAAAAAAAACAACCCATCCTGACTCATACAATCAATGTAGACATAAAGTGCATTGTGGATGCCCCGCAGCACAGACACAGAGGTCAAACAGGGATGGCCTGCTATGACTGCTATTACTGGTGTGTGACTCAGCTGAATTCACATATGAATGTGGAGTGTTCATGCGGCGACAGATACACCCTCATGTCAGCCGGAGTCATCCATCAATTAGGAATGAGTGATATAGAGTATCTTCAGAAAGCACGAAAACCTTTTTTTTTTTTATTGGACAGTGAAAGTCAAAACTTAAAGAATCTCAATTCGTTGAGGCATTGGAGAAGCGCTTCACAAAGTAGTCCCTGCTTAGAGTCGACCTTTATGACTTTCCTCGCCAGGTTTTGGGCAGTATTGTCAATTCCCATTACACAAGATGGAAATCAACTAAAGTTTAATTTTCAGGGTTCTCTCTATGAATTTTCAGTAAGGTTTAAGTTGGGGCTTTGCTTGGGCCACACAAGGACAGTGAGATTGCCCCGAAGCCACTCCAGCATTGCCTTGGCTGTACGCTTTATTTCACTGTCGCGCTGAAAGGTGAACTGTCGCCCCCAGTCTCGGGTCACGTGCACTCTGGAGCCGATTTTCTTCAAGGACCTTTCTGAATTTGGCTGCAGTCATCTTTTCCTGAGAGACCCCCCCCCACCACCACCACCACCACCACCACCACCACCACCCCCGCCCCCCACCCCCATAGCACGAAACCGTCTATTCTGCTTTGCCACAGGGGCAATATTGACAGGTGAAGAGTCGTGCTTCAGTTTTTTTTTACTCATTGTTTATGGAGGTCTGCCCACATTATTTAAGTTTTGCTTTTAGTGGACGATTACATTCATTTATCAACTATTCTGGCCAATTTGAAGGTTATCGTGATTGTCTGCAGAAAGCCTCTTTGATTTCAAACATAGTCCGTTGCAGAAGGCACAGTGGGTGAGTATTTTTAGATATAGCCAACAATGAGTTGATTTGATTCAATATTTCACTGAAAGACTTCTATCCTTTCACACATATTTCTAGTACAATTAGACCCAACAGGATTCATCTGACCACGATTTGAACTGCCAGCGCTGCGAAAACAAAATACAAAATCTCAAATGTTTGTTGGTTTTAGTTTTCCGTGCAGCAAAATATAAGATTGCCTAAATTGAGACTAAAACTAAATGGCATGATATTCAAAAGGCTAATAATAAATGAGAATTTATTTGAATTTGTAGTTTGAACAGCAAAATAAGGCAGAAATGAATGCATCTTTCTTTTCCCATCTTTTAAATAAAATTTAGGAAGAAAAAATGAAATGTTTGTGTTCCCTACTAAAGAATCATCGCTTTTCTTCTTTTTTTGCCTTGGTTTCTTTTTAGTATTAGTCTAGTTTTATTCAACAATATGTCATTGGTTTTAGTGGACCAAATGTTTCTCCAAACATTCGGTCATTAGAAATATTCATCAGTCTATTATAGAATGGTATTCAGGTTTGAATATGCAAGACCGACACAGATTTAACATTTGTAATACAAAAACATGTATCAGTTTTATTTTCAATGTCAAAAACACGACCATGGCATTTCCACAAAATAATAACCTCACATCAATTCAGCATAAGACTTACATATATTGTACACCTTTATTATATCACACTTTACAACTACTAAATAATTTACAGTCAGCTGATGGTCGTCTTTGTCATCCGAGGTTTTCAGCATCCGTGAGAGTGAATGAAGGAGGAACCAAGTTTTTTTTTTTTATCTCTTGCCCAATCTTCTCAGATTTCTGTCTCTCTCTCTCTCTCTCTCTCTCTCTCTCTCTCTCTCTCTCTCTCTCTCTCTCTCTCTCTCAATTCCAATTTCTTGCTGGTGTCCGATATTTCATTCACATTACATTTAAAACGGGATGGAACCAGGGTTGCCAGATGTGACTCGCTGTTTCCAGCCTAAACAACATAAAACCCCAGACACTTCAATAACAACCAGCTCAACTCTCAGCCTGTGTAGGAATCATGTTAAAACCATAAAACTATTATATGTATTATACGTATATGTACTATATATTATATACTAAATGTCCTGAGCTCAGGTAAAGATTATCATTCATAGTTAGCATCGCCAATAAGTTAAACCCTTTTCAATAGAATGAAATTCTCATTAAATGCTCCAGTAAAATAGCATTAAGTAGATAAAAACAGTATTTGTTTCTTTTCTCAAGCAAATAGCTGAAGATCAAACCACTGGCAGCAGCCCCATTCAGACATGTAGACTTGGCAAAGATGAGTTGCTGAAGTTCAACCAAAGCAAAATGATTCTAGTGATTTTTGACAGTGATTTTTAATAACCACTCATTTCAGTCAAGGTATGCCAAAGATCATCTCTGACACATGAAACCTTGGAGCCGGTGGTCTACAGCGGCAGAATACCACATGCGTGTCACTGCTGCCAACTGGGAACAGGAAACTGAAGCAACAGTTCACACCGACTCAATAGACCTGAAGATTGAAAAAAAAAAAAAAAACGGATCCTGGTCTGATGAGTTTTGATTTCTGCAGCTTCATACAGATGATAGGATCATACTTTGATGTAAAAAAAAAAAGAAAAAAAAGAATGCATGGATCCATCCTGTATCAACGGGTCATTCTAATGCGGTGTTTTTTATAATTTTAGGAGAGATTGTCTTCGCACGCTTTGGGTCAGGTAGGATCAACTCATCTTCAGTGTTGCTGACCTCAGCCATCCCTTCATAACCACAGTGGACCAACTTCTTATGGCTCCTTCCAGCAGCAAACACACCAAATCAACATTAAACTGGTTTCCTGGACATTGCAATGCATTCGCTTTACACTGATGGCCTCCACTATTCAATGGAGCATGTTTGAGGTTTCAGGGATGTTCTGCTGACAAATCTGCAGCAACTGTATGTTGTTTTCATGGTAATACCCACCCAGGCCATCAAAAGGGCAAACACAGTGTCAGACAGTGTCTCGCACATATTGTACACCTACGGGCAATATAGAGTCACCACTTAACCTCACATGCATGGCTTTTTTTTTTTTTAACTGTTGGAGGAAACTGAGGCCACGTTTAAATGTACCTAGGTTTTTACAAAAACGGATATTTACCCTCTACGTTTACAAAAAAAATCTTCATCCATCCAGACCCGCATATACAACTGGTTCAGAGCTACAATGAGCATGCCAAACCTGAAGGGGGCAGTGTAACGCGAAGCATGAAGCCATGATGGCCAATCAGAATCCTGGAAAAAAAACACAACATCACAAACTGTGACGTAAATCTTCACTGCCCCTTTCGATGCAACCGGAGACACAGAGTTTATCCAGAGCTCCACTGTGGCCAGAATGTTCAGGAATCATTTGTGGTGAGACGTAGCTTACGCAGAGAGATATCTCCGTTCTTTCAAATACCTGGGTATGTGTATATGTGGCCTGAAGAACTGGGACCTTGTTAACGTAACGTTTACAGGCACGTGGCCACAGTTTCTCTTCTCACCATTTTATCAGTCCCAAACCAAAAGAAAACAACAACACACACACACCAATGCTTTCACCACCCCAGCAACCAAGTCTTCCTCGTAGAGCCGCTGCCATCCCAGGTCACCCAGATCTTCGTAGTCGTGCTGTCTTTCAGACCACGCAGTCCCTTCCCCGTGCCACAGCTGTTCTTCACTGTGCCTGTCGTCTGCCCTCCAGGCCACACAGTCCTCCCTTCTTCTTTGCGCTCCGCCTTTAAGTCCTCACGCTCCCATGAGAGAGGGGAGGGTAGTAATTAGTCTCTGACGAAACTCTCCGGTGTCCTGCATGACTTCAGTCCTACAAAGTGAAACAGTGGTCGGAGTCAGTGAAAATGCAACTTTCTGAAAACAGCTCCCCATGTGGAACTTTTTGAAAACACTGCTACTTCGCATGCAACACCACAGCAATAAATAGTATTTCTGCATATGTGTGAGTAACTGGTCAAAAACAACAATGGTGTCCTCCAGAGTGTCATGACTGTCAGTCCGTAATCTCCCGTGACTTGGTAGTTTTTTATTTAAGTCATCTGTAATAGCGATCCAAATGTTCCGTCCGAATATCTGTGTACTCGCCATTGCTGATGTTTATAGCGTATTGTTCTTTGCGTGCACGTGTGTGTGTGTGTGTGTGTGGGGGGGGGGGGGGTTCATGACAAAAACCAACAACAACACCCACTAGTGGCCCATCTTATAAACTCAATTGTTTCTGGCATTAAAAATGTTGCGTTTTCAACATGAAATGTCATATAAACTTAGCATTTCTAAATTTGTTGTGGGAACATGAAGCCCTGCTCACATTTGTTTCCACTGAAACTAATCTGTGGTTTGACTGAAATTAGTTCATTTGAATATTGGCCTGTTCACAGATGAAATGCTTGATCTGGCATCATGTTGTGAAATCATCTCATTTATTAATAACTCACAAGCTTGAAGTCTCGCCTCGTTAACAGAAATTACAGTATGTTATCTCACCAAGCTGATTACAGTATACTGTTATTTTTATCATCCCACTGGGAAATGCCATTAAGCTTGACTAAAACATGATGCTGTATTGAAGTTGCTCATTTCTCCTTTAATTTTTCACACTGATCAAAAAACATACTATACCTCCTACTGTTATCACAACTCAAATCTTACCTACATCCGTTTTTCATGAAGAAATCACAGATTGGATTCCACCACAGTCATGTGGGACTGTTACCTTCTTCCCCGTGGGAATAATTGTATAAACAATTATCTAGTCTGGGACATTACATTACTGATATTTGAAATCAAGGTTGACATTTCTTTTAATGCAATACTTGAACTGCTTGATAAACTTGAGCGTAGACCATCCATCAACCTGATTTTCATCTCAACATGAATGGAATTGCTCTTTGTCGTCAACATAATCTATCCCATTCCAGATCTCTAGATGTGCTGTAGAGAGTTGTACTCCAGTCCCGTGGTCAACAGTTGGATTCCTGCCTCCACCTGTCCGTTTGCCCTAGGGCAATACACTGGAGTGTGGAAAACACATTATATCCATAGAGTTCATTACAATATAATCACTGCACCCACTGGAAGTTCCAAAAATCCCATTTTTCACCATCAACTTAGGAGGGATCTTTTTCGTTTTTTTCCACATGAGCATTAGCTGGTATGTGGGCTTTAGCTCAATTACTTGCTCACTGGCAAACTGAATTACTTACTCTGTACTTATCTGCTGGCTTCATTTAATTCTGGACTCATCCACTTTTAATTCCCATCAAAATGAATGAGATGAGGGGATAAAGAGAGGTCAGCTAAAGTGGAGGCGCACATCTCAGTTGAATCCAGGTGAGCACCTGTATGGAAGTGGAAGGGACACAGATTTGATGGGACCAGTGAGGAGAAGAGAAGTTCAGGTCACATCTTTACACTTCTGAAGTGGCTTTCCATGTTCGTTTGGGAATTCAGCAGTCGCAGTTAAAAAAAAAAAAAAAAAGAGAGACAAAAAAAAGAGACAAAAAAACCCTTAAAATTGCTCCTTCTCTGAGTGCTACTTTAAAGGTCAGAGACTACTCATAATGTGTGTTAATGCACACCGACATGAGGTGGGGGGCCGTATTGTGTTCATAAGACAGAAGTAGAAATGCCACGAGTAGAAACTTAACATGAGTCCTTCCTCTTCTATGTTTAATATTATTTCATTTCGGCATGGGTCCTCATGTTAGCCAGGGAAACCAATGGCCACTTTTCCCTTCATGAAGAAGCACTCCACCATCAGCGTGATCGAAAATCTGCATCACCGCTTGAGAAGAGCATTTCAGTGTCCACACTGGCAAAGATTTAAAAAAAGAAAAAGAAATGAAAATGTAGCATCTTTTCTTTTACCCCCCATTTACATTTCCTCCCACTTCTCAGAGATATGCAAAGAATGCTGTGTTTATGTTTTCATGTGGCGTAGCTGACGTCCTTTGGGGGTCTCTACAATATCTGTTCTCGCAACAACACCAAAAACAATGAAGTCAAAGCTGCTTGAAATAGAAACACAGCCAGGAAAAGAACAGCATACAAATAGGTGTGTGTGTGTGTGTGTGTGTGTGTGTGTGTGTGTGTGTGTGTGTGTGTGTGTGTGTGTGTGTGTGTGTGTGTGTGTGTGTGTGTGTGTGTGTGTGTGTGTGTGTGTGTGTGTGTGTGTGTGTGTGTGTGTGTTTCTTTGTTTAATAATGCTCCATGCCAGTGTAGCACATTCAGATTAAAGACTAACTGTAACCTGGGAAAACTGGAAACAGAGGTGACAAATATAATGGGGAAAAAACAAAACAAAAACTGATCCAAAGTATAAAAACGGCAATGCCTTCTAGACGCTCAAAAATGCACAAAAACGGGAAAGGTCCTTGATCAGTCATTCAGTTGAGACGAACTATGTAAGCCATCTAAAGGCAGCTGTATACTGTGTTTCTGGCAGATCAAAGCAGTTGTGACAAAATGAAACCAACACAGGCGGTCTGCACAGAATAGTGGACCCCTTGTCCATATTTCCATACCAAGCCTTTTACTTGTACATAACGATTCTCTAACAATGACTCAATCCTTTGTTCAGTCAAGTTGGTGTTGAAGCAGAGTGCAGTACATAATATGGATCGTCATCTCCGATTCGGTGCCGAGAAACGTTCCGGAGTGAAACGTATCGTGGGCCTCAGTTTACCGTTGGCACGACAACGCGTCATTGTTTCATTTCGTTTCAGAAAAGTCTCACATTTACACACCGACGTTTTGAAAACAATGTATGTTTACACACACACATGCGTGCAGAGAACAATAGCTATAAAAATTGGGTTTCACATCGAGACGGAGTGGTGCGTTTTCAAAAAGTTCCACCTTGGGAGCGCTCTGAGCACCATTGTGTAAAGAGGCACCCAAAACACAACAGAAGGTTTGCCTTCTACACTTAAAAACATTGTTATGTAAACCAGGTCTAAGTTTATGAATGTATGCAGTATGATGTACTGCGTCGATATATTTGTCATGGTTTTTAGTCCTATTGTTTAGTTGGCCCCATAATTGCCACACGGACTGTGAAGATGCTTTGAGATGACATCAGTCGACAAAAGCACAAAAAAGATGTTGTGAGATTACTCGCGGCCAACAGGCGAGAAGGAAATGAACTAGACAGGAGGGGCCCTCCTACACAGGAGTCCACTCCCGCTGTGGAGCTGGCCCTCTGCAATAATGAGGGTCGGACACAGTCTGTTGGTCTGTAAGTGCACGCCTCCAACGTGTTGCACTGACAACATTAGGCACAAGAAGCTGAAACAATTATTTCATTCCCTCAAACAAAACTCGCCTTTTTTTTTAATTTTTTTTTTTTTGGTATGAGAAAATTATCAAAGATAGCCAAAGTGGTGTTCCAGTTTCTGAACAGTCTTACTTTTGTGAAAGGCCAAATTCTACAAGGAGTTAAGGCTTCTTGTTCAAAGAGATTTAATTGTTCAGCTGTAGTTTTTTTTTTTTTTTTTTTTTTTTTTCTTTTTTCTTGATGAATTTGTTACGTCAAAATTAACCTTCTCCCGGTGTAGGCTAGCGCTGAAACAAGTGAGGTCGGGCCCGTGTCTGCCAGAGTGTGTGGCACTAAAAGGTTCTTAACCGATTACTGTTATCAGAATAATTAGGGGCAAGGTGACTTTATTTATAAACCTCCAGCCGGTAGATTTATTGTGTATGAGCAGGAATAGAACCGAGACAATGGGCGCCTGCTCACACAGTTTACTGACGAGGATTTTTCATCATGATCGTAACTTAAAGGCCCATCAATATAAAATAAATACAAAAAATACTTCATAAGACTTGTTCATGTGAAGTTCTTAAAAAGAAGAGTAAAATCAAGGCTTTAACTCTAATGAGAAATACAATATACATAATGAGACAGTCACTCTGGTTTTTGAGGCCTTGTTCACACAACAAAGTATTTAGTCGCGTTCTCATTTTCTTTCCAGAATAGATTCCTGTTTACACGACAACGTTTTGGAAATGATGTCCATTCACATGGAAACGATGTAGTGAGCACGCAAAGCCCCAAGTTGGTGCAATGGGGAGTACATGGACATTTGCATGGACAGACGACGGAGTTAGATTGTTATTGCGGGTGACTTTCATCTCTGAAACTACCAAGTCCCAGGAGAAAATGGACTGGGACTCATGACTGGGCCGCCGATGTTGTTATTGTCCATCGACTGAGTATGTGCAAAAGAGCTATTTACTACTTAAGGTTTCTTACCCCGACCTGAAAACGTCTGAATGGATGCAGAGCTGCTGCCCCTCTGTCTTTCTCCCACTACAACTGCTGATACTCTTTTATTATGTTATCAAACTCCTGTTTACTGGAGGAGAAGCGCCATTGTTCCTGAAAAATAACTCCGTCCTCCTGACAGCAGAGCTGAAGATAAATAGTGACGTTATTCTGGATCCCTAGAAGCTGTCATGCATTAACGGCATTAAATATATGCCTGCTTTCACTTTTTGTTGTCAAGGCAGGACCACATCATCCCTCCGAATTTTTGGGTTTTAAGCAGGAGGAGTCACAAAGGTTACCATAGTGATAAATATCGGGCTTGTATCAGTTCAGCGTTCATAGCAACAGTCTCCTGATCCTCCGTTGTCGCTTTTCAAGTCATTGTGAAGCAGAATTCACTGAGCGTTGGATTGTTCAGCCACTAATAGGGAGTGTAAGCTTAGTTTGATGTGTTTGGAGGAGTGTGTCTATAAACCTTCAACAAAATGAACACAATGGCACAAGTCTGTGCCCCCGGTGCAGTTTTATTTACCCCGACCTTTATAAGCCTGCCAATGTCTGCATGCGTCCGGTTTGCAAATTAATTAAAG
The DNA here is from genome assembly GCF_963383615.2 of Lipophrys pholis. Classification (NCBI taxonomy): domain Eukaryota; kingdom Metazoa; phylum Chordata; class Actinopteri; order Blenniiformes; family Blenniidae; genus Lipophrys; species Lipophrys pholis. The sequence continues at coordinate 16,183,779 of NC_137641.1, read as the reverse complement.
AAGCTCTAACATGCAGATTTTAAAGCATCTTTCTCAAATGTGCGTCGGGAAACTTGGCTAATCAAAAATCAAAGGTCAGAGGTGACACACACACACACACACACACACACACACACACACACACACACACACACACACACACACACACACACACACACACACACACATACACACACACACACACACACACACACACACACACACACACACACACACACACACACAATTTGGGAAAAGTCACATGAATCTGCCATTGTTGATATGTTGCTATGCAGCTGTATGCATAAAAGATGATATGATATGATAAAGCGGTCTTGACCAGGACTCCGTTGCCTGTTGTGATCAGCCGTTTCAACCTGCCCAGATTTCCTGCAGCTCAGATCTCGCCTGCCCCTCTGCTTACATGTTCCCACTCTGCTTATCAGTGTCTCAGTAGATACACTGCTGCCCAATCCCTGTATCCACACTCAAGGACTCACATCCTTTGATTTGTGTTACCCTTAAGCCCTCTACAATTTGACAGTGAGGCACTGTTGACTTCAAATAACACAAGGCACAGTTTTACTCTTGGTCCCAGAAAGAATAACTGCATATTTGCTTGATGCTCTTTGAAAATGAGATATAATGGTAGTCTAGCTCTTACATTTTTGTCCATCTTGGGAATAAAGAATCAGGCAAGGTCCACGGGTAATTCTTTTTAAATTGGGTTGGCTGAAAAAATAAATTCCTCAAGCTAGGATAAAGTAACATATCAAACTTACGACATCAGGTATTGATGCTGTTGTTTGTCAGTACTGCATTACAGTGTAGGATATACATGTTTAGGCAAACTGTGTTTTCACGCATTGGTAAGAAATCTTTTGGTTGAGCACTTCACCAAAGCTCATTTGAACTGATTTAAGCGTGTCAATGAGCTTGTCTGTTTGTTTAAACTGATGATTTGGGGATTACAGATCATAAAAGTCAAGAGCTCAGTCTCTTTGCATTGATATCAGCATTCATTAACTTTGTATTGCAGCCCTGGCATCTCTCTCGATTTCTTTTTTGAGATTGTCATCAGGGTTCAGGTCAGGCTAGTCAGTTCGTCACAATTCAATCACAGCTCAGTAATACCATGGACAGAAAAGCAGTTTTGAGGTGTTTTAGCTCCGTGGACAAGTGTTGGAAATAGACATTTTGGCATTTCAATAAAGCTTGTAAACAACTGCAGCATGAAGTGCTCTAAAATCCGAGGCACCGACTTTGGACTTGATAAACACAGCGGAGTAGCAGCAGATGACCTGGCAGGCCAAAGCCATCACTGACCGAGGACACTCCACATCGAGCAGCTTGAATTGGGGGACTGTCTGCTCTTTGGCCACACTCTGGGACTCCTGAATCCAAATTAAATCCAATTGTGATGCTCTTGTGAAAATAGGGGTTAGGAGCACTGAACGATGATCCAGTTCTTCTTCTGCAGAGCACAAGTGAGAGTCTTCTGATGCGGCCTGAGGTTCAAGAGGGCTTTGCAATTATAAATTGAGGACTTGTGGTTAATTTCACTTTTGCGGTCACCATTGTAGTTATAATTGTCTGCTTTCTTCTACTCTTGATAAAAGAGGTTTACTCGCATGTATCGAGCCAGCATGTTGATTATAAGCTTCTGACAGTTGTGATGGAAATATTAATGTGGTCATATTACTTTTTTTTTTTCAAACTACGTTGACCTTTTTTATGTGAAATCTGTCAAAACAGGAAAGATGGAAAGACGTTGGAAGTATCATGAAGACCTGTAACCTTTAAGAAAGCACGGTTGTTTGGTGAATCCAGCTTAGTCTATTCAGTAAATCCCCCAGGAAACAATGGCTCATAATCTGTCTGTCTGTCTGTCTGTCTGTCTGTCTGTCTGTCTGTACATCTTCTACCGCTTTATCCTGTTCAGGACACTGGAGCCAATCCCAGCTTCTATGGGCGAGGACAGGTTACACTTTGAACATGTCTTTAGTTCGTCATAGGACAAACACAGAGAGACAGACCACCACACACACACACACACACACACACACTGACATTCATCTAGGTGCAATTTAGGGTCACCAATTACCGATCATGCAACAACGTTTCAAGTGAAAACGCATAGTTTTTGCATTTTCATTTCAGAAAGGTTTCACGTTACACAGTAGGGCGGAACGACTTTGGAAAATAATCTTGTTGTGATTTTTTTCCCTCAATATTGCAATTGCGATTAAATATGCGATTATTTTTTCAAGGTCCTCTTCTCATGTATTTTTCAACAGACACAAGCAGTAAATCAGTCTGTATTCTAATAAACAAGATCAGATTTATGATACATAAATTGTTCTTTCTTATAGGCTGGGCTTATGTTAAGATAAAGTCAAATGAAGCATGTATTAATATGAAAGACAGTTTATTTATCTTCTACTTCAACTTGGTTTAATAGTGATATATGGATGTAATATCTGTTGTAGCAGTTTCACAATTTGCAGACGGTCCCTGCACAGTTGTGTGGGCTGAGGGGAGGAAATCATTCCTTTTTAATGCTGTAAATCCACTGGTTGCCAACTGTTGTCAAACTTTTGTAATTCCAAATGGAGTCGTATCATACATTAGGTATGTATTTTCACTTTGTCGCTTTGTGTATGTGTGAGAGAGTTTGTTGGTGAGCCCAATTTTGCACGATGGGGCTCTTTGTAGTACCCCCATATTTTTTGTGGCTCTCGGTCTCTGACTGGTTGGCCACCTCTGCTTCAACTGTTTCACCAAACTATTGTTTAATGGAGGTGGAGAATCTATTTAATCCCGACCTGTCATGCTAGACTTTTAGTATCCGGAACATTATGCTGTATACACGGTACATGTGACGCATCAGCAGCATTCAGAAGTCCTCAGTTGGACTATAAAGGAGTTGTCTGCTCCTTGGTTCATGTTAGTGGTTTCACTCTGCTGCAGCTGTTTTGTTGCTGCTTCTCATTAGTTCATGCATTTTGTTTACAAAACTGATGACATCCAGGTAAGAAACTAATAGATTTAGTTGACCTTTAATCAATGCTATACTTGCACAACACCTACAAGCTCAAATGGAGATCTTTTATCATCACATACAAAACCGACTACACTGTAAAAAAAAAATATAACAAATTATAAGCTGCTTAGCTCAGGACCACCAGACTAGACAGAATAATAAGAACGCAGGTTTTCTTTCCCCGTCCTAATAGTTCTTGCAGCTCCAGTTCAGGGCTCAGCGACTGCTGCAGTGAGTAACAGAAGAGAGCTATTTTTCTTTACAGAATCTGAGACAAAGCTGCATTAAAAATCTCCCACACTTATTTTTTTTCCATTAGTCATTCAGTGCTGCCCTTTTCTGTCCAAAAACATTGGCTTTCTTCTCATCAAGTACAGCCACCTTCTTGCCTGAACAATACGAGCGTGTCGTTGAGTGTCTCCTCCTCAGTCGGTCTTTCAAGTTCGCCCACAGAAAACGCCGGTGTCACGCTTCATTACTCGCGCGACACACATCAAAACAATCCGGCATCAGATCTTATTTGGAGGCACTTAATGCAATTCGGATAAACTGTGGCGGGGCTCGTTTGCATCTGTAGCCCGAGCAAATAACCTGCGAGATTGAAAAATTGGGGTGACAACATCCTGCACCCCTGATGGTAATTTGTAGGCTTGAAAAATATCGCCCTTGAGTGTTGAGCTTAACTGTTCCTGCAAAACATTCACAGACTCACCCATGGTGGGGGAAAAAAATGATATATAAATAAATAAATGAAAAGCTCTCTGACCCAGATTATTGAGCTGGACTCTGGGTCATGTCACCCGTCACGTTACACTTTCTGCCAGTAGTGCGTGCCCTGTTGGATACAAGGTGAGAAAAATGGCATGACAGTGAAATTAGCTGGTGTGAACAAAAACGTGGCTTGACTGCGAAAACTATGCAGTTAAACGTGAGAACGAATGGGGCAAGGGTTCTGTTAAGCCCGTGAAACATGTTTGATGACAGCAGCAAAGCAGGGAAACCTCCATTACGGGAGCAAACAATGGTACAAGAAGAAAAGCGAATAAGTCAGCATGTTAGCTGTGGGGAAATCCAAACAAACCTTTCACAGAAGCGTTTCCTCTTGATCATGACACCCTCTTATGGTTTTTGTAGGCTTCGTTGCTCGACTACAACAGTGTTTCTCAACCTGTTGTGTTTTTTTTTGTCCCCTGGAGCCTCCTAGTTTACCTTTGAGAAAAGCTGAAGACCTCCTTTATGGTCTGTGACAGGCAAGCAAAATGCAGGAGGTTTACGATCATGCAAAACATGTAAAATAATGAGTGTCCGAGATCTATTTTAAGAACTGTAGAGACAAGTAGAGACATATTTTGACATCTTCAGGAAAGATCTGATACTCAACATCCGCAGTCTTTTTGCATACACCTACGAACAGGCACACACTGGATATTTTGCTCGGAAACACTGGAAATTGATGTACTGTCACAGGCCCGGGTGCAACCAAAAGCAGACTCTGCGTGATCGGCGGTTAAATAGAGTTTATCTTAAGAAACAGGCAGAGGTATCAAAAGGGCAGTCCAAAAACAGGTGAAGTGTCCGAAAGCACAGAAGAACAAGCAAAGGAAAACACAAGGGGAAAGCACGAGAGATGCGGCATGTCTTGACACAAGGTACAAAGACGATCTGTCACAGAAACAAAGGGAACAGGAGTTTAAATTCAAAGGGGAGAAGGAAAACACCGGTGACACGTTGGGATGATTAGACACACGGAGGGGAGCCGACAGGAAGGACAAGTGTACAACAACAGAGATGAGGTGTGTAACAGAATAAAACCAGAAGGACGAAGACAGGCAAGACACACACACACAAACACTTTACGGAGACTCGGGAAGAGACCTGGCATGTACCAACGCGATAACACACGCTGAATTTTACTGTATTCAACGTCATGATTTTGGAATATTGGGCGTGTGTTTCAGATCACTTGTTGAGCATCTTAGCTTTTAAAATCTGTTCTTAATCTCTTGTGTTGCTCTTTTGTTTTTTGCAGCTTTGTGACGATCATCTCCCATCCTGGGTTTTACTTTTCTTGCCAGATATATTTACTGCCATGCTCCGATATGTTTAGTAACTCCGTCCACCACCATGTCCAACTCCACTACATCATATGTGAGTTTGTGTACCATGGCGTATTTGAGTGCGCAAACATGAATGTGATATCGTCCATCCATCCTCCCGCTTCATCTATTTGGGTCGGGTGGCAGTTGAGAAAGGAATGAGGCCCAGACTTCCTCACAACTTCCTCCAGGTCTTCTGAGGGGACCACAAGTTGATCCCAGACCGAGCCAGAGACATAATCTCTCCGGCCCTGGAAACCACCTGTCCTGTATGTTTTAGCTCTCTCCTTGCTCCAACACCCCTAAATCTAATTAAAACATCATTGCCAGGCTCTTAACAAACCCAAGTAATGAGCTTCAATGTAATCAGGCGTGTTGTTGACATGGCAACATTTTCAAGTGACTTTTACAACTACTCCTCAGTGCATCGTGGTGGCATTTTAATTTTTTTTCCAGGTAAATGACACATACTGCCAGCCACATGATGTGAAAAACTATCCTTCTTCATAAGACTACGCCACTACTCCAAGGCCTAGTTCATGTATTCATGGAAGATTGTTTGCTCGTAAATATGGCTGACCAGTGTGGACTTTTTATGTAAGCCGGCATCGACTTTGCAACGTGCGCCACAGAAGGTTTTTGTTGGAGTGAGTTCACTATTCACCCCCCCTTGCTCATCAATGAGGCTCAGCCACCCATAACACTTTCGTTGGTTCAGCGCTTCCGTGACAGACCAGGAAGGTAGCGACTCCTCCAGATTGGTGACGCCGTAAGAAAAACTGCAGTTTTAAAGACGGCTTGACCCACTTGTCAAGTCATCACAATGTGGCTCCTGTCGCAGTCGCTCACATCAATACGCTGGAACATTTTTCTTCCTTTCATCACACCAGCCTTCAGGACAAAAAAAAATGTTCGCTTGCTGCCTCATGTCTCCCTCGCTCTGACACCTTCCAGTGTAATGAGACAATCAGTGCCATTCACTTCACCTGTCACTGGTCACAATGTTATGGTTGATCAGCGTATGATCGGTGTGCTAATTCTTTCATCGTTGCTGAATGTTGCACCCTTATTAAATTAAACGATACAACCGAGCTGCTGTTCCCCATTATTCAAAGCAAGCGGCCATTCGTGCGAGACGCCGCAGAAGTCTGGTGGGAGCTTGTGCACAAAAATGGAAGGGGTTTAACCACATGTGGGCCCCCGTCAAGCCCGAAGACACTGCAGCATTTATCCCCACCTCCTTCTTCTACCTGTAATTTCAGAGGAAGGCCCTCCGTTCTTCTGTTAATGACTGCATTGGATAATAATACCAAACGGCTTGAGTTCAGTTGTAGCCACACTTTGAACTGTGGAAGCATTCATGCTCGCAGTGTGTTCTTACTCCGTTCTGACAAAGCCGGGGTGCTGACATACAGTGGGGAGGCTGAGGCGATGCAGGCATGGGGGAACAGTGTGGTTCCTGCCTGCAGACACCCTGCAGACCTGTTTGTTGATTGCAGACAGAGGTTATATACATAAATGTTTAGCCTGTCAGTGGCTGGCACACATATAAAAGAAAGAAGCCTTTAAAAAAAAATGTTCTGAACAGCGTTTGTTTTGGGGTTGTTGTTTTTTTTTTCATCAGTTGGCATCTGCAGTAAATGAGGGGATAAACAGACTCAATTCACTGCCCGAGATTTTAGGTGATTTACAGGAAAGTTGTTCCAAACATCTTGAAGAAAAAAAAACTGCTGTCACTCTGCCTGATTTTCTGCTTTGTAATTGTCCCTGTCCTTGCCGTAGTTATCTCATCATTATCATGCAGAGTTAAATGACAGTTCTGGTTTATTTCAACACTCAACATGTACTTGAAGCTCGGAAGGTTGTATTATTTTTTTCACTGTCTTCACTTTAGTCGCAGAGATTTATGTTCAATATGTGGTACATCATAACGAAACTGAAAACATATTACATTAATTGAATAAAAGGTCAAACGATACGTCAAATGTTAAAACAATAGTAAGTAATCTGACTGATCTATTTACTGCTCAGGTAGCTTAACTTCCTTGGCCCAATCTACACAACATTTCAAGTGAAACTGCAACATATATAATTTTACACAGAAACGGCAGAAATGGCGATGAAGGATGCAGTGAGCATGACAGGCCATAAGTACGCATGCACGTGCATGCGGAGAACAAACGGTTTCATGTAAACGGAGCCTTAGTTTGGAGACAGAAATGATATCTTCTGTAGCTGTATTGTATCGTAACAATGTCAGCATTTTAAGATTTTGCCTACTAGACTGAGGCTGTCAAGCATCCGGCTCATAGACCCAAAAGTCTGCCTGCAAGGTGGATCCATTCTGGTAAGATCACAAGGAGCACATTTACCGATATCAACAAAGAAAGAATAAAAACTCACAGATTTGTCTCTTTGTCCACAGTTAATCACAGTGTGTAAGCGGCCAGTTAATGAAACACAACTCAGAGACCCAAAGCTGAACATGAGATTCCAACAATACACATAGTAATCAGTAAAGTATTACTATCAGGGGAAAAACACCACGTGTTCTGAAGAAATCGTGTATCAAAAGAAGTGACAGTATTTTGCCATTGAGTTCATTAAATGTGTATTTTAAAACTGACCTTGTTCTTCTCTTCATTGAAACTATGAGGAATAAATTTGAGTTGTCGTTGTATTCAAAAGTTATTATGCCATAATTTTCTTGGTCTGGAATAATTTGAATCCAGACTCCTCAGCATAGAATCATTATTACGGCAACTGAAAGTGATTTCTGTTTGCTACTTGTTCTCTTTTTTTTTTGGAACACAGAGTCCAAAGATAAAAAGATAAATCAAAGCCAGAGGTAAAGCCAAAAAGACAACAGGGCTGTCTGAAAAGAGAACTTATGCATATACACACTGAACTGAAAAAAAAAAAAAAAAGGTGAGTTGGCCGAAGTTTCAAGCAAAAACATTTCTGAGACGTTTCATATTTGAAAACGATCTCCGTTTACACGCAACTGCAGGAATGCTGAAAACGATGTAGTTAGCATGCCGAGCCACGAGTTGGTGCTGTTGGTTGTTTTTGTCATGAAGCCACACACACACACGGAAACAAAATGCTATAAACTAGGGATGTCCCGATCACACTTTTTTGCCCCCGATACCAATCCGATTTTTTAGAATTGGGTATCGGCCGATACCGATACTTTCCCGATCTGATACTCACATTGCTATTGCAAATATACTCAATAGTCTATTTTTGGAGCAACTAAGATGTCTGAAGCTAAAAGCACTATTGGCAGAAGCTTTGTTTAGCTAGAAATTATTTTAAAACTCACTTATTGAATCAAAATTCTTCTCTTTCTCTTTAGTTGTTGTTGTAAACTGAGGGTACATCCACACAACGAAAAAACAATATTTTTCCTCCCTGGCCTTCTCCCAAAAAACCGTCCACACCTCACTATGAAGGTTCAACACGAGGCTTCAGGGCATGTAGTACACATGCCAGACCTTTAGGGGCGCTGTGACTCACCAAACACAATAAAAAAGCAGAAGAAGACAGACCACATAGAAATTTAGAAGTAGACTTCTGCACATAAACACATAAACCACTGTATATAACTCTAGTTTTATAGGTCTATGGCCCCGCTCCGCCTGCTTCAAGGTTCTGCAGCTCAACCGGAGCTTGTAGTCCGTGATTGTTGTGGTTATTAGGTGACGTTGCGGACCGAGTTTTTTTTTTGTTTGTTTTTTTTTTTAGATCGGCGGGGTGATCGGCTGGATATGCCGATCCCCGATCACTCACAAATCACTAATATCGGCCCCGATCCGATATCTACCGATCGGATCGGGACATCCCTACTATAAACATTAACAACGGACAGATGACCAAGCTGGATTGCTATTATTCTAACTCTCAACTTTAAAACTACCACTTCTACTGCCATTACTGTCGCTGGTCACTTTATGAAGTGGAAAGAATATTTAGAATTTGCATTGCAGCTGAGGAACAACTGTCAATGTGTCTATATTTTATATGAATATAGTTAAACGTGCTGTTGTTAAAAATAAATAAATAAATAAATACTCTTCTTAGATTATTGGTAGTTTTGTCAAGCTAAACTGCATTATTGAGAGTAGGCATCTGAAACGATGTACTTGTATCAAATATCTGCATTTAAAGGTCATTTCTCAGAAAAGAAAAGGGAGCTTCAAATCAGACTAAGGACGTACTCAGTCGTGAATTAAACCACAATGGTGTATATTGTATCTAAGTATGAGCAAAGAAAAACAAACAAGCCATTCTTGTGTACGTTAATTACTTTCATGGAAATTTGATACCATTACATTTTAGTTCATCGGATGCAAAACAATTAATGAAATTAATCTTAAAAAGGCAATCTAGAAAAACTCTGGTTGCATATTAAGGTGGGTAGGCCAAGATTTACGTCACAATTCATGACGTTGTTTTTTTTTTCCAGGATTCTGATTGGCTATGATGGCTCCATGCTTCTCATTACACTGCCCCCTACAGGTTTTGGCAGGCTCATAGTCGCTCTGAACCAGTTGTATATGCGGGTCAGTGTGAATGAGGTTTGTTGGAATTTTTTTTTGTAACCATAGAGGGGGAAATATCTGTTTTTTGTATAAACCCGGGGACGTGTGAACATGGCCGCGGGCTACTTAAATTCCCCTCCTCGTGGCTGATTGCTGCTCCTTGACGTGTTTCACCTGTACCTGAGTGTGTGATTGTCTTCACCTGGTTGCTGTGGTTTATATTGGGCGTCTTCTGCGTGTTCTGTTTCTTTCCGGTGTCTCTGTGTTAGTTTCTGTGCTCTCCAGGAGTTTTTTTCTTTGGGATTTATTTTTGGGGTTTTTTTTCAGTCCAGTCCAGTCTTCCACCGAACCATGACATTGTTTTGTCTTCATTTTCTGAAAATGCCTAATTGGATCGTGTGATGGAAAAAAAGCCACGGACTACAAACAATTGCACCTTATTGTGGTCTCTGTCAGTCTGCGCCCATGCAGCTGTGTAGTTTACTGATTCTGCATCTATAAAGCTGACTGTTTTTTGGCTTATTAATGAGCGAGAAGCGGTTGGTTGCGATGAACTGACAAGCACAAAGGTATATCTTTTAATCGGTCCTCACGTGATATTAATGCTCGCCAAAATATAAAGGGCCACCACTCTGTGTGACAGAGCAGTTTCAGCGCTGGCCAACACGAGGGTGCATCAATACATTTGACACCGCGGTCACGGTTATCTTTGAAGAGGTTGAACTTGTCGCAGGACTGCAGTGTTGGATCACATCGGATCACATTAGTGTGTCTCGGCTCGGGTCCTGAGGGACTCGCGCGCCGCTTGTTTTCGACAGTTCTCTCCTTCAAACATACCTGATCCACTTGAATTATCAAACTCTGCAGAACCCCGATAACAACCCGCTCAAGTGATGCGGGTGACATTAAACTTACCGGGCCAGGGCTACTCCAGGCTTTAAGAGTGAGAAAACTCTGCATTACAATGCACCAATTACTAATTCCCAAGGGAGCAACACTATTCTAAGTTTCTTAACGAACTGTAATGTATTTAGGTATAAAACTAAGAGAAGAGAGGCATTCAGGGTAACGCAGCACATTTAACAATTGGCTGTAATGTGGGCTAGTAGTGTGTGTGTGGATGGATGGTGTGAATGTGCAGCATGAGGAGAAAAATAACACTACTTTTGTGATTCTTCGCTGCTGCTGCAGCGACTGCTGCTCTCTTTGCTTCTGCTTCCCTTCTCTGTGTTCATGGCTCTGCAACCTAGCAACCAAATCTGCAGCTTATGCCTTTACATCATGAGCTGGACACCCACTTAGAGGCAGACTAAACTGAGCAAAATGAGAAGCAGCCGTAAGTCAGGCTCCCTTTTGTATGCATGCGCCGTAACACAGAGGGACTCTGATCACGCATGTCCTTGCATAAATGTCAGGGTTTTTGTACTCTTCCATTATTTTGTACCCGTGCCGAGTCGTTCCTCTCATTGAACACCGCAACGCTTTTACCGTACAAATAATGAACAGGTTAATCTAAATCACTCACCGACAGCAATCGCAGTTTTTCCTTTTCCAGTGTGTTTGTGTTATAGCTCAAACCGTCTCCCGGCTGTTTGCCACAGGAGAGCCATACAAATGAACATTGATGACTGTCTGCTAGATTGATGAGAAGCTGCCTCTTCTCTCTTTGTCCTTCTCCGGGTTTCGCACACACGCTTGCAGACACGCACGCGCTTGAAGATTCTATTAAGATTAACCGGTATGAAATTGTACAAATTGAAAAAGTGAAACTTCATCTTCAGCTCCAAATAAAGTACACCAAGCTACAGGTCCCCCCCAACCCCCCCACCCCCCTCGTTTTTTATCAGTTTGTTGAAAAAGAAGTCCTTGATTTTTTTTTTCTAACTATAAAGGAAAGAAAGAATTGCTTCAGCAATCTAAAGAATGATGTAGCACTGAGTGAACGATGTAATTTTATTTTCTATCTTTTTATTTTTGTGCAACCAATCAGTCAAACGTTATTCACATGGCACCTTTCATGCAAATCAATTTCGGTTGCAGAGCTTCACCGACTTCTGACAAAAGCAACGGTGACACAACGGATGTATGTATGTCAGATGTATTCTAAAAGTGATAATTAAAACCGACATTGCTAAAAGCTTTGGCACGCCGCAAGTGGTGTTTGTCATATCAAACTGTCAAAATCACAACGAGTTGTTGAATAAGCAGTCGCTTTTCAGATGTTTGTCCATCTGTTGCAAAATAATGAGGAGAAATTTAAATATTCAATTGTGACGAGTTTTACCTCGTCAATAGTTTGGGATTTTATCTCTTGCACTTTTTGCAATTTGCTGAATGCAATCCAGACCAGCAGGGTTTGCAGGGCACTGGGATAATCTTGTTTAAATAGGCAACGTTATACTTTTGGGGGGGGCATCTTAATGATAGCGTGCACTGTCTGACTACACTGAAGTCACAGGCTCGCCTAAGGCGTTGCCGGTTTTTGGGTTTTCAAAATTCAATGTACATGATAGAGAAAATGAACACTTTCAAGAATCGAGAGCAGACGAGGAAAAGTTTCTAAAAAGAACAGCTGCAATGTTCCAAAAGGGGAAATGTCTAAAAAGCAGTATTTCACCAGAGAAGGATGACTTATTGATAAGCAGTCAGTACCTCCCCATGGTGTGCAGGAAACCATCGCTGAAAGCCCAACACGTCGGAGATTCTGCAGCTTTGTTTACGCAACAACATTTTAAAGTGGAAACGCAAAAACTTACGTTGGGTTTTGGGTGTCCGTTTGCGAGACAACGGTGCTCGAAGCCACCGAAAAACACATTTCGAAAATGCTCCTACCTCTGTCTCCGTGGAAACGGGGAAAAACATAAGTTACTGAAGACACTCCGACTGCGACTGTGCACCATGGTCATAATAAACAGTTCTTCCACACATGCGCAGGCAGGTGGACTATAACAAGAGTGGCGGCCTCCAGAGTGTCATGACTCTCCGTTCATATTCTCCTGGGAATTGGTCATTTTAAATTTGAGAGTCCCTCGTAATAGCAATCCACCTTCCTCGTCTATCCATACGAACGTTGGTGTACTTTGTAAACGTTTATTGTGTATTGTTCTCTGCACCCACTAGTGGGCCAACATTAAAATACACCCGTTTTCAGAGTTTCTGTGTAAACGGACATCATTTTCAAAACGTTGCCATGTAAACGTGAAACATGCAAAAACTATGCATTTTTTGCGTGAAATGTTCCCACATAAACGAGGCCTAAGACAATGCATGGTATCACTCCAAACAGGCAACCGAGGTTACATTTTTAGAATTTGAGCAACAGAAGACCAGAAAAACATTACCTGGTGTGATGAGTCCTAAACTCTGCTGCTTCACCCTTCCTCCTGACAAAGGTTCAGCCTGCCGATGCTCCTGTGATAGTGTGGTTGATATTTTGATCACACAGCTGTGGGCCCCTTACTACGACCTTGTAGATGAGTGTACCAAGTTTCTTTATCATGGCAGTCATGCGCTCTGTTGACCTTCATAGTCACCAGGTCATTGTCCAGTAGAGTGTAGTCGTGATGTGGTTGAACGGGTGATTCACGTCCCAGGATGATGCATCAGACAACTCTGCAGGACCAGCCCGATGATATTTTGGGTGAAAACAAACACATTTTCCAGCCTGTGCAGTTAACCATGAGCAAGGCCAGATTAACCATATGGGCAACAGGACCTAGGACCTGTCAAGGGTCATTGGTACAGTCAAAATGTCCCTTTCGTCATGTAAAAAAAAAAACCCCGCCTATGGCTTGTTGCTTGAGCAGGTGCAGTAAACCACCCAACTGACACACAGTGAGGGCAAGCAGGAGCTTTTTGTCACACTGGGTGAGACCTTGAATGTTTTTGCCCAGGGCTCTGTGAAGTGTTAATCTGGCCTTGCATGAGGGATGTTCACTGAACGGGGTCTAACTGGGTGTACCACACCTTGAAGCCGGCGAGCATAAATTTGTTTTCAGCTGTGAAGTGAATTTGTACTGTACTGTAGAGGGTATATAAATATTATTTTTTATGATGGCCTCTCTCTCTGTGATATCGATTGTAGTTTCTATGCTTGTTCTATTCAAACAACCTCAACACCAAACAGCCATATTTAAACCCGCACTTAATGTGTCCCTCACTTGTGGATTGCTTTGTCATCTGTCAGATAGGATACACTCCTGTCCCCTCTTACAACCCACAAAAGAACAGGCAGATATGAGTAAGTGCTTTTTTTTGTCATTCATTTTTGATTCTATCCTGTCCTTGTCTTGGGGTGAATTCACTCTGCAGTATTCCAAAGTATGGAGTGTTTTTTTTATTGCCTCTCCCACCATATTCCCAGGGTTTGGAGGAGCCATGTGAGGAATCCAAAAAAAATGAATTTCACTTATTTCACATTTCTTTAACCTACATTTATAAACAGAGAGTCTAATATTGTTAAATAAAATTAGATAGTTAGATCTTCTTGAGAGAAAAAAGTTTTTCACAGTACTATTTGTACCATTTTAAATAGTCAGCTTTCATGAAACAGTACTCAATAGTCCTCCGGGTATCAAGTGCAGTGCTACAATTGTGGAAAAAGGAAAATGATTAAATGCGCTATAGATGAGGTCGATGGAGCCGAAGCCAATACACATATATAACCACAAGAAAATACAACATTTTTAAATAACCCTAATGTTGGTGTCATAATAGGACAAAAAGCTATCAAGAAAATAAAAAAAATAAAAAACTATCAAAATAGTATTAGGTAAATCTCAAGGTCAAGGTATATCGTCGCACCATCTGGCACTTTTTGAGTGACAGTGGACTCTGCTGAGAAAGACCCAGGAGGATTAAACTCCTTCAAGAAAAAGGCAGACTAGAATTTGCGAAAATGCATATCGACAAGTCGCAATACTGCTGGGAGAGTGTGTTTTGAACACATCACATGAACCTGGAGCTTTCTGGCAAGTCACTTCAGATCTGTGTTCGCGGAAGAAAAAAGGAAACTCTCAAAGTCGATGTGCCATACCTACTGTGAAACATGGAGCTTCCGTTATGTATTAGGATTGCTTTTCTGCCTGGCGAGGAGTGCTTTGAATTTCTAGAGGGCGCCATGAGATTTCAGGACTGTCATGTCATACCAGGGTGAAATGTACCGCCCAGTCTCAGAAAAGCTCAATCCGAGTCACAGGTTCCTCCGGCAAGACCGCCACACAAGCCACAAACAAAAAGAAGACAATGATGGCGACAAAAAAATCACCAACCTATTCTGAACACTTCTGGAAATTACAGAAACAAAGTCTAGAGGAAGTAAAGTTGAATTAGGTGTGACAGATTGCACAAGACTCATGACGCAACTAGTCCAAAATAGATGCTTCATTATTAGTATTAGAAAGTGTTTGTTTTTAATGATCGCTCATCATGGATTTAGATACAGGGTTAAAGGTGTCGTCATTTCTTTCTATTATCATTTTTGAATATTGGATATAAACTAAAAATAGTTCAAGAGAGATGCCAATTTTAGATTCAAACTGTGGGTTGCCAGTTTCGTTGAAAAAGTACGAAGGAATATTCCCACAACTACAAAGGTGAGGAATTTTTTTGTTCTTCTTTTAAGTGTCATTCCTCACAGATATTTCAGTCTCGCTGAGCAAACTGTTCTTGTACTTGTAGCCTTGCAGGTGAGGACATACGAGTACAATAGCCCCATGTATGATTTTGTTTGCCCCTGCAAATTAATATGGCACCCCGCAGTTTCACCATCCCTGCTGCAGGCAAGACAAACGAGGAGCGCTTCATGTGTATATAACTGATTATATTCAAGGACACGGGCAATTGGAGACATGGAGCACAAATGTAACTGATAACCCACGGCCCGAAGCCTGGTGTGAGTCCCCAGTTAGCAGAGCGCGTTCCTCTGCTTCTCAGCCCGTTACATGTTCCTCATCCTAAAGGTGAACAACATCTGCTGGACCATCCGTCAGCGTCGCCTCTTGTGAGCTGACCTGCTCATCTGGGTGAAGCCCGCTGGAAGACGCGACCAGCAGGCGGCTGGTTCACTGTCTGGTTTTGCCCCGCAGCAACGGGAGTGTTAGGATATAAAGACAAGTGGCAAATTAAAGTGAAAATCCCAGTCAGGCACTGAGCCACCGTGTGCTCGGCAAAAGCACTTTAGTGTACTTTTGCATTCATTCTCCAAGGCTTGGAAACTTAACTGTAGGCATCAAACACAATGCTTCCTTAAGGTATTCCTACAATCACTATTTAGATCGTATTGTTTTAAAAATGTCAAGTTAAATTTAACATCTAAAGCAGGGTGTCAAATATAAGGCACGTAGGCCAACACTGGGCCACAAGATGGTCCGATCTGGCCAATTTACCAAGAAAATTGTAAAAATATTAAAGAAAACATCGATTTTTTTTTTTTTGTTTTTGTTTTTTTTTGGGGCGGGGGCACTGAGACCCAAACTGAGATATGAGAGATGCCACTATGAGGACCAGCTACCCTTTTGCCATCAAACATATGTACAGAAACATGCAAAATGAGCTATAGATACAAACTTTTTTGAATAGTTCTATATTTTGAACTTTCCAGGTGTACTGTGTCATCTAATTTGATGAACAATCATTTGCACCTCCACCTAAATTTCATGTTGTTGTTAGTTTGTTGGTTGTTTTTTTTGCCACAATATATTTATTCAACTTTCTACATAAAAATACAGCTTCTTAGATATATTTTTTCACCCAGTCATGCTCAAACTTAGTTGATGTATAAACATAAATTAAATCCAAAAATGCATACATCCACCTATACATTTTGTATTGTATTATATTTGCCAATGTATGCATAACAAAGAGAAATGCGCATGCACACACACACACTTGAAACTAACACACTGACCAAAAACAAACAAAAGAAAATAGGCCTATGACAAAGTGAACACGGGTTAAAACGTTGGTGATTCACTAAGAGCATGTCCTAGAATACAGTAGCTCAACTGAAAATAAATAATGTGACCCATCAGGATGACATTTTAAATTAAACCAACACGGGAAAGACAGCTCAATGCAGGAGAGTTTACATAATAAGCAATCAGGGAAATGGTTATAGAATTATAATTGTTTCTTAGTTGTTTAACAAAAATTGACAATGACTCTTTAAAAAGTCAATCCAAGCTCTATTATAATGGATCTGATATCGTTCCATTTCACAATTACCCATCAGTGCAAAACTTGTTGGAAACATAGTCCCTCGCCAACTTCCTCGGGGAGTGGGGTGAGACATGGTTGAAAATTTAAGCGCGGTTATAAATGGCATCACAGTGTATTGAAATGAACTCATTCTATCACAAAGAGTTGCATTTCTAATATCTATTTCCAGGTTCGGCCGAGAACATAGGTACAATACTTTAATGATTTAGAAGATTTTTCATCACCCTACCTGAGCATAGCAGGGCTACCTTATCAAACCAATATAACTTCCAAGCATTCAAGCCTATATGGTCCTTCAGTCTATCTCACACATGCAGTTGCAAATTATCAGAAATGTAAAGGGTGACTCATTTGACCTTCTCAATTTTTTCGATATCTTTGTACCTCTAGTTCATGCACTACTGCACCTTTACATGAGCACTCATCTTTGAAATGAGAGATTTTTGTGCGTGCAACCCCACCATGAGCAGAAAGGGGCTTCTGCCATCACCACAACTTCTTTCATGAGCAGATCAAAGAAAAAGACATACAGCCGTCAGCCCTGATGTGCCAATGACAGCCGCCTATAGACAAAGCCATGACACTACCTTTGTGTATAGGAAACCTCAGACTGAAAGCCATGTAAATTTAGCTTTCATCTTCTCATCGTCCTTGATAATGAGGTGACTGGTGTGAGATTTTTTTTTATTCAAAATTTTTTTGCTCCTTCATTGTATAATAATCCTCTCTGTGTAGTTTTATAACCTTTTCAAATGGATAGCCTTGCGCAGGTTTTGCTGTTCAAAAATCACAATTATTGAATGCAGGTTCTGAGGCACGCTTTCCAGATTAAGTGCTTCCATACTCATTTAAATTCAATTGTCCCTCCGGTCTTTGATTCTGTTCAGACGAGTTGAATATTGGTTGTGACTTTAGACTGACGTTTATGTGACAACGTAAGTGAAAATGCATTGTTTTGAAGCCGTTTTCAAAAAGTTGCATTTTCAGTGGCTCCGGGTTTGAAAACGTTGTCGTGTCAACAGGGTCTGAAACTCCTGGCAGAGTAACCTTAGTGTCCCTGAAGGTGTTGGTATTATTTTGGGGCATGCAGTTACTGAGCTGAGACTGCCCCCCCCCCAAAAAAATTTTAATAAAATGAACTATATGAAACATCATTGTCATTCAATTTGTGTTCTTGTATCAGCGTTTTTTTTTCTCAACCTCGAACAGAACATAGAATAGAGACATCTCAAAGAGTTTGTCCAAACAAATGCATACCGTGCAGCCTCACACTGCCTTTCTTTCATCACAACACTTTCCATTCATTCCTTCCCCCATTCTGTGGAACACAAGATCATCATTATATTTCCAAACAAACAAGTGCAACGTGAGTTGCCAAGGACACTGCAGTAACAGTAGGATTCATGTCAATTGTGCTTTATTTACATGCATAGCGACATTTGTCGCGCACAGGCCTTGAAACACAAATAGAGCCCGTGTGACCTATGCCCGACGCCGTTGCTAAAGACCCCTAGTAGACGAAGTCCCCCCGCTGCAGCTGCTGCGCCGCTCTCTGTGGCAACACGCGCGAGAGGTCTGTCATCTCATTGTTTATTACTGCTGGCCAAGTTAACTCACCTCAACAGGACGGAATAACCTTGGGCCTCTGACTCTAACTTCCATACCTTCCACAATGATGCTTCATGCTGGGTTAATGCACTCACCAGCTGGAGCGCTCGTGATTGTTCCACAAAACGGGGCGACTGCAGCAGGATCTTGACGACGTACTCCAAGAAAGAAAAGATTCCAGTGCCTGCCCTTTATCTGATTCCTTTTACACGACTTTTGTCGCGTTCCCACTGTAATCGGTCGTCGCTAGTTTGTTTGAGGGAAGGCCAAGACATGTCCCCCTCCAGTTTTTTGTATTTTTTTTCATTCATTGTGCCCCATTTGCCCGGTTCTACAAATGAACCGCCGCTAACAGAGCAAAAGCATCCAATTTCTTTTTGTATGAAATTGAATTCACCGAGCGTGAACACACACTCAGATCATTTCCTCTTGTCATCTGGATACAAAATCAGCATCAAGTGATCCCGCTCCTAAATGCTCCGAAACATGATTGGATGTTAATTACTTAATTGTAGCACGCTGTGCACCTGTGTGGAAGCATTTGCATTCGGCTTCTTTCTTTGTTCACTTGTTCTGACGGGGGGTTGGTTTAATTTTCCATCACAGTTTGAGCTGCGCAATGTTTTCCACCAAGTTCTAAATGAACCCCACAATAAGAAAAAAAAAAAAAAGAAACAATGCTGTCTGGTGTTTCGGACAAGCTTGTGAGTACAGCCAATTGTATTCAATCACATCTCTCTGGTCTGCACACATTGGGATCTTCAGGTTTTTAGGATTCACGACCCTTAAAGTTATAGTTGGAGGTAAAAAAAACAAAAAAACAACCCAGTAACTGAACAAAGTGAGGCCATTTAACTCAAGCTCCATGTACGTTTCTACATCAACAATCACAGTAAAACAACATTTCAAGGACCCAACTTAGAATCAACACTTTTTTTCCCAGCAATGCCCGGCTCGACGTCACATACTGCTCCTAGATGTTTGCAGCAACTTGAAGCGCCACAAAGCAGTCAAAGAAAGCTGTAGGTTGTACACTATGTAACGTCATTGCATGTTGCAAGACAGACGGCACAAGCAATATATATCTAAGCTCTAAACACACATTATCTGAAATAGAATGTGAACTGACTTCCAACACAGGGTTAGTGTTAAACTGTTTTATGTCTAAGAAACCATATCTGCTCAATGTAAACGAAGTGGGTAAACAAAGTTTTATCACGTTTCATTAGTTTTAGACAATGACTCGCAGTGGACAATAGTGAAGAGGCGAAAGTGTCTCAATCATTGAGGCGCCAGTTCCACTGTGTTCTCAAGTGAAAACGGACGACTTTGGTTGTTTTGTTAATGAGGCGCTCTGACTCATTGGAAAAGCGTAAAGCTCAACTTTTCTGAAACCCTGCTATTGCGCATGCACACCACGACTGTAGTAAATGGTTCTTCTGCACATGCTTGAGTAGATGGACAGTAACAACGATGGTGGGCCTCGAGAGTGGCTCCCAGTGACTCCCAGTCCATAATCTCCTGGGTCTTCAATAGCATAATGTAGTTTGATACAGCATGCCACTGTTAAGTAAATGAGATAAACATCATAGATGAGGGGTGTCAAACGTAAGGCCTGTGGGCCCAAACCGGCACACAAGGGGGCGGATATTTCACTGTATTTTGCGCCAGAAGGTTTGATTGTAGTCATTTTTGATAGTAATAATTTTTGCAAAAATATAGATATTTTCATCACGTATCCACTGTGTCACAACAACAAAAACAACTTTAACATTTAAATTTAAAAGTTATGGCTCTATTTTACCGGTCTGGGCCCACTCAAGATGAAACTGGGCCCCTGAAGTAAAATGTGTTTAACAGCCTTCTACGAAAGATAATCAAATAGATTACCAATTTATTTACTGGCCCTCGGTGTTACGACAGCGAGGTCAGCACAGAGCTACTTTGAGGGAAACACCCATCTCTCTATTAATTTGAGGTGCTTGACTTCGTTGTTTAGGTTCTAATAAAGTAGATGCTATTTGTAATGCAATTGTCCTTTTTGTTTTTTATGTTATTTATCATGGGGGGGGAAAAAGATCCCCCCCCCCCCAAAGGTAACCTGAAGTTGGCAGAAGTACGTCTAGTCGGAGACGCATAATATAGCCCTTCCTCCTGGTCATGATTCAGAGCTCAATGAGCCGTGCTCACATTTCTGTCCATATGTTTGCTTTGACAATTGACACACCGAGTGGAGATCATGCGTGAGGGATTATTTTTGGCCCTGGGGTTGTGTATTGGTGAAAACTCTGCAGAGAATGACTGGTGGCTTTTTATGGTAATGTGACCTTATCTGCCTGATTGACCCCTGCTTATAATGTTGAATAATTGATATGCATGTTTACAATTCATGTCAAATTTAACATGCTCCATTTAGTCTAGTTAAGGAACAAATTAGGCCTTGAGGCTCAGCAGCTTGTATTTCCAACTAAATGGCATACTTAGCCTGACTGAAATATTACAGGTTTCCAATGTCATGATTACTTGGATGGGGTTTCTGATTGAACCACTGATATAGAAATCTACTTTTAAAGGAGCATTTTCTTCCTTCCTCCTGTGTCTCAGCCATCTGGCGACTCTTAAAGATGTCTTGAAACACAAAGAAATACTAAAAAGAGTATTGAACTATTTTAGATTTCCAATCAATTCTTCACACACGTTTGCTTCTTTTAATCCTTCTTTGCATTCTTTTCATCCTTTTAAGGTTTTTTTTAATTTCAAGAATATATTGATATGAAGTCACAGATCTACTTACCCTGGAGACTCTGAACTGACTTTAAAAAAAACCATATTATGCGATAATGGATAAAAATGATGGCTCAACTCACAAACAGCAATATTTTTGAATTGTTATAACTTCATAGCCCCTGTGTCCCTCCTTAATATCTGTCTTTGAGTAAGAGTCTGATTTTAGACAAAGGTAATTATAGAAAATCAGCGGGACATTGCGTCTTGAGGGCCATAATTGAAAGCCACTGATGGGCAGATCTAATAAAGCAGCATGCCCCATGGAGCTACGAGCAGCTCGTTACGTAATCGGAGAACTGCGACAAAGACAAGGTGGCCGACGTGCCAACTTCAGCGAAGATCAACGAGACAAACAAGATCGAAGGCTCAAGACGCTGATATTGTATTCAAAGAAAATAATTAATCGGTGTTAATTCAATAACTCTGGGGAAATAAGTCAGTGCTGATTTTAACGTAGTGGAAAGAATATGCTTTGTGATGTCAGTTTTTTTTTAAAGTGAACTCACATTGAGGCTGTAATGATGTCAAACACGGTGACTTCACAGAAGCTCAATGTCAATTTTTTTATTTTTTATTTTAAGTTGAAATTGAGTAATTCTTTGAAAAAGAGGTTATGACACATCTGTCCCCCATTAGTCTGTACAATCCATGGATCTGTTGAATTGTTATCTGTGCGCTGCAACCTTGATTGTTGGAGAGCGGGACCGTTCTGCATTTCGCAAGCTTTGTTTTGTTCCAGCACACCTGATCCAAATAAGTGATTCCTCATCGCGCCCTGCACACGCCCGATAACAAATCAGGTGCGTTGGATCAAATGGCGGCGGCGCACTTGTGGTGTGGCTCTCTGATGTTAAGTGAAGTCTCCGAGAAAAAGAGGAGAGATGGATTTGACGTGTTCGCTTTGCCTGTGGGTTTTTCAGACCGAAAGATGCAAACATATTTGCTTTCGGAGCCGCGCGCTTTCCTTACTTCTCTGCAATCATGAGTAAATGCGAAGCGTTAAAAATACATCCGAGGGCAATCAAACTCGGGACCTCCTACTGAGAAGGTGGGACATTTTTCACAAACTCAGAAATACAGGCTGCGTAGTGGGGAGCAGCGGTTTTCGGGCTCTCGCCTCGTAGTGAGAATGTCACAAGTTAGAATATTGTAGGTGTGTGGTTTTTCCTAATAATACTGTTTTGTAAAACGTTTTTTCCGCAGGTAAAGTGAAAATAGCTGGATTGGTTTGTGTCGCCTGAGCAGTTTGCCTAATTAGTCATTCATCTTCAGATGTGTGTCATTCTGGCTCTATTATAGCAGCTTCGTTCTACACAATGTGTATTTTGAGAGCGTTAAATCTCTTGGATGTTACTTAAACGACCACCAGTTACAACCAAAGCACACGCCGATGATTTCCCACAATGCCGATTAAACCGACGGCTGCCAGGTAGATTTGTCCGGAGCTCTCAGTGAGGCCACCCAGAGGTAGTAAATCTGGTGTCTGGCGTGACGTCCCCCGCTCTGGTTGAATGAACGTTTAATGACGAGCTTGTTAGAGAGAGTACACCCAGCAGCAGAGCCACATATCTTCTTTGGCTTTGTGCACACATGAACAAGGATGAAATGAGTCCATTATTTGGTTATTCTCGACTGAAAATGGTATCGGACCATATGCATCAGATATGGAGCTGTGATGCCTGAAGCAATTAATAGAGACGAGATGATGGGTGTCAAACATAAGGCCAATAGGGCCAAAACCTTCCTGCAAGAGGTTCCAATCCGGCCAAACCACCAAGCAAATTGTCAAAATTCTAAAGAAAACATTTTTTTTTCCCCCCTTCAAATCTCTCAAGAGCAGCAGACACAGCACAACACCGAGACCCGAGCCGAGACATCGGGGATGCTGCCATGAAAGCCTCGAAGCCACGCTGTCAGGGTTGACTTTGTAAAAACATCCATAATGCAACAGCTATAGGAGACGTTTGTTTGACATCTCGCTGTAATTTGCGCCAGAAGGTTTCATTCAAATTGTTTTCCTGTTGAGATTGTTGTAATTTTCCGTAGTACAGTAATTGTTTGTTTTTGTTGGGAACATATATACTCTACGATATGGCAAAGAAAAACTTTAAAGGGTTCAAACATTATCATGGCACTATTTTACTGGTTTGGCTCACTAGAGATGAAATTTGCCCCTGAACCAAAATGTGTTTGACGCCTTTGATTTAACCACTTGACTTGTTTGAAATGTCCCGCGCTTTTAGAACAGGGAAGAAAAGCAAACTGTGGGGCAGGTTTAATTTAATTAATTGATTTATCTCGTCTACTAACCGAAAACACACAGCGGACATCAGTGGCTTTTTTTTTTTTTGTTTGTTTTTTTTCTTTTCATTGAAAAGCTGTTTGTTTTCCAATATCCAAAATAATGAGACAAGGAGATACAAAACTGCTGATTACAGAGAAAAACAACATACATTTTGAGAGAAGAGAATTGCATATCAAAACAGTTGGAATTATAATGAAGCCGGGGGAGATAAGTGAGCAAAAACAATATTGACAGTGCCATCGGTGTTTTTAAGTTGTTGTTTGTTTTTTTAAAGAAAATATATAATCACAAATACAGGATGGAGACATGTTTGCTTCACGTGCGTGAAACTGAATGATGAATATGTTTCCTCAGTCAGATTTGGCAGTGAAAAGCTGACTGAGAAAATCATAGGGGCAAGGTGGAAAAATGATGACGGATTATTTTGCAGTCGAAGCTCGGAGGCAACAATGCAGAAACCACAAGTGAAGGTGAGACACCTGCTTATGGGTTGAAATGCAGTTTTAAGAACATTTCAAAACCTACCCATTTATCTAATCTTCAAGAAAAAAAATTGAAGTTATTTAAAATTAATAAAAATGTTTGTGTAAAACTGACCAAGATGACACAACTTAGTTTTTTTTTTTTAAAAGGTTAAAATTCTCAGTGGATGTCTTTAAAGGGTTTTCATCGCTCATCCACATCACACTATAAAGTCATGTTTTGTGCAACTTTATGATGGCTATTTTTAAAAGAAACAATATGAAGAAAGAATTGGTTAAATTGCCCCATTAAGGATTAAAAGAACTGATGATTAGCGAACCTGTTAGGAAATGTAATTATGAACATTAGCCAGGACAGAAGGATGAAAACTGCGGAGGAAAATAGTTGGCGGCACTTTGCAATAATTCATGAATACCTTTTCCTCTCCCATCAAAGTTAATAAAAGCAGGTGTAGCTGCCAATTCTCCATTAGCTCCCATTTACACATCCCTTCTCCTAATGAATACGGTCACTAATCTCATCATTGTGAGGATGGTTAAATAAGCACACCAGGCTGCTCTGCAGTATTCTGTCATCAGATTAAGAAGCCTCAATGAGTTGTGATCCACTGATCTCAATCCAAATGACCCTCAGTGAAAACATGTTCATCATCGCTCCACATGCAAGCTTGAAAATCAAAACAATAACACTTTTACATTTTAACAATTTAGCGTTTCTTTGAGGAACATTCCTTCCTAATTGGTACCTTAAGTCTCTCTAACTGGCTCCCTATTTCTCACCAATCTTCACCAGCCAACACGTCTCCAGATAAGTAGGAAGCTGTAATGAAGCTCGGTAGATCTACTAGATGAGGACAGTCTGAAAGTGGAAAGTGAAGCCCTCCACAAGACCTTTAGCTACCTTTTTCCAAGGTGTGAAACGTAGAGCCAGGGGGCCAATCCAACCTGGCCGCCAAACCACCAAGAGAATTGTAAAAATTAAAAAAAAAAAAAAACAGAGAACTGAAGTCAGCTCAGGGGCACATGAGCAGCACCATCAGATAAATGTAAGTGAAGTTTAAACACGGAGGCAACAGGCTGAAAGAAAAGAGTCCACCAGCACAGATATGGACACAAAAACACACGAGGCTGAGCGGCTTCATTGCCCTGCCGTGGGCCGAGATTGAACGTTCTCACGCTGCTGTGGCGGTCGATTGGTGGTGGACATCATATTTCTGAAAAAAACCACACCAAATGAAATCAAGTCAAAGTCTCTGCCGCTAAGTCAAAATGCTATAGCTCAGTTTATACAACAAACTAATAGAAAAGCCAGTCGCAGGATTACTGACCGCACACAAACTGCTATCAGCCGATCATGTAGTGGAAGTAATGAAGGACGTTTATGTGGACGTTTGTATTTTTGACACGACGGTGAATTAAGTGATTTTAAAAGTTGTTTCAGTCGAATGACTGAGCCTCTGTCTTTAGTGCAGATCCGTACGCAGACGATTTAAAAAAAAAAAAAAAAAAAAAAAAAGAATTTTGTGTGTTTGTAGGTTTTTCTTTCCTGTAATTCAAATTCTAAAAACCAACAACTTGTCAGTTTCACCGATGGGAGACCAATGGTCATTGTAACCATAACTGATTAGTTATTCCTAAATACATTTAAATAAAAACACGCAAACAAACAAACAAAAACATTTAGATTTTCTAAAAGAATTAAGGCCCTGCCCACATGGGTCAAAACTATCTTTTTTCACCCCGCCGTTCTCAAAATAAATTCTGTCCACGCGTCACTATGAACACTCTCCCAATTAAAAAATAAAATACAATTCCGGGCTCCTTAAAAGCCACGCCATGTGGATAATCTAACAAAAACCATGGGTTTAGGTGAAATGGTGTTCCCGTGTGGACAGGCCCTGAGACCTTAAGGGTAATTTGTGACCCTAAATTGCCCCAAGGTGGGACTGTGAGTGTGTGTGTAGTTGTCTGTCTCTGTGTTTGCTCTGTTATGGACCGGTGACCTGTCCAGGGTGTATCCTGGCCTCGCTCAGAGTCAGCTGGGATTGGCTGGATGAACTGGTTTCAGAGATGGAGGGAACAACATGCAAACTTCACCCGGGAAGATGTGGCCGTTTCAACCTTTTGCAGCGTTCATTCTCTCTGCTCAAATCGCTCTGAGCAGTATAGTGAGTGTCACTTAAGACCGACACATTTCACTTGAATGTCCATAGCCTAATTACGTCGATCGGTAACGCGTTAATGCTCCAGAGGTTGATACAATACTTCCTCTGAATTTCTATGCTTAAACCACTTTGACTTGCTCAGCCACCGCTAAGCTATAGCGGCTGTCTTTTTTTTTTTTTTTCCTCCGGATTTAATTCTCTTAAATGATTCCCCAGTGAAATAAAGCTCAGCCACTGTGCTTCATGAACCCGAAATCACACACAAATGGGCATTTTGCTTAAAAAAAAAAAAAGGAGAAAAAAAGGCAACAGCGTAACCTTTTGTCGCGCGGGCCTGGATGTAATTCATCGAACATTTCTCACTTAATTGCATCCCGTGAATGAAGTGTTTTAATCTCTGTCTTTTTTTTGGATTTATTTATTTATTTATTTTTTAACTGCAGCCGCTCCTTAACGACCTCTGCTTTTCACTTCTCCCCCAGTTATTGATTTTCTCCATTTCTGCAGGAAACTGATATGAACCAGCTGCACGTGTTCAATCAAAAGGTGGGACGGCGGGACTATAAATACGCCACCAAGTGAGTCAACCGCTTGATGAACACGAGGGGCATGTCAGCGATCACGCTGGGTCTGGGTGGCTGAGCGCCTGACGCTCTTATCTGCAGCGCCTCCAACAAAGGGGGCCTCTCCCCCCGTCGAACGTTGGTGGGGAAATTGTAAGCCTTTGCTTTTTGTGAGACTTGGCAACCAAAAGCTGCTGTCTGTCTGATGCTTCAGAGAGCATTTGTTATTTGATCAAACTCCGCTCCAGCTGAGCTAAAAAAAAAATATCCACATGCTATTTCACACGATCTCCATTTGTTTGTGGTATCCCCCCCTCCCCCCCAAAAAAAGACACCAAAACCAAGTTTACGACACTAATCTGTTCTAAATGTCCAATTGAAGACATGCCAAAAGCCTGAATTCCCCCTGATTGTGCTCTTCAAAACGGTGACACTCAGGAAAAACCATTACCATCCTGAAATTATCCTGAGTGATGTTATAAAAAAAAAAGAGAGAGAAAAAGATGGCTGCCGAGTTGAGACATTTAACATTTGTTATTCACAGAAACAGATTTTGTTGTCCCAGATATGACAAGAAAGTTTCCACCACTGGCTTAAAACTCGCAGCTCGTTCAGCAACAGACTCACGCACAGATCCTTATCCTAATCATATCAAAAAAAGGAAGAAGAGAAGAAGAAAAAAAAAGAAAAAAGGAAAGACACAACGCCACGCACCAAAATATTTGGAGATTTGATGGCGTCTCTAATCTTCAAAGAAACACAGAAGCAAATCAGAAGAGAAACCCCATCGCCTCGCCTCTGTATTAACAGCCACAACCGTTCCCACCCCATTATTTAAAGTAACTTTTCATCGGGTCAAATATTAAGTGACACGTGGAGCGGCTTCACCACATTCGGAGAGGAGAGTTCAGCCTGCGTCATGCGGAGCCCCGACTGGAGCCGGATCAGAAAATGAGATTCTGCCGCACGCACGCACGCACGCACGCACGCACGCACGCACGCACGCACGCACGCACTTACGGAGCCTCAGAGTACTTTTTCAGCTGGTGTGCCATTAAAGTTTCATTCGTATCATTTCTCACGCAAAGACTCTTTCGCCCGTTTTGACGGCGCGGTGGAAATAGTGCAAGGTTGTAGCAATCGCAAGCAAAACAAAGTCTGTAGCTGTAGCGCCATAGACAATAACAAGTGTTGAACGTGTTCGTAGTACTTACCATAGCTTTGAGTGTGAGTTTAGAGACAACAATGTGAGTTTTACATCACTATTTATAATATTAAAATATTTAGTTTGGCCTCATTTATCGTCTCAAAAAGTTCTCAAATCTTCTTAAAAAACACCTTTAAAATCTGTCTAATGACCCGTTTACTTGTATCGTTTTTGTGTTTTCGTTTCAGAAAAGTTTCACCTTTACACTGCAATTTTTGGAAAGCAATGTTAATTTACATTGAAAACGACCAAAACACTGGAAACTATGTAGCTGCCTGGCCCTGTTCGTTGTTTTTGTACTGAAACCACACACACACACACACACACACACACACACACACACACACACACACACACACACACACACACACACACACACGTGCAGAGAACAATACGCTATAAATATTAACAATGACGAGTACACAGACATTTGTATGGATAGACGACAGTGTTGGATTGCTCCTACTGGCCCAGGAGAATACAGACGAGGAGTCATGACACTCTGGGGGCAAACGTTGCCGTTATCGTCAGAAGAACTATTCCTGGCGGCCCGTGGTGCCCATGTGCAGTTGCGTTTCCCCCGGTTTCCATGGAGATGGAGTCGTAGCATTAAAAAGAAAGCTCCAGCTTGGGAGCTGTTTTTTAAAAAGTTGCATTTTCAGTGGCTCTGAGTACCGCTACCGTTTAACCGCCAACTGATGCCAAAAGAAGGTGACCTACACTGTCTAACTGACAAACTATCGTTTATCTCCATGATTATGAAATAGGTCATCCAGAGAAAATACTGGGTGGAGTTTATGCAACTAATAGGTTATTATGCTGGCATGTCCATAACTGGATCGCCAGGACTTTGCATCTGGATTTTATAATAAGAATTTATTTTGGTTTGTAGCTCAAACTTTATGATTGGCCCCTAGATTGCGGATTAAATTAAAAATTCTCGATTTCCTCCAGCTGATCACTCCATGATGCCTGCATGCAAATTAACATGGAAGAGACACAATTTCCAGCTGATTGTTCTCCAAGCACTGTTCAAATACAGGTTTGTGGGCTTTGGACTGTTTTGTTTGTGCGTGGCGCCACTCATGGTGTTGT
Source organism: Lipophrys pholis (assembly GCF_963383615.2). Classification (NCBI taxonomy): domain Eukaryota; kingdom Metazoa; phylum Chordata; class Actinopteri; order Blenniiformes; family Blenniidae; genus Lipophrys; species Lipophrys pholis. Next base: position 16,154,687 of record NC_137641.1, on the reverse strand, counting down.
CTTTAGTACATCTGAGCACAATCCATGCAGGATCTCAGCAAATCAGGCCCATATTGTTATGAAATGGTGGCGAGCTTCCACTGGAGGGCTGCAAGTCGCTTGAGAGAATGCCAAAGCAGTGGGAAAGATAAGAGGGTCAGGGGGTATGCTTTTACCCCCCCCCCCCCCCCCCAGCATGATTTGTTTGACTCATTAGTGGAGCATGCATCTATTTTATAATTTATATGTTAAATGTTGTTTAGTGCAAAATAGTGACAAAAGTTGCAGATTATATATCAGAATGTACCTTTTACAATAAGAGCTAATGAAACCTGCTATTGGACAAAGTGAGTTTTATCCCCCAAGACCTCAATTTCTCCCAAACACTATGATTAGGGACTGAATTATGATTAGGGACTGAATTTATTTAACTGTGGAGGTCTTACAGGCTCTACCACTATACTGCTTCAGATCACAGTCTTCCCATGTGGCGCTGCCTTCTCTGTCCATATTCAGTGGCAGATTTTTAGAAGCCTTCACTCTTGCACTTCATTCCTCAATGTAGAAATGTTCTAGTGTATCTCTGAGGTGACCTCTGTCTTTTTTCCCTCTGCGATGTTTTGACCTTTCTCATGTCCAGACAGTACAATGACTAATCATGCCTTGTAACCTCATATTCATACAGAACTGGAAACATCCCAGTGGCCATGCCGGATCACAGCACCACAACACGCCACAACTATGCTCACTCATTCAGAATGACAACCACTTTCTCTCGAGAAAGGACACGCCAAAGGTCAGCAATTTGAATACATGGGGCATGTCTGATGAGAATGATGTTCATGTGCCTAAATATGTGATGAAGTATTATTTTTTTACTGCTCTCATACAGCAATTTTTATTTTTGGGCGCAATGCAAAAGTATATATTGTGGGTTTTTTTGTTGTTGTTTTTTTTTTTTATCTTCAGGCCCTGTTTACACAACAACTTTTTCAGAAAAGTTTCACTTTTCCACAGCAAAGTTTTGAAAGCGATGTCCATTTACACAAAAACAGCAGAAATGCTGAAAACAATGTTGAAAACATGCCAGCAGACAACAATAGCAATGGTAAGTACATGGACATTCATATGGACAGACGATGAAGTTGGATTGCTATTCCGGGTGACTATAAAACTACCAAGTCCCAGGAGAATATGAACTAGGAGTCATGACACTCTGGAGGGCGCCACATGTACAGAACTATTTTACTACAGGTGTGGTGTGCAGGCGCAGTAGCAGCATTTCCGTCATTTACATAGAGACTGAATGCGAGCACTTTCAAGAACTTGCATTTTCCCGATTTCCATGGAGCTGGAGTCTAATCATTTTCAAAAAGTTGTGTTTTTCCCCATTTCCGGGCTTTGTTTTTTTTTAATAGCTTCGCGTTGGGAGCCATTTTCAGATAGTGGCATTTTTAGTGGTTCGGGCACCGTTGTCATCTAACGCTATGAAAGATTTTCAGTTTTTACTCTGGAATGTTGTCGTATCAATGCGCCCTCAATGGGGAAAGCAATATGGAACAATGCAAGACCAAAATGATAGAACCGTGTCATAGATTTTTTTGTCACAAAACAGACCCAGATACTGCAACATGAAATTTCCACGAGAGACATGCCTCTTATAATGCTTTTTTTTTTTTTTTTTTTTTTTTTTTAATGTACAAATTAACTTACTTTTCATCCTTTTTATTCAATGTTGCATCCTGCTTTCTCAGTGTTTTATCAATTAGTCTCTGATGTAGTTTTTTTTCCAGATCTCTGATCGTGTACTCCCGAAAACAAAGCATCTGTAGGTAGTTATTGTTTGGTTACGGCTCTTGTTTAACTTTTCCATCTCCCAAGAGCACAATCTTGTAATTGAAGCGCCCGTCGTCGCTCTTTACACTCGCATGACATTTTCTCCTTTGCTCCCGCGGTGATTGCAGCGGCCACCAGAGGTCACCGTGAACCTTTAGGGCTGAGCAGCTGGAGCACTTACAGACACTCATGTGGAGCATTAACTAATGAAAGGCCTTCCTCCTCACCTCCATCTGCCAGGACCCGTCTTCCCAACGGGTTATCGTTACTCCACCTCGATCACGGCGGTTTACCTCCTCCTCCTCTCCGCCGATTTACCTGGAATCTCTTTGCTGACACCGCTGCTTTATGGCTCCTCCACCCGACTCTCTTCCAGAGCCAAGGCCTTCGCTGTGACCAAGAAGGGAGGAGGAGGTAGACAGATCTTCAAAGTCCTACTGATTTACAGCTCCTCCTTCTCGCGACTGCAGGCGGAAGGATCCCGACGCCGGCCCCCCCTTAACAGGCCGCTTGCTCTTTGTGCTTGTTAAATGAATTTTATGGCTTCTGTCACTCTTACTCTCCAGCGTCCTGCTTTATAAACTGCATGGTATGTAAAGCGCTGAAAGGTTGGACCTGGAGGGAATCCTCAACAAGACAAGGTCAGCTTGTTAGGCGAATTCCACTCATAAATAAAGAGATCCTATTGTTGGCGTTTGACTGGCTCAAAGAAAGGGAGCAGGTCTGACATTCAAAGGAGCATTGACCCACAGAAGATCGTGGCGACGCTGTTCATTTGGCCACACGGAGTCAGCGACTGCAGCGGAAACAAAGTGATAACCGTTTGTACGGATCGCTCCCTTTTATGTTATACTGTATGTTTTCCATACGGAGACCCTGAAAGGTCAAGGAAAGAATTTAAGAAAGTATTTTATTTTATTTTTTTTGTATGAGTATTTTCATTGGTAGAGTTGTGGCGCAATACAGTATCAGAGGCCGCACCACTGCCGGCCGTCACTACACTGAAGTCAGTGCACACTCGACCACGTCTTATCAGGCGCAAGTTTGAACCGTGGCATTTAGGAGGAGAACGAAAGCAGCTGGTTCAGCTCCCTGGCTGACCGCCGCTCAGTCAGACTGGAGCTTTGATTACAGCCGCAGCCCCGGGATGACACAGCTGTCACTGTGACTGTGACTGGAGCTGGAGCTCTGGCCTCAGTTGTGACATGTTCATGTTTAATGGCCGTAACTGACTACGCGGGAGGCTGCATTGTGTGAGCGTTGATGATTTCCATTCTGGTGCTGTCATTAAAGCGTTGCCAGCTTTGGTAGTAACGGCGGGACGTGTGCGCTGCGCCCCGGCTCCAAAAAGCCCCAGCAGCAATCCGAGCGCTGAGTGAATCCAGCCAGAGTTTCACCTGCCACAGCCAGGCGGAGCAGCTGCTGCTGTGCTCGCCACCAGCTGTGGGGACAACTGCTGAAGATCAGCCTGAAAAAAAAAACAAAAAAAAGGACTTTTGTGTGCTGAACACATCCACAGTGCAGTGTCATCATTCCTTGCTGTAGTGTCTGCACAGTGTTCTCTTTAACTGGCCAGGTAGATAGAGGAGGATCATCATCACTGTGAGGTACATGAACTACTGCATGGCAATGTAAACAGTCATGAAGGAACGCAATGTGGCAAGGGAACACAAAGGTCCCTGTCACTAAAAACACAGAAGAAGGTCAATTGTTTCAAACGTGTTTGCAAAATAATGCAAAATAAAGGCATGACAGGGGACGTTGTATTGATTGCAAAGACAGTTTTAGAGACTCGAATGTTATTTTAAAGTAAGGAAAACTTTGTCACGTATTATGTCTGACAATGTATTTGTTTTGAACATTACGTTGTATATTTTTTGATATTAAAGCTGAGTTGGATGTTATACACGAACCTCATTTGCCTTTGTTTACATGACAACGTTTCAGTAAAGTTTTGTCTATACAAGGCAACGTTTTGAAAACGACATCCACTTACACCTCAATGGCAGAGCGATGTAGTTATCACGTTGGCCACGAGTGAGTTGCTGTTGTTTTGTTCTTGCAATGCAACCGCACACGTATTGATTTAATAAAAATGTCTTCACTGAACTGACCTATCGCTAATGAGGGCCAAGGGTTTTGCTCAGAGACCCACAGTTTGCATGTTTTGGGGATTTTACTACAGACGTGGTGCACAAGCACAGCCTTTCCACGGAGACAGGGTCATATTATTTTTTTTAAAAATCTGTGTTTTCTACATTTACATAGAGACAGAACATTTTCCGAAAAGTTCCCCCTTGGGAGCCATTTTCAAAAAGTGTCATTTTCAGTGGCTCAGAGCAAATTTGACATATAAACAGACACCCAAAATGCAATGGAAGGTTTACATTTTAAGTTGAAAACACTGTTGGTGTAAACAGGGGCTTCGGCAGCTTCATACATACTCTGTTAAATGTCTATTATTGGGCAAAGCCAACTAGTGTTAGAAGGAGCCACAACCGACTAGAATGTAATTTATTTTGTTTGAACTAATACTGGATGCAGTCATAAATTCTGATTTCCTCACTGTGTCTGCTTGCACCGGAATAAAGTATTGCAAACATGTAGGCAAAATAAGAAATGGAAAAAGAGAAGTGAATGTATCAAGGTAAGCTGATGTAAAGGAACGTGAACAAATGTATTGATTGTAGGGAGAATGCAGAAATATATTTAGGGGAACTAATGTGGTGATGACAACAAAACATTTTCTAAATGTATGGTATAGACATGACCCCATTAAAAAAAAGAATTTAATCATGTGACAGAAAAAGAAATATTGTCAGAGAACTATTCTACAGTACGCATAAGGCAGTGCATATAGCGTCTATCTATGAGCTTTTATCAGTATGAATACTCCGTGCAGGATTCCACTTTTTTTTTGTGATATGTTATGGATTGACATTTTTAAGCGAGTAAAACGAAGAAAAATATGGCGGAACTTCCGAGAAGCGACTGAAACGTTTTTGTCATTTCGACATAGGAACAAAATTGTAAAGGAACTGAAAAAAAAAAAGAAAACTGTCATTGTGATTGAAAAAGCACCTTGAAAGGTAATGAAAGATGAATTTTTTTTTGTGAAGGGATATGACGAGAAGATGCAAAAAGGCTCATAAGGGAACACGAGCATATTAAGAGAGGGCATGAAAGTATTGCAAATGAAGATCGGGGTAATTGCAAAGGGACCTGAAAGTATTGCAACAGAGTGCAAATTGTTACAAAAAAGATTTTTTTTTGGGGGGGTGAAAAAAATGCAAACCTGTTGAGAGGACATGCAAGAGTTATGGAAGGAAACAAAAGTTATTGCAAGGTACCAGAGAGGCAATCCGGCAGTCGACTCATTATGGGCAGAATAGCTGTAGAGATGAAAGACAAATAATTATAAATGTTGAAGAAATTACTTTTTCTTACAATATCGGAAACTTTTAACAAAGTGGACTCAATTCTAAGCGCTCTGCCGTCTGGTTAACAGCCGGTCTGTCATCTAACAGACAATTGAATGAAAGGAATCACAATTAATAATTTAACCATTTGGCCAGAATATAAGCGAACCTCAAAACAATCTCATTTCAGGCAAAAACTCACTAGAAATGTGTCGTTTCGAAGACTTTCAATGTCAGAATGTTATCAAACTTCAAACATAAAGTCCAGTCAGACCGGAGTTATTTCATATTAATGGGAACATTTTTAGAATTCCTCGTCTTTTCTTTTTTCTTCTTCTCCCAACTCTTGTGGATGAATCATCTGTAATAAAATAAGTACCAATTGGAGCACTACTCACACGAGCCCAAGAATCTGTCACAATATGAAGTGATGAGGTGGTACTAAATCAAATATTTGAAATTGTTATGATGTGGCAATATTAGTGAGTTATTTGAATTAGAGGGAAAGATGTCACAGCGGTAGGAGTTTTGTTATTGCTCAAAGGCATGATTAGACTTAATTCTATTCATGCTTATGATATCAAAACACATATTTTAGCGCTTGGGATGGATTTATTTATTTTTTTCTGGCTTATACAATGATAAAGAGAAACTGGAGTGTTACTACAAAAGTATTGTTCAAATGGGGAAGCCTGCCCAGCAGTCTCCCTGCTCTCACCGTTCAGTCTTCCTATCCGCGATAATTATGCAACATGAGGTGGGATCAGGCAGGCTACCCACTCATGCGATAATGATGACCACATATAGCCCTCAGCAGATCCTCCACAACACCTGCATAATAGACCCATGTGGGGTGACGGGGGGGGGGGGGGGGGACAGTTCCTCCCGCGCTGCTGTGTGCTTGTGCTTGTGTTGGTGGTGATGGAGATGGAAGAGGCAGATCAACAAGAGAAGAAAACGCAAATCTTATATTTGGCAATATCTGTCTGCAGCTGTTAAACACTGCATTGAGGTCTCTCTCTCTCTCTCTCTCTCTCTCTCTCTCTCTCTCTCTCTCTCTCTCTCTCTCTCTCTCTCTCTCCCTCATGCGCGCCTGCCAACGCGCGCGCGCGCGCACACACACGTCCCCCACGCGCAGCCTTGCGCGCACACGCCGGAACCTGCTCGACGCTGCGCCGCACAGGAGCTCCGACAGACAGAGCCCGTGTCTGCCTGTGATCTCCTCGCCGCCGCTCCGCTGGATGTTTGCGCAGAGGACCCATACCTCCCGCCGGTGACAACCGCCCACCGACCCCCATCCACCTCCACCTCCACCTCCACCTCTTCTTCTCCGTGCTCGTTTTCGCCTCCAAACTTTTACAGCCTGTGACTCGTTTTTTCTTCTTCTTCTTCTTCTTCTTCTTCTTCCATTGAGGACCATCTGTTCTGCGGTTTCATCAGGATAAAGGAAGGGACCACCACCTCATCATCATCATCATCATCATCATCATCATCCACCCTCGTAGAGATTTTCTTTCTTAACTCCGAACTCGGAGAGGGATTGATGGCACCGCCTGGACTGGAAAGTTGCCCTGCGTCAAGGAGCATGGACGCAAACTTTAAGAGCGCGCCGTGAGCGAGAAGCAACTTCTGTATCTGCCTCATCTTTAGTGTGTTTATTTGGAATGAAGGCAGGTGAGTCACCCGCGGTGTGAGAGAGGCGCAAAGAGCTCCGCGGCTCTTCAGGTATTGGGGGGAGGAAGAAAGAAAAAAAAAAAAAGGCGACACGGAGGAAGTCGTGATCTTGCGCGGCGGATTGCGCTTCGGAGGACGTACGGAGGGGAACGGACTGATGAGCCAACATGGGTAAGTCGGTGGATTGTGTCAATTCTCTTTTTGAGACCATTATTGGAGCCATCTGCGAATGTGTGGATGTTGAGAATAATTCCTCCCATCCTCCAAATGTTTCTGTGTTCATTCGCAGCAAGCTGGCATCTCCACCTTTTTTTTTTTCTTTTTTTCTTTTGGCCATTTGCGTTTCTCCTAATCTGCAATATTTGCGCTTAAAATCTTGATGTCATATGAGTTCACCGAAATGAGAACAACATATTCAAATATTTGGGTTTTAGGAGGAGTGAGGGATGCAGGAATATCCTCACCTCTTCTTGGTGCCGCGGTGAATTGGTTGGCAGCTCAGTGACAGCATTATCTTCTGTCCTTTCCCACTGAAGCCGCAATGACAACTTTATTGTCACAGTCGAAAGAGCTGACCTTAAATAGCTTAAATGTGATAAGATGAGCCTCCTCGTGTGTGCTCCCCCTGTTTTTTGGTTTTTTTTTTCTATCTCACCCCCTTCAAAAGCTATGACATGTTGTGACTCCATCTCCCCTTCCTCCTCCTCCTCCTCCTCCTCCTCCTCCTCCTCCTCCGCCTCAACCTCCTCATCCTCCCCTCTTCTCCTGACAGCACTGGGCACCTACAATCTCATCCCACACTGCTTATCACCTCCTCCATTTTAGTGTTTGCGGGTGCTTCGCCAAACCTTAAAACTCGGCGCTCTGGATCACTAACCGACACTTTTGCCGCTCATCAGCTGCAATCGCATCTTTTATTGCGTCTCCGTTTTATACGCCTGTGGTGCGTATTTTCAGTCTGTGCCACGACGCATCTCCTCTCCCCGCGCAACTTTCAGTTGTTGAACCGCTAAAGGACTATTATTCACATATACCCTACCGTGCACGCTTGCGCTGAACGAGGCACGTGTGGCGCAGAGGATTCCACTCGCTGCGCCACAATGAGATTCATTCCTTACCTGTTTGATTTGTGTGGATGCTCTGTGATTCATTTTTTTTTACTACCCCCCTCCTCCCCCAGAATGAAAAACAAACAAACAAACAGAAAAACAACAACAACGACAGTATAAAAAAAGTCCAGTCTGAGCTGGCAGAGGCGCGCAAGCCCACACATCTGTGCAGAATGGTGGCGTTTTCCCAAGTAATGAGGAGCGTAGTGCGGATGATGAGCACGTAGTGCTACGTTTTAATTGTGTCATCACAATCGTACCCCCAAAATAAGTGCTTGTTTTTGTTTTTGTTTTTCTGAAGGGATCTACTTTTTTTAATTGAACCCCCTCTCTTTCAGAATTATTATTCCCCTTTAGGCAAGGACACAGTGACACAAATAACTTTATAACACAGCCCTGAATTTCACAGGCGACTTGACACCTTGAGGATGTTCACTCCGTCCTTCAGATTGGATTTTGATATGTTTTAAATTCAGAGTGATGGAAAAATCGTCATGACTTTATATTTCAACTATCTCTATTTGCTCACACGTGAATATTACAGCACATGTTCTATGAGATCGCTTTCAAAATGACAAAATCTGCAAAAAACATCTTTAAAAAGTATAGATTTCTTGATTAGTAACTGATAAGTATGCATGTCTTAGATTCCAAGTCCCAAACTTTGTTGCAATGCATGTATTTGTCTATAATAACAAAGCTGCATGTGTCTGGTTACTTTAAAAGGGAGAAAATAAGTTTAAAACATTGTTAAATCGCATACATTTTTGATTAGTAACATGTATGCATTTATCAGGTTCCTGTCCGAATGAGTCACAGACATTGGTGTAGTACATTCTTATTTTGTATTAATAACTCCAGTTCATGCATATGGGATTACTTCCAAAATCAGCTCCTAAAATATTGCAAGTTGTACGTTGTTTCGATGAGTATGCACCGGGCTGTATTTAAAATGATGCAATTAATTTTTTATTTTTTTGATTAATACCCCGTAAGGATTCATGGACTTTGACTAACAACCTTACAGCAAAGAATGCAAATCACCTTCTCAGCATTCTAAGCTGTGGAAATTATAGTCAGCTCTCCTCTACAACAACACGCAAACCAGGGAGGCTGTTTTTTTTTTTTTTTTTTTTTTTTAAGGTGGACCAAAGCACAAAGGGGTTGCAGAGGAAAAGTGATGCTGTAAGAAGCAGGGCCTGATCCTCCCCCCCCGCCCCCCAGCCTGTCCGAGCACGCCCGCCTTGATGTATGCAGTTGAACTGCTTAGGCGAGAGCAACAGGGCAATTAGGCTCAAATAACGTTCCATTTGTTCAATAATCCATCAGTTTCCTCGAGCAGACGGGAGACACTAATTAGTCCGCCGAGCACTTTTGCAGAAAACCTAAGCTGGATCTCTTTGAAAAAAAAAAAAGAAAGAAAGAAAGAAAAGAAAGCAGATAGTTACCTGTGTAGATGCGCTCCTTCCATCCAATGCGTTCACGTTCATCGACGTGCAAATAATTGAAAGAATCGCTGCTTCTGTTTCAATGGGTCACCTCTGGCACACGACCATTAACTTGCCCTGCAGCCTTACAGCCATTATGTGGATGAAATCTTATTTCTCCTCTTTAGAAATGCATTATTATGACAATACGGGTTCAGATTAGGTAGATCAAAGAAAAAGTAAATACCTTTACGACAAAAACAAGCTCGGTCTGTCTTTAGATTAAAGCCCTAATGCAACATGCAGCTGTTGAACTGATCAGTTTCGCTTTGATTCTTCCAGAGACACTTGAGAAACGAATAATAGACATGAAATGAAAGCAAGGGGAGAAGAAAAAACTAACTAACCTTGAACAGTCCAATTGGCTGTGACTCCTTTTAGAATAGCTGAAGCCATCAATAAAGATTATTCTGTCAGAATGAGGAAACGTTCCTCACGCTGAGTCTGACTGAAAGTCCCCATCAGCCATTTCTGCTGCGAGTTCGGTAATATTTGCTGCACTTCTACCCACTCACGCCATCGAACCATCATAACAGGACGTATCACATCAAACTCTTTCACTCTACCTCCAGGTCATTGATTCAAAGTGGATTTTCCTTCTTTTTTTATTTTGTGCGGCGTTGGAACATCTTGAAACGGCGACTTCTCTTCCACGTCTGTTTTCGTCTTTTTCACTTTGTGGTTTCCTGAAGTGGACTCGGCTGTGAATGACTTCTCCCAAACAATGAGTGTGCACGTTGAACTGGCACGGTGAAATATGGGGGGAAAAAAAGGCGCAGGAGTGAGAACAAAGTCTGGCGGTGGGGACGCCGAGCTCGCACAAAGAAGAACGACCCTGCAACGGGAGGCTGGAGATAGCGCGTCGTACGTTTGATATCACTGAGGTGCACTCCAGCCTGCTTTTGGTTGTCATGGTTTTATCACCTCACTTCTGCTAGCCTTTCAAATATTTTGGCTTTATTTGCAAGTATGACAGCCTGAACAGCAGCAAAGATAATTTATTAATGCCTCCCCAAATGACAATGACAGCATGCTTTCCGATCTGCTGCGAATCTGCTGCAGAAATCGCTCGATGGAGCTCTGTCATAGTTAAAAATCAACCCACAAGTGAACACAAGTGAAACAGACTTCTCGGTGGTGTTGGGACTTGAGCATTGGAAAGAATGTTACTTTAACAGCTCTGTGTTTGATATTGTGCTGGACAGTGATTTCGACTCGTGAGATGGCTACGATCACCAAAGCTTGTGTGGCTTCATAACACATTTGTTGTAAATGGAAACATTCATTTTTGTAATGAAACAACACACATGCGCACAGAGACCAATACGCTATAGACATTAACATTTGCACAGACATTTGTATGGACAGATGACTGAGTTGGATTGCTTCCCCCAGTGACTCGTAACTATAAAACTACCAAGTCCCAGGAGAACATGGACTGGGGAGTCATGACACTCTGGATGCCGCCATTGTTGTTATTGTCCATCTACTCGTACATGTGCAGAAGATATATCTATTTAATCCTCCTGGCAAATACATGAAAGACCTGTCCTGTTCTCGGTAACATTGGTGTAATCCACAGTACCAGTGAGAAAGATACCTTCGCCGTATCTCGTATTTACAAGGAATTGTATTTTTCAGTGCTGCTCAGTACAGTAGTGCTTAGCGCCACAGATTGAGGAATCCTGGGTTCGAATCCAGGCTTTTTGGGACTTTCATTGTGAAATTGCAGTTTCTCCCTGCGGATTTGTCTTGTTAGGGATTCCCGTAAAGAAGTGCATTCCAGGTCAACTGATGACTCGAAATTGACCATAGGTGTGAATATAAGTGTTTGTGTCTCTCTGTCTTTCTATGTTTTACCTGTGATGGACCTGCAACCTGTCGCCCAAGTTGTATATAGAAGGTGTCTTGAAATTCTATTTTACATTTTTTTTTCCTATATCTGCGAGGTGGACTGGAGATTAGTCCGGCTAAAATTGTTCAAAGTGCATCTCACAGTCTAGACAGGTCACAAGTTCATCAAATGTCTAATACATTTAGAAATCCAATCACCTCCACACACACACCTATCGCCACCAAATTCCCCAATAAACATGTTCTTTTTGTGAAGACCACCAGGCTGTCATGCTGACCACTGCAGCACGGCGTTGCCCCTCATCTCGATTGCAAGCACATTCAGTCTCTCTCATAGACAAACTAATGGGATTTTGGGTGGCCAAAGGTCAGAAATCAAGGTCACTGTGACCTTCCACATTCTCATCAACGCGAAATCTCCCAAGTGCTTTGAGCGAGTTCATTCAAATTTGGCACGCGTGTTACCGGACTAATTAGATTTCGCTTCTGTACAGTGGCAGTAATTCAAGGATCAGGGGAATGAGAATGTTGATCTCCTTTTTCAGGACACCTGTTAGTTGGGGAGATATGGTAGGCGTCAAATAAAGCCATTCTCTTCGTAGTGAATGTACAAGAAGCAGAAGTAATGAGCAAGCATAAATAATTCAATGAGTTTGACGAGGGCCAAATTGCGATGGCGAGACGACTCGACCAGAGCATCTCCAGACCTGCAGCTCATGTTTGTTTTTTTCCGGCGTGCAGTAGTCATTATCTATCAGAAGTGATCCAAGGAAAGAAAAGGAGTGAGTCATGACAGGGTCATGGGTGGCCGAGGCTCTCTGATGCATGTGGGGAGTGAAGGTTAGAGCGGGTAGCCTCATCTAACAAGTCTGAATTGAATGAAGGATAGCCCCTTGAGAGGTGGCGTCTACTTTCTGATGGGGGGGTCCTACGAGGTGATCGAAGCTCAGTTTGCAGCATAAATTAATGCTGGAAATGATCGGAAGGTGTCAGAATACACTCTGCGTCACAGTTTGTTGTGTGACTACTCTGCATGGTGACAATGAGAAGTGTACCACACAACAATAGAAGGATCTTTATTTATTTTTTTCCCCCTTTTTACATGACTGGGCTCATATGTATGGTTTACCTGGGGAATACATGGTACCCGGACGCACCTGGGAAAGCAAGCAAGCTGGCAGAGGCAGTGTGATGCTTTGGCAAATGTTCTGCTGGGAAACTTTGAGTCCTGTCATTAATATGGATGTCACATTGACATATACCATCTACTGATGCATCGTTGCAGACAGTGTGCAGCATTTTGTGGAAATGCTATTCCCTGGTGGCAGTGGACTGTTTCAGTAGGACAAAACCAAAATGCTTCATGAATAATTTGACAAACATGAAGTGTTGACGTGGGCTGCAAAATCGCAGGACCTCAAACCAAGTGACCATTTGTGGGATGTGTGAGACCGGGGTGTGCCTCTATGAGTCAGGGCTGCTCGGCAGCGTTATTGAGAGTCACACAGAATCAAGGAGGTGGTTACAATGTTATGACTGATCAGTGTGGTCAGTCTGAGTGGGACTACTTTTCTTTATCGCCAGGCAACTTTCAAATCAACCATTTACAGTTTTGATGCAGTCTATTATTGTGTTACTTTATCTTTTATATATTGGCAAATTCCCCAATGGGATAAAAGCATCAAACACTTTTATATGTCTATGCAAGCAGTGATTACAACATATTTTGGATAGTAGCTTGTTATTATGCTTGAGGAAAAATGATAAATTTGGTAAAAAATGTAAAAGCGAATACACGCCAGTATCTGTCAACATATAGAGTAAATACTTCTGGGGGCCTCATTTATAAAGGTTTGCTTACGCACAAGACAGGTCCTGAAAGATGCGTACGCCACTTCCCACGCAAAGTTTGTGATCTTAAAAAAAAAAAAATAAACTTTGCGGGAGAATGTGCGTACCGGCCCGCAAACTTTGAACCTTGCGCACGCACATTTTGGAGACGGGGAACCAGATGGTGAGGTGGAGAATTGAAGCCCGATTCATCTCATCCATTTATTCTCTTCGAATATCAGACCTATAGATCCATGTAATCTTAAACAGCCAAGCTGCAGTGGTATAGACGTGTTTCTTTAGTGGAACATCACTGCTGAATCAGCAGCAAACTTTCCTCTTCGAATGACACAGGGCGGTGGATGGAACTGATTGATTATCAACTGTGACAAGGTGTGTAACGATCAGTCTGGTTTCAGAGAAAGCATAGAATGTGTGGAGCGCACCGTGTTGCTCCCCGTCACCCCCCGCTCCTCCAACTCCAGGTAATGAGGACACAACACAAAGTCCACCGAGCCTTTTAACAAGTCCCTGTTCAAATATTTAATTCATACATTTAATAAACAGATAAAATAATTTTGTGGGTGTCCGTTGTGGTTTCCACCAAAATACCTGCTTCCCTCTCCGACACTCTGACACAAGGCGGCCGTCACAACCATGCAGGTTGTTTTGGTGTCCAGCGGTGTGCTGGGCCGCTGCCCTCCATGATGTCCCTCTCCTCATGGCCTCCACCTTCAGATCAGATTCTTCTTCTCCGCCTCTGCAGTGACTGATCTCTCTGTGACTCTCACAGTATTTACAGCGGTGACGACACGCTGTTGATCGTTTTTCTTCTTTTATTCGTGATTCCACTACCGTGATCACCAATTAATATCATTCTCCTGACCTCCGCCTCCTCCATGACTATTTCTCTCTCTGGAAAATTCCTTTTCTTGTGCAGTGTTGGACCTGATAGTCGATACCGGTATTGGTATCTTCTGTTAAGGAACCTCAACTATCCAAACTACTGCAGAGAAATACAAAAAAACAAAAACAAAAAGGTAATCCATGTGGGCGTCCATCCGTTACACTAAGAAGCTGATTCAGAAATGAGGTTTTCGGGGGCCTTTAAACAAATTACCAATGGCGTCTTTGTGTAAAGTACGTGGCTTCCTGCAGGGGCCGCGGAGGAAAGAAAATAGATAGTAGAAAGGAAAAATAATCTCCCAAACAACACACAATGCGAGAATAAAAATTCAAAGTAGGAGAGACATTTAATAAAATACAACCAGTTTAGTGTTTCCATTTGTTCTGCTCCATTTGTGGGAGTGAGTAAAAAATTGTGAAGCATTTGTGCCAAGGAGTGTTATTGTTTTGGAAGGTTTGCTAACAAACACCAGAGAGGGATTAATTTATCATCGCCACAGCGAATACCGGTCTAAATTCAATATGTCGAAGATATACTCCTAAATCCAATCGCTGTTCTTCCAGAGCAGCTTTCTCAAGGTTAGAGCAGCTTGCCTTTACTGCCTTTCATTGTTGCCATAAGCGACACAACTGTGCATTGGCTGCGATGTCCGCTTCCTTCACTTTTTTACCGCGGGCGGGCTTTTACAGTGGCCAAGATTATGCAGCTCAGCTTGTGCTGATCTTTTGACATCGGTGCTTGTATTGATCAGCAGAGCTCTCTGCCTCTCAGCACAGTTTTGTAAACCCACAGCGTGTGTCCGTCTGAAAGGCAGCGTCCTGATACGTGTCATATTTTAAGATTAAAAGAGTCTCAGCTGTCCTTTTTTTTTTTTTTTTTCCTTTTTTTTCTTTTTGGACATCCTCATTCCAGAATGTTGCAGTGGGGGTAAAATGTTGAAGAGTTGGCGATGCGGCTGATTTATTGGGTGCAAACATCTTGAAGCAAAGTGTCTGACTGGTTGCGGTTGACGCTGCATAAGCCAGGTGACATTATACACGTTGGGGATCATGCAACAACAAGTTTTTATATTCTTGTCACTGTTAGGATTTTTTATTTATTTTTTGTTCCTACAGTATGCTGCGTCAGATTAAAACCCAAAACAAAAGAGTGTACTAACTGATGGGCATACATTCCGACTTCCCGTAAGAGAGTGAATGTCCATGAGAACTAGAGCCACTACTACACTACTACTCTGAGAGAGTGTGTGTGTGTGTGTGTGCGTGTGTGTGAAAATAACCGAGGTACGTGTGCAGAACAGCTGATTACTTGCACAAGATTCAAGGTTATTTTTTCCAAGTTTTCTTTAATACAAGAAACTTGAAAGTGGCAATTCCTCCGACATCACTGCAAGACATTGGAGGCTCCCTGTGCTTCTTGCATGAGCTGCCATCATGTCGATGGATTTGAAAAGACTAAAAAAAGCAGAATAGAGACCTTTAATGAGATAACATACAATGAGCGCGTCATTCCACTGCGAACACTGAGTTTTAACATCGCCAGAGTGACAATAAAGAACTTCTCTATTGTGTTGGGGATCACTCAGTGTGACCTCGCTCTGGTTCTCAGGGTTTCGGCTGTAAGCTCGCAGTTTCTTCGATTGAGTCCGTCATTTTTGAGAATCACTTTCAGCAGGTCACTGGGCATACGGTGACAGTTAGATAGATTGTACTACAGTGTGGGGAAATGCATTTATTGGCCAATGAAGTAAGTAACAAATGACAGGGGGGAAAAAAGCTGTTGACGTGGTGGAACACATGCTTTTCCACTGCACGACCTCAGAATATGCTCTAATTGCCAACATGGCAACAACTACATGTCAACAATGCTGTATTTTGTTATGTTTCTCCATAAGATGCAGTTCTGTGAATGATGGATTTTGAAAGCAAACATTAAGTCAAGGTTTCCTTTGGCAGAGGCTGTTTTGAAGCCTAAAAAAAAAAGAAAAAAGAACTGAATCATTTGGAGTTATTTTTTTGAAACGCAACATGATGGAAGGAGATTACATGACTCACATTTAATAGGCAGTAGTTAAAAACAAATCACACTCTTATTCTTAGACTTTCAACATTTGTCAGGTCCCACCATTTCCTGTCAGAAATATCACATAATAATGCCACAAGTGATCAGATTTAGAACACCGTTCATTTTTTTTTTCTGTCTGCCATAATGACATCCTGGAGGGGGTTAATCGTATCCACCTGCAGACTGCAGTACTTCAAGACCCGGCGCAACAGGCAAGGACAACCAGGGTTTGAATCCCATTTACTGGTTTATGCAATGATTTTGAGCTTGCAAAATATTTCGCACCGCAACTCAAACCAGGTGGATTATAGAATGGTATAGACCAGGTTGTGAACCTCAGTCAGAAGATGTTGTAATGTCTATGAAAATGGAAAATATTCAGATAATAGACTGGTCCAGTGGGGACTCTCAGCATGGACAACTCTGACAAGGCTGGAAGGACTTTAAGCGGTGTTTTTATATTGTAAATACATACATTCCATTCATATATGCATACATTATATACATGAACACATATGTAACTTCTTTTCAATAATGTGTGGCTGTTGAATTACAATTTTCTCATGAAAAACTTTAAAGCTAAATATTTTTGAAAATGTTCCTAGTTGTGATTAACTGGAATGCTTCATCAGGTTTTAAAATAAATATTTAAACAAACAAACAAACATAAATAAATAAATATCACAAATATCAAAAGCACAAGACAAGTCTCTAGATCAGGGGTGTCAAATCGGCCAACAAGAGACTCCAATCCAGCCTGCCAAAGCACCAAGCAAAGTATAGAAGAAAAGAAAACATATATTTTTTTAAATTTCTTAAGGGTAGCACACACAACACAACACAACACAACACAACACAACACAACACAACAGCTGCTTCATTGCCAGAAAACTAGCATTAGCCTCAAAGCCATGCTGTCACGGTGAGTTTGTCAAAACATGCTTAATGCAACGGCTATAGAAGTTGTTCAGAATTTTCACTGTATTCTTTCACCAGAAGTTATAATTTACTTGGTTCTTTTAATGGCCTGAATTTATAGGTACTTTGGTCACTATTTTACTGGTCGGGCCCGCTCAAGATGAAATGGAACTGTTTGCGGCCCTCGAACTGAAATGTTTTTAACAACCTGCTGTACAACATTTGAATAAAACATTTTTCAAGGAAAACAAGTGTTACAAGGCTTGTCTAGCCAAGGCTAATTGGTTAGCTTGCATTAATAACATCCCCATCGATTGTAATCTTTCTTTTTATAATATTGTCAAAGTTGCTGTCTTAAATTGTCATCCCGAAGCTGCTCCCTTATTTGAAACCACGCAAATAATAATGATGTGTCATATCTGCTGTTAGTTGATTGGTAAAAATGGAATCCATAGTCCATCTTTTATTAAGGTACACCTAGAGGGAGACAAAACAACACAATTTTAAATGTCATTATGGCCAACAAATTAAAGATTCTACCGATATTATGAATGACAAGCAGTCTACAAGCCCGCTAGAACAACAGATATGAAGGTAAAGTATTATCTGTACACCACATCATCTATTCACGCAGATCCCTATCTTTTTTGAAAGGTGTGGCATCATGGCAGATAATTAAAGCTTTAATGGTTACGTACCAAAGCGGTTTGTTTTCAGGCAGCACGTGTCCTGTTTGCTATTCCCTCGTCTGAGAAGTGGTCGCAAGCAAAAGCTGTATGTTTATGGATATTTATGCAGCTCTGTGTGCTGTCAGGCCAGCAGCGTGTCAGATAAACCGTAGGCTCTGAGGCAGAGTGGGCAGGCTCCAGCTCCTCCAACAAGTTCTGAACAGAATCCCATCCAACAGTTGTCATTAAGAGTGCCCCCCCCACCCCTCCATCCCCCCCGTCCCCCATGTGAGCAGCATTCATGGCCACAGATAACCTGTTGGTGTAAAACCTGTTGACATTCAAAATAAGCAATTACCCTTTTGAAAGGTCTCCCTCTTTGCAAATAATTTTTTACACCCTTGGCAACTGGAATCCACAAGTCGTGGGTGACCTTTGTGACTTTGTGAGGCAGCAGCTCGTTTTCTGACGTCTGTCACGTCACCAAAGCTTCCCATGGGACGTCAAGTCAGCATGTCCATAGTACAAACGGTTGATTAACAATTGATAACAAATGAAAGAAGCCATGATATTGGTGTCCTTCCAGCTGCGTTACACAGCTTATGTTTAGTTGGATTGGACAAAACCACCAATTATCACTTTATTTTGGAAATATCTATTTCCCGAATTTATTTATCTTCAAAATGAAGACAGTTGCTGCTTATGAAAAGAGAATAACTGCAGCCAACTTGAAGGGCTATCTAAAACATGCTGCACAAAGAAATCCTTGAGAAATTAACATAAAAGGATAATGCAGTGTATTGATGACTTCTCTGTGGATGGGTAATAGAGATAGATGAATGTGTTTTCATGGCGCTTGCCAACAGAATGACAAAATGTGCTTGGATTAATGTTTTACCTTCAGTCGTTTACTTATGTAACTTCATTTTCATTTAGTTACTCTGTCTTAATAGTAAAATAAATAAATCATACAGTGTCTCGGGAACTTAGACCTGAGACCTGTGTGATTTTACTTTTTTACAACAAGACTTGGAAATTTTAAATTAGCACTTGTTATTTAAGACCTTAATAAAAGCTCCCCGAGTGCATTAAAGGGGGGGGGGGGTAGAATGCAACTTTTCTGAAATGCTGCTTCTGCTCCTGCACACCTTGGCCAAAGTAAATGGTTCTTCTGCACATGCATGTGTAGATGGACAATAACAACCATGCTTGCCTCCAGAGTGCCACGACTCCCAGTCCATATTCTCCTGGGACTTGGTAGTTTTATAGTTCACCGTCACTGTAATAGCAATCCATCATAGTCATCGGTCCACACAAATATCTGTGTACTCGTCATTGTTAATGTTGATGGAATGTTGTTCTCTGCGCTCCAGTGTGTGGTTTCATTGCAAAACAAACTAACAGCGCCAGCTCTCTGCTGTTTCCGTGGACGCACAGAACATTTTCAGAAGATTGCAATGTAAACCTGGAACTTTTCTGAAACGAAAACATTATACGTTCTCGCTTGAAACGTCATTGTGGAAATGCGACCTTGATGTTAACTTGCGCTTGAATGATGGGACATTTCACTCCCTACTCAAGAGGATTATATTGTAGTCAAATTATTCTTGGTAGCACCTTTATTCATGACTGCACAAAGCATTAAATTGCATTGAAATACATGACGAGCTGCAGGATATCACTTAAGTTTGCAACATGCAATAATTTGTGTATCCGTATGATTGCAGTATCACTTAGGAATAAAAAACCACTTAAGGATTAATACTACACTTTCATGTCTCGGACCATATTAGAACACACACTTCATCACCTTTACTTCCCCTTGCTTTTTCTTTTGGTTGCAAATTTCCAAAAGCAGAGAATTTTCTTGACTTGACTCATTTTCTTCAATTTTTGTGCTTCGGACTTCTGGCCTGTTGGTATGAAGTATAATCCAATGTCAACACAGTCTAGTACAATAAAGCTGTTTGCGATTTGGTAGATATGTTGACAAGGAAGGCATGTATTCACAGTGCATGGAGACACGTAGTGATGGGTTGATGAGGCCTCGTGAAGCGTTGTGTGCCACCTCAACGGCGGCACACAACCCAAACTGTATCGATACTGTGTCAGTCCTGTGTCACTGTATCACTGTGTCTCTCAATACTGACACCTGCTGGATCTTAAAAATCATTGCAGGAAACCTTGTTGAGCGACTCACCTGACATACTTATTCAATGAGGGAGTATATTCAATATTATTTAAGTTTTAGTATTCTATATTGTATACATATGAATTTAAGATCAAAATATGTTTGATATATTTAAAATATGCAGTCAATAAAGTTGGAAAATCAAAGGGGAAGTGTAGTGAGTGTGATGTTGCTTATGTACTTGTCTTGGGTGCATGGAGGTTTTTTGTTTTTTTTTATACATTTTTATTAAAAATAAATACGTTTTATGTAGTGCACGCCAATTCGAAGCATTACACTCCAGAGTATTTTCATCATGGGGATGACCTTTAAGCGTGAAACTCTCTTCTCCTTAGACAACTCCACTGTAGCTTGAAGGAAAGAAGCAATCACAAAAAGTCTTTGTCTCATAGTGGTAAAGTCATCAGCTGTAAGGGGAGTTCTATCTGTTTGTAATGAGACAACAGACACACACACACACACACACACACACACACACACACTGGCTCCTCCTCCTCCTTCAGCCTTGCCAGGATTTGATATGTGCTGGTTCCGTTTTGATAAGTTTCACAGTCGTTTTGTCTCTTCTGTTGTTGCATTTGAGCAAAAAAAAAAAAAAAAAAAAAGGTGAACAAATGCGATATTTAACCTGTAGAAAACAAAATTTATAATTTCAACTAAGAGTAACTTTGAATGGATTTTACTTCTGATAGATGAAGAGGAAACAGCGAGGAATAGGATGGCACAAGGGAAAAGAAACAACTGCCTTATGAGCCAATATAAGACCAGTATGGTCCCACACGGTAGAAAGCTCTCTTCTTTTTTTTGGACTCCAGGTCACAGTGGCTTGAGCGGAAGAATTGTGCTTCAAAAGATCTGTGATTCTTTTGGCAGAGACGTGTCCTGTTGACAGATGCGCTTCTTTTATAAACACAGTTTGGTGCCTCAGTCACAAGCGATTCAGCGTCTCCATCGGCCACGTGAATCTGTCTTAAAGCGATACGCGCACCGACGCGGGGTTTCGCTTCGTGAGCTCGACGCATTGATGTTGCTCGACCCGTCACTGGAGACATGTAATACTGTTCAGTCAGTCTTTAGCAGATATTGATAGTGCGATATGATGTGCCGTTCCCCAGCTATATTTTCAATCCCACAGTAAACCTCAAATGTGGAGACTGAGGAGTGAGTCTTTCGACTTTAAATGTATTCTGGATAGAGTCGTGATCAACTGTGTAGTTGTGGGTGAGAGAGTCAAGTGTGGAGTGGAGGATTGGCCTGATCTTCTGTGCCACCTCTGCTGGGCTCAGCTTTGACCTGTTAGTAAGCAGCTGTTAAATTCCTGCCACGAGTTGGAGAGAACATTAACACATGAGCTTGGCTGAAGACGAGGCTTTTCTCTGTCCCATTTCTGTTACTGGAAGGTCCTAACCGATGTTGATATGCCTGTGGTTGTCATACATATTAAAACTCTGTAGAAATAGGCACCGGCAGAAATGCTAATATAACTAATAAATATGTAAATTGTGATGATTTAAAAGCCCAATTTAGCTCAAATGTATGTCTATAATTACATTAGCACTGTTAGTATTTCCCATCTTCTCCATCATGCTGTGGGTGCCGCGTTTATGGATGTAAGTTTTAATTGTGTTCGCTGGTAGGCAGTGATAGATGTCACTGTGTTTCACTCCAAATTCAGTGTTGGCTGTTGGGGAAGGAAAGATTTTACATTACGAGCGAATGCACAACACGTGATCAGTGAAGGGAGTAATAGTGACAACGAGAACTCGAGCCAAGGGAAACTGGTCTGAAAGTCTTGATTGTGGAACAGAAGGGAACTGATCCCCCTTGGCGGTCCGAGTGGTGTGAAACAGCCCCCACCCCCCCACCCCGAAATGCACATGTCCCGTCAGCGGGCATGAGCCAAAAGGGCCTCCACAACATTTGTTGCCGCAGGGCTTACATTAATAAGAAAAGCACTCCTGGGAGCGGCAGCACATTTAAGTTTTAACATTTGTTTATTGTAATTTGAGTGACTGACCCTTTTAATAGGCCAGGAGAAGAATTGCTGTTTCCTGGCAAAGGGGAAAATGTCCTACAACACAACATCAACCTAAATTGTCCGACTTGAAACACTAAATTTGCCGTGTAATGATAATCCATCTCACTACAGCGACTCGCTGCGCAGTGGAATACATTTGTATTCTTCCTATGGCTGCTCGCTGTCATATTTTGGAAGTTACTTTAATGATTAGAGAAGCTATAATCTATAGGTAATTACAGGAAGCATCCATGCGCACAATAATTTCCCCACTTCTTATTTGGAGGATGAAGGGGGTAAAAAAAAAAAGAAAGAAGAAAAAACATAATAATGATACTGACATGACAGGCAAAATATTTAATGAACATGTCAGACTTTAACGAACAGTGGAATAAGGAATATCTTCAGAACGATCAGGCTGCGCTTTATAGAAAGCGTGTTGTGAAGCATGCCTCTGTGACTGCTGGGAAATCACACGGGATTATTTGCTGTCAGATCTTGACTGATCCTGCCGAAGTGTTGGGGGGGTAATTTATAATTATGAGCAATTAGTGAAGATGCAGCTGTTTTGCCATGTGCGTGAATGCTCGCTACTGGGTTTGGAGGCACGTATATGAATGCTGCTGCTGTGAGGCGGCAGGTATTTATTAAACTCCAAGGAGGGACTCTAACAAACAGCTGCACACGAGACACTGAGCTCCAGCTCCTTAACGTTTCATTAAAAACGCCAGATTACCTTTATTGCTGGGGTTTATAATTACTCTCACATGTTCCAGACTCGTGTTTTCATCCAGTAAAGTTGTATATTAATGGAGGTGATAGAAATAACATAAGTAAAGCACCATGAATCATCGTGTGATTTGTTTTTTGTTTTATTTTCTATATTCCTTGTGTGGCTTTTAACCGTGACCCTTTTTTGTTTACACATCATTAATTCGGGCATTGTGTCAGACAGTTTCTGAACGCGTGAGCATTTCACGCCACTCTCTTGCTCCCTGTTGCGCTCTCCTTGCAGCCTCTCCAAATTCTATTATTTTCCGTGGGCTTTCAGGTTATGTTGAACTTGCTGCAGCAGTCCCTTAGACCCACAGGCTGCCAGCGGAAGAGACCTCTGTCTGCTCCTCCTAGTCTTAGCTGATTTAAATGTCTACTTTCTGGCAGATATCAAGCAGGGGAAAGGTCTGTTTTGCGCACAGAGACGTCAGGTATGATTTAGACAATTTCCTGGCGTGCCTCCTTAATTCAACTTCTGCCCCAAAGAATCACTGACAATAAGTAAAGCAACGTTGTTGGGGTGAATATGGGGGATTAATCGAGGACTAAGACTGTCTGGCTCTGTAACTGCGCCAAATATTACAACCGTTTTAAAAGGTTTTGTTAGTGTTGCAGTACTCGAGAACCCAATTTCAAGGTCTTGGTCTTGATTCAGTCGAGGCACTTTCAAGTCTTGGTCTTGGAATGCCCTGGCCATGGTCTGGACTCGGTGTCGGCTCCTTAAAGTTTTGATCTTGTCGTGGTCTTGGGATGTTCTGGTCAAATGGCCTTGACTACAACGCTAGGTTTTAGCAAATTGTAGCACGACATGGTGATTAATCATATATCCATTTTGTTGATCCCGATGCATTTTGGAGGGACTTTATGAAACTGCACTGATTGCATCCTTTCCACGATAATATTCAAAAATCTAAAGCAATGTCCAGCCTTGTATTTATATGGTCACTGTACCTCCTTGCCTCGGTTAAATAAACCATTTTATAGATGTATGCAGAGGCCTGGGCTAATTGCACATTTTGTTTCATTTCTGAAACATAAGTGGACCTTTTCTTTAAACGTTAAAACCCTGTTACTTTTCATGTCATGCCCTTCATCAAGGCATTAAGCCTTAATTGATACCTCAGGACTCAGACGCCATGCTAAGGATTGCCATTAATAAGTGCCCACAGATGGTTCCTGAGTTTGATAAATTTTCCTGCTGCTCCAAACCTCGTGGTAACTCTCAACAACCAGCGGCTCCAAAGCAACTGCATGAAGACCTGGAAATAAAGGTAATTGATGCTGACAAAGAAAAGGAAAAGCTATAATAAATTATCAAAGTGCTCCCAGCTTGCAGTTTCTATCCTCTGAAATGTCATTAAGAAGTGGCAGTTAAGGCAAGATGTGGAAGTCGGGACCCAAAAAACCTTTTAGATGAAGGCGAACCTCTGCAGGGCAGACCTCCACTCCCAGATCTCCCAACGGAGCCGCAGGGAGCTTTAGGGGTTTAGGAGTGTTTGTGCATTAGTGTCGCACATGTACTGTGCACTAACCGCCTCTAAATGGGGAAAATAAAATCATCTGTCTTCAAAGTCATTTTTCTAAGACAACGACATGAAACTTTAGAAGGAAGGCTCTCTTCTGCAACACTTGTCCTTAGCCTCCTTTTCAGTTTGCCCAAACTCTGGCATGTGACTTCAGGCCTCCTTGTTTCTCCTATTAAGGCTCCGGTGGGACCAGCTCTGCCTGCATTTATCCCTCTCTTTCGCCTGTTCTGCTCGAGTAGGTCGATTCTCTCGCTACGTCCCCCACAAATCCAGACAGAATAACTGAGCTAACAAAACCGACCGCTCGTTTCATTTCCAATTTAATGGATACTGCCCCATTTAAGCTTCATTTTGCCATTACCGCTCTGATATTAACCAGCTTAACTCCACATTCGCATACATCATTGTCCCTTATGTTCAATTTAGTCTGTATTCAGGACTGGCGGCCCCTCCTATCTCCGCATGTATGTGCAGC
Source organism: Lipophrys pholis (assembly GCF_963383615.2). Lineage (NCBI taxonomy): Eukaryota > Metazoa > Chordata > Actinopteri > Blenniiformes > Blenniidae > Lipophrys > Lipophrys pholis. Next base: position 16,129,959 of record NC_137641.1, on the reverse strand, counting down.
GCGGGTAGTAAAAGAAGCTTTTAACATAAATCAGCTGTTTTATACAGTTCCGTGCTTTTGCTGTAAGTTAGAATTACAGCTAACTCAAATTTTCTGATTAATTGGTGTAAAATAATGACTTTTAAGTGTGTAAAAGGTCCTTCATTTCAATATTGTAACGCCAGTGTGTCCAATTAATCACCGTTGCATGTAGGCTCCTCGTGACTAGTAATATGTCACGTACCTCTGTGCCCGGAAAGTATTTTTAATTTTATGTGCCTTAAATCTGAGCGAACACACTCAATAATGTAATATATCACACATGCGGTAGTACCCTCTTGAAATTTGCTTGCCTAAGCTCGATTGCACATCACCCACTTTAAAAACCCTTGGCTCCCGTGTCAGAGAGGAAAGGAATCAGGGGAAGGGAAGGCGAGTACTTCTTCATTTGAGCCCCCAACTTAGACAAAATACATAACATCATATGGAATATTGATTTACAGAGCTCCCTCCAATCGGTCATGATTCTTCTCTCGTGTTTCTTTTTTTTTAATCAGGCCAGACCCCGACATTTCTGTGTTGCATATCATGTGAATATGTGATGCATGTATTTTTAGGGAGAAACGGTGCTACACAATGATGATGCCTTACACTCTCCAGAGTAAACAACCAATGAAACCTGATGCAATATATCATCTAATGTGAAAAAGTTTTAAAAGCTGCCATGGTGCACTCTTCCGTTAAATGTGTCTAACCTGTGCTTCAGTAGAACATTTAATAAGAAATGGTAGATATATTTTGTTTTTCTCGCACACTTTTCATTTCTTTGAAGTGCCCCGGCGTACGGCCTTAGCACCGTCGGCCAACCCACTTGGGCACTCTGGGTAATAGCCTCTGCATCAGTGCTCAGAGCGCTGCGCATTCAAATGAAATATCAACTTGTCGCGCCGCCAAAGGAAGACGACAGCTGACTCTTGCGGGCCTGCCAGAGCCCACTCAGTCCTGAGGGACGGTGGGAGAGAGAGCGAGAGAGCGAGAGAGCGAGAGGGAGAGAGGGAGAGAGCGAGAGAGAGAGAGAGCGAGAGAGTGGGGGGGGGTTGCAGTAGCGGTGGCACTGAGGTGGGGGTGGTGGGGCGAAAGCTGCATCGCTTTTATGTGATTTCAGAAAGGTTGCCATTGGAATGCGACCCCAGGTGAGGTAATTGGAAAGAAGATGCATTTTAGGAGATTATGTCACAAGTTTTCCTGCTTTGTGCATTCGCGAGACCCATTTTGGTTGACATTTACTGCCCGTGTTTGGGCTTAACTTCAACAAACTACTGAGAGTCGGGGAAGTTGTTGAGCCCCCGGGACGCCTGAGTGCTGAACCTGCTTTTTTAATTGATATTTATTGTCGGCAATTGTGGCTTTATCAGACACAGATTGTGTTTAGGCGTCATTTGCTGGGAGTGCAATAACAGAGATGGCAATCTGCTCCCGTTAGATTGAAGTCACCACTATACATCTTGTGCTTCACGGAGAGCCCGGTCACACCGGCTTAAGTGGAATGCCTTATGGTAATACTCATAAGGATTACACCATCGATCAGCCTCATAATTAAGGTTTGGCTGTTGCAAACATTGTAATACCCAGCGCTGTGCAAGTTACTGGACAATTGATGCTGCTCGCAAGTTGTGTTTTTAGAAAGCACTGCCGGGATTGCTTGTAACTGCAAATAAAATGTAAGCAGTTACTTTGAAAATGAACTCGTGCCTTATTTCATTTCTATTCATTTCTTGTCTCCATCAGTCTATTATTGTAGTGTCAGTGTGACACATTAGCTGAGCTGTCAGGACTCTTGTCGGTCAGTGTAATGATTAATTCTCTCCCTTCAGTTCAGCTGAAGTTACACCATTTAGTAGGGAAACGCTTTAGAATCCGGTACTTTTTGAAAGAAATCTTTAATGACGGGATGACTTGGAAAGTAGCAGCAACAAAGCAGCTGATATAAACTACATATAGCTGACAGCAGAAGACGGGTTACGTGGAGCTCAGCTAATACATCACAGTTACTCAGGACAAACACTAATGCTGAGCATTTGTGCCGATGAAACACATTAACCTCCATCGGTACACTGGAGTTTGGTCAATAAGTTGAAAAGAGTTAAATTGCAGCGTGGACTAATGAAGATACTTCAACTAACTAACCAACAAAGAACAGGAAGTTCTGCAACTCTTCTCATCCATGACAAAGCTGCTAAGCTCACATTTACACACACAATGTTTTAAAGTGAAAACGGACAAGTTTTGTTGCATTATGGGTGTCCATATACAAGACAATGGTGCATGAAACCACTGATCATGGAACTTTTTGAACATGACTCCCAAGGTGGAACTTTTTGAAAATGCCCCGACTGCATATAAACGGAGGAAAACAAAACTTTTTCTGAAACGTTGCTACTGTGCATGTGTACAACAGCCATAGTAAGTAGTTTTTTGTACACACGCACGAGTAGTTGGGCAATAACAACAATGGCGGCAACCAGATTGTCATGACTCCCAGTCCATATACTCCTGGGACTTGATAGTTTTATAGTTGAGAGTCACTGTAATAGCAATCCAACTTGGTTGTCTTTCCGTACAAATGTTGGTGTATTCACCATTGTTAATGATTATAGTATATTGTTCTCTGTGCAAGTGTGCGTGGTTTCATTTAAAAAAAACCAATGACAGCACCCACTCGTGGCCCAACATGAAATCCACACTGTTTTCAGTATTTCTGCCATTTCCGTGTAAACCAACATCCTTTTCAAATGTGTTTTCACTTGAAATGTCATCCTGTCAATGGGGCAAAAAAACCTTAGCAATCGTATTCAATGCAGTACAGCTAAAACGTTATTTCACTGATATCATTGTATACATATACCAATATAGTTGTATTGATGGCTTTTTTATTAATTTTTTTTCACTTTAAACACGTTTTAGAAAGGTTTTAATCACAGAAACGTTTGTTGTTTTCGTAATTGACCTGCCTCCTAAGAATGTCGAAGCTGTCGTTTCTTTTACCGAGCACATTTCCTCTGGTTAAAGGTGTCGTTCTCATCTATCACGGAGGTTAGTGGAAAAGGCTTCTGTTTACTCCGTGCACACAGTGTCCGTGTCAGTCTGCTGTGCAGCAACACCACAGGCCACCTCGCCTCGCTGGTAACTACCTGTCTTCACCACTCCAGAGCAGTAAATCATTGTTAAACAGGATTCATTCACTCCTTCACTTTCAAGTTTTTAGCCGAAAGGGAGAAAGCATTGCATAAAGTACAGATATTTCCTGAGAGACTGACTAGAAGTAGATTTAGATTGTTGACTGCCGACGTTTATCCCGGAGCTTACTCATTTCTTATGAAAGCAAAACAAAAGGTGGCTGACTCAAAGCAAAGTTACACCCGTGGCATTTGATCAAACATTTGCTCACTGTATTATAATAATGACCCTACCTCAGCTTACCAAGCGAAATCCAACATTTTCAGGCCAACTAAATGGCTGTCAGCTCTTAGCAGCCCAGCAGATTTGTAGCAGTCGGGCCCCAACTGCGGCTACTGGAGCCAAAAGGCAAGATTTATTGTGGTGTCTAGTGGCTGTAGTAATTATGACAGCAGAAATGTGGGGAGGCTGGAAACAAGGTGCAAGATGGGACAGGAGGAGACCCATATGAAGTATATTTTATAAATGTTCGAAAGTTCGTGCATCAATAATGTAATGCAGCTGAAGTGATTAACATAAGTACCTCAGTATGATGTCTTTCCAAACAGAAGCAAGGAGAATGGGTGCCTCGTCTAACAATGTATTTATGTCACCCGGCAACAATTCTCCTCGTATCCAAGAATTTCTTAAAGTGCACAAACGTGACCAAATCACCAGTGCTACCCAGTGCTGATGGTACATTTGAAGTAGTCACGCTTGCATGTTCTCCCTGCTTGTTTTAAGTTTTTTATCAATGTAATTTGGCTTCCTCCCACCATCAAACACATGGTGGTTAGGTTAGTGTGGTTCTCTAAATAGCTCTTGGATGTACTTTTCAGTTTAGTGAACTTTAGCTGGGATTTCCTGCTGCATACAGCAATAACTTGGATAACACAGGTACAGAAGACGGAGGGATGGACAGATGATGAGGGGTCAACCGATGGATGGACAACAGACAAATAGACGTTTGGATGAGTAGATGGATTGATGGATGGATTCGTGGATACACCGATGGTTAGACCCATGGTTGGATGGATGGATAGATGGATGGACGAGCAAATGGACGGATGATGGGGTTCGACAAATGGCTGGACGGACAGATGAATGGATGTTTGGATGGATGGACCGATGGTTGGCTGAATGGATGGATGGATGGATGGAACCACTGATTGGCTGGGCTAATGGACGGATGGCCGGACAGACGGATGGATGATGGGGGTTTGACAGACGGCTTGACCGACAGATGAATGGATGTTTGGATGGATGGATGGATGATGCCTTCACATTGGATGAGTTAATTATATACAATGGCATGTTTTTGAAAGTTATATTAGCTGGTTCCTCGCAAATGAACAATTTGATGAAAATAGGCTCTTTATTGATTATCGGCTATATAGTTTGAGAGTCGTTCACAAGTTTTTCATATCGCAGCCACTGCTGTGATTTTCATCCACATTTTTTTGTTTTCACCATAAAAAATGGTCAGCATTGAATATATGAATACATTTTGTCATCGCTTTCATCACAAACTTTGTTTAATAGGTCGTCTGGAGTGCGACTGCATACGTGAAAAAGAAGCTGCACCAGTTTTGGCTTTCTGTCGAAGCAGGAAGAAGTTACAGACATGGATAAATTGCCAGAAGTGAAGTCACTTTGTGGCTGCAGTCTTCCAAATCAAAGGAACTCCTTTTTCCGCTCCTAAAAATTTACTCTAAAATGAGTGACGGGAGCACTCCTGAGACCCGAAAAGCTTTAGTTTTGCGATAATTGCATGCATGCCGCTTGCGGTGTTTTTTTCTTTTTGCTGTATTATGCGGGTGTTGTTCAAATCTTCGGCTTTAACTTCTGCAAGATATGAAATCTCCCCAAACCCCCCTCCGGCTCCGATCGGTCATGCTTTACTTTGGAGGAAAGAGCCAGGTAAACAGATGTGTGTGGCTTACCACATAGATCAAATCTGTTCTGAGGGGGAATGGATTTAATAGCAGTGCCCCCCCCCCGCACACACACACACACACACACACACACACACACACACACACACACACACACACACACACACACGCACAACCATTAATGATGACGCCTGGACAGACATGCTTTCTATTTAAGTTGACAATGATTTCCACTTTTCTGTGGTGTACCTTCATGAACGGTACTGCCTGCCTCCACACCCAAGTGATGCCTTTGTGAAACGCCACATTTAATGATCGGTTAATCAATCTGTACTCAGTAAATGTCTCTCCTCATTCTTTCCTCCGAAGCCCTCCCACGGGAAGCCAGTGTACACATGGGCAGCCACTTTTTATTACTGTTCCGTCCACACAGAAATCCATGCCGGACCAATGTGAGCTAATTACAGACGCTTTCGAGGTGAGGCGTCAATGAGCCAGCGGTCTGAATGTTGTGGCTGCGCAGCCGAGAGATTTCACTCATCTAAAGAAAGTCTGAACAACCTCCATTTGTCTTTCTTTTTTTGTTTGTAGGGGTCCATGCACCAGAAAACTCCAAATGTGCTCTCAGTGGTAGGGCAGAGTGAGGTGCCTCAGGGTTTTTCACAGCAGACCTTTTTAAATGCTCCAGTGGGATTATCATTTATGGAAAACTGATGGCTGCGTGCAGCGTCACGGATGCTCAGCGAGTGCACCGAGTCGTTATTGGAGGTGATGGAAGTGGCGGTGCATCTATTGCCTCAGAGGACTCAAGGGATTTATTTATAGCACACATTTTCACTTTGCGTGTATCTGCACTCGCTCTCATGGTCCCACTATCATAGACTTCATTTATCGCCCTCCCACCCTTCCCCCCCCCCAGCACGTCTGCCACTCTTTGCTCGCCCTTCTGGCAAATCTGTGAAAACCCTTCATTCATGAAACAGTGTCTTCCTTTGTTATTTCATAATGAGGTCAGACACAAAGTTTAGTGTTTGGGAGGTAGTTTAAGCCAGTGCGATTTATTAGAAAGCTATAAACTGGATGCTTCCTGAAATGCAGTTTACGCACAGATGATCTCACACGGAGACTGCTGAATAGCTTCTCAAACTCTGAAGATGTCAGTTGATTACAGAATTATTCCTGCGCCGATTGATGGTACCAGACTTGATTCTTCTCTAATTTTGTGATCATGACTTGCTTGGTAAGCACTTTCAGTTTTGACAGTGTAGCCTAAAACATTCATTTTTTTTATGAATTATATGTCATCAGTGACATCTTTCCAAGGAATGACATTTTTTTTTTTTTATTTGTTCCTCAATACCCTTTCACAGTTGTATAATCAGTGACTGTTGAGACCATGAAGGGACCAATAAGGTGTTCTTTTGTTAATCAGCTTTTAATGATCCAGTGAGCTTTATTTCATGTATGAAAAATGGAAGGACACTTCATTCAGAAATGAATGTTCTCATCAACCTTTCTACTGATTCAGAAGGTGCAGCCCAAATATCGGATTTAAATCCAGTGTTCGGTATTTATTTGTTTACTTTTATTGCTCTTCAACAAGGACAGGCACATTCATGGCAAATGCAACAGACCATTTACTCCGAAAATGGAAGACATGGTCAGCAAAGTCCACTTTACATAAATGATTATTTTCTTTTTTGTAATCAGGGTCAAATTGTTGTACACTCAAGATGTTTGAAGGGTCATGACGTTCACTGACAACTATGCGCTGCGGCACAAGAGGAGAAAGGACCATGAAAAGCACATATTGTATAAATGCATTTTGTGAGCAGCCACTTTCTATTTTTGATTAATTTTGACAACAGCTGCATTTTAACCACCAACATATTGAACATATCAACAGTTTTTTTTTTTTTTTCATTGATCTCCTTATGAGCATTTTGGAATCATCTTGCGACAAGTCTTACCTCAATAAACTCATTTACAATTGAAATTAAAAAAAAAAAAAGAAAAAGGAACTTTGAAGTTGCTTGAAGACAAGTACCTGGGACCCTTAGTACCAGTACTCACAGCTAAACCCTCCCAAGTATTTTCCAATAGTTGTGTTTTTAGTGGCTCCAAGTACTATTATCGTGTAAACCGACACTTTAAAACCGCGGAAATGCAGCCTAAATTTAGTGATGGGGTAGTCACCTTTACCCTTAATACTTTTGAAACATCCAGAAACTCTGGAGGTGGCCTCTGCTGTGCACAACTGACCAATATAGCATTTTCTTTTTTTTTCCATAAATCACCTTTCTGCTTTAATCAATACACATTTGTAGCTTCCATCTTGTTATGAGGGCTCGGCTCGTTTCGAGTCTTGTCACAATGAACCCATTTACAATGGAATAAACCAAATGAACCTTTTTAAGTTCCTCAATGAGAAGTGCCTGGGTCCCTCACTTCTAGTGCCCAGTGGTAAATGGTTCGGGTCAAAGACAGGACATATCATGGACAGGTCAGCAGTCTGTCACACGACAAACACAGATAGACAGACGATAGCACGCACACATACACATCTATGGTCTATTGAGAAACACCAAGTGAGTGGATGTTTTTCGACCGTTCGAGGAAAACAGAGTCTCCAGATCACATTGCGTGCACAGGTAGAACACAAGAATCAAACAATTCTATTTTTTTTTTTTTTTACAGAATTCGAGGGACGTTTGCCCAAAATTGTATCAAAAGCTGTAACTTGCTAAATAGCTCTGAGTTGCTTCATTGAACGAGGCTGATTGAAATGGGGTTAACACAGCTAAGTTGCCAGAAGGCTTATTGCTCTACATCGTCTGTCGATCATGCAGGAAAAGGAGAAACCATACTTTTTAGAATGCAGCACACTTGGATGATTGTTTGCACTTTACAAAGCCTTTTCACCAGGTGTAAACCCGGCTCAGCGTCGGACAAATGTGTGTGGATGAACAGTGGCTTGACATTTTTACATTCTTCATTCAAACAATGCGTCGGTAGTAATGTGTAGCGCTTCAGAGGAGGTGTGTGAGTGCCTCATAGCACTCATTGCGTAATTGTCATTGAAACAAAGCCCTTTTAGATTCCACAATGATATGCTTCAGCACACGCTCTCCCTGACTGCTGCTGCACATGCCACTAGGTCTTTGCACACACTTTACCTTCCCGTCTTTGCCGTAAATGCGAGGGCATAATCTAAGCTCGATAGTGCTTAATATCGCAGGATCTTAATTTGGCACCTTGCCGACAGACAAAGAAAGCTTGTATACGACTATGAAAACATATTTTTCCACATACAGATTTTCATTCCATGGCATGCTGTCATTTTCAACAAGTGAAAGTCAAGAAACAGCCTTGACTGTCAGGCACAGTGACACTCTGATTCTATGCATGCATGTTTGCTACCCATTTTAGCATGAAATTGTCACTGTGCTGTGCAACAACCCCCAAGTTGTAAAATAATGATGCATAACTGTGTTTTCTGCATACCATATGCCACACAATGGAGGGGTTTTCTTCTTTTATTTTTCTGCCTTGGTTTTCTTAGTTATTCACTCTGCACCAGATACATCTGCCGTGGAACTTTACTCAATATTAAAGTAACGTAGTTAAACCAGTGATTAACAGTCGTTATGTTGTTCAATTACAACATTTCTTATTGGCGTTAATATATTAAAGGTGATTACAATGTCGATGATATGCAAATTCATCCATCTGTTTATCCACAATGTTTGGTCAAGTGATAACTGAGTCTTCAAGAGTTGCACTTCCCTCTAGTAATGCAATTCATTTCTGGTTTGGTATTCATGTCAACCCCTTGCTGTCATTTTGAAAACCTTGTCCCAAAGTCAAAAAGCAACTTCTCGTGTATGTGCAAAAGGAGTCTGAACGTTTTGGGCGCTTCGTCAGCGCTCGGGTTTCTCTCTTTATAAAATCCACTGTTAGTGCGGGGACCTTGAGGAGCGAGGACATTTGTGCAAAGAAAGGATATTTTCTTCAACATTGACCGCTTCAAAAGGACTGTTTTATTAAAGAATATTTATTATTTCATGTGCGTTTAGAGAGCAATTAAGAGTGCACAAGTTCACTCCAAAACTAAAAACATGAACACTGACTAATTGAACCTCGCTCTTTGATGCATAATATAGAATGAAACTGATTTAAAGAAACCAGTTCGGACATTTTGGATTGTATTTAGAGAGTGTTCCAAGCAGAGGGGGTAAAGAAACTAACAGCTCACTCTCCCAGTTCAGTGCAAACACAAGGAACGTGCAAAAGGAAAATGCCACTGGAGCATAGGGAGTAATGGCTGCTGGTTCTCTAGAGAGGAGTACATAAGTAGGAGGGGAACCAAGCCAAGAAGAGCCTTGGACACTAATGTCACATCCAGAGAGTCTAGCTCCTCACTGGGTGAAGGCCACTCAGCTGCTGAGTGAGACAATTACTACCAGTCCCAATTCTTAAGGCACAATGATACACTGTGTTCAAAGACTGCAGCTACTTCGATAAAGCATTCATATAAGTGGCAAACATGCTGCAGACGCAAGACATTTACGAGCATGTCGAGAAAAACAGGATTTGTTTCTAAAATGAAATCCAATCTTAAATGTAAGTTTGCAACTACAATTGCAATATGTTCTCTATAAGAAAGCTCAGGATGAAGCTGACACATTCTATTTGTTTACCCTGAATGGTTGTTATTTCTGGGAGGTTGTCTGGTAGCTTACAATGAGTAAATACCATCAAGATTACATTTTTGCAGGTGAGCTTGGACAACATTGATAGCAGACTGTAAAAACCTAAATGCCTGAGCTCGGGATGACGAACAACAGTAAATAAATAGCAGCATCATCAGCGTAGAAGTGGTATAATGCATTTGGCAGATTTTCACATAAGCAACTCACATGAATAGAAAATAAAATGGGTCCTTGGACCAAGCCCGGTGGCACACCTTTGGTGACCTTTAAGAAGGAAGAATTGGAGCCACTCATTTCAATAGACTGGGATCTGTTTGACAAGTCGTCGGCAAACCAGTCAACATTTATCTCAGTGCAACTGCCCCACCATGCATCCTTAATAAAGTATGATAAATGACAAGTAAATGAATGCATTTTTGGTAGCAATTGTTTGGTTTTACAAAAATATAGACATTCTCATGACGTATACAAAAAAACTTTAAAGTTTAAATCTAAAGTTTATTATAACACTAAATTACTGTCTTGGCCCACTGAAGGTAAAATGTACTGTATGTGGCCCCTGAACTAAAATGTGTTTAGGTACTCAGGTTTCCCCCTACTGTCCAAAAATCTGTGTTTCAGGGTAAGTAGTGACTCTAAAGTGCCCTTATGTGTAAATGTGAGTGTGGTTGTCTGTTTCTTATGAAATAGTACAAATGACAGGATGGATGTTCAGTCAATATGTTTTCTGTCATATTATCAACCAGTGTATGATGAGGCTAATTATAGGTAATTGTCCTGTATGTGTTCAATAATAAAGTTGTAGCACTGAGGAGATGCAATTAAGAAAATAACATTATCAAGAACATAAACACAAACAGGGGAGGTAAGCTTCTATACAGTAATGTCATTGTAATACTAATACGGTATAAAGTCTGACAAAAGATGAATCTGTAGCATATCTCTGCTATTTTAAATGGCAAAAGTCTGGCTACAAAACCAACAATAAAATGAGAGCAGACAACTGAAGAGGCTGAAAGGAGGTAATAATACATTGAAAGCTTGCTTTGTTGAGAGATATTAATGTCCTTATTCGCAGCATCACTCAACGCGCGACCCGAACAGAGCCCTAAACTCAAGGATATGTCCCTTTGACATATAGTGCAGTCACAATGCATTAAGCCGGCGACACATCTTTTAACTTGTTGGCTTTGTACTGGGTTTTGTGGAATGCAAAATCAAACAAGCCTGTGAGGTTGAAAAACTGTCTGTCACATAATATTTGAAGGTTTTTACATCAGATTGACTGACAGTCACAGTCAACAATATTTCACATTTTTCTGTCAAGGAGTAGCCATGGCACTTTCAAAACTTCAGCACAAAGGATAACATTGCTAATATTTCAGATCATTATATCTGGGAATGCTTACTATGTACACAAGGTTTAATTTGTTATGGAGAATAAAGACTTAGACAGGGGGCATTGTTTATTTTACTAGAGAAAAAATGCATTTGAAAGAAGTGCAAAATATTTTATTGGCAGTAACCAGTGACACGTGATGGAAAGTAGGAGTCTAGAAAATGAGACACGTATCACAATACTTTGATCAGATCTCAAATCCCTAAAACTGTGTGTGGTTACCAATTTCACTTGAAAAAATTGTCATTTAAATGGGGCCTACATGTGGGAAAGCATTTTTTCTTTGGCAACAGCAACAAACTTTTCTGTTTCACGAAACACAGATTCTAGTATTAGTGTGATGGTATTACTGTTTTTGTTTTTATACTTTTCTGACAGAATGTCAATACATCCTGATATAGTTTGAGGTGTTATAATGAAAATACCATGTTACAGAATTTTTCTACATCCTTAGTATAATGGCGAGTTGATGGTGAGGTCCTTCTCATAAATGAGTATGTCTTCCACATATGAGTGAAATGTTTTTTCAGCAAAAAAGTAACTTCATAGTTTTGTTTTTTGTCAGTGACTGGTCTTCAACATAATAACAAACCTGCACGTGTTACATTGTGGAGTAGTCATTTGGTTTTGGGTCAAACTCCAGAAATAATCGTGAGGTTTAGAATAAAAGACAAGAAACAAAGTTCTACTCTTACGCAAGATTACGTGTCTCAGTTTTCATAATACATGCTTTTACCAGATTACTTGGCTGGTTCGGTCTCGTAAGTACTACAGACATTTGAGGTTGCCCGTGGCAGCAATTACATATTACTCTACTCTGAAAGCTGACCTTCAATGTACTGGTGGCTTGCAGGGATTGCTATGCCAGCAATTTTACAGGAGATATCACACACTCCGGGGGAATTCATAATTCTTGATAATGTAGACCCGATTTAAGTCTTTAAAATCTATTGTGTCAGTGGTGCTTGCTTCTCAAAATTTGGCAGTGCGATTTTTTAACAAAAGTAGCTTAGGGGTTGGCTACAACACTGCTCTTTAAATATCTTTCAATATCAATGCAGCTATAATCATGCCATTCCTGTGTACTGAAATATGTAAATACCTTTAATAAGGAAATGGCAAACCAAAGTGGCATTGCCTGAATTCCTAAGACCCTGCATAAAGAGTGCTCAGTACCGTATTTTCTGGACTATTGAGCGCACCTGAATATAAGCTGCACCCGCAAAATTTAAAAAGAAAAAAAAAAGGACATATATAGGCCACATTTGACTATAAGCCGCAGGTGTCCACAGAGGTGGGCAGGAATTTCACTGTGGGAATTGCTCATATTTTCATAAATTCCCTTAAATCTGGAAATCCCTGCACACAGCGCTGTGTGTGTCCTCCACACAGAGAGAGAGAGAGAGAGAGAGAGAGAGAGAGAGAGAGAGAGAGAGAGAGAGAGAGAGAGAGAGAGAGAGAGAGAGAGAGAGAGAGAGAGAGAGAGAGAGAGAGAGAGAGAGAGAGAGAGAGAGAGAGAGAGAGAGATGATGTACCGAGGGTTATATCTTTGTTGACTTGGTATTTTATTGGTTATTTGCTGATCGTGGCTGAGAAATCTTCCTCCTCAGAATCACAGAGTCCAGCAGGGCGGCTTTTTGTGATGCACCTGAACGCATCACGCACGGCCGTCAGCTGCTGGAGTTCCGGACCACGGAAAGCAGCACAAGACAAGCTCACGAAGAGCAGAAATACCACTTTTAGGCCAAGTTTTGGAGAAGCAGAGTTGCTCAAAACAGCATGTATCTATGTGTGGAAATAGAATCTGGTGGCATGAAGCCTGTTAACCTGTAAAAATCCATAAATTGGCCACGTCATTTTATAAGCCGCAGGGTTCAAAGCATGTGAAAAACGTAGCGTTCATGTAATAGATTGCTTTTTTTAGTTTGCCTGACTTTCGTGGGTGATTTACAGCGAATAAATGAGATTGTGCGCACTGAAGAGTTTTTAAATGCCTGCTTTAGACCATTTTTACAGTATGATGAGTATGATCAGCTGGAAATGGTATCACTTCCGTATTGCTGAGCTTGCAAACACCGTGGAAGGATCTGCTGAAACGCTGAGCTCCCACAAACAAAATGATGAAGTGGAACTGGTGGAGGACGTTATCAAACATATCAGAACCTTACAGCAATTTACTCTGAATTAGGCAAAAAAAAGCAAGTCGGGAGATATTTTCACATACAACACAGAAGATATCTTAATATCTTATAATGAAGTTCATCATGAAAACTTGAGGATATTATTTTACTCACAGGAATACAAGCATCGGGTCCAAAAACAGCCCAGTAGTGAATCACGTTGACTATTTTAGATTAACCTGTCAAATTTACCTTCTCGAAGTATTCTCCCAGTCTTTCAGTGATCCGAGGGATGTGTTGGATATTCCATATTCATGAAAGTATACGCGCTGAATGTATAGCCTGTTTCAGATTAAGCCCTCAGTGAGTCCCATTAGTTGATCAGTTTCCACAGTGTGTGTGCAATGTCGCGTTGACTCCCATTTTGTTTTACGCATAACCCTTTACTAGAAAAAGTGCTGACAATGCTGTAACGCAGGATCAAAATTGATCTTGTCTCACTGCAAAGGTTTTTACTTTTTTTTTTTTCTTGAAGACTTTCAGGTACAAGTGCAAGTTTTCCCTTTTTATTAATGTAGAGGTCATGGGGCTTATTGCAAATTACTGCAAATCTTTAAAACTGAATGAGAGAGGCGTCGGCTAATCTCGTGAAATCAGTAATTGCACATTATCTGACAAATTTTAGTTGCTTTTCAATTAAGCCATGAGTATCCTTGAAGCTTTATCTGAATGGATGAATAGAATTCATCCAGATTCAAAAATCCATGGTCGAAACAACAAAGTGCTTCAGAATAGCGGCCGTGCCAGTAAGTGTACTTTTGCAGAAAGTTGTGCTCTGACCTGGTGGATATTAAGGATGAAAGGGGATAGAATCCACATACATATTGAAGAGGCTCTTAGACAATTATTAGGACAGAGCTACTGTTCCATTATCAGTGAAGGAGTAATTAAAGAAAAGATAGCAGTTTTCACATTGTGTTCCCATTACCATGAACATACAGGCTGTTCTTCACCATTACGAGCACAAATGAGGAAAGAAGGCTGCCTGTACTTTGTGAAGGGATGATGACATGCTATTCGTACCTTACTATAACAGATTTCAAATGAGGGTGTTGTCACTGCATGCATGAAGATTTCATGATATTTTTCAGAGTTTCGCCATTTTCTCTTCTTTGATAATTCTTCATGTGTTTGGAGAGGACTCATCCAGTACTATTATATACCGAAGAAGATGAGAAACTATTCTGTGTGCATTCTGTCTGACATAAAATTTACAGAAGAGTTGTGTTTATCTTACAAATTTCTGTATTTTGTGACGTCTGTGGCTAAAACTCTGCTATAGGCAATTTTTTTACACTATTTTCTTGATTTGTATTGATCACAGTTTTTTTTATATTCTCTTGCAGGTCCATTGTTCTGTGATGGACGACTGGTGCACCTCCTCTTTCCTCTGCTACTCCTCCTGCGGGCTCCCTTGTTATTAAGCTTTGGTGAGAGGACCTGTCCCAACAGCTGCAGATGTGAAGGGAAAACGGTCCATTGCGACACGTCTGGATTTTCAGATGTCCCTGAAAACATCACTGTTGGCTGCCAGGGCCTCTCCCTGCGCTACAATGAACTACACACCCTCCTACCGTATCAATTTGCTCACCTCAGCCAGCTCCTGTGGATATACTTGGATCACAATCAGATTTCAGCTGTCGACAGTCGAGCATTCCAGGGGGTCCGCAGGCTCAAAGAGCTAATAATGAGCTCCAACAGGATAACATCTCTCCACAATTCGACCTTCCATGGAATTCCAAATCTTCGTAGTCTGGACTTGTCCTACAACAAACTGGAAATCCTACAGCCAGGTCAATTTCATGGCTTACGAAAACTACAAAACCTTCACCTGCGTTCAAACGGCCTCTCCAATATCCCAATTCGAGCTTTTCTGGAATGCCGAAGTTTGGAATTTCTGGATTTGGGCTACAATCGAATCAAGGCTCTCACCCGCACCACCTTTCTCGGGCTACAGAGGTTGATGGAGTTGCACCTGGAGCATAACCAGTTCTCACGGATCAACTTTTTTCTATTTCCACGTTTGGCCAATCTGAGATCCCTCTATCTGCAGTGGAATCGCATCAGGGTGGTCAACCAGGGCCTTCCTTGGAATTGGTATACGCTTCAAAAGCTTGACCTGTCTGGAAATGAAATACAGACACTGGACCCGGCTGTGTTTCACTGCTTGCCCAACCTACAAGTCCTAAACCTGGAATCCAACAGGCTGTCCAATGTGTCTCAGGAGGCAGTGTCAGCATGGATCTCTCTGACCTCCATAAGCCTTGCTGGCAACATGTGGGACTGTGGGACTGGCATTTGTCCGCTTGTGGCCTGGTTGAGGAATTTTCGGGGAAGTAAAGACACCACCATGATATGCAGCAGCCCAAAGTATCTCCAGGGAGAAAAAATAATGGAAGCCACAAGAAGTCACGGTATTTGCGAGGAAACTGATTACGTTTTGACAGAGACACCTTCACCAATGTCAGAGCTCATTTCTGAAGCAACTGCTGAACCAACCTTTGCCCCGACTAGCGGCTCTCCACCTATGCCGCCAACAAGCACCTACGGTCCTCTACCACCATTCAGGCCTCGACCCCTTCCCAATCCGACTTTTCCGGGGCATGTGAGCAAAGATCCTAGAGACTCAGTGATTCGGCCTCAACCCACTCACATACCACCTCCAGAGATGGAGCACATGACTCTGCACAAAGTGGTGGTGGGCAGCGTGGCACTTTTCTTCACCATGTCCCTAATCTTGACAATTATCTATGTGTTGTGGCGGCGCTACCCAGGTGCAACAAGGTTGCTGCAGCAGCGATCCATGGTGGGACGGAAGCGTCGCAAAAAGAGTCCCGAGCCAGAGCAGAACCTCAGCTCCCAGCTTCAAGAGTATTACATGAGTTACAACCCTGCTGCAACACCAGAAGCATTGGAGGTGCTAGGCAATGGCACTGGTTCCTGCACTTGCACAATTTCTGGCTCCAGGGAGTGTGAGGTATGATTCATCGCATCAGCCTAAAAATACAAACTCAAAATCAAAATACAAGGCTCAACAGAGAGGTAAATCCTTTATCAAGTATACCCTGTAAAAACCCCCCCAAACGAAACACTATAACTCACAGTTACGCACCCTTGACTCTTCATTCATAACACGCTTGACTTCAAACGTTAGATGTCTCCAATTATTCTCCCTTTTACTTTAGAATCGAACCCTGAAGTGGAAAATAGATAATAACTAATATCATCCCAGAGAAGAAATCTAAAACATCTAAAACATGAATCCAAACAGCCACAATATCACAATAACACGACGAAGAGCTCTGCGCTCTCTGAAATTAATTGAGTATGGCTTTGATTACGTTTTTCCATTTGGTTTTTGTCTCCATATTTTTTGCGATTTAAATTGACATTTGTGAAGCCACACTTTTGAAAATGTTCTTTATGATGTGTTGATTTCAAGAGACAACGAATAATTGGACACCATCTGACCAATTTGTAGACACTGCTCCACATTAGCATTGCATGGCTCAGGTGCTGTCAAAGATTTTTGTTTCGGGTGTTGTATGTTTTGAGGATTGGTGGGGTTTGTGTGTTTATGGGTACAATATTGATTGCCAAAATAATTTATTTTTCTTGAAATGAATATTTTATGTTAAAGTAAGACTTAAGTCTTTCATTAGGCTTTTTGCACAAAAAAAAAAAAAAAAACTTTTGTGATTTAGGGAAAATATCAACGTATCATAGGTTGGCATTTCTTTCATAGCTAGGCTCAAATCTCATCATCATCATTATTTTTATTATAATTATTATTATTGTAATAAATACTAATCATAAATTTTGTAACTGGAGAGAAGTGGCCAAAAGGATGGCAATGAGGATCCTATTTTACCATTTTTATAAAGGAGTTATGAACAGAATTGTTAGTAGCTACCAAACATTTATACATTTTGATTAAAAAAAACAAATAGCAACAAAAAAATATAATCCTTGTGTAATACCAAATGGTCTTTGAAGTGATTTAAAACTCCTGGCCACAACATGTTTTCGATGTGTCCCTATACCGACACACCTTATTGACAAGAACAGGCCACCAAAACTCTATGCAGAGCCTACAAATAAGGCATTTGAATAAAACTAAACAGTGTAACCCCCATGGTAAGATAAGGAATAATAATCAAAATTGAATTCAGGAGCTGATGCTTGAGCTCAACAAATACCTAGTCAAATGGAACTTCAAAGAAACTCAAGAAATTAGTGAGAAACTACACATTAGAATCCTACACTGTGACTGTTATCAAGAAGGGAAGGATACAAAGCCATATTGATGTGTTTTCAAGTGCCAGGAGCCACAGTCCAAAGACTAATGAATTGGCATTGCAACCGTACGGTTGTATGCCTCTGCCAATCAGCAGAGTTGCTTTTAGCGTCAACGTCTTTCCAGACTCATATATATATATGTGAACATGTAGTGAAGACTGCTCAGGAAAGTTCAGGAATGGCATATGGCTTCTGCCAAGCAAGGGACACGGATCTCAGTGCTGTGAATAAACATCACCCTAAGCCTGCCCTAGCAAGGATGGTGGAATGAGGGGCCAAAATGCATCCAAGGATCAACCAAGGCCACCCTGATGATGCTGAGCAATTCTGGTACTCACACACAGATGCAGACACTCCAGCGCACTTGTGCTATACACGGCTGGTCTCGTGGACACCATTGAGGACGATTCCTCATCTTATCAAAGCTTGACTAGCATTTGAGGTAACCTATTCCAAGTAGGATGCTTTCACTGGTCAGTTGAATGGCGAGATGATCATGTTCATTCGAAGAAGTATCCAACTCCAAGAACCCCATCTGCCCAGGCCAGCCTTGGAGGCGGGATTGTAAGGAGTGTTTCTCAGGCAAAATGTAAAAGTAAACAGCATCAGAAGAGGACTACAGTAAAACTCTTCCAACTTGCAGACAAAAAAAACAAACATTTAGGCCAAAATCAGACCTTGATGCCATTAAGTTTGGTGGATGGACCTGAAAACTGGAGAAATATCAACAGAGCATCGCAAGCTGAAAGACCTTGACTGCTGTAGTCCTTGAGGAAATGTGCCAAATCCTCAAGATTTCCTGTGAATGCAAGTAAGGGCTTTGTCACCAACTACTCTAAGAAGGTCATGAATTATTCTGGCCATGGCCTTTTTATTACAGACATTAAACTCCAGCCAGACATAGTTCCCCTCCTTACTTTTTGACATAATGCACACCATCATGAAAGTTGTTCATTCATCACATACACATGTGTTGAAATGTGGAAGTTATTTTGGCTCCACTGTAACTGTTAAAGATTTGTCATCTGCACTGTACATTTTGAGGGCTTGCGACTGCCCTTCTGTGCGAGTCTGTCTTGGATGGTGCATGCTTCATACTCAGGGAGATTTATGGTAATCTTCACAGAGGGGAGGCAGGGCTGTAATCCCAAAGCTTGTGATGTGGCTCAAATGTGGATCCCTCTGCCGTGATAAGAGGCAAGTTTAAAAACGAGGCTAATTGCAATCACAAAAACGGAGTCAGACCAGTTTAAAAAAAATTATTGAAACACTCCGAAGTACTTTTTTTTTTTTTTTTTTTACAAAATCATTGAAAGCACAAGGAGATGAAAGAAAAAAATCAGTCAATAAAGAACATGATCTCGCTTTAACCATTGAAAACTATTATCTTAACTGTAATGAATCTTAGCTGTTTTTAAAATTAGGTTTTGAGTTCAACGATATGAATGCACCGATACCACTTTTTTGCAAGCACAAGTACCGATACCGAGTACCGATACAAGTACTTTAAAATATAAAGTAAAATCCTCCCGGATTCTCTGAGCGACATTGGGCGAACTCTGCTGGTCATTGTCATTGTTATGATATACAAGAATCTCCAAGTGCTGATATCGCTCGTCCCCTCTGATGTCGCTGATAGATAGCACGTAATACTTGCTGCATTGTAATGGGGATCTTTTACGAATATGAGTAGTCTATGCAGTATCAGACCCGATACTGGATATTGGGACCAGTATCGGTACGTCCCTATTCCGCAATATCATTTTTTGTTAAGTAACACAACATCAATGAAGGGAAAGTGAGAAACAAAGTTGTAACTTCCAACCAGTGGGAGATGTGTTTTGTGCGAACAGCAAGGGCTCCTTGCAATAATTTAATTTAATTACAGGGTTTTATGGAGTCAAGGAATCTAACTGTTCTAAATTATACACATTAAACAAGTAAGTCATTATTTTGTAATGGATCGGTCTCTGTATGGAGCGTCTCATTTGTAATAGTAAACCAAACTGTGAAATGACTCTGCTGGGATAACTGATTAAGTACAGCAGAGCATATATTTCCCTCCGTGGTGGAATTTAGCGGCAAGGGTCAAGTGAATACAAAGCAAGTCAAACAAGACAATTGATTCTCATTAAGTCATGACTTTTACTTTATATAGACACTGGAGCGCTTGCAGTTGTGGCTTTTTTTTCAATTTATTTTTTCACGTCGATTGTTAAATTGTTCTCTATAGCTGCTTCCTCCTTCAATGGCACTTTGTTACATTGTTCCCTGCGCCTGGCATTCAGAGGGAAAGGCTGACAGGAGGAATGCGACATGTTTACTTACATTAAAAGCTCCAATATACGAAGCTGCTATTATGACTGCGGCAGATCAAACTGATGTGGAAAAAGTCTAAAAGGTAATGACCGAAGGAAGTGTGGCGTGACCTATTTAGAGGCTGTAAGAAGGCGTGTGCTGAGTCGTGTCTTTCTGGAATATTCTTATATCGGTGAGTGTTTGTGTATGCAGAGGATTTTCCGAGACTAATTGAGCAAGTCTTCTAGGTGAGTGAAGAAGCTCTTTCGAGGTACAGTCCAGTGGTGATAGACGGGGTGAAACAAATGTAAATTTTAAAGCCAATTAGGATGCTATTCATCCAAAAGAGGTTTTGACTGCTTTCAGACATTCGGCAGTTCTCTTAGGGTACTTATTCAGTTTCAATTGCGACTCATGCGTCAGTGGCAGAGAGTTTTGATCCACCCCAACCCTTTAAAAAAAATGTTTTTCAAAAGCTTGTTATATTTGCTGTCTGACACAGTTTTTTTTTGCTTTGCGATGAGCCACTTGCTTGATTGAGCAGACGCCTCAGACATTTGCCGTTATCCAGAAGCTACTGGAAACACAACAATCATACTTTTGCATTCGTAAACAGAGAACCGGGATGTCTGAGCACGTTCATTCCTGGCCGATGGACGGGCTCTTCCCCAGACATCAAAAACAAAGTTGGGAGTTTTCCGCATAAACAAACTTTTTGCCTGAGCAGTGTGAATTGTGAATGAAAACAAATCTGAACCGCTGCTGCTGCTTGCTTGCTTGCAAAAAAAATGTGACCTTGTCAGAGACTGGGATCCTTGTTTTAAATCCAAATTCTGGATGCCTCGTGACATTTTGTAAGAAGATACATTTTTTTTCCAAATTCACCAACACTCATGTGTCAATATATTTAAAACAGGAACATTTTTCCTGGAATTTTCAGCGTGCCTTCTCCGCCGTAGCTCATCCAATACACCAATTTGAAACCCCCAAAATGGCTGAAAGGGTTAAAAAAAAACAAAGGGCTCTCAGATTAAAATTAGTTGGAGATAGGAAAAAGCTGCTTCACACCAGAATGGTGGAACCATGTACAAACAATTTAAAATTTAGATTAAGTCTCTTAACTTAAAGTATACTGAAGTCTTATACAAAGAGGGATGAATTTTGTGTGTGAGGTTTTCTTGCGGAAACAGTTTGCTGAATCATTAACAAACGCTATTGCACTCCAAACGCACCAAAATATTTTCTGGGGAAAAAAACCCAAAACAATTAAAACAATAAAATTAAGCCTGGCGCTAGTAATGTGCCTATATATAGACAGGCACAGTAAACAACTGGAAAGAAAAGATGAAACACAAAAACTAAGGCTGATCTTTCTGATTTCACATTAACAACTATTAGCAGCTATAATCATAAAGAAATCAATTTGTTTTTCAAAATGAAGCAGGATGAGCCCACCCCTCACAGAGCTGGAACCACATGAAGATACATCCTCATTGGAGATCTTTTAAATCAACTGCCCTGTAATGATATTAAGACAAAGCCCAAGCCATGATACAACATTATTGTCATTTATTTTAATTTAGCATCTTGTTTCTAGTTGCTAATAATATCCCCACAGGAAGAGTTTCTCAAAAACAGGTTGTTTTTTTTAGTCTAATGAGATAATGCATTCAGTTTGTCTCACTTCAGTCATTTTTATGGTTGCATAATGTGATTACACCATAATAATGATAGCCCATCTTTACAAAAGATTAATAACTTGTGAGTGAACGCTTTGCTTTAATTTCTCATAACATTCTAATAGACATGTGTACCTGAGGAATGTATTCTGTATATTGCAGTTGAAGATGAAAAGCATTGATGCTTGAGCCATCTGTCAGTCGACCTGATGTCCAGTGGGAGGCCAGATTGAGCATAAAAGTAGAAAATATGACACGCAACATGCATGTCAGTGGCAGTTACAGCCACTATTGTTTTTTTCTGAGCCATAGCTGTTGTGAAAACACATTTCAGAGATCTGCGCCGTTAGCCCCCGTGCGACTTGCGTGCAATGCTCCAACTTGTAAAACATGAGACCGCGTTTCCCAGGCACCTGTGAGATAACATCCCTTTATTGTCGCGGAGGAATTCGATGCTTTGCAGAGCCACATACCATGACTTAATGCAACTGCCAAGAGAGTCCTCGTGGCTGCATTTCATCCCTCCGTAAAGGTTAGGGATTTCTTGTTGGTGGAAATAATGCCACAACAAAGTTCGAAAATTTCTTATTTTCCTTATCGCTGTATGAGACGAATACAAAGTCGACGATGGACTGGTATTTCCTCGGCGGGTTCAGAACTGAAAGCTTTTCTCAAGACTTTTTTTATATGCTGGCTATTTAACATCAACTTTACTGTTATGACTAAAGTCAACTCTGATGTGACTCTTCATGTGTGTTCTCTTCCCTTTATATTTTGGTTCATTAAAGTGTGCATGTGAATTTCATTTTATATAAATAATAATTCATGAGAAATGCTAAGTGATTCAACATTTGACTATTCCAGATTTCTTTCGCCATCCTGGTTGTGATGAAGTGGTTCACCCTCGTGTTTCATAATGAGAATGTCATGGGTTTGAGTCCTTGCATGTTCTTCCTGTCAGTTCATGGCTTTTCTCCAGCTGTCAAGAAACATGCATTTGAGGATATAGATACACTGGTACCCCTTTTTAAAGGACAAGTGCGAGTACTAACCTTTTAGCTATATACTTGCTAATTCAGAGTACCAATATAAGTACTTACTAAATGCCTTTAAACCTAATTTATACTCCACACACAAGCAATACATGAAGGCTCTGCATGGCCATGAACCACCTCCACGCTACCTCTGCGTTGACGCTAAGCACTCCTCCACTAGCCTTGAAGGCTCTACTGAGTCTACAGTAAGCATAAGACGCTCTGCATAAAGAGGACTGTATAGACCGAGTGACTGAGCTAATCAATCACACATTTTAACCATGTGTAGCATGTAGCATCACTGATGTGTGGGCCCCGAAACTCTTTAGTATGTAGCATGTAGCACGGCTCAGAGTAAAATCCTCCAGGTTCCATAGAGCAGTAAAGTAAATTATTTTGATATTTTGGCAGAACACAATTAACAGTCTGTCTGATATCTGTTAATAGCTTACAAAAGGGACAAAGGGGTATTTGTGGTACCCCCCCCCTAAAATGAATTATTAGATTTATATTCAGACTGTGACCTGTTAAAAGTTTAAATACAATTTGCTACAAAGCTAAATTGTTGCTCTGATCACTTCTTCTCACTGCAGCGATTTCTGGAGCTGCCAGAGTTATTATATTGTCCCCCTCTACATAACCGTAACCCAACTCTCATCATCTCAAAAAACAACCCCCTCCCATCACATTTTCAACATCCCTAACGGGCATCTGCAGTAGTTTGTTTAGGAAGCGGGGGGGGTGTTCTACTCTGTTGCTTATTTCAGGTGTTTAATAATTGAGAAGCTGGCGTCAGCCCGGTTTAGTTTGATGAAAGTGCCATCTCGCTGGTCGGCACAGCTGGCTCTGGCTTTCATTACGCCTCTGTGCAGCGCCAGCAGTCCCCGCGGAACCGAACGTGTAGGAACAAAAGCCAGCGCTGCACTGTACCCTGCTGTGGCTACAATTCAGTGAGGTATTGTAAATGCTGGCATGCAACGGTGTTGAAGCCCAACGGGAGACAGTTTGCTGTATGTTTCACTGCTGTCGAGAAGGTTTTTTTTTTATTTTTTTTTTTTCGTTTTTTTTTATTTTTTTTGTGCCAGGAAAAAGTGAAATGAACCTTTATAAATTCATATTTTATCGTACAATGAGGAGACTTCTGTGTCAGTTGAGGCTAGCTACAGCTATCCAGAGAATTTTGCTGGAATCAGCAATATCCATTCGCAATCATTTCATATTGTACCCAATGAAAATAAAAGTCATGAGAAATGATATCAGCTGAAATATCTTTTGGAGAGAAAAAGTCCCAAAATGACTACAAAGCGTTGAAACTCCACTGCTAATACAGCCAAGTAATTAAAATGGAGACTATACAGCATGCGTAAGCCTACATTGTATCTCGTGTGACTAATGATGCATTGTTTATAGATTAAAATAATAATTACAGTGGGAATGTGGAAAACAATGCGCAAGAGTTTCACTTTTCAGTTTACCACAGACATCACCATTGTTCCTTTAGGTTACAGAAACAAAAAGTGACAAGTTTCAAACAATGAGGACAACTTTTAATCTACAGCTTGTTACAGTATTGTTGAAATGGCGAATTAATCACTTTGATACAGCATATCCCCTTCACGTGGGTGCTGCTGTTCGTGTTTATTCTTCAGCCAAGAATGCAGGGGCTGTTCCTCCAAATGGCGCCGTACCAATGCTCCACACATCTCGTCCCACGTGAATCCCTCGCGCACGCTATGTATTGCAGTTCTGGTGTCTTCTTGCCGCCGTGATGTCGTTCTAGCTAGATGAATTAGCAGAAAATACTACGTCTCAGTTTTTTTCCTCCACATAGATTAAGAGCCTCTTTCATTTTTATTTAACTGATACTTAGTGTCCCTGGTGTTTGACTCACAAAAACACAATACAAAACATAAAAGCATAGTTCTCAAAGTAAAATTTCTACCTTTTACAGTCATTTTTTTTGTTGATTATTATTGTTTTAGCTTAGTCACAGCATACTTTTCAGTTTTCAACCACATAAATGCTTTCTCTTCTTTTACTTTATTTCATAATTTCCTCTCAAATGTTAGAAGGAAAACAGACATGGCGCGATAAAATACTTTCCTTGACCCTGCTACTGTTCTCTGGCTTTGCCTACAAAGAAAACAAGCTCACACTTTGAAAGTTACTGGTCTATTTAAAAGCAGTTTAAAAGCCACATTGAATAGGTAATATAAAAGGACTTTTGCAAGCAAAGTATATCTCAAAAAGCAAGAATGCAGTACTTTTGTCTTAAAACCAAGTATATGGAATCAATATTAAAGTATTTGTAAATAATGAGATCAGAAAAATGTATTCAAAATCAATATTCTGACTACTACCTCACCAATCATGACTGCTTTGTGTCAGTTTTGTATACGAATATGGTCCAATATGGTTTAGTACCTCCATTAATTTCATTGACCAATAAGTGTGCCTCTATGGGATCTATGAAACATCTCAAAATGTTGTTTATGTTACTTTTTAACGAAATCCGTCTGTTTTAGTGAGAGGCATTTCTTTAGCTGGCTCTATGCGACTTTTATCTCGCTTTATTATAACATACTTCCTGTGTTGTTCCACTTCTCAGGTCTTGCAGCCTTTCATTGCATTGTGGGAGTCTATTTACATGACAACAGTAGTCGAAGCCATCAGAAATGCAACGTTTCGAAAACACTCAGACGCCACAGACGACGGAAACGCTGCTGCGACATTGTTTTTAGCATTGCTGCCATAAACAAAACATTGTTTTCAAAACGTTGCCGTATTAATATGAAACTTTTCTGAAACTCAAACGACGCGGTTTCACTTGTTGTCGTGGAAACGGGGTCCAGAACTCTTGTGCCGCTTTGCTTTCCCATTGCTGTCATTTGGAAAATTCTGATTTATTTGCAGTAATGATCTCATATGTTTCATAACTTCCTCCGCCAACACATCCATGGCATCACATTTAATTCTGTGCCTATGTTGAATCATCATTCTGTCCAAAGACTCCATGGTGAACTCAAACAGCAAAACATCTCAGAGATACCATTTCCAGGAGCTTGTGTAAACATCCTAATGGAAGCAAAACACTGCATTTGTCGCTTCTGTTGTTTTCTTAGTTAAACACCCACAAAATGCAGACTGCACAATCTATTTGCTCGATGCAATTTAAAATGTTTTCTCCAGTGTCTTATTAAAGCAAACCTTGAGTTGTTTAAAACTCCCCATTTGTTGTTAGTTGATAAGTTCCTCTGTATATATACTGTGTATGGCTAACAGCCCTGTAAAGCCCTCATTTAAACGTCGAAGCGCCTCATTTCGTTTTTTTTTTTTTTAATTAATTAGTAGTTCTAAGCCCTCATGAAGCGGCTCCTCCTGTCAGGCTGAAATGCTGACATGAAAGTACACTGTTGAGCTGTCACACATATCACAAGGCTGCCGATCCCAAACCAAAACACTGTCATGAGTTCCACCAGTTTCATCGACGTGTGTTACCGAGACGTATGACACCAGTGTCACCTGTTCAGAGATACTGTCGGGGCATCTTCAATCAAATGTTTACTCAAATTAATTTTTCTGTGTCTCATTCAAAACTATTTGTGAGTTTCTTCACAGCCGCAAAGTTTGACTGCGATCCGATCAAACAACCAATCTGTGGTTCAACAGACAATACCCTTGTTAATGCTATATACTGTATACTATTTACTGTTAACACACTGATCCAGACACCTTCCAACTGTTGTCAGATTTAAACGAAATTGAGCAGCACTGTCTAGATATTAGCATGACTTTCGAGCAGGTACACAAATCAGCAAAGTTGCACACAGAATACAGAAGTGCATGATTTTGACGGTTAAATATATGATGGTAGACAACAAGCAACAACAGCAGCATATCTCATTGATGAGGAATGGGAGTGTGCGTGCGTGCCTGTGTGCGGTTTGTCCACTGGGTGTGGTCGGAACTGTTGTGGAGAGGCCCGCAGCAACACCCCGGGACCCAAGGCCAATGCAACATTTTCACAAAGGTGTGACTTGTCTTGCCGTTGTAGGTCAGTGGAGGCTTGTCAGTTGACACCCACACCATCATTGGACGAGAAGGTGAGACAGATATACACAGTAGTGGCCCCTCTCACACAAAGTTACTCTTATTGGCTATAATGTGCCTCTAAAAATACTTGATCGTTGCAGCTTTCCACTTTTTACAACTGTGTAATTCTAACCTGACCAAACCACCCACATGCTCCAACTAAGACAAACTAAATCCAAACAGACTTTTATGAATTAAGATTGTAGATCATTATCTCAGATAATATTCTAATATTCAATCCTGTCATCTTGCTGTAAATTGTACACACTGTTTTATAGATTGAATCTTGGAACTTGAATCCAAAAGTTAGCAGTCGTTCCAACTTACATAGTTCCCCCAAAGTAGTGGAATTGCTCCACTATTTACTGTAAATAAAAATGTTTCAAATGTATATTTCATTTGTCCTATGTCATATACACATGCTGTAGCTATGTTATGGTAATGTTGCCCAAACTTTATGTCTCACTAGTCTAATGCTGACTTGATATACTCATTATAACCACCAGCATTATGTCATAAGCAGTCATTTTCTGTGTTACCAGCTGTTGAAATCAATTGATCCAAGAATAACCAACAACAAAACGACTGATATTACCGGGATGCATCAGCAACAGCTGGTAATGAGTACCATATAAGTAACCTAATGGTAAATAGACAGCGCTAATTCAACACAGCTGCTATGTATGTAATCTAAATGTAAATGGTTTTTTTTTTCTAGAATTATATCACATCAATTAAGGAATGTGTTGGTTATTTGTTCACTGTCATCCATCTTCAAGTAAGCGATCAAAACTAAGGATTAAAGACTTCACAGAAAACGAAATAAAAAAAAAACCTCGAGCAAGAAATATTTCAATATATTTTAAATTGCAACGAAATGAAAAAGCAGTTAAGTAATGCATTGATCCCCAAGAAATCACCAGGAAGAAATATCAGCATCCTATGTTATTGCAAACCTTGGATATATTGATTTGAAACATTCAAGGACTGATGGTGCCCCCTTGTGGCTGCCATAATTACGAGGGGAAACAGTGAATAACAAAGCAATATCGTGTTGAATGTCACAGCCGGCAGTATGAGGTTGAGTTGTTTCCCTTTATGTGGACCCTGGGATGGACTCATTCCGTGTACCCTGCTTTTGTCAGCTCATAGTGAGGTTGGATCGGCTCCAGCCGCCCATATCCCCTCGTGGTGTGACGTGGAAAAGATGGATGGATGGTGTTGGGATCTTACAACGCCACAGAAAGTCGGTTAATTTCTAAGGAAAGACAATCTTCATTTGTCATGATATTAGGTCATGAAATGTGGAGTCTGACTCAGGAATGTGCCTGAGCTTCCCACCCAGCAGGGGGTCCTGCAGACACTTCAGTGCCAGCTTGCTAGCAAAGAGGTTGCTAGTTTGCTCACAATGTGGTGGCTAGTTTTCACGGCAGCATTGCTGATATCTCAGCTCGGGTGTCAGGGTTATGTTGTGTCTGCTACTTTTAAGAAAACTATGCGAAAAAGTCAACGTCTTCTTTGCAATTCGTAATTCTTTTGACTGTGGCCTCTTGCGGGACGGTTTTGGCTCATGGGCCTTATGCTTGACATCCCTGGTATAAATAGTTGTGTGTTAGTGTTTGGATGAATAAAGCCGTTGGCTTTCATCAAGGAGATTACTAATGCTTCTGTCAAACTTGCCAACCTATTGTCACTGTATTTTGGTGGCTAAACTATCAAAGTCTGTACAAAACCTATATCAACACTGATGCAACAAACCTAAACTTCACACACACTCATATCATCAAGGAAGATATTTTTGTTGCCAGATCATGTAGATTTGCCTCTCATCACAGAAGCACTATGTTCAAATTTATTTTGAGACACAATTATCTAAGAATGTTATATTTTGGACCCCGTCCTATTCTTTCGAAATCCCTCACTGGTCAAATTAAAATATAAACAGCATCTCCATCTATGCTGATGACAGGGTGGTATATGTCGATGCTTAGTTTGTGCATATTTGCAGCTTCTCACTGACAATCTGCTATAAACACCAAAAAAGACATCAGTGAGGATCATACATTGTAGTTAGTGTTAGAAAAGAAGATGGTTTGTAAACAGCTGAATAGCAGATTGTTCGGATAACACGTTATTAGACAAAATGGAGAGAAATACATTGTTTAATATCAGGCTTTGAAAAAAAAACCACCACTGTCATCATCGTTCAGCAAACTGCAGTGGATCAAAATTCAGTACCAGCATTTGAAACTTGTGGATATAAAGTGTTTGCCTGGCATAAACAGTCTTAGAAATCAGCATTAGGTAAGTGAGGTTTGATTTTCTTACATAAGCCTCAGAAAAAAGAAATAAAAAATAAAGAAAATATTGGGATTACCGTCTCGCTCAGGTCTTTCCTCAAGCGCTCCCTGCATTTGGGAGATATTTTGCCCTCCTCCCCCCCCCATCTCAGCCCTCCCCGCCATCAAGCTTTGAAGAGAGAAGGATGTCACACGGCCAGCCCGAGTGCTCACTTTGCATGTCCCCTGGCTAATTTCCCCCTCCAGCCCCGTTCCACTTGACAGGCGTTCCTCCAAAAACCATTTAGAAGAACACTTTCATTTTCCGCTCCCTCTCCCCTTTACCTCATCAGTTTTAAGGAACCATTAAGAGCTTAAGTGCAAGCAGGCATGCACTACAGAGAAAGATCTCAATGAATATACAGTAAGCCTCACTCACACTCCACAAGCCAGTGAAGTCATCTGGTTTCTTTCACTCTTTCCCCCCCTCATTCCTCGCTGCCAAAAAACCCCCTTGCAGGCACTGAAACAGCTTTTAATATCGGCATTAGGAAATCCTCCCAGGTTGTAAATTATTCAATTCATCATTTCTGTGATCAGACGAGATAGAGTTTTAAAAGATTGAATTATTAAGCGGGTATTCTGGTCAGTAGAAAACCCTCAGCGTCTGTTTAATGTCGAGTTTTAAACTCCCGGTGTCTCGCACTGCAGAGGGAGCTGGATCATGCTGCTTCTGTCAGCTGGTAACTGAAGCGCTGTTAATGGTGGCACGTGGAGGCTAATGAGGGCAAGATGTATGCCTCTCGCTTTTTTTGACCCAAGTATTTTTTTCTGGTTGAAGGAAGCAAAAAAACAAAAACAAAAAACCGAGACACGGATGGTTGGAACAGGCGTTTGGACGACAACGCCCGGCAGAGCCCCTCGGTGGGAAGTATTTCCACTCCTTCGCTGCAACAACCTCTTAACAGTCTCAGAGGGGCAATTTCATGCCCTCTTCCCTCGATTGCCGGGTCATCCTCAAAAGAGCTCCCGGTGCGGCTGTGCTGGATGATGATGCATGTACTGAAATGTTGTAAACGTGGCGCTTTACCCCAGGCGCTCCTCCTTATCTCACATGCAGAAATGTAGTCATACACGCTCAGCCCAAACCCCACTGACTGGAGTATTATTAGCAGCATCTGGAGCTCGGTTTTGCCCCCGCAGCTAAGACAAATAGGGAGCTTCTGTTTTACTGGATATCACAACAAAAACACAGAGAGGAGATTGTACAGCAGATTTCTGGAAGCGTATGGATCTATGTGTCTGTGTCTTATATTCTGTAGCGCAGCTCAGTGACACATTATATAAAGGATCAACCCCCTCTTTTGCCCTAAACTGAATTTATAAGCTTGCTACATGCCCCCCTGTTTTTTCCTCTCACCGCGGGCTTTTGGCAGCCGCTGTACACTTCATCCTCAGACAACAGTAGCGTCAACCCGCCCACCTTCAGTTGTTTTTTGTCGAAAACACACAACCATCAAACTGCAGTCTTTAATAACTGCAGAGCCGGCACACACATACGTAACGCAAATTGAAACGTTCAAACAGGAAAATGGAAACAGCGGCGTCGTGGAGTCGGAGTAATTAAAAGGAACAACACGTCTGCCCACACGCTCTCAATGCAAAACACACATATGAAGTGGTAAATGCATGACGCATCGTGGGGAAGACTTGTGAATTAATTAGTGAACTGCCAGAAGAATAATTAACAAATTGCGGGGAGTTTTCAGCTTCATGAACGTGACAGTTTGGAGTGGAAATGTATCGACGATGACGAGGCTGATAAACATGATGAACGGTGTGAAATAAAGGTCCTCAGCCAGTCTGGTACTGTGCTCGTCTGTTGCGTTAATGTTCAACATATTAAACCCCGAGGCCATCAGGACATTCCGAATGATATAACATTGGATTAGAAACAAAAGGTTTTGCAAATGTCATCGGAATGACATCGTACAAAAGGAGGTTATCATTTTGTGTTGATTATAAAACTAGTCTTGGAGCAGTTTTAATACGATGAATGTGACAAAACTCAAAATGCACAGATAAGGCACACACCATCTGTACTTAACTAATTGTGTAACTTCGGCTCTGACAACATTCCAAGTGAGGACACATTCAGAAACCAACGTCCGTTTACACAGAAAAGGCAGAAACCCTGAAAATCATTTCGTTTCCAAAGGTCTACCGTTATATTGGCTCTCTTGTCGCACTTATCTTCCTCCCACTTTCTCTTGAGCCTCCATCTACAACTCAAAGCAAAATACAATGTTGGAAAATTACTGTAATGATGAGATTCATGTGTACTTGTTTGAATCGCCAATCACCAGTCTGCACGCGGAGCCATCCCAGCCTGTGTTCGCTGCTCTCATGGTCACTGCAGCTAATCATTACCGAGGCTTTAACCACTGTGTTTTTCTCCTTGAAGAAATGATGAGAAGTGGAATAGAGTTAAAGCTTCAGGGAGAAAGTTGAACCGTGAGATGGATTGTGAGGAAAATGTTTAGCCAGACATTGTTTTGAACACCAGTCATTTGCAATACTAACAATGTCCATTAAAAATACTTGATGCCACTCAAAATAACACAATCCTAAATATGGAAGGGAACTTCAGTGATACAGGTTACTGTATGTCTGGAACATTACCACACCTTGTTCATAAACTGCATGTTTGAATATATGTTGCCGTTGATAGTAGGAGGTGGAAGTGCTTGATACGATCCTATTGTCATGATGGGAGCTTGTGCTCTCTGAAGAGTGGGACGCACATTGGCCGAATCACACTGGAACATCGCAGCTCTTCTATTCTCTCCGTTTTTTTATTCACAAGCCAGCAATTTGCACTTGTGGTTCTCCACGTGAATGCGAGGCTGATGCAGCCCTTACTCTCTGGTACATTTTGGTACATCTATCTATCTATCTATCTATCTATCTATCTATCTATCTATCTATCTATCTATCTATCTATCTATCTATCTATCTATCTATCTATCTATCTATCTATCTATCTATCTATCTATCTATCTATCTATCTATCTATCTATCTATCCATCCATCCATCCATCCATCCATCCATCCATCCATCCATCCATCTATCTATCTACAAAACAACATAACAAAAAATTTACAAAAAAAATGTGTTTTCCAAAAGTATCTATGACCGCATAAAAAGTCAATATATTTTTTAAAAATTTTATTTAATTATTTATATGATGGTTTGTACATGTGTACATATATGGATATGGGTGCATCTGTGTGCATATGTGCTTGCGCACATTTTTCATGATTGAAAAGAATAATAAGAATAACCATATTCACAGAAATATTTTGTAGCTTCACTGTTGCCTATAATCACTGCTGCAAGTCTCGACCAGTTTTGCACATCCTGAGACTGAAATTCTTTGCAAAATATCTCAAGGTCAGTCAGAGGAGATGGCGAGTGTCTGTGAACAGCAACTTTCAAGTCATGTCAGATTTTAAATTGGGTTCGGTTTTGGACTTTGGGCCATTCTAACACATGAGCATACTTTGATCTAAACCTTTCCATTGCAGCTCTGTATGTTTTGAGTTGTTCTCCTGCTCGAAGGTGATCCTCTGCCTCAGTCTCATGTTTTTTTCAGACTCTTAACAAGTGTTCGTCCATGGCTGCCCTATATTTGGCTCCATCCATCTTCCCTTCGACTCTGAGCAGCCTTTCTGTCCCTCTTGAAGAAAAGCATCTCCACAGCGTGATGCTTCCACCACCATGTTTCACAGTGGGGATGCTGTGTTCAGGGTGATGGGCAGTGCTCCTTTTTTCCACCACACATAGCGTTTTGCATTTCATCCAAAAAGTTAGATTTTAGTCTCATCCGACCAGAGCACTTTCCTCCACATGTTTGCTGACTCTACAACATGGCTTCTGGCCAGTGGTCGGACCTGGCTGGTCCCCCTCCCCCTTTTCCTTGTGCGTGTGTTGGAATACATCTATATCTGTGGGGGAAATAGGTCTTATAGAGGCAAAGTCCCACAATTAAGTCCATTAAAAAGATAACGTGTGGATCTGTGATCATAAATCCTTGTTTGAGAGCCATCTGCCCAGCGTTTTCTTTCTGCTTCTACACCAACATAACTGAATCACACAAGAACTGTTATTATCAGGCTTCTGTAGAGTAAGAAAAGAGCCTAGAAGTTGAGCTGTGAATGCAAAATTTACGATGATTTGCGTGGCACAACCATGTATTCTCCGTCATTATAATACAGCAAATGGTCCTGCACCCACTCAAATGAACCCTTTGAAAGCATTGTTGGTGGCCTTGGGGCTGATGTCGAACAGTCATTAGTTGGCTTTCTATAGTGAGCTGCTCCTACGGGGAGGGAAGCGTCCACGCCCATCAACCCATTTGTCATATTAAAACCTCCGTTGTAGCACCTTTGATTTCTCGTTTGCGGTTTTATTGCCCACTGTGAGCCAACCGAGTTTCAACAATGTGGGGAAGTAAATGCCACAGGGAATCAGCTGTGAGAAAAAGAGGGACCAAGGAAACCAAACGGTGTTTTGAGGCGCTGTTTATATCAGTGAGAGGTTGGTGGCTAATGTTCAATCGGGTGGAGGCTGACTGGAAGCTGTTATGTGGAGCGAGGTGGCTGCAGTTCCCGAAAAAAAAGGGCTTGCAGCAAAGAGCAGCCTCCTATAATTGTGAGAGATTGAGCCACAGCTGTCTCTGCCAGACGTACTGTACTTCATGGGCCTTGAAACTACGTAGAGGTGCACATGGAAATCATTAAACGCTTTATTCCTCCCCTCAGAAGATGAAGGATATTGAGCAGTCAGGTTTTATGTAGTTTCAGAACTTGGACCATTATGGTCTTGTGTAAAAGTCTGCAGAGGTTATTATTTAGTGGTCCAAAGGCTATCAGACAAAAACCGTTAAGTTTGATCCATTTAATTTTTATTTTTTTATTTTTAAGCGTCAAGTAAGTTCAGATTTAGAGAATATTTGCACTTAATACTTCTATGATTGTACGAGTCCTTACTAACCCAGTTACATTCCCGACCTACTTTGTACAGACACGTTCTCGGGAAGTTTTTGATGTGAGCATTTATATCGTATGCCCTTTTCTTTTCCTTGACATTCAGTAAAAGTCACAGTGGGGTTTTTTTTTTCCACATACGTCGTAATTTTACAGGGCACATGCTGTTTTCTCTTTATACGTTTGAATTATTAAAGTGTGGTTTTCACAAGGGAGCAGAGACAGTTGTGGAGATAACGTATGTCCTAATGGGTCCCCATAGGTATAATCTTCATTAGCCGGATCGAGGCTGCGACCACAGACACATCCACCGAGTCTGTAGTGAAAGTTGCTCATTTATCACCGCTGCATTAATGCATTATCACATTGAAGAAAGTGAAGGAAGAGTTGTTTTATTTTCTCCCCTTTTGAATATTTCAGCCATCTGGTGGATTATGGGTTTTATTCAGTTCTTCTGTGTGAGTAACAGCTAAAATATGGTCAACAAACTTTTTAGTCTTGAATCACGAGGCATTCTTGTTTTTAAACCACATAACACGAGCAATTCCTCGATACACAGCTGCCACTTGTGCTTATAATCCATACGTATTATCAGATAAAATGTCCATGGTCACCTTTTTTGTTTGTTTATTCAAAACAATTGTACTGACAAATATTTTATTTATTTTTTTTTTTTTTTATTATTTTTTATTGAAAAATACCAATTTTTAATCACAAAATACAATTCAATGATTTTTTTTGCTTTTTCAACAACATGAGTGCACACGAACAGTCATATAAACAGTAAAACAAATAAATGATATTAGATTACAGATTTCTGTGCAAACAATGAACACCCCCCCCCCCCCCCCCCCCCCCCCACCTTGGCTCAACAACACACCTCCTATTGAATATTTTACCTATTTACACAATAACGGAAAGCTATAACAGGCACATACAGTTTGGGTATCAGCTGGGCAATACTTGTAAGTCTGTGAAATAGGAGATAAATGGTTGCCATTTTTGGAAAAATTTCCCCGTACTCCCACCCAACGTATATTTTATTTTTTCAAGCTTTAAAAAAAACATAACATCCTTGAGCCACTGGGAGACGGAAGGATACTTAGCAGATTTCCAGTGCAACAATAAGGAACGTCTTGCCAGTAAAGATGTAAAAGCTATTATGCCTTTTTGCATTGAATTAAGTGTAAGTGAAGGGTCAGGAATCCCAAACACCGCAATCAGCGGACAAGGTTGGAGATTTAACCCAAGCACAGCAGACAAAATAGAAAAATAACCTGCCCAGAAAGCCCTTAGGTCAGGACAAAGAAAAAACATGTGACTGAGGTGACAAGGAGAGCCATGGCATTTATCACACTTGTCTTCCACTTCTGAATACATTTCAGATATTTTAGACTTGGAGAAATGCACCCTGTGTAGCACCTTAAATTGGATAAGTCCAAGCCGAGCACAAGAGGTGGAAGATCGTATCCTCTCTATTGCCTGTTGCCAGGATTCCTCCTGTATTTGTATTCCTAACTCTTTTTCCCATGTACCTTTAAGTTTGTCAGTAGAATGGTTGTTCAAATCCAAAATAATACTGTACAACTTTGAAATAATTCCTCTTTGATTAGGAACAAATGAAAGCATGGTTTCCCACTGGTGATCCAGAGGTAAAGAGGGGAAATCAGAAAAACATTTAGAAACAAAATTGCGGGCTTGAAAATAGCGAAACAGATGAATATTAGGTAGGGAGTAGCGAGATGAAAGATTGACAAAACTATCAAAAATCCCATCAACATACAAATGTTTTAACTGTGTAATACCCTTATCATGCCACACTGTAAATGTCGGATCTGAAAGCGAAGGAGGGAATAAGTGATTGTTTTTTAGTGGACCAGAGGAAGATGTAGCTATAAATTTAAAGTGCCGCCTAAATTGATACCAGATCTTTAATGTATTAAGAACCACTTGGTTATCAGTGTATAGAGAGGGTTTATAGGAAGCGAGGAATAAATTAAAGCGGGAATAGAAGAACCCCTACAGGAAGATAGTTCCAAATTACACCAGGAGAGACCGGGAGATTTTAACCAGTGGCAAAGTTTAGAGATATGAGAAGCCCAATAATAGGCCAGAAAATTAGGTAGTGCCAGTCCTCCACTTAGTCTACATCTCTGCAGTAAAGTTCTACGAACCCTAGGTGGTTTCCCACCCCAAATAAAAGAACTAACTATCTTATCCAGTGAATTAAAAAAATGTATTGGCAGAAAAAGAGGAATTGACTGAAACAAAAATAACAATTTCGGCAAAATATTCATCTTCACCACATTAATCTTGCCGATTAATGAGAGGGGGAGGTTACCCCATCTCTGAATATCAGATGTGATCTTTGAGATAAGGGGAGTGAAATTAGCTGAGAAAAGGCTAGATAGTGAACGGGTCACATTTATACCCAGATATTTAAACCCTGAAGGATTGAGTTGAAAAGGTAAGTCCGACTGTTGAAGAAGACATGCAGTAGAATTAATGGGAAAGCACTCACTTTTACTTAAATTCAATCTATAACCTGAGAAGGTGCTGAAGTTCTCCAGAATATCCAAAACAGCAGGGATCGAAAGCGTGGGATCAGTTACATATAATAATAAGTCATCCGCATACAGTGATAATTTATGTTCAATTCCATTACGGATGATTCCTTTAAACAATGGGGAAGATCTTAATGAAATAGAGAGTGGCTCGATAGCGATGGCAAATAGCAAAGGAGACAAAGGACATCCTTGGCGACTTCCACGTTCAAGAGTAAAATAATCTGAATAGACATCGTTGGTATGAACACAGGCTTTGGGAGATGAATAAAGGAGACGAATCCAGGAAATAAATATATCACCAAATCCAAATTTCTTCAAGACTGCAAACAGGTACTCCCACTCAACCCTATCAAACGCCTTTTCAGCATCCAAAGAGATCACCAATTCAGGAAATTCAGATGAATGTTTTGAGTAAATTATGTTGAAAAGTGTACGTGTATTGAAAAACAACTGACGTCCCTTAATAAAACCATTCTGCTCCTCAGATATTATGTGCAGAAGCACATTCTCTAAACGGAATGCAATGACTTTAGCCAACACCTTAACGTCTACATTGAGCAGCGATAAAGGTCTGTAAGAGCCACAGGAGGTTGGATCCTTACTAGTCTTTAAAAGAAGAGCAATGGTAGCTTGTGTCATGGTTGGTGGTAAGGAACCAATATCAAAGGATTCATTAAATACAGATAATAGAAGTGGAGCAAGTTTATCAATAAATTTTTTATAGAATTCAATAGGAAACCCGTCGGGGCCTGGGGCTTTGGATGACAAATATTTTTTAAAAGCATTTTCTCATCATCAGTTCCTAATTATTTGCAGCAATACAGAACATTTTCCCTGCGACTCCTTTGAAAACCCGTCAAGCGACCCAGAGCTGCGATGACACTCGATCGCTTTTCATTATTTACGCTCTCTTGAGTGCGGTATGTTAGAACAGTATGTAAAATCTTCCCAACTGAAAGTTTTACATCGACTCTCAGCAAAGAGTGCCATCCAGTTTAGGGTCATGGGAAGAAGTTGATTTTTAAAACCATCAGGTTGTTTGCACATTCGTCAGAATCTCGTTTTAATGCACCTAACCTTAATTAGGCCCCGTTTACACGGCATGGCAGAAAATCTCTCCCCGGTTTTATAGGGCATGAAAAATCACACCCATAACATATTTATGTATTGGCTTATAAAGAATTAACAAACCACTTACACACATGGAAGGCAGGTTATGACTAATTAAAAACATGTTGTCTTCAGTTTGGGATCAATCCCATTTTTATCTTTGCACCGTGCCAATTCACGACATTTATGTGCTGAAAAGCCGCCAATGAACTATGTAAACCCGGCTAAGAAAATGTATAAACGGAGGTCTTACAATCACAAAACGTGTGATATTTCTAATGTGTCACAAACCACACGTTTTTTCGTGTACTGCTGATAAATTTACAGTTCGCAGTAAGTGCCAATATAGCAAATATGATTAAGCTTGGGAGCAGATGTGCAGCTTTGATAAAGACAAGACGCTGTAGATATAAACGAGCTAAACCTAAAATAATTTATAACCTGGCTGAGGAACAAATTCAGTTTGGCAAGTATGGGTGCCTTCAACGTGAAATAATAAGCTGAGGTGACAAAGGAGAAAACAATGACAAACTTTTTATGGAGTTTGAACAATTACAAACATCTTAACTGTTCCCAGGATAACTTTGAACACGATAAAGCAATAAATGACGACTAAAGCAAAATAACTGGTTGTGTTAATGGGGGGGGGGGGGATATTTATGACAGTGGGCATCAGATTGAAATAGTTTGTCGTAGTAAGACCGACATGTAACTTTTTTATAATTGATTTATGAATAAAGACATATATGGTTGTGTATTAGTTAGAACAAGTGTGGGTCATATATGTATGGAATGAATAGAGGCTAATTAATGATTAGTTTAATATACAGTTCTGGTTCACGTCTTGATATGATGAGAATGTTGACAATGGATGTTGACAATTTATTATTACACACACACACACACATATATGTATAAATCACAGCTTAAATTGTCGGAAAATCCCCCTAAAAAGAAAATCAATCAGGATAAAATCGGTTTCCTTCAATCACATATTTGTAATTAACCTCCTTCCCCATCAGCTCTTGTAAAAACTATGGACTTTCTAAACCATGCAGAGGTTAATCATCATGTACTTTACGGCCCATAAACTCAAAATTCCTCTTTAACCTTGTGTTGCGTCAAAGAAATCAAAGTACAACGACTCATTGTATTTCCGCACACCACAAAATCTGGTATATGAAAGACTTGCGTTTACGTCAGGGGTGTCAAACTCATTTGAGTTCACTGGCATGTCATCTTGAGTGGGTCGGAAATAGTGTTATAATAACCTTTAAAATCTAACTTCACAGTTTGTGGAGTAGTTTTTGGCCCATAGGCCTTTATATTTGACATCCTTGCTTTACATCTTTTCACATGTTTGATAAATCCTGATTCGTTTTGCGTTGTTTACGCGACGCGCATCACCATTCGTCACAAACTCAATTTGGAACATCCCTTATAGTATTTTTCACAACAGTGTGTTAAAGAAGTTCAAGGTAGCACATGTTGGATCCCACCATCATTTGCATACAATTTCCCTGTAAATGTCACCTCACGCCTGCCATTTATTAACCGCTGAATGCGACACTGTCGCCAGCAGTTGCAGTCGGATCTCTAATTGCACCATTGCACCCTCTGGCAAGTGTCAACAGCGACTCCAGCAGAAAAAGGCAGGGAGATGAAGAAGATATCTCCGGCAGCTCTTTGGCAGTTCTTTGGTATCAAGTCCTATCACGTCAGAGAGGCGCCGATGAATTGGGACAGCATTTGCATAAAGATTTAAAGGACTGAAAGACAACAGTGAGATGCCTTGTAGTGCTCAATGGGGTCCAAAGACTTTAAACGTAGAAAATGGCTTTTCAGGTGCTCCCACCTGACAGAATAATGTCGGAGATTAAGTTAATAGATGAATCACGCCGAACAAATTAAACAACGTGAACTTATTTTTGAATTCCCCCGTGCACAGCTAGAAACTAAAGACCAAGTAGTCAAAATACAAATTTGTATTTTGTGGGATTAATGGGAGTGCAGAGCCAGAGCCCTGGTGTATTTGCATGCAGATATGCAGAGTTTCATGGCAGGCCTCCCCAGGAAGAGACTGACTCTTTTGTATTATGCTAATTCTATGATGTCATACTTCTTCCTCTTATTCAAGCCAAGAAACTAATTAGAGATCATGTTGTTTGGTCGTCACAGTTACGCAAAACTTTTTATTCTCGAGGCTTAGATTAAAGCTTCCTGTTGGTTCATGCAAATGTAGATCGAGCGGATCGTGTTGTTTTTGTTGTGTTTTTCGTTCTTTCTTTTTTTTTATTTCTACGTTCGAAATAAAGATTCATTCATTCACTCAAAAAAAGGTCAGTACCCGGCTAAGCCTGTGCTTATTTATTTATACAAGAGAAAAAAGAACTGTTTCAAGATGACCATGACGTATAGTGTTTCAGTTGTTTCTATGCTGTTTGATAGACGATATCAATTCATCTTAATCCAGATATTCTCATCAGGACCCAAACAGTCAAAGAAACATAGTGTGAGTGCCTTGAGCGTAATGTAGAATTAGTTTAAATGCAGCAAGCCAGACCACCTCTTTAAGATTCAAGTAATTTACCAAGATTATAACAAATCGGTTTTTAAGTTTGCTTTTCAGGGAGTTCACGACGTAATTTCATCTTGAGTCCACTGGACCAATAAAATAGTGCCTTAATAACCTTTAAATCAAATTTTTTTACTGTGAAGAAAATGTAAGTATTTAGAGAAATCCAAACAATTACTTCAGAATACTACTTTATTATCGACACAAGGCCAATTTTAATGATACTTTCTGTTGTAAAATACAGTTAAATGTCCCCCCCCCAAAAAAACTCGCCCTGACAGCATGACTTTGAGGAAAGTTTAATAGCAACGAAGTAGCTGTCTTTCATGGCAACATCACCAATATCTCAGTCCCAGTGTTTTGTCGTGTTTGCTACCCTTAAGATATTTGTTTAAAAAACAAAAGTTTGAAATTTTTACAATTAGCTTGGTGGTTTGGCCGGATTGGAGCCTCTTGCAGGCCGCTTTTGGCGCACTGGCCTTGTATTTGACAGCACATTTGACACCTTTTCCTGCAAAGATAATCAGTGGCCTTACTTTTTCGACGTATCCAAGCGAGATGAACGGAGTCCAAGAATAGGCCTGTAAAAGGGAATCTGTTGGTGGCTAACTTTATAGACGTCCAAAAAAGCAATATCAAGCCACGGTTTTAAAATCCCTAATAAACCTGAGTGCTCCTCCGTGGACAGTATCAAGAAAAGCGTAGGCGTTGCAAAGACTCGAGTATGTATAGCATCGCTGTTGTCCGGCATCAAACTGAAGGTGTGGGCAGCAAGTCTCGTTTGCCTCAAATGGGAAGCAACACTTGTTTCTTGAATTAAAAACCTAATTTCAACATGCTGCTGAAAGCAAAGTGAGAGAGTCATTAGATACAGGCCATGATATCTTAATATGCCTTTGCTGAAATACAGACTTGGTTTCTGTGCTTTGGGAACGTTGTGAGCGATAGAAGTTGGAGCAGATTTGTCTTAAAAATACACCATTGATTCTGTTACATTCAAAACAAGTCGCGCATGGTAGCAGTGCATTGAAGGCGAGTTGTACAAGTTGTAGTCATCAAGGATTGCGGTTGTTTGTAAATGCATCGCATTGTGTATCGCAGGAGTGGAAAAGCTTGTACAAAAAAAATAAGTGGTTCTAAGACTGATCCCTGGGGTACACCCTTGTATTTGTTAGTTTTCAGACGAGCAAAGTGTTTGTTCTTATACTTCTTCACTCATTTGTCTTTGCTTCAATAATGCATAATCCAGAGAATCAAAAGAGCCGCCTAAGTCTGCACGGCGTTGCTGATTGACTGAACCTTACAGCCGCTGGAGCTGTGATGTTTTTTCCGTTAAACCTGATTGAAAGAGGAAGATATTGTTAGCAGATAGGAGCTCTTTCAGCTGCTTGCTCTATAGAAATCTTTAGACAAGCTGGCTTTTGATCACAGAGTCAGGAAAGTGTGCGAGTTACGCTTGCACCGTTTTTGAATGATCCACCAGGCGCTCTGAGCTCCTGTGATTTTATATAATCTGTGCCATTGTTTTCAAATGCAAATGCCTTAAACACAATTTGTGAGAAATGTGTTTTTTTTTTTTGTTTTTTTTTTGTCTTTGCAGAGTGGATTACATAAATGAGATAAGTAGAAGCAGCCTGTTGACAGAAAAAAATAAAGTGATGTGAATGGGTAGAAATGTGACATTGCGTGGCCCAATAGAAGAGTCATTTCAATTGTGTTGTGTGGGCAATGAAGCCAAGGTGAGTTGTTTTTTTTATACTTTACCCAGCAACATGCATGTGTCTGCCACGGGCAAGCAAACATGACTGAAGAGACGTGACATGAAGCAAAGTGACTGAGGACTAATTGGGATCAATGACTAACACCTTGAGGGGATTGTGTTTAAAAATGGAAACAAACTCCAATCAGGGGTAGTTCACTTGCATTTATTCTGATATTTTTAAGCTTGAAGTCAACGATACATTAAAGTTTTTAATGTATCCGGCTAAACTATGAAGCAAATGATAAAAAATTTTTATGAAAACATGTTTTGTTTTTGTTTTTTTTACATTTTCAAGATTTTGGCATACAAACAACACTGAGACCCGAGCTGAGGTATCGGTGATGTCGCTATGAAAGCAAGCTCCCTCATTGCTATTAAATTCGCCTCAAAACCATGTCGTCACCGTTAGTTTGTAAAAACATCCATAATGCAACCGCTATAGGAGAAGTTTTTTGGACATTTTACTAGGTTTTGCATCGGAAGGTTTAATTAAAATTAGCTTTATGTTGAGATTGATGTCATTTACGGTAGCATTTGTTTGGTTTTGTGAAAAAAATATAGACATTTACATCAGGTGTACTCAACAAAGGAAAACCTTAAAGTTTGCATTTCAAGGTTGTGACTATTCTACCGGTCCAGTCCACTCAAACTGAAATTGGGCTGCATGTGGCTCCTGACCTAACGTGTGTTTGACGGCCCTGCGCTATAAGAACTTACAAAATATATATGAAGCAGCTAAAATTGATATAACGTTGTTATGATAAAGCGCGAGAATACCGTTCCTCTAAAGCCCATGTTCCACAGTAATATCTCAGTTTAGCCGTTTTTACTTTGTTGAGACTTCGCCAGGATCAAATCAGCTGTATTTAATAGCACTATAGCTTTATGTTCATGGTCCATGTATACCAATTATAGCATCGGTTAAAACATTAATAGTCCATGAAACAACTCTTTCTCTGACAAATTATTACTTGTAGACCCTTGAATAGTATTCCTTCACATCTACCCTACCTTCATGGATCTCTTTCTTTTTAAGCGTCTCTGGAATAAATGATAAATAGAATTCACTTGTATTTGTCCCTCGTATACCTGATTGACTTTGGTGGCTTAGGTGTAGATACAAACGGCTGAGTTGATGGTAAATATAGTATTTAGATATAGATGTTAAGGACAGTCCACACAAAAAGAAGTGGAGCAACCTGTTTGATTTCTTGCAGTTTCATTCTTTTCATTCTTCTTTTTTTTTTTTAACAAACCACCTATAATTTCCACTAGGGCCATCATTCCCTAAAAAGATATCTAAAGAAGCACCGTTTTTTTGGCAAATCATATTTCAGGATCTCATCTTTTGAAAGTAGTTTTGATTCACTTTGTGCCCATCTCTTGTAAAAGCAACATTTTGTGAGTACAGTTTCTCCATAGATGGGATAAGGCATTTGCTGAGTTGAGCATCCAAACGTTACAACACAACATCATCATTCATCCAATCACCCGGAGTCCTGTGGAGAGTTTAGGCCGTCTGCTGAAGCCCAGCCAAAAAAGTGTTGAGGAAAAATACTAAATCGCATTGCCCGCCGCACACTGTGCCACCTCGTCTGTCAAATAAAGTGGTGGCTCTGTCATGACTTGGACTATATGTGGCAGTTAATGGAAGTGGCACACTGGCATTTGTTGAGGATTTGTGCGTGTGCGTGTGTGTGTGCGTGCGCGCGCGCGCACATCCAGCCAAGTGCCTCAAAATTTGTGGGACTGCATTTCATCATTCAGCAGACCAACCGCCCTAAACAGGCGTCTAAAAAAGGTTTTCAAGGACAAAAAAGTACGACTGCTCGACTAGTCAGGT
This sequence comes from Lipophrys pholis, assembly GCF_963383615.2. Classification (NCBI taxonomy): domain Eukaryota; kingdom Metazoa; phylum Chordata; class Actinopteri; order Blenniiformes; family Blenniidae; genus Lipophrys; species Lipophrys pholis. The sequence goes on along the minus strand of NC_137641.1, from coordinate 16,085,991 downwards.
CAGTCACCTACTTCTGATCTGACCGAGCTTCATTCCACCCGCTGAAAACCAGACTAAAGACAAGTGTGAGGGGAGCTGTAGTGAAAGCCTGGCGGTGCATTACGAGGAAGAACACAAACCGTCTGCGGTAGTCAAGGTTTGCAAAGGTGTATTTTTCCTGAATACTGAGAAGAAAAAAAAATAAAAGGATTTGTTTGACTTAATTTTCAATAGTAATTTTAATCAGGTTAAAGCATTTTCTGAAATGTCAAGAAACACACAAGGCCCTATTTAATGAAAAATACTTCAGGCAATACAAACAAATTATGAAGCTATGCTGTTGCAAAACATGCAGCTGGACGTGGTCTCGATGAAATTAAGCAAGAGCTGCTTGGACAGAAATAAATATATATATATATATATAAATCACACCAAAAACCCAAACCTGTAATTCTGCAAGTCACCCAGGACCTTTCACCAGTCTCTATTCGTTTATGTACAATGAGCTCGAGGCCAAAGTAATCAGTCGCCTCTGTGCATCCCTTAGCTTTTGAACTGTACGCTAATGACGACCTGGATGGTCCCTCTCCTCCTCAGCCAAAACAGAATTGCAAATGGGGATTCACATCGTGCTTCAGCGTAGTTTTCCTCTTCACATTTATCTGCCTTTAATGAGCTTGGGCCCAGCGAGGGCAGCAGAATCCCCGCATCAGCCTATTACCTGTTTTCTCTTTTGCCTGGATGAGTTTCAACTAGTATTTCCTTTCAATGACCAAGAGACTTGCTGTGGATCCTAAGATCGTGTCTGGAAGTTTTATTTCAATCAAGCGTGACAGACTCGCCTTATTTCACGGCGACATACAAGCTCATTACAATCCTGACCAGGAAAATGACGTAATGAAAAAAACTACCAGAAATGGAAACTTTCCCTTTTTTATCGCAAAGAAATAAGAATTTTCATTTAATATCTAGTTACAAGACTTCAACGTATTAAAATGTACAAAGAAAGTGAATAAAAATTCTACAGTGAAATATTCCAAAACTACTTGGGGAATTTATTGCATACTTTCTCTTGAAATGTTTTAGCAACACTAATGAGTGCAAATCGGCCAAAAGATTTTAAAAAAACAAAATCTGACAAAGGCACAAAAATGTTTCAGCTGAAACTACATCATTTTAAGTGATTTTGTTTGAGAAAAGGTTTGATGTCTGTTTAAATGCTAAAAACTCTCATTTTCATTTAGGGCCAGTAGTCGGTGACCAAGTTGGATTGCTCAACCATAAAACTACCGAGTCCCATATGGACTGGGAGTCATGACACTCTAGAGGCCGCCATTGTTGTTATTGTCCATCGACTCGCACATAAGCAGAAGAATTATTCACTACTGCGCGTCCGCAGTTACACCTTTGTCTCCGTTTACATGGGGACAGAGTCGGACTATTTTCAAAAAGCTGCGTTTTCAATGGCTTCGGCCACCTGGACACAGTTTCTGCGGCCTTCAGGATGTATGTTTTTCCAAAGTCACCCTCACTGTAACAGATTTTTTTTTTTTTCTTATTTCTATGACTGCTACTCTTACTGAAATAGCAAATAAATACCAGCAAACAAACCAGAAAAAGCAGTTACTTTGATAAAAGTAAAAAAAAAAACCTGTGGGCAGGTTTTGGCCGCAGGTCATATCTGTGACACCCCTACTTCTTATTATTTGTTTCTGATCATCACATTGGTACTTTAAGACTTGTTGCACTTTGGCCACAGGACTTTCTATTCCACAATTTGTCGGGTTATTTTTTATCATTAAGGGGACAAACTGTATTATTCCCTCATAATGAAAGAGAGAGAGAGAGAGAGCGAGAGAGAGAGAGAGAGAGAGAGTATTCCTTTCGATACCAGTCAATCGAAAGGAATAAATCCAGAAATGATGATATAGTCACAGCATCCAATTTCTTTTCTTTTTTATACTATTTCTCATTCCCTTTCAAACTGAAGCGCAGATTCTGGAGAACACACATTATTTAGACTCAACTGTAGCTCTGGCCAAACGGTGCGCCAAACGCTCCGAGCCTGGTCAAAGTCAATTACCTAATCTGTTGCATCTGTGGTGTAGAAACCACCGCAGTGTGGCCTCATCGGTGTTCAGAGAGCTTTATTGAAGTTGACTTATTTCTCTTTTATCTTCAATAAGATAAAAAGCCCACAGATATCTATCCAAACCAAATTCAAACGCAATGAATCACCTAAAAATGGGTTTTATATCGCCACTAGGTTATGAAATGACTCTGTTCTCATTTGCATCTTCGTGTCTTCCCAATGCCAAACCACGCTTCCGTAACCATTGGCCAAAATACTGTCCGCATTAAATAATTGAATAGGAAGAATATTTACAATGTCTCGCACAGTAAATCTTATTAAAATGCTTTGTACTGCATCAAGTTGGGCCTGGGTGGAATTTCATTAAGTTGATGAGAACAAATTCAGGTTCCATGCAAAAGTTATTAATAGGTCAGTGTCCAAAACATGCATACAAATTCAAATATAGGCGTTTTCTGGGAAATATTTTGTCTGACTGATCACCGGCCAAAAGGATTTGCTGCTGCACACTTCTGTACTGCATCACAGAAATCGTAGCCCAGCCTCTTGATTCCCCAGCTGCACTTCCTTAATGACTTATTCATGTTTGCAAAAAAAAAAAAGAAAAGTTGATTAATTGAAGCATGTCTGACCACAGAAATAAAGCACAACCGTAATTTAGGTTGAATTTTTCTCACCTCGATTACTCCTTCCTTTTTATGACTATATATCATGCCAAATACCAAATATTAAACCAGTCAAAATTAAAAAATAGAGAAAGTAGGAAATTTACGTTATTAATAATAAAAAAACACCCATTAATGTTACTCAGTATTGCCCTACCCACATGCAAGCAAGAAGCCCAAGGTTTTTCGGATTTATGAAAAAGGAGTGCACACATATGTAATAAACATAAAAAACCAAATAGCAGAAGCTTTGTCGGCTGCAGAGCTGAGAGTTTGTCCTGAGCTGAGATAAGAGGATCTGCAGGGAGCCAACATGACCAAAGCAGAACCCCTGTGCTGCTGGGTTTCTAACAGGCCCCGAGAAGATGTGTGGGGAAAACAGGGAGATTTTGATTTAAACATAGAGGCTTGTCTTTGTAGTGGTGTGGTGCATGGAGGGCTTGTATAGTATAATAATATTTACTATGATGGCCAAGAACGTCTTCTTTAGCTCTAGTTTTGCTCACAGCAAGTCCATGTCATTATGGCTGTGGAACTTGTTGCATCCAACCATCGATGGTGGGCTCTGCCTAAGTGCGTAGAGTTATAACATTCCAATTAACCACAACATTGGAATCTCACAGGTGAACGGAAGCGATTAACTACCTCATTAAAGGGGTGCTTGTCAAGAGTCAGAACATGAACTGGCAGTTCTTGAAGAGGATGTGATAGGATTATGAAAATGGGCACGTGTTGAGGGTTTAGGTAAGGTCATCTCTGAATGAGCAGCCCTTGGAAGGTTTTACTGCTCTGCAGTGGTTGGTTCTTCACTGGTGCTGAAGCCCTCTTCGTCTCGTCCTGGGAGGTCAAATGGTAGAAGCCTGACGAAGCGGGATCAACGAGCCCTCCAGGTTGGTGGGTTGGACACAAAAACAAACGCTAAAGTTAACAAAAACTTCTACAGAGGAAATCAACGCTCCTCGGTGCGATGGGCCTCTTGGCCCGGAACAGACAACCGTGGCGATCATTCGTCGATGGCCTACATGCCTGACGGCATTCATGGGCATAAAGCATGAAGCATCGTAGACATTCGCCAAAAGTACTTTGCAATGAATGTGAGCATTATGGATGACTGGAAAATGTGGTTTGTTCCCATTAATCATTCTTGCACTTGCTGTTGGCAGGTGAGTGTGTTTGTTAGGGGTAGTTGGACACTTTTGTCATCTATTTGATCATCATATTTGGCAGCAAGATGCACTTTAAGAAGAATGTGTTGGCAGAAGCAATGTGATGGTTGGAGTGGTGCTCTAAAGGGTAAACCTTAAGTCTTGGCACGAAACGCCTGCATTACTTTGCCATTTACTCCTTATTTAAAAATTGCTGCAAACCATATACAGTGAATCACGGCAGCAGTCTACAAGATGAAGATAAGTCAGACTGTCACACACATGAATTGGTTCAGGAATGGCTTCAGCACCAAGACAGAAGGTGCCCAGGTGTTGAACAAACATGCAACTTGTCCAGATTTCAGTCCGACCAAGAAACTTTGACTTGTGTGAGAAGAACAGATCGTGGTGGTTTTTCCAACCTGATGGATATGCTTTCGATGTCTCGGTGCCAGATATCTCAGGACACCTTCAGAAGTCCTGTGCTGTCAAGTAGTAAGGGGGTGATTGATCTATATTTGCAGTACTGCGTTTGACTGCACAAACCTTTGCATGTGTCCAGTGGTATCGAAATCCTATTGGTGCAAAGTACTCTGTCCTGATTGATGTATCGCCGCCTCTCATCCATTATACAATACCAGGGAGGCACGATACAGTATTTCTGCATTACAGGGATATTTGTGCAGTTTGGAATTTGCAAAGCAAGAGCTCTCCTGAGAGACAAGCGTAACAATATGTTCTGGAACAGATGGCGTAGCCTCCATAGGGGCCTGATCTCAACATTATGGAGTTTGGAGTGGCATGCAGAGAGAGGATACACTGCGAGCGTCTAAATCCACAGAAGAGCTGTGACAAGTTCTCCCAGATGCTTGGATTGACCTACCTGCACCTTGGAGTACCTTCAAAAGCTGAGCAACTGAGCAAGTACTCTCGCCAGAAATAAGACACGAAAAACATGTTTCCACCAGATATTGACTTGATTGCTTTGTTTTCCGCAGTCTGTGCGACGTTAACTCATGAATAAAAAATGTGACATCATTATTATTTTTTCAAAGTATTGTCAGTGTGGTTTATGAGACAACAACGTGAAAGTTATTTGTGTGCGCAAATTACTAAGATAATTAGTGGGAAATGTCAATTGTCTCAATGGAGTGCACCTTCTTCTCAGCACAGAGTGCAAAATTAACTTGTAGCTCCACTGATCTGACTGCCTCCATCGATTTGAGTGACAGCCCTGGATCGTCCCTGCATTGAAACTGTATAAATAATGTGCGTTTGTAAGACGAGACAGCTCACACTGACGCTGTGTGTTCACGGCAGTTTAATGAATGTTCGTCAGGCTTTGGCGTTTGACATGTTTTTAGAGTTTCAGTGTGGGAATCGGTGACAGCTGATAGAGGAGCAAACTGATGGATGTGGAAGAAAAATGGATGACATTGTTATGCTCAAAATAAGTGTGGAGAAAAAAAAAAGGGGGGGGCGTCTATCTCTGGGGCGGGGGATCCATTTTGGCAATCTTGTGTGGCTGATTAATAACACACTCAAATCTGTCAAGAACATATATGACAGACATGCCAAGAGAGGGAAAAAAAATACACATGTTGCTCTGAATCTATCCTTAATTCATCTTCTGTACTGTTCTAGCGTGCCTGCCCCAAATCTAGTATTGAGCTCACGATAGGAAAAAGAGAATAAAATAACCACTATAGGTGCAACATCTATTATTTGTGCAGCTGGAGGCAACACGCTAAGGATTTATGTGACATTTGAGGCATTTGTGTGTTCATTATCATAATTTTCCTTGTATTTGTGGGGAAAACTTTGAGAATCTTCTGTAGTAGCATCCCTCGAAACATTTGTAATTTTTGGATTCCGCCATAGAGAACATTGGGTCACTTTGGTTTTACACATTTTTAATCAAATGTCCCTTTTGGGAAAAGCTTTCAGGTTTATATACTTCTAAACAGCAGTTCATAATTCAAATTTTGTAGAGAGAAGATGTCAGTGCTTAATTAAAAATGATTTCACATTTGAAAATGTATTTTCTTACGATGTCATTATGGGTTATTAGACATGGGCGTTTTGTTGGACAAAAATAGAAACATTAATCTTTGAAATCAATAATCTTTGTTATCTGACTGAAACAAATCACTAACTTACTCCATAAAATGTTTAAATCTGAGACATCTGACTGTATTGAATGGTTATATGTGAAAAATATTAAGACTCAGAAATGTACTATTTCTTTGTTCTCCGAACAGGGACGTATAATGCGGCACGCTAGTCAATGAAACTCGAAAAGAATAATAACACATGCAAGAATGCAAACTCTGCGTGATCCAACCTTTTAAAACTAACTAAACAATTGAAAGTATGCGGAGGCACGGGCGCACATTCAAATGTGCACGGCAGGTGGAGGTTTCCTCATAATCCCGCAAGCTTGGAGCGTGTTCTGATCCTCTTTGCGCCGCTGAGTCGGGAGAGCGGATCTCATTGCTCTCTGCTGGGTCACTATTGTTCCAAGCCGAGGCGGTTTCCGCCCCAGTGAAGAGTTCACCCGTTTGGTTCGGTGGGAGGTTGTGGGATTCACACCGCCCTCCCTTGCCTTGCCCAGAGACTCCGTCCTATCCAGTGATCCTGATCTGTGAGTGCGTCACCATCAGCAAAGATGAGGATCGACCCCAAGCTGTGCTCCCGCCACGAGTCAGCTGCTCAGACAGAAATGAGCGGGCTCCCACTGAGTATGAGAACTTTTTTTTTTTTAATACCTCATTCGTTTGACGCAAAGATTGTATTCAATGTATTCGATTGATACGAAGCAAATTTCCATGAAAATGTTGCTAATCTGACAGCGGTGATATTTGCGTGCGTGTCCTGCAGGCCTGAATGACGGCCGTGGAGAAAAAAAAAAATGAAGTGGAAAGTGTGATCAACCTTGCTGAGGCTGACACGTCTTCACCTGCACACATAAGACCGAAACGGCGAAGGCTCACAAGTTCAAGAGTGTGAAAGAAAGACAGAGTGCCGAAGTGAGTCTTACTCAGTTGTGGATAACAGGAGTGCGCTGCGGAGGCAGAGCGAGGCGAGGCCATGCATGTCAAGCAAGGCAAGGTGAGGCCATGCATATCTCAGGTGGATAGAACCTCCCAATATCCTGTTGTTCATGATGCAAGGCCTTACTTTATTCCCACACTCTTGGGTGCGTTCTCGATTTCGGAGTAGATAATCGCTGAACTTCTCTGTGATGAAACCTTTTCAAAGTGTTGCAGAAGCGGTCAGAACTTGTAATCTCGGGCCCAGTCGCACCGTCTCGCTACCATCGGCCCTTTGATGTTCGGCTGAGCTACAGTGGTCGGAAGAGTTTAAACTGCAAGCCAGTATCCCAGAAAACAATTAAGGCATAAAAAAAACGATAGTTATTTGAGTCACATTTTTAACTGGCAATGGACCTCAGACACTACACTGAATGATAAAGCTGAAAACAAAGTCATTTGGAATTGGTATTTGGAATTGTTTTTTTGAAGTGAGTTATGAGTGAACGTTGGCAGTTGCAGGATGCTGCTTTTTTTAAACTTGTTTCCTAAATTTATTGAGTTATTTTTGACGTTCCGCAAGCTCCACAAGTTCCTCTTCCACACTCCTTAGAAACTCTGGAGGTTTTCCCCAACTCACATCCAGCTTCTCATCGTCTCTGACTTTCATGGAAAAGAGTCAGTTGGTCTATTTATCGTTTTGTTTGGAAGTGAGTGAGGCAGAGGCATTTAAATAAAATGCAAGCAAATGATAGATGACAGGTTTTTTTTTGTGTGTGTTTTAAATAAAAATGCCAATAGTCGGTGAAACAAGTCCACAGAAATACAACAGAGACTGACAGAAAGAATGTATTTAAATGAAAAATGATTTGGGAAGAAAAAGCTGAATGGCCAGATAAAAACTATATTGAATAGGACATTTATGAAGAAAGAAATGCAATTTTGAGTGATGTAGTTTCCGGACTATTGAGCGCACCTGAATATAAGCCGCACCGGCAAAATTTCTCAAAGAAGAAAAAAAAAGTACATATATATGCCACACTTTGACTATATTTACACTGTAGGAATACAGAGATTGTTTATATTTTTATCAATTCCCGCAAATCTGTCTTTCATAGTGGTGGGAATTTCTGCACACAGCGCTGTGTGTTTGTCTTCTACCTGCTGCAGAGACGCCCACAGACAGACAGAGAGAGAGAGAGAGAGAGAGAGAGAGAGAGAGAGAGAAAGTCAGAGTCACGAAGAGCAGAAATATCACTTTTAGGGCAAGTTGCGGAGAAGCCGAGGCTCAAAACATCATGAATCTACACGTGGAAGTAGAATCTGACAGAATGAAGCCTGTTAACCCGTAAAAATCCATAAATTAGCCGCGTCATTGTATAAGCCGCAGGGTTCAAAGCGCGTGAAAAAGGTAGCGGCTTATAGTCCAGAAATGATGGTAATAGTTTTGGATTTATACTTTCCTGCTCTATAAAATATTTTTTTACAGTCCAAATTTGAGTTGCAAATATCTATTTTTTCTTCTTTCTTTCTTTCTTGTCTTCTGGAGCCAATGCCAGATGACTCCGAATAAATGTAAGATACAACCTGGACAGGTCAAACACGGAGATACAGAAAGACACCAAACTTAAAACACTACGGCCATGTTTAGGCCTCGTTTACACACCAACATTTTCAAGAGAATGCTGAGAAGTTTTTTGTCTGTTTACATGATAGCAGTGCTCAGAGTCACTGAAAAACACTCCAGCTCCCTCTCCTTGAAGACGAGGGAAAACACAACCTTTCCGAAGCGCTGCTACTGCACTGTAGTGCCTCACTTCATCTCGTGAAAACAAATACCATGTAAAGATGCAACCGTATTCTTGGGCATTGTGAATGAAAATGACCTACTCCATCCAACAAATCAAAATGTCAATGTCTTTATTCAAATCAAGGATACAGTGGCCAGCGCACATACCTTTCAGTTTGAAGCCACCATCTGGGACGGTATGGGGTTTCATTAGTGCACGGGGCATGAGTGATTTGCGCATCTGTGAGTGCTCTGAGAATGCTGAACAATATTTACAGATGTTGGAGAAACATATGTGCTCCCAGGCAGACAGCATTACTTCCAGGGAAGACCAAGCTTTCGGCTGGTAGACTGAACCACATACCGCACATGTTCCGACGGCCAGGGTCCAGGTGCTCACATGAACTCTGACCTAATATGGAATACAAACCTGACTGTGAATCAGAGATAGGTGTGCTACTTTGTGTGGTTGTATGTCTCTGTTTATTGGCCCTGTGATAAATTAGACACTTGTTGGTAAAGACAGGCTCTTGCTCCCTTAAAACCCCTGATTGAATAAAGACGACAGACAATGTGTGGATGTTTGTACACAGCTGTTGGCACTGTAGCCTCACAGTGAGCGGGCTCACATTCAGGCTAAACATGCAGAGGGATACAGATGAAGCCTTCTGTCTACGTTCTGCGTTCATTGCTTGAGTAATTTGGTTCGTATCCGGGGAGCTTGTGGGATGTGTCGCAAACAGTGACGCATGACAAGGTTTGAAACACACGTCCTACTTTTCGTGTGCAAAGGGAGCATAGATGGGTTGTTAACTTAGGGAGGCATTTCTGCTTGAACTTCTGTAGTTTAACTATATTTGGTAAACTGTCTCACATGACTTCTAAGCTGCATTTCTCTGGTGTACTCGTGTCTGCAAACCGGTGTAAGAACTTCAATTAAGGCTATTTTTAACATATTTAAAAAAGAAAAAAGCAAATGTCCTATTGTACTCGTAGGAATTTAAATTGAATGACATGGCAGTTAGTGGGCAAAGGGAATCATTAGTAATGGATATTAAAAGGTAATGGATGACGATGTGGTCACATTGTCCATTACGCTCGCAAAACATTTCTGTATGGTTATTATTCTGCAGATGCTACATGCATCCTAACAAGAATAACAAATTATTGCTCCCTTTTTTTTTTCTTCTTCCAGACATGTGAAACTGAATTTATAGTGTATTACATGATATATGCTGAGCGAGAGAGAGAGAGAGAGTTGGAGGAGAAGCAAAAAAAAAAAAAAAAAAGAAGTGCTGCCCTTAATGTGTTCATCCATCACCTCCATGAATCACAGCTTTCATAAATCATAACGCTCGGGCGCAGATAAACATGCATGTGCGTGCACTTACGAACACGTGCGTATACACCGCTGCGTTTCATCGGGGATGTGCTCAGCTCGCTCCCAGCCAGAATTCACAGGAATCGGATTTCCTCGGGGAGATCTTTGAGCTCTTACCTTTAGGCCACCGTTTGCATGTCTCACTTAATGCACACATGCAGAAAATCACTCTCTTCTCGACTTGGAATGACGTGAGAGCAGCTCTCTCCTGCTGGCCCACTTAGATGTAGGTCAGTTTATATCCCCGCTACTATGAAACTCGGTTTGTTTTGTGCGAAGCAGGGAGGGAGGGAGGAAAGGGTAAAACCACTTAGGTTTAGTTAAACGGCACCCCCACATATGAGCATTATTGCAATGGAGCTTTCCATGGCTTTTAAAGAAAATTGGGTGCGAGCAAAAGGCTGCAGCTTATTAAAATGATTCGGTTTGCACATCTGGCAGTTAAATGCACATTGTACCTACAGATGATGTGATGATGCATTCTTGTTTGTACACATCGGTCTGTCATTCACTGATTGCCAGGGGCAAAGATGCTGTCGCTGCAACATTTTAACATAATCCATAGAGCACAGCGAGAGGCAACACATTTAGGATTTATATCAGGGGCCACATAGAGCCTAACATTATCTTAAGTCAGCCAGTTTGGTTAAAATAGTGCCATAGAAACATCGGCATTTAGATTTCAAAGTGTTTCTTCGTTGTGGCGCAGAGTGAACAAGATGAAAATTAAGCATTAACTGTGAAAAATGACCATTACCTCAACATAAAGACAATTTTAATGAAAACATCAAATACAAAATACAATGAAATGTAAAAATAGAAATCACTGATATCTCAGCTTGGGTCTCAGTCTTGTGTTGTGTTGCTACTCTTAAGAAATATGTTTAAAGAAATCAATGTTTTCTTTCAGATTTTGACAATTTGCTTGCCAGTTTGGCTGGCCAGAATGGAGCTTCTTTCGAGCTGCTTTTGGCCCACGGGCCTTATGTTGGTCACACCTTATGCTAGACAGATAGATAGATAGATAGATAGATAGATAGATAGATAGATAGATAGATAGATAGATAGATAGATAGATAGATAGATAGATAGATAGATAGATAGATAGACATGATGTTTGTGAAAAAAACTCAGAGAGCCTCAAGTCAAATTACAAAGACAATTAGGTTAATACTATTTTCCCATGATACATATTGCACATTGTTAATACGTCACGCTAATAGCTGGGCCTGTGTGGTGTGACCTCGCTGAAGACAAAATTAAAAGCCTTTAATGGATGGATTTTGTCAAGTCATTAGCGGAGAGTAAATCGTTTTGCCTTTTATTTCGACTGAACTCCGTCTTGCTATCAAAGGCAGGATCCCAATTAGTCCGGACCAGCACCTGGAGATGCTTCCATCGAGCCTACGCCATACTTTTAACAACTTTCCCACAACCATATTCAAACAGAACAAAGTCAGTAAGACACATTAATAGCTAAAAAAAAAAAAAAAAAAAAAATACATTTCTTGGTATTTAAGATTAAGGTTGTGCTTGAGCTGAAACGTATGTTAAAACTAGCTATCTGCGCGCTACAGATCAAAAGCTTAGAAAAGCATTAACTCTCCACAAAGACTGTTCCTTGTGTAATCCCTGTTTGTTTTTTCTTCTTTGTGCATAAAAAAAAAAAAAAAAAAAAAAAAAGACCATTCGTGGCACTTTAATTTGCCGGTCCTTTGTTGGTATTGCATGCAGAGATTATTGGACCTCTGCACGCCAACACAACAGAGCAGCTGATTCACACACGCACCTTGTTATGTTAATAATTTCACTTCATTTGGTGTTTCCCACACACTCATTAACTTCAGTCTCCACAAAGAATTGACACGATCGCTTCATTTCGTATTGTCTCGCCTTTTCTTTTTTTTTCCTTCTTTTTTTTATTAAGTCTTCGGGGGGAAAGTCGGGAAGGGGTTTAGCTTCACACGGCCAGGGTGGGGAAATAGAACAGGGTAATTGGAGCACTGAGTGAAGTAAGAGGCTCGGGAACCCTTTGAGAATGTCAGACATACGTCTGCCTTACTTCCAGCTGTCTTGACTGAGGGCAGGCTAATTACATCATGTTTGCACCATGCCAATTAGGATCCTAATTAAAAAAAAAAAGTGCATGAAGACGTCGGAGCGGGTGGATGAAAGTTAGGACAGGTCCAGACAAACGGCCCATGTTCTTGAATCGACCAGAAAGTAACCTTGAACGGACAAGCGCTAATGATTACGCAGCTCTCAGTTAAGGTTGCCGTCGAAAATCACACGCACAGAAGAGATGTATATGTCACTCCTTTTGTAAAGAGAGGGCCATTGATTTCTGAGAGATTTTCTCACAGATCCTCCTCGTTTTAACAACAGCAGTCAAGGTTCTATCGTTTGCGCATCATGACCTCCTCGCCTCTCTTGAAGTTACGTCTGTGTGGGTTTTCTGTGCAAGAAGCTTAAAAGGTGTCAAACTGGAGCACCTCGGATGATAGATTATTGCGTCATTAGGTGGATCACACGCGGTTTAACTTATTTGAACTTTTAACATGTCAGGCAACTCGCAGAAAATGTACTTCTTTTTTTTTTTACTCGTTTTGACAGTAATGCATCTAAATAGATGTCACATTCATACATGAACTGCTGTTTGTTTCAAACGTGAAAAACAAATTAGCACTCACATGTGTGCTTTTATCACATGATATAGATTCCTATTTCTGGACAAATGTACCAATTTCACCAAGGAAACTGATATTTATGTTCATATTAACAATTGCAATCATAATTTCTGTTCCGACATTTATGCCAGAAGCTGTTGTTTGCATCCACTGTAAGTGTAATGACTTTTAATGACATCTATACAAGTTTACCGATGTGCCGCGTCCAACCGAGTTCACAAATAGAATATGTACTAAAAAAAAAGTATAATTAATATGTTTATATTATTCCAAATTTCACACTTTGAACATGAGCCCTAGGTTACTAAAGTAACATAAACAACACTATCTTATAAAGATGTGTTTTATTCTGTTCACATTGACGAGAAAATGCAACTTTCAGATAGTCATATACATTAAGTTGGTTTGGCTGCAAAAGGTTTGCATGTGTTTAGACATTCACTGGTGTGATATCAGGTGCAAACGTGTGAAAGCTGTTGAATGTCTCCTTTCTTGGATATGGAGTATTGGGCGTGAACACCAAATCCTAAAATAAGTTACGCTAAAAGTGTAAAGAAAACTTACGTCTTGGGTGTTCGTTTACACAACAATGATACCCGGAGCCACTGAAAACACGACTTTTTGAGAACGGATTCCCAAGGGGAACATTTTCAAAAACGCTCCGACTCTGTCTCCATGGAAACAGGGTAAAATGTAACTTTTCTGAAAACACTGCTCCTGCTCATGCACACCACATCCATTGTAAATATCTCTTCTTCACATGTGCGAGTAGATGGACCATAACAACAATGGCAGCCTCCAGAGTGGCTGCCATCGCTGAGATTCTCTCTGGGACTTGGTAGTTTTATAGTTGACAGTCACCATAACAGCAATCCAAATTTATCGTCCGTCCATTTGAATGTCCGTCTACTGCATTTGCTCAGACACTCCAGTATCTTCGATAACTTCCTCCAACAATTCAAACTCCATGGTAATCACATTACATCATGTATATGTAAGGACACAGTGCTCTGTTCACTCACTCCATGAGTAAACTGAGCAAACACACCTTTATTTGTGAGCATTCAATTTCTCAGTGATTACATACAGGATTTCGATAATAAAGGGCCTTTGTTCTGCAATTATAATTAGGGATGTCCCGATCCGATTGGTAGATATCGGATCGGGGCCGATATTGGTGATTTGTGAGTGATCGGGGATCGGCAAATCCAGCCGATCACCCCGCCGATCTAAAAAAAAAAAAAAAAAAAAAAAATGCAGTCCACAACGTCACCTAATAACCACAACAATCACGGACTACAAGCTCCGGTTGAGCTGCAGAAGCTAGAAGCAGGCGGAGCGGGGCCATAGACCTATAAAACTAGAGTTATTTATAGTGGTTTATGTGTTTATGTAAAGAAGTCTACTTCTAAATTTCTATGTGGTCTGTCTTTTTCTGCTTTTTTATTGTGTTTGGTGAGTCACAGCGCCCCTAAAGGCCTGGCATGTGTACTACATGCCCTGAAGCCTCGTGTTGAGCCGTGTTCATAGTGAGGTGTGGACGGTTTTTTGGGAGAAGGCCAGGGAGGAAAAAGATCGTTTTTTCGTCGTGTGGATGTACCCTCAGTTTACAACAACAACTAAAGAGAAAGAGAAGAATTTTGATTCAATAAGTGAGTTTTACAATAATTTCTAGCTAAACAAAGCTTCTGCCAATAGTGCTTTTAGCTTCAGACATCTTAGTTGCTCCAAAAATAGACTATTGAGTATATTTGCAATAGCAATGTGAGTATCGGATCGGGAAAGTATCGGTATCAGCCGATACTCAATTCTGAAAAATCGGATCGGTATCGGGGCAAAAAAGTGTGATCGGGACATCCCTAATTATAATCACAACAAGAATTTGTAGAGGAGATATCAATTACAATGTGTCCATTGAAATTTACTTAAGTATGTGGTGTTGACATTAGCATTTTCCACAATTGTTCACAATGGATGAATTGTAATTTTCATAGAATATCATGAAACATAGAAAAGGTACAGGAAGAATATTTTCTATCTATATCGTCTTCAGTGATTCAAACGTTGTACAGTTGGTATTTGCTTCACCAACTTCAGGGTAACTTGGCGTGGAACCAAAAAAGAAACTAAAGTCATTGATGTTGCATTGCACACATTGCGAACAGAAATGTAGATAACGTCAGTGGACAGGCCAGTTCTCATCAGGTTTTCACTCCCTTGGAGGAAGTCTCCATTCAGACGCAGCTCACGTCATGGCCGTCCCCCGTGAACACATGATGACGGTGCTGTTACATCAGCCAAGTCCTCTCACGGTGTCGAGACGAGCTCTGAGAGGACTCTCAAACAACCAGCAGCAGATAGCAGGGTTGGCAGGAAATGTAAATTGTGATGCTGGAGAAAACAAAAACCTTCAGTTTCAAATTTCCGGGGGTGCATCTTCTCGACATTTGCCTCGTCTGTAGACATGAACTCTGGCAGTCAGTTTGAATGTGTCCAAGAAGTTGTGTTTTATGGCAAAGGTGATTCCCTATGGCACATTTGCTGATCTCCGACAGTGAATAATTAACAGCTCCACTTGCAGTGAAATATTCTGCACTGGTGCGAGGGAAAGACCTCTGACCGCAAAGTTTGACAAGTTTATTCTGGGCAGTCGCCAGCTTGTCGTTGCGCTCATGTTTTGGCTTAAAGCTGAGGAAGCTTTTAACAAGAAGAACTAGCAGCAGTAGTCAAGAGGCAGGTGAAGGAAGATAATCACTGTGTCAGATCTGTAAAATATGTTTCCATGTTTGGAGGTCCACTTTTTTAGCTCCACCAAAAAACAGCAGTAGAGTTCCCCTTCTGAAAAAGCGCCCGCGATATAAGCTATTCATCACAGTGTGAGCACATCTTTCTCGTCAAAATCAAAGCAGCTAATGGTCAGTTGCTCCTTCCTGCAGTCAAAGTAATTGGGACTTCTGGAGTGTTGGGACAATAACAGGCTTCGTCATTCAGCGCATGAAAATTGTACCACGTATTATCTCCAACTTGTGGCCGAGCGCCATCAAACAGCTTAATGACTGTTCACAGTGCAAGTGATAGGAGAGGTGTGAACGGAAGTGTGTGTATTACAATTCTCTTCAGTCATCCCAACAGTTGGAGAAAATCGTGCTGAAGAAGCATAATGAGTTCTGCAAGAACCGGCTCAGAGGCAGTGTCAATGAAACAAAACGCAAAAATCAAATCAATGCTGGAAAACCTACATGTTACATTACTACAATAACAAGACTAAGAAAAATGAAAATGAAATGAAGCAGGCCAGTTGGTTAAAATTTCGATCATAATACACAATTGCAGGCTCTTGCTTTTTTTTCCCACCAACTGACATATAATCAGCCACACTGGTCCTGTGGCCACCATCTTACAAGCAAAGCACTCCTGCCGTCTCTCAGCAAGACGTGTGAGGAGCCGCTCTTGAATATAGATGTAAGAGATGTGACCAGAATGCTTTTCAAATTGTGGTCTTGCGGCTGCTTTTTGACCACGTGCTGGAACAAGTCGGATTTTACAAACCACCGCAAAAGAAAGAAAATAAATAAGCTGAATAAGGGCAAGGAGAAAAGACAATATGGTTTGTACAGTGGCATGACATATTAGGGTGTTCCTAGTCAAAATTTAACTGCAGCTGTGGTGAGAAAACACTGGGGAAAATTTGACATGGATATCGTTTTGGAAACAGGGCCACGAGTTGATCCAGTTGGTTGTTTTTGTAAATGCATGTGCAGAAGAACTATTTACTACGGTTGCGGTGTGCATGCAGTATTTTTGAATAATTCAGTTTTTCACTGCCTAAACAGAGACGAGTCAAAGTATTTTCCAAAAAGTTTCCTTTACTCCAATTTAGGAGATGGAGTCAGTGCATTTTTGAAAAGTTCCACCTTGGGAGCAATTTGCAAAAAGTTGTTTATGCGGACATTTTGTCGTGCAAAGAGGCTTTAAAATTTAGAACGTTTTAGGGGCTGCAATGACTGTTGTTTCCTTGCATTCCGCAACATTGTGTATTTTATCAGTACTTTGGAATATTGCTTCCAAAAGTTGCTGATATTTAATTGGGTGTATTCTTTTCTTTACTGCCGAGAAGTTCCCCGTGCAGCTTCCTGCAAAGTATGATCGATCCAGCCCCGTGCTGAACAGTAGGAGAGGTGTTCTTTTAATAAAGCTCTGCACCCTGCTTTGCTCCAAACATCCCTGACCTCATTGTGGACAAAAACAAAGTCTATTTTAGAATATTGAGCAACAGATCCCGATTTCTAAAATGCATCATTCGATGTTCATTTGCAAGTATTTGGAAAAGAAAAAAATGTCAAAATGATCAAACAGCTTGTTTGATTTGTTTTCATAAATCCCACATCAGTTCACAATATATTATTATTCATTTGTTTTTATATACAGTAGGCTGCAGATTGATTGAATAAATTGTATTTTAGATGACTCTTAAGGCTTTGACATTCCAACCAAATGGCTTGTCCTCGCTCTGATTGTGAAGGCACAACCCTTAGAAACAAAAGTTAGAGATCCTGGTTGAGGTTTTGGCTCCACTTTTTTAAGAAACCAAACATTCGCGTCTTTCTTCCATTCCCACCGTCACCATATAATCCCATCCAGGCTTTAAATCACATTTAGCCTTGTGCAGATCAGGTTAGACATTATTCATCTATCTACTTGAACCTCCCATTTATCCAGTTTTAGTCACAAAAGCTCAGTGAATCAATGAACACCGGACAAAAGACTGGGAACACTCAAGAATGGCTACAAGTCTATCACGAGGCAAATACACCGAGATCATTTCTTTGCCTGTAAAGGAAAGAGTGCGAACCTCAACAGCAGCATGCTGTCCTACTTAGCAAATAAAGAATAAATAAAAGCTACATTCAGTAAATCATCTCAACGAACTCAACCCCACAGCCATTTAGAACAATTACATGACCAGTTGAGAGCGCGTCTAAATGCGGTACATATGTTTATGTACCACATGTGTTCACTCAGCTCATAACATAACAAACATGTTTGTGGGTTGTTGACAGAAGCCGAAGCACCCGCAGAACATCCACACACATATGGACAATGTAAACATAAACCTTCACATGGCCCAGATTTCAACCCATACCTCAATGGGCAAATCACATCACCCACGAGCCATTGCTGTTTCACATTGAACTTCCAGGTGGATGCATTCTTATCTATTGATAGAAATCTTGATTCAATAAGTGGAGGGGTTACAATTTTATGTTTGATTGAAAGTATATTGTTACAATTGCGTCTATTGTTAGTGTAAAAGCAACTCATTAAAATCACAATATAAGGCTCAGTACAAAACCTTCAGTCAGACATTTTTAATCATTGCAGATGACATAAAAATGTGTTTTTCTCTGTTGCTTATGGATCTAAACAGCTGTCAACAGTAGTATCTCAGAATTTAATCTGTTCTACAGTTAGATAAGATAAGAAGCTTTTCAATGTCCGTGTGAACTCCATAGTTAGTTGCCAGTGCAGCATTAGAAATTTGTTAATCCGTAGTATAAGTAGTATATTTAATTATGGGGTTTTGACAGTAGTGTCAGTCTCTCTGGAGAAGTGGGTATATGCCTAATTTTTGCGTGTTTTTTTTATAAACAGTGGCATGTAAGACTATTCTATGTAGTAAAAATCCGTCCATAGTATTTGCTCATTGTCACATAATTTCAAAATAATTTATTGGTGAGCAATACATTTTAGCTCGTGATGACGCTCGTAATGGCGTGCCTCACTCTGCCTCTGATTGGCTCTTTAGCCCTCATGCTGTATGGTAAACATTGACATTAACCAATCAAATCAGTGACTACAGCGAGTACTTGCCTATCAGAGGTAGATCATGGCTTTACCATCCTAGGTAAGGAAGGTAAAGCTCTCTACATGTTTTTTTTTCTTATTTTCTTCTGTCTGTCCGGGCAGAAGGTTGTGCAGGTGAGCTTCGTTACACCTGTTGCTGCAGGGTGCAGGTGTTCGGTGAACAGCCGGCGCCTCTGCCGTGAGTCGTTTCTGTTTGTGAGCTCTGTCGACGTTGTCTGTGCGTCACTCACATCCACCTGAGAGCTGGATAAAGAGTCGTGTGAAGACTTGTCATCCTGTTTGATAGCGTTTAAATCAAAGTTCTGCTCAGGGCACACTCTTCTGAGCCCCGCGTTACAGAGATCTGCTTCACACTGACAACAATCTCGGCTGGAGCAGCAGAAAAGTTGAGTCGGGATAATTTGCAGCAGATTCGAGAAAGCTTTAGAAATTGCTTAGCCAGGCAGAAACTCTCAAGCGTTTGCGTTATTAAGGCAATGTGGATTTACCTGGAGCCGGGCTGCAAATGGGCTCTTTTAGAAAGGTTAAGTCATAAAGTAGAGGGTTTCAGAGCACAAATGCTCCGAGGCAATGTTGAATGAGAGGGCTGAGTGGGCCCCGGCCTCTTTCAGCGTGCCGATCACTTCAAAGCATGTGGCTCCTGAATGGGAGCAAAATGTCAAAATCCCTCACTAATTTGAACAAAACATCTCGCCAAGCGTGACTTGACCTGTGGGAAACAGATGGCATTTAAAGGTCTCAGATTACTCTCTTGCAATGATCCCTAATTTGTTTTCACTTGGGAATCAAACATACTGTGTGATAGTGCATAGAGATCAAAATGTTCAATCTTCTTAAACAATTCTGTATAGGCACAGAACTCTGAAATGACCTGGACTTTTTAAGACAGATTCATTCTTATAACTACATCTGGATTCTTCAGTTCTTTTAGAAATCTAAGTTCCCTGAAAGATTGGTGCGGTCTTCAATACAAGACCGAGGGTCCTCAATCGAGACTTGGGACTGTTAAAAACACCTGAATTCATCAAAGCACAACAAGGATTTTCAACAAAACAAAGAACATCGAGACTCTTTGTACATGTCCTCTATAAACTACACCTCTATATTGTAATACAGACTCATACTGTTTTAACTAAACGTGAATTATTTAGGGCAGACGGTTGAATTAGACTCAGACTATTTACTGTTCACATAAACTTGTTCAGCTGAAGCCCCGTTTACACGAGGGATGCCTGAATTTGGATATCTGCCGATACCGATACTATTCCGATACCAGAGCTCTGTTTGCTTTAATATTATTATTACCGTTATTGTTGATTTTATATGAGGCTGTAATAAACTCCTCTCTACAGGCAAGTATGAAGTGTATGCATGTATTCTCTCAAAATGCAACTTGAAGTTAGTATAAGGTCAGAAAAGGAAGCAGTACAAACTATTTTTGTTCGGTGTTACAGCCCACAGGGTGTACGGCCTCGCCTCCACCTCTTTGTGGGTTTGTTACCATGTGCCACAGGAGGTACCCTCACTGACTTCCTCCTCCTCCTGTCCCGATGTGGAGCACTCTAATTGGAGAATGACTGATTGGCTCAGCGCCGCCCACCAGCTGAGGCCATTTAACCAGCTCCAGCAGACTCCTTGTGACGGCTGAGGCAGGAGGTGTCTGTTCAGTCTGCCCCGAAAAACTTTGGTGTGTGTTTGGACGAGTGACAGTTCTCTTTTGAACTCGGCTCCACTCCTATATTTGACTGTGTGAATTTAGTTCACCTTTAGTCAACCTGAACCTTTGTCCAGCAGTTTGGTGAAGATGCCAGCTGTTTTGTTTTGTGTTTATTAAGCTGCCTGTTTGTTATATTAAGTCAAACATTGTATAGTGAGTGGGCACTACCTGTTTGGCTCCCCTTTGTTGTATTATTGTGCCTTTGGGGTTCTGTTTGATTATTGTAAACCTGAGAACTACCAATAGAACCCTCACTTCACCCAAACTCACCCGGTTATTGGTACTTCCCACACCTACATCTTTCTCTTAGCAGAGCCGGGTCGTAACATTCTGTTTGGACAATGTGGGGGGGTCTGTTTGACGTCTGTGTAACTTGTTATACCTTTAAAACCTCAGACTCACTATATTAATCCCTGGGGAAATTCTTTAGCAAAGATTTTTTTCACAGGTAAGAACAACACAAAATATTGTTTACCAAATGGTCTATAGATATAAAGGTAGAAAACAAGGTTTGAAATAATTGGGTAGCCGCCCCCCCTCAATACCCCTTATCAAACCCCCACCGACCTTTGGTGCATCGCTGGTTATAAATAGTTTTGCTTTCTATGTATCCAAATAACAAACCTCCAGAACCTAGAGCAGATCTGAAAACCTGATCATTGCTTTCTACATGAGTCCTGCTTTTTCAATTTCCCAGGAAGGTTGTCTATGGCTACTTGTGTTTGGCTTCACTGTAATCTTTCAGTGAGTCAGAGACTGTCAAGAGGCCACATAGCTTTCCATAATTGTATTCTGGATGGGTGGCAACGGATTGGAAACCATTGCTCGAAATTATGTTGCTAACAATGAATGTAAAATGGAAAGACTGAAGTGTTTACAGTTTGCACTCCCGCCATTGTTTGTACCCTCATATGTGCTTGACTGCAGGCCAATTGAATTTTCAATTGCCGCAAACAATACGTGGGCAGTTTATGACAGGCAGGTTAATTGAATGTCTTTATTTGATTATTTCGGCTTTAATTAACATTTTTACATTCAATACTTCTGCGCGCTGCTCTTTTCTTTTCATCGCGGCAAGACATTGGGGGAGTCGCTCCACCTCGGCCTTCTTCGCTATCTGAGCACAAGGGATTTCATCATCTGCTTAATTGCTTACCGTAATTTGCTTTGCTGGCACTGTCACAGCCCCATTGTACTCTTATCAAATCACCAGGCACTGTAATTAACTTCACATTGTAACCACCACCTCTGTAACTGCTGCCGACCAGCTGTTAAATGGCTTTAACTTTATGGTGTTTTTCTCTTTCTCCACTTCTTTTCGCTTGCAGAGCGACTACACGTGTCCACGCCCCCTCCCCGGTGCCTGGCTCGGAGATGTGCCTACCATCCATTAACCCTCAACAAGGAAGTGCTTTGGACGCTGCAGCGCAACACAATGGAGCGAGGAGCGAGAGACGGATATGCAGAGAACCCATCAGGATCCCACTTTCATAATTCAAGGATACATCGCATTGATACTCGACGCTAACAAAGGCAACCGCGGACCAAGATGAGGAGGAAGAGATAATCCTGGCTTTTTTTTTCTTTTTCTTTTTTTTTTTCTTCTTTTTAATCAAAACATTTTATAACGTCTTTTCCCTTCTGTTCTTTATTTTCTTGGTCCTTGGTCATTAGCTTCGCTGCACACCATTCTCGCTTCATCACAAACATTGACACTGCTGGTTGATGGACACGTTGATGTACGTTGGCAGCAAAGCCCTTTTGTGGCGGAAGACTCGTGATAACCTCGTGGATTGGTTCCAGGCGACGGGGGAGCTCACTGTACAGACTTTAAACAGCTTATGGTCTCCATGAGGACTACCAGGCATTGTACAAAATCAAGAAGCTTAAAAAAAAACAAAAAACAGGTGTAAACTGAGCATTGAGACATTGAGAGTACACTGAACACGTAGCTGGGACTGCTCCGCTGACACGGCCATGTGTGACAAATGTGGTTTTGCCTAATTTGATTCGATATGAAGCATCTTTCTGCCATCTTTTTTAACGGGAAGACTAAAGGCTACCGTGGTGTCGATGTGCCTCACTGGAGCAGAGATGAATTATGTCACTGAGTTTCAGTGCACCAGTCAGGCAAGAGAATTCATCAGGTCCGCAGCTGGCGTACTGTTTGAAGCTTGTGGGGGGGGGGGGGGGGGGGAATATGAGAAAAAAAGGATGGAAGAAATCAAGCTCCACCCCAGCCAGGGACTTCTGGTGATTTGTTTGTTTGAGGTTTATTTTTATGTTTTTGTTTTTTATCTAAGTTCTTTCTAATTGCAATCAAAACTGAAAGATGTGGTTTGATTTGGAGGACAAAAAGGGGCAATCAGAAGCAAAAGAATTGGGAAAAAAAGATGGGTGAAATGTAATCTTTCTGACGATAATGATGTTAATGTTGTACTTTATAAATATGTGTTTATGCCATTTTTCAACACCAAATACCAAAGAGCCAAAAATCAATGGATCTTTCTTTTGTTTCTTGGCTCTCCTAAACATGGCTTATAACAGATCTGGGATTTGTTCCTGTGAGTGAAACCCACGTCAAAATCAAAAAGAAGCCTCAACTCCCCTCACGTCGCCGCAGTGCTCCGTTACCGAGTCGACCCCCCCCCCGTTTTGTTTTCTTCATGTGCGTGACGTGTACGTCTTTGTGAACAAACGACCTGGCAGCGGCGGCCTTCATCAGGCAGACTTTAGTCTGGAAGATGACTCTGAGCACTGCGTTTATATGGTATGAATTTAGTGACATACATGCTTCACTTTCCTGAAAATCGATCTGGCCTCCGGGCAGATGTTGCTGTGTGTGGTTCTGCGTGTGCTTGTGGTCCATTCATTTTAAGTTCCCCTACTTAAATCCAAGAACACCCCTTCGAGTTAGTTGTGAATCGTTTGTTCGGACCTTCAGACATGATCTTTCTACACTGGAACGAAGATAATTTTCTATTGTGCATTTCTGCTTCCCCCACTCCCCAACCCCCCTTCCCCCCACCACCCCTATCCCCACCCCGTCCACTCATTCCCCCCTTGAATTTGTTGATATTTAGTAAGCAGCTGTATTCTTTGTTCACTTTCAACAGTATGTTTTATAATGAAAATAATGACTTTATTGGTGAGCAATATGAATTGGTCAAATTAAAATATTCATTAATCATATTGTGTTCTTGCAGTTTGTGCATGTGAACCATTGTGTGATTGTGGAAGAAGCAACTGATTAAGACTCCATTGACACGATGTTTTCATGTGAAAACGCAAACTTTTCATTGCATTTTGTGTGTCCGTTTACACGACAGTGGTTCTCTGAGCCACGGAAAATGGAACTTTTTGAAAATGACAAACGGCGCACTTGTGGCCCAACATGCTGACTCGGTGTTTCTACCGTTCCTGTGTAAACTGACATCGTTTTCAAAACGTTGTTGTGTAAATGCAAAACTTTTCTGAAAACAAAATGCAAAAACAAAGCATTTTTATTTGAAATGTCATGTGGACCGGGCCTAAGAAAACATTGTGACAAAGTCTGGATGATTAACAGAGGAGTGTTTTTGGGGATAAATACAACAGACTTCCTACAATGGACAACATTGTGGAGAACATTTTACGGATCCTAGCACATGTCAAGTAAGTCCAGGTTTGATCATTTTTACCATCTCTATTCCTATGCAAAAGCAGGTAGGCCTGGTGACTAAAGCGTTTCAATTTTGCTGGTTAAATTCAACCATATTATTTCATGGGGAAAAAATGTATTTACCTAAACCTAAGAAAGCATTCTAATGCCTCAAGCTACCAAAGTAGCTTTCATGGCTAAATCACATTAAGTTCCAAGAGGTACAGAGAGAAGACAGAGTAAGTGAGAGAGAGAGAGAGCACAGACTACAGGAGTACATGAGAGACAGAACAATAGTGATATGTTATAGTGAAACATAGTGAGTGAGAAATAAAAGAAGCTCAGTGTAGTTTTCCCAGCAGTCTAAACCTATTGCAGCTTCACTAGAAAATGCTCCAGGGTGTCGAGCATCAGCTCGAACTGTAAGCTTTGTGAAATAGAAAAGTCTTTAGTCTAACCCTTAAATGTATACAGTGCTGGCCTCCCAAATATATCAGTCCATATCTTGGTTGGATTTTTTTTGATACTTTGCAATTTCAACTTAAACCACTTATTTTTCCCAAAGCTACCAGGGTGGTGTTAATGCAGAAATATTTTGATTTAAAGAAGAAGAAAAAAGCCAGCAAAAACTTTTTCCTAAGATAAACTTGACCAAAAATGTGCATGCCATAACAAACAGAAAATGGTAAAAGATTATACTGACAGTTAAGCATCTTTTCTCCAAACTAATCATGCAGTTATTCGTGGCTACTTGTTTTACTTATTCCATCTTGAATAATGTTTTATTATTTAAGGTTGTGAAATGGTGGAAACATTTAAGCCCACAGACTTGTGTTTTGTTGAACCTAAAAAAATATGGTAAGACCATTGGAAGGGTTGTAGAGTTGATGGCTAACTATTTGGAAGTTGTGTGACTTTATTCAAGACGACACATTCTCCCTGAGATCAGTGATTTTAGCCATGAGTGAGGTGTCTGTCTAAAATTAACCAGGCACATTTGAAATCCAAATCTTTGAAAATGAACATATTTCGTCTGAAAACCCTACAAGTTGCCACATCGCTGTCATAAATGTAAGTGTGAACCCTGTAAAACACAAAGAAATCCAACATGTTTCTGGAGACTGCTTTGGGACTCTAATAATAATAATAAGCTTCTCCAGTGTTCCATGTGGCTGTTTGCACCTGCTGGATTCTGGCCTATTCCCTGCAGGTTTCCTGTGAGGAGGCTGTCACATCAACATTAGCCTCATTACATTAGAGAGCAGAACATTGATCTCTGTTCGACCGTTCATGGTGACACTCCCACCACCAGCCCTTCTAATTACACTTCCTGTGCAATGTGTTGCATATCTCAAGGGGGGAGCTTCCTAGTGAACTTGTTCCAAGTGTGCCACGCATGAAACATGTCAAGCTGTCACCTCAAAGGTCCAGATGGCCAAATCTGTCCGGCGCTCCCTGTGGTATTCTCACATCCTCCTTCTCTACCTATCTCCCCTTCCTCTCGGTCGGGTGGCCACATCTCACTCAACACTGAGTTTCTTCCCCATATTCTGACATTTTTAGCCAGTCTTCTGCTCCTCTAGCTCGCCCTTGCTCCTCTTCCCCGTCCATCTGTTTTAAAGGGCCGGTTCGCTGCAATCGTTAAACAAGCTTGCTTCTTCTCTTGATTGTATCTAGCCATGCCGATTATTGCCCCTTATACCCAGTTACCGATGAAATTGGCTGAAGAAAATAGTGAACAAGCACAGATTCAACCAGAACTCCACATTGAGCCCCTCGTGAAAATGTTTTTTTTTATTGCAAGTTTGCAGCACAACTTTGAGCTAAGTGCACCTAATAAAGCCAGCAGCACATGGAATATGTCAAGGTTGGGAGCTTTGGACAGATTGAAAGAAAATGGAATAAAAACATGACCAAATGGTTTGAAACATTCTGAGAAAACACAATTCAGTGCCGATAAGAATGCTCACAAAAGCGTTCATGGACTATTAAGAGTAAGTGAGACAAGGTTTTCTTTTCTAAGAATGAATATCCCTTTAAAATGGTTTTAATTATGTCAAACCTGAAGTCTCATTTCCTTGTGTAAAGTTGGTTTGTGCACACACAAAAGCTGAGAACGGCAAAGGCCAAGGTAATATGAGATTTAGAAACCCATGCTTCACATGCTAGATTAGCATTAGCAGCCACGATCCACCCAGAAGTGCACATATGGAGATCTGCTTCCTGTCATCAAATCCACATTTAACCAAGGCAGTTAGTAACAACTAAAAGAGATGTGAAGAACATGTTGCTGCTTTGGATCAAGTCGATACATCATCCAAACATAAATTAGGTTTGAATTTGACTGTGACAAAAAAAAAAGTATTGGATGAAAAAGAGTTGGTTGTACTGAAATCATTAAATCAAGGGTGTCAAGCACATTTTAGTTCAATGGCCACATACAGCCAAATTTCATCTTGAATGGGCTGGACCGCTAAATAGTGCCACAATGGCCTTTAAATTTAAACGTTAAAGTTTTTCTTTCTTTTGTTGCAGAGTATAGGTGATGAAAATGACTTCGCCAAGCAATTATTATAGAAAATGACTACAATCTCAACAGAAAGCCAATTTTAATGAAAAGTTCTGGTGCAATATACAGTTAAATGTAAAAAAAAACAGCAACAAAAAAAAAGTATACGTTACAGCTGTTGCATAATGCATGTTTTTACAAACTCGCCCTTACAGCATAGCTTTGAGGCTCGTTTGAAAGCAACAAGGTATAGTAAACTTTCATAGCAGTTTCACCGATATGTCAGCTCGGGTCTCCGTTGGCCCACGGATCTTGTGTTTGACACGTCTGCATTAAATTCATTACTTATAACATGAAAAACCGCAAGTAAAAGTAATCTATCATCAAGGCTGAGTGGCACAAGCACAGAAACACTGCTCCTGATATGAATACTTACTTACTAAAGATGTATTGTGATAGAACACAGATGCAAACGTGTGGCATCTTTATAATGTCCCCCACCTTTGATTTCTACAGTTTGCCTGTAATTTGTCACGTCATCATCCTAGTCAGCAGTTTCTTGTGTGTCCAAAATCTGCAAAAGCATGAATCAGTGTTGGAGAACAGGGACACTATTGTTTTCCATCCTGCAAAGGTAACTTTTTCACAAAGTCTGACTTTTGTTTGGGGAGTGGAAATATTCATAAATGTCTGTGGAGCCCGGCACTGCACGGGGTCTGCACTGGAATGAATGTCTAATCAATCATCTGTGCTGTATTGACAGCAGGCTGTAGAGACAGACAGGGAACCTGTGGAGACGGGCGAGATGGGGAATCGATTAGCAGCTAACAAGTAAATTTAGCCATTGATTAGTTTTCCAATTATGCTCTTGTTCGATCGATGAGTGCTGTCGTTGGAGGAAAAAAGTGCTCTATTGTTTTGTTTTACCGATGCTAAGACCTGGAGATGGTACATTTACCCACATTCAAACAGGCAAAAAGGAGAAAATATGAAGATCTTTCTTTTCTGTATCTTACCGATTTGAAATATATTTTATACTTTTAACCCTTCTTGTGGATTTCGACTATCAGGGGGCTGTTTGCGCCAGCCATAATCCGAAAGCCTCAAGGCAATGAAGCTGGTGTCAAATTACACAGGCTTGAAACATGTTTCAGCTTGTACACTTGATGTCTCACAATTTTTAATACTTCAAAAAAATCAATCTTAAGGCTATCACATCTGTAAAGCTTCAGTTGGAAAACTATTGCCATTTCACACCCTTATGTTCGCCACTAATAGAGTAGAACACTGATTTGCAAAGCCTTCTTGATTTTAAGGGGTGTAACTTTCTTGTATGTGTTCTCATTTACATCATAAAACTTAGTTTTGATAAAAAGTGAATTATCATTATTATTATTACATAAAATCAAAAACGTTTAAAACCTTGCGAGGATATCGGCACGTTGTATTAGAACATCCTATCTGCAGTTAACACAAAGATAAGTTAGCATAGTAAGCAATGGGAGAAAAAGGGCAGTGCGTCAGACTAAAGAGAAAGTGACTTCAACTGGGATTAAGTTTAATATGGTAAAAATATTGGTCCCTCAAGAAAAACGGTTGGGAACCACTGTAGTAGAGTACTTTTTTTTTTTTTCAGTCGCTCCTTTCTGGGAACACCACAGTGGATCATGTTAATAATCCCTGCTCAACAAGCCACCGGAGTGGCAGGCGCAGCGGGATTGATGTCCCCACTAACACCGTATCATCCCTACCTGCCTCCATCAAATCACAGCACTTTGTACACCGCCCAGGAAGATCCAACAAGGACTCCATCACAGTCCCGCTCCAGCAGAATGTCTCCCACCTGGAGGGAAATTATGCGAAGATCCTGTTTGGAAATGAACAACACAGTGCTCTCTGAGCTGATCACTAAGCTGAGCGGCTCGGATCCATAAATCATTGCGCTCAGATGGAGCCACAACTTCATGTCTGGCATAGAACAAGTTGTTCGCACAGGACGCGCCGCATCCCCCCACACGCCGTAAACAATGGGTACTCCCGAGGCTATGTGTTCAGTCAATCGACACCTGTTATTATATTGACACTACAGTTGTCGAGCTGATCTCCCACGGCAACGAAAAGGCCTCCAGTTCAGAGGTTACTCACTCGGAGACATGGTGCCGGGAGAACAGCACGATTCAATGACTCACTGTGGACTTCTGCAGGAGACAGCAGGTGGAGAGAGCTGATAGTTTTATTACCTTGGGGGTACCTCTCACAGGAACGCTCCCAGTCAATTCAGGTCAGCATCGTAATGAAGACAACTATGCATCTCCTCTATCTCCGATGGCTGAGAGGCTTCGAGCTCCTTAAACCTTTACACCTGTACCGTCGATGCCTGCTCACCCGGTGCTCTTAGCACTTTTTCTCACTCTTACTTGCAGCGATGCAGGTTGAGGGCTGAGATCCTGCAACAGCCGAGCAATCCCAATTACTTGCTTTCTCTTCTACTTGCTGCCACCAGGCCATTGCAACGCAAGTTTGAAGGCAATAAAGAGGAGTTTCTTTAACATAAATACCAGAATTTGCACTACAATTTGCAAAAATGCTTATCATTTCTACTCTACTGAACATACTGAACATAGAGGCTCCTTAAGATGTGTTTATGTTTAAAGGTTAGAAATAAAGCATTTTGAGGAAACAGTCCTCGGCTTCACATAACCTGGTTCAGGACCGTGACAAAAGCTGAGTGGACACAACATGTCAAAACCAAAACATTCATGTTAAATAAAATTCAAAGGAATGGAGTATGATTGTTTGTATTAGTGCGAGAGTGTTGTATGTGATTTTGAGATGCAAAGAACACACCAGAGATAACCAAGGAGTCTGCACTTTAAAGGATTTGGAAACATTGAATCGCCTCCAACTATATGGGAAGTTTGGGATTTTATTGCCTTCAGGAGCATCGAGCCCAAGTGAACCAGATATAAGGCCAATTACCAGCATGGGAAACAAACAGTCATACTCAAGTAGTGAGAGAAAATAAGTGGGTATTATAGGTATAATATGTTCATGTCATTGGACTTCACTTATGTAGTGAATTTTTCCCTTTTCTTTCTCAAAGTATTTTACACATTTTCTACCTTCTCCCATTCATGACCGCACACACTCAAACACTAATGGTGAAGGCTGCCATGCAATGTGTTCAACTTCCATTGGGAGTAATTTGGGATTCAGTGTCTTGCCCAAGGACAATTCAACATATGGACAGTGTGAGATGAAGATCCAACAGCCAACCTTGGGATTGGAAGACGTCCCGCTCTACCGCCTGAGTGAGAAAGGACAACGCCTTTCAGGATGCTGTCCATGATGATACAGTGATATTTAAGCAAGATAACACCAAGATTTAAAAAAAAAAAAAACACAACAGAAAATAAAACACATAAAAATGTGTTTACTTGTATACTTCATAGTTACACCCAGATAAATTAAAACTAATTCATGTACTGTATTTCGCTCACCTCAAACGATCATAGCAGGATGATTATGTAGCTATTGGGACATAAGTGGACACTGAGAGGATATAGATGATGTTCATCATTAAAAATAATCACTTGTGTTAAACAATTGTGAATATTCTCAGTCGTCAACAACGGAGTATGGTAGGACTCAACCTTTGTATAAATATGGGAAGTAAATCAAGTTTCCTTTGAGACTAGCACTTGATGGATGAAGTGATAATGAAAGAAGTCATATGATGAGGCCTTCATCGTGGTGCGTAAAAAGCAGCTTTTATCATTTGTGGGAACCTTGCCTTTAAATGTCTCGTCTCGTATTTTTTTCTCTCCCTCCCTGTCATTGATGTTAGACATCTTGTGGTACGGTGTTTCGACGCCTTGCTCCTTTTCCTTCCCTGCGTATCTGTCTTATCCGTCACTGCTCTCTATGATCTCCGTTACTCCGTGTCTCCCTCTCCGATGCTGCATTTGTGGTGGCAGCACAGAAAGGGCTGTATGCCTGAGAGCAGACGCCATGCATAATTCATGGTTCTCGAGCTCCCCGTTGACCCGAGTCCAAACAGTTGGCAGTCTGACACTCGCACAGAAAGGCCCCAGGAAGGAGATGTTAAACTATGAGCAAACTACATTGATGTAAGGTTCATCAAGTCACTCCCATTTCAGCCTAAACAACAGAACGTTCAAACGTCATCTTGATCTGCCGTCGCGCAGCGGGAGGCAGTTTAAAGCGTGTAAAAGCTCCTGAAGGACCCCGCTGTACAGACATGCCAAGTCAGATAATATGGAAGGTTTAGAAAAGCGACAAATCAGACCGAGGCTTACCGATTAGGACAAGATGGTCAGATTTTCTGGAGTATTACAGTGAAGATCACAAGATATGAAGCCACAAAACTGTGACAGGACTTAAAGGAGCAACTCCCAGAGAAGATCCACATACACCACCCGCATAAGAAAAACAACTAGCAACCCTGTTGAACCTTGATGTATGTACATCATTTCATCCATCCAGTGATTTCTTTTTGTTCGTCTGACGAGCGAAAGTGTTGAAGGTAACGGGAAAAAAATTCTCGATTCTCAGGTTTCTCCTGCCATTCTTCACCTCAAACAAATGTGCCACTAATAACTTGGCCTCGCCTCACAGCCGCTGACTCACAAAGGACTCCTTCTCTCTATATAAGGCATGTTAATTTGACTTGACACTCCAGTCTTAACTTTTATTCAGAATCGCTCTAGGAACGACTCCTTGTTGCTCCAAACATCACATAATCTCCGTCTGGGGAGTGCAACTCCCAGGGTGGCTTTGTTACCGCTGCTGGAGCAGTCGGCGGCTGCTGGGTGGGAGTGATTTCCAAGCACAACTGCTGAAATCCGTCAGCCAAAGAATGGTGACTCTTTTATGTAAGCACTACTTATTTCAAAACAGTCACACTGCTGCACTCGCAAACTCACACCAGGAGTGGCGCTCAACAGATCATCTGCTTCAGCCATCTGCTCCTCGCTGAGGGGACGGCAGGGTTCTCGTTGAGATCATCTCGGATGCCATCATCGCCAACTGCTGGTCGCTCCTTTCTTTTTTCCCCCTTTTAATCTTTTTAATCTTCAGAGAGGTTGAGTACAGAGTCTTTTAGATAATAAAGAAATGTTTCCTCTTTGCTCATGTGGGAATGCAGCCTGCGAGGCCTGCCATGACATAAATCAACTCCTCCTTCGACGCTGTATTCTTAAAGCAAGTCCACAGTTAACATATCAGCAGCTGGCAGGAAATTAGAAAATGAAATGAAGTGTCTCAATGAGTCTATTGAAGGGATGTATTCAGATGAATGGTGGCTATGTTCAGGGTTTGGCATTTGGTGGTTTTGAGCCTTATAAACCTATGATATAGAGCCCTTGGACGACAAGCACCGCCACTGAATCCAAGTAGCCTCCTCCAGAACAAAACATCTCCACCCACTGCTTGGAAAAACACTATCTATAGCATCTTGGAGTGGAACAGATAAATCTATACCAAATAATCCACCTGATACGCAGCAGTACGCGAAGACACGCCGGCGCCCCGATAATTATCATCTTACGGATATTAAAACCTGCAATTCACGCCTCGGAGCAGAAAGTCTCTTTTTATGAAAAGTCGCAAAGCGTTGACTGATGCCAGATGGCCATCGGTACCAAGGAACGCGCTTAATGGTTTGGCATTATTACAGTTGGGTGGAGCTACAAAGTAAAAGTGGTGAACTGTGGAGTTGAGATGGATTCAAGATATCAAGGGGGAAAAAAAGCTTAAAACGTTGAATAATGTTTTGAGCTGGAAGTGATAATAGATTATGTGAAAGCAGCTGACTCCATGAATTCATACATGCCATATATTATATTGATTTGAAGCCACTCATACAGGGGAATAATTATATCAGGCTTACGTTCTGTCAACATACAGGGCCACTGCAGCCAGCAACATCAATACAGGTCTATAATGCATTAAAATGACTACATACTGTATATAAATAGGAGTTTGCCATAGTTAGATATGTAACTGAAGCTAAAATGACCTCTGGCTGTTGCGTTCCTCAACAAAGTTGCAACTGACGTTAATGTGCGTCCAAGAAGTCACCATATAAGACATAAATCGTATACTTGAGTGACTCTCACTTTCACATCTGGACACCAAAATCTACTTAGAGTGCTGAATAGTGTTGCCAGATTGGGTCAATTTCTCTTCATTCAAACTTGTTCATAATGGGGGAAGTGATAAAAAGCTTGGCCACTCTTCACGACATTGGATGGTTTCAGAAAACATTACATACAAAACTAAATAATGGTCCTTGTATGGCAAGTGCAATATATATATATATATATATATATATATAATATTGTGCTATTATATTATACTATAGTATTAATTGTAAGCATTCAACAAGCTGGGCAGGGGCACTTTTTCTTTTTTTCATGTATCTGCTCGCTGATGTGGCTTTGACTCACTGTACTGTGAGTATATTCAACATAATTGTGTTCAAGAGAAATTGTGGATGTTGTGAATAGGTAAGTCTATTTCCATTAATGTAACACTCTGTGCTTAAGTCGTGTTTTTTTCACCATGCATGTAATATCTTCAGAATTTAAACATGATATCCGACAGAGGTTGTCATTTGTGTTGCTTTGCACTGAGTTGAGAGAGTTTTATCTTGTGTTTGGGTTTAAAACTGTCGATCAGATCTGGCAACCCCGGTCCCTCATTTGTACATATCTGGAGCCCATGGTCTAAACCTCATGGCACAAGAGCATTGAGCCATGAACAAAACCACTTATCTGATAACATGAGTGCAAAGTACAGTAAATGGTTCAAAGGGGTCGCACACTTGCCTTTTATTTATTCATGAGCATGCTTTGCATAATGAACCAATGAAACAACTATTTCCCATTCTGCCTCAGAGCCATGTCTGCTGGCTCTGCAGTGCATATGCACACGTATGACAGCAGACTGGTAAAGCAGTCGGCAACACAGCTTTTTCACGGGAAAAACAAGCCTGCTTATGCATGTGTGACATCCTCGATCTCTGAGCAGAAGAAAAGTACGCAATTGCACCTGCCTTTCGCCATTTAATTGAGGATTAATTTCTGAAGTGATGCACTGAAACGCTTCCTCCGCTCATGTAAAAAATGACTAATTTCTATGTTGGATGCGTAGAGCAAGTCCGTTGTTTGTGAACGTACCCGGAACAGTGGCATGTGAGGGGTGTGGGTGATTTAAACACCAAATATCAAAAACGCAGGTGAAAGTCGACTCAATAGAAAGGATGAGAGGTTTTAAAGTATTTTATACTCCCAATTGCTTGAGATTAAGATTCTTAATTGCTTGCTTTAATGCATTTCATTTATTTTTCTGTAAAGCACTGCGAATCATCTGGTTTGAATCGGG
Source organism: Lipophrys pholis (assembly GCF_963383615.2). Classification (NCBI taxonomy): domain Eukaryota; kingdom Metazoa; phylum Chordata; class Actinopteri; order Blenniiformes; family Blenniidae; genus Lipophrys; species Lipophrys pholis. The sequence continues at coordinate 16,052,083 of NC_137641.1, read as the reverse complement.
CTCTATAAATAAATTTGCCTTTGCCTTTACCGAAGGTGTCCTCTTGTCTGAGGCAACTTATAAGTAAGTAATGACAAGACCGCTGTTGTTGCAGTTGCGTAATACTGCCCCACTTTAGAGGCACACAGTGTGCTCACACTGTTGCTACTGAACCTATGTAAAGTTAAATCACAGTAACCTTTATCGGCAGAAGCAAGCGTGTAAACATGTCGGCAGTCATTTCTCTGTGGAAACGCAGTTAATGCGCGCAAGAAGACACACATTTAACAATCAGTAAGCCCATGAAGAGAACCAACCTCATTTAAAGTATCAACAAAAGTTCAAACAGGTGATGACCCCCTGCCCTCTGAATAATGCCTGTTGTGTTGGGTCTACCACAGCAGAGGAGGCAGCTCTAAAGCCAGTGTGACATCAAGTCAAGTCATTCTTATGAAATCTTTCTGAATTGAAAAATCAATGACAGATTGAGAACTGCAAATGAAAAACACAATTTTGGGGCATTTGTCTCAAAGAAATCTAATTGGATATAGCATAATATTGAAATGACACAAATTGTGGGGGGGGTTGTTATTGTTATTTGCTATTCTTTCACTGGTCTGGTACAATCAAGATCAATGAATGAGGCTCAGCAGCTAAAATGCCATCAGCCCACCAAAAACCCTTATTTCTTTCATCCATGTCGAAGTTGGATGCTGCTGTTTTCTGCTGTGTTAGAATGTAAAGTCAACATGTACTAAATGCTGTGTTCTCCAAATTGGCTTACTCCTATGTGTGTATTGTCATGGAGTGCCTTAAATATTAGTAAACTTATTATCATTATTGTGCCTCCGCGAGCAACCTCAGATCACACGCTGTTGTTGCACACTCACCCGGAAATAATGACTCCAACATTTGAGCTCAATACTAACTGAAATATCTGTTTGCTTTGTTTTGCCCACTACTTATGGTCCATTTGTTTTGCAGGCCAAGGTGGTAATAATTGAAGCGAATGCGTGAGCAGCATTTCAGACTTAACGCTCTGACCGCAAAGGGCTCCGCATCCAGGTATTTATAGCGTACACTTTGTCAGTGTGGATGCCGTCATGTACTGCAAATGGCCCCAAAGTGGGACGGACCCTCACCCACCCAGCTGTTGTCATGCTAAACGATGAGGCTGTTGTCGGTGCAATTAGGAGCTGCGGCATGCTACTGTAATGTCAGAGCAATGCTGGACCATAAATGTAGTTTGGGAGGGTGTGTGTGTGTTTGTGTGTGTGTTTGCGCGTGTGTGCATCCTGCTGCGACATTCTTGCAGCTCTCCAGAGTAATGACTGTCTGGAGCATTTCTCCATGACAAAGTACTTTAAGTGTTACCTCAATTCACTTCAGGGCTGAGTTCCTTCGGGGAGGCTGAGAAGTTTGAAATCAGACAAGAAATATTAAAATATGCATGAAAAAGCACACGGCTAAAACATAGCATATTATTTGCTCCACAAAGTTGAAACTAAAATAACCCTTTGTCTGTATTTATCAATAAATCAATGGAGGAAACAACAATGGGGAGTCAACATTTTTGGGGGGAAACGGTTAATTAGATTCAGTTGATACAAAAAAAAGCAAACATTTATTCAGCAACAGCAGTGCCAGCTCGCATGACAAAAAGTGTCTTTATTTTCTTTTTGGTTGGTTTGATTCAGTCGAGGTGAGGGTTTCTACACAGTCTGGGTGTTGCATCCTCAATAGCTGGAGCCCTCTGTGGAATCACTGAGACTCTTCAATCAGATGACCTCCAAGGTCGAGACCATCTAGCCCATTTTAAGCCACCAAACAAAACTGCTGAAACCTTACTTGAATCCTGAATTGAACTAGATGACATGAATGGGACTGAGGGACACGTAATGGGATCATGTCATCTCATAGAAATGTTCAAATAATATATGAGAGATTTCTAAAAGAAAAGTTGTGCACTTCAGAAACACAAATAGTAAACTAACCCCATTCATCATTAAATGTTATTTTGAATGGTGGGGGTCACGATTGAGATCTTCTTAGTTGCGTTCCATTTTTAAGGGGGTATACATACAGATATACATACAGTACATATAGTACACACATACATGAATGAATAGCCAAAAACAGAAACTTCTTTTCAAACTTTCGTTGGTGAAAGTAACTATCAAAGGCAAACTCAAACACATCAACAACACCAACAACTACCCTACAAATGTTAGTACAGTATATACCCTTGACATTAAAGTACTAGTGTCGTGTGACATAAAACCTTTCTGTAACGAAAACGCAGAAACAATGCATTCTCATGTAAATGGGGGGGCAAATGATTCCATCCTCACCAAGGTCTCACCAGAGCCCGGTAATGAGCCTCTCATTGCACTCAGATGTTGCACTTGAAGAGAATCCTAAAACATGCAGGACAGGAGCTCTCCAGGATCAAAGCTGGAGAGCTCCTGTACTACTGCGCTAAAATGCTTAGATTTTCAGTGTTGAGAGTCATCCCCCTATGTTTTATGGGATTTACTTTGAAGGGAGTTTCTAGCACCGGAGTTTTATGATAACCAGGGGATCAGTTAATATCTGCTCTTTTTTCAAGGGTTTAAGAGAGCTGGGCATTGTCCAGATAGCAAGGATATTACTGAATACATTCGAAACAATGACTTTGAGCTCCTGAGAGAAGCATAATGGAGTTTGGTGCGAGTGGCTGGTATGAATACAAAACCAGGAATTCAGTGAATGTTAAGGACTTTGCGCATATAGTAAGAGGCTGTTGGACAGGAAAGAACTATTTCTATAAAACACTGGAATCCAGCTGTTAGGCGCAGTATGGAAGCAACCCGAATGACCTTTATGATCAGATAGCATCAGCTGGACTATAACACAACTGACAAAGTTAATAGACCTGAAAGTCACAACTGTTTTGCCAAATGGGAAACCCCATGGGGATTGGGAATGGTATGTTTTCCCAGTAAATCCTAACATTATTTTACAACTGTAAAGAAAAAAGAAAAAATCACAATTCCACATGAGCAAGCATAAGTGACGATGGAAAGAAAAAAAAATAATTCCATCCCTTTAAGATATAAAGCAGCCTGGTTGCTAAAAGCATAATAAGTTGCAATTAGAATAGAATTCAAAATGTTCTTTTAACAGGAAGCCGACGAAGAGAGGCTAATATTAGGCTGATGTGCTCTCTCCTGCTGGTTCCTGCCATTACTTTCACTGCAGCATTTTCAATAAGTTAAAGACTTCTTAATCAGTTATTGGGGCACCCAGTTAATAAGAAATTACTAGAGTGTACTCTGGAAGTAACAAACGAATGGATTAGTTTCTCTGCGTCACTCTGAGTCAACATGTTCCCTGGTGAGTTCCATTTGGAATGTGAGCAAAACTGGCGAAAGTTGTGCCAATGATGCACTTTTTCTTTTTTCTTTTTTTTTTTTTTTAAACCTAAAGACCACTTCATTCCCACTCTCCATAGCTCTTAACCACTTTTTCAAAAGTCCAACCATGATCCAAATGACCGTATTAAAAAGAATCGATTGTCAATGTTCCCTCAAAAAATGTTGTCATCTACTCATTAGCAGCACACTCTCTCAGCTATTCAAAGAGTCTGTGGTGATAGAAGGTCAGACATGGCATATTGGAGAGAGACATTGAATTAATTGAGTAATTTGGCTATTGCGAATAGCACTTCAGGACATTTTATAGTGTTTTTTTCTTCTTCTTTTTTTTTTTTTAGTTAGTGAAAGAGATCTAGGGACTTTCAGTGTTTCTGTTGTTCATGCTCTAATGAATTAAAGTGAAATAAATAAATATCCATTAACTCTCTTTCTCTGCTCGTGTTCAGGGCTGCAGGTTGCTGAAACCTAACTCACTGCGCATCGGAAAGTATAGCTCTCAACACATGAGACGGATAACCGCTTTAAGCCTGGCAAAAACTACGGGATTTATATAATGTTCACAGATCAAGAGACCACACACTTGATGATCACAAAAGACAGATCGCACAAGACCTTCCTCTTGTGATCTGAGAGTGTGTGGTGAACCACGGGGCTCACCACGCACCCACCGATCGTTCAGCAGAGTATCAGGTGCTTCACGCTCAACATTCCAAATCTCGTGTGACTTCAGTGTAAAACACAGCATATAGATGTAAACAAACATGGTGCCACTAATCAACCTCGGGCCTATATTATGACTCTGGATTTTCTCTTTTCGAGGTAACTTCAGGATTAACCCGGAGTTTTCTGTACTGCCAAGCAGATTCACTTCTTACCAGGATAAATCACCCCGGGTACTCTGAATGTCTAAACTGCTCCGGAGCAGAGAATGAAGGCGTCGTCTACTGACCAATCAGATCTCTTTGAAAATGACCTGCCTATTTTTTACATTATCCTGACTGGTGAGTGGATTGTAGCGCCCTGTGGGAGAACTCAGAGTGCAGCGGAGCGGAGACGGAGTGTTTATAACGACCTTTTTGACATAATTAAATAAATCCTGGCCACTGAGACTTTGAAGGATGTTTTTGTTGTTGTTCTTGACTTGTTCCAAGTCTGTTTAGCTCCATGAGGGTTGATCTGGAGTAATGAGGTTAATAATAATGGTCTCGTCTGATGTTACTGCAGAAACATGAATTTATGGAGCGCACATCTGCTCTGCCGTCAAGGTGAGGAAATAATATTCCAACACAAAATGCCTTCACACCGGAGAAACAGCCTCAAAACAACTTCCGGCCTTTAGGCTCCATTACCCGACGTCTCAAGTAAAAAAGAGTTCTGTCTACCCGGAAGTGGCAGAAACACTGAAAACGAGGTAGTGAGTGTAACTGGGTTAATAATGCAATTAGTTTGCGCGATTCTGGCAGAGAGCCGATAAGTGGTATTTTGATGTGCCATTTTAACTTTTATTTCATAGCTTATGTCATGCAAGTACGGAAGAGTTTTAGGGCCAATGAAGAAAAAAAAAATTTGGAGGCTACAAAAAAAAAAAAACCTTCGTGGCCCCAGAAAAAGTCAAAAATCAAAGTCGAGATTTAATTTTTTCACAGTGGAAAAAAAAGTCCGTCCATCCACTTGCCAGCGCGTGTGACTGCTTCCTCAAAATGCATATCAGGCGGTTTAATGAAGTGATGAAAAGATGCTTCAGGACAGAATCTAGCTCCTAAACACGGTGCAGTTATCATCAGTATCAGGACTAGAAGAGACAGAGCAGCCTGCTGCGTTGTTCCGTCATGGAAGTTCGTCGAGTACGAAGGACAAAGGCACGGATCCCGGGCTGCTTATTTAAATGTGTTCTTATTAATCAAGGAAATCCTGTGTAAAATCACAAGTCCATAAGCAGTAAGCAACCCGATACAGTCAGAATTAAGTGATTTAATGTGAATTCACATCTACGGGCAAATGATGAGGGATGGATGGACGTCTCTCCGTTAAAAAAAAAAATCTCGACTTTGATTTTCGACTTTTTCTGGGGCCACAGAGGGTTTTTTTTTTTTTTTTTTTAGCCTCCGAATTCTTTTTTTTCTTCAGTGGCCCTAAAACTCTTCCGTAATGCAAGTACTTCAGTATGCAGTTGTGAATGTTTTCACTTACTTTGTGAACATGCAACTAAATCGTGTGCCGAGTGTGAACCCAGAAATGTACTTTATACGGGTCGTATGGAACACCTGTTGTGTGTCTGTCTACCGGCCTACGAGGGGACTTTCAAGCTGCTGTTTCTGCTGCATGCTGCACAAGATTTGTTTGATTTTATCATATGAACAGGTATGTGCACTCACTCAATTTATTATTGATGAAGTTTTAACTGTTTGTATTTGACATGATTTTGATCCATTGATTCATTGAATGTAGTTAGCATATGTTTTAGTGATCGATGTACTGTGTTTTACTTGAAACCCTGTTAAAATCCCATGCATACATACACAAAGGCTGATCGTTGCACACTCGCAGTCTGAATAAAAAATACAAAGCCTGCTTCCTTTCGTCCTTGGTTTAATATAAAAGCTGGCTGTTTCCAGTGGCTCCGGGCACCGTTGTGTTTTAAACAAACACCTAAAACACAACAAAAGTTTTTGCATTTTCACATGAAAACCTTGTCGTGCCCTTAGATTGCTCCCAACTTCAAAATGGAAGAAGTGAAGTTTATGTCCCATCCATTTATCCATTATTTCTGCTGGATTCCTCCAGAACAAGATTTTGGAGGTTAAACAGATTCCCAAATGACATTGGCTGAACGGCAGGTCAGGTCACCATTCCATCACTGTGTTTACACTGCAATAACTTGAAATCATTCTCGAAATCATTTCAATTGAAGGCCAACATACGGCCCAATATTGTCCTGACTGGGCCGGACTGATAATATAAAAACATAATTAAAACTTAATTCTTCCCCAAAACCAAATAATTGCAACAGAAAGTTCATATAATTTCAATATAAAGCCAATTTGAATGATACCTGGTGGTATAAAACACAGTGATATCTCATATGATGAATACACTTATAGCATGTTGGCTATGAGGGTAATGCTAGTTTGGGTCTCAGTGTTGTGTTGCCATCAATATTCTATTAAAAAAAAATAATCAACTCAGTATTTTCTGTTTTATCCTCTTGAAGGCCAGTTTTGGCCTTGTGCTTGAAACCCCTGATTTAGATAAATGAAACTCATTGTGTGTGGTCATACTAGTAGCATTAGATCTTATAAAGGGGCCAAACGATAGTGTCATGTACATTAATCACAACAGGGTACAGTAGCTCCGTTAAAGTATGTGATGCCCTGTGTTTGTTTCGCTCGCAGTTCTTGGCTCTGTTTTTCAATCAGTTTTTGTAAGCGTACTGATACATGCTTTTCAAGTGTATTTGATCCGTTTACTTGGTGGGAGGAGCAGCAAGTGTTCATGCTTCCAAAAATGTACTGCATGAATGCGACAATTGTATCGAGGTTTGTTTCGATATGACAAATATGAGAAGTGTGAACAAAGCCAGAAGGGTTTATCCAAGAATATTCTTGTTAGAGGTTATAAATACCAGCAAAAACCACACCATACACGCCTGGTTAGATAATGATTGACCTTACATTCAACTAGTGACCACTGTGTGGTCGGTGCTGATTGTACACAGTAACTGACATCTCAATAGCGATTGTGCTCGTTCAGCCATTTAAAGGATAATTAATGTGGCCATCACTCAAAGGTAGAATGGATTCAACAATCATTTCATCTTATTGTGTGCTCAGTCATTGCCAACATAGTATTACTTTCCTGTTTTCAACTAGATCTTCATAATATTTACTGCTTCCGTCTTCTGTCACAGGATTTATAAGAAGCTCAACTCAAACATTACATTTCTTGTATTTTGCTGTAGCCTTTAGTATTTTTCATTTCTTTTTCTTCCAGTCTCCGAGGCGTATATCCATTGAAATTCTTGCAATCATGTTTTATTCCATCTTAATTGACTTTATTGTTTTGTTTTAGTGGTTATTGTTGTTGAACGTCAAATGAAATCTCGGTTCATTTCATTGTGTTTTTCTTGGCCTTTTTTTCTTGTTGCTTTTCTTTGTTTTTCTTTGCCAATAAAAAAAACACTCTAAATACCCCTTGTGTTGTGCTGAATAGACAATGTTTGCTTCGGTCTGATTATACCGGGCGGCTGTGGCTCAGTTGGTGGAGGAGGTTCTATTCTGATTGCCTATCCAACCTTGTCCAAATATCTAACTCCGTGAGCCGAACCGAGCCGAAAATTCCCTCAGGAAAATTTGAATTACTTGGACAGTAGTCATTGCCATTGCTCTGTGAGCATATGTGAACGGGTGAGCAGGACTAACAGTGTAAAGCGCTTTGAGACCTCAGAAATGGGAAAAGAAATCCTTCATAAGTGAAAGTCTATTTACTCTGTTTCAGTGTTTTGACCTGCCATTACCTGTATGTTAACATACATCGTTTTTTTCCCGTATACATACTGTATATACCAAATGGCATTATGTGAATATCATTTAAACCTTATACGTTAATGAAAATAGTACAAAACCAACCCAGTGAATGGTTGAAATTATACTCGACAGGATGTCATACAGCATGCCTATTTTGAATTTGAAAAGTCAGTGACATGCCCATACCGGCGTACAAAAAAAAAGAAAAGTTTTCAGAGGTCGAGTCTTTTTCTGCAATAAAAATGAGAATAGCTTCACAATGATGTGAAAGGCGGTTCAATAAAACTGTTCAAAATTAATCTATGCCCCTGTGGAAGCTACAAGGATTTTGCAACTTGATTCCATTCGAGGTTGCTTGATATCATTGAGAGATTTACATAATTTGGAAAAAAACAAACTCAAAATCAAACATGAGTCCTGGGTGGCCATGATCTTCAAGCACACAGGCAGCGCTGCATTCCAATTGCGTGTATTTTTAGGAGGAATGACTGCATCACCCGAGGAGAAGGAGTGAAAATAGGTGCCCTGTGCTCCAGGAGTGTCTTGCTGTCAGCACTCATTGCTATTGCTACTATTGCTCAAGTTTTTACCCCTGCACAGTGGCCAGCATTGGAACCAGACACTGCATGGAGAGGAGGGCCGGTACTAATCCTGCATCCAGAATAACAAAACCAGTAACACCACTTGCATACTTGAGGAGGTGGAGTTCAATTCTTTTCATCTATGTTTTTTTGATATATTGCAAATTAAAAGTAGCACTTTGGATTCAAATGAAATAATATATATATATACCTGTATATATATATATATATATATATATATATATATATATATATATATATATATATATATATATATATATATATATATATATATATATATATATATATATATATATATACCTGTATGTATATATATATATATATATATATATATATATATATATATATATATATATATAAACAAGCAGTTGAAAGTTATCATGAAGAACGAAAATGAGAACAGAACAGAAAACAAACAAGTGGACAAAGTTCTGCAGATACACTCCTGATCAAACTCTTAAGACCAGTAACAAAATTCCAGTAACTATTTACTACAACCATGGTGCACAAGCGCAGTAGTGGCATTTCAGAAGAGTTGTTTTTTTCTTCCCGTTCCCCCGTTTCCGTTTTCAGTGACTTGAAATACCAGCGTGTAAATGGACACCCAAAACGTAATGAAAGTTTTCCGCATTCAGTTGTTGTTCTGTAAACGGGGGGGATTGAAACAAAGAGACACACAAAGTTAGTGGCATGCAACCATGACATCTTATCTACTACAGTCTAATCTACTATAATTCTCCCGGCAGTGTAAACCGTATAAACTTACTCAAGAGGATAATTGTGGCGTTATTTTGGTATAGTTACTACAAGTTTTTAAAAAAAAAAACATTGTTTGAAAAGTAAGGCTGACCCCCAGGGCCAGAGCCAGTAAATCAAGCTGGAATAGTGTTTACTGATTTTGAAGAAATACTGTATATGAGGTCAACTGGGTCCATTTAGCAAAGGACAATGTCAAAACACCTGTATGACCAGACCAGTTCCTGTATGACCAGACCAGTTCCTGTATAACCAGACCAGTTCCTGTATAACCAGACGAGTTCCTGTATGACTAGACCAGTTCCTGTATGACCAGACCAGTTCCTGTAGACGCTGAGCATCAGCTCATGGGAAATACTCAACAAAGTAGAAAGAAGGTTGTTTTTGTTGGGAGGTTGGTGGTGATGGCACCATACTGAAGGTCTCAGGTGCATTAATTACAGGAATTTCTTACACTCTAATTAGAACATGAGCCAAAATGTTGTTTATACGAAACGGATCTGCTCTTGTCTGTAAATAACAGAAAGTTTCTGCTTAGACAAATGGCGTTTGGCATGAGTGTGACTTTGTGAGGCTCAATCTCAATGTGTGAGAGATGACAGCTTTACTCAGAGTTTAACATTTATGTGACGCTTTTTGTCCCATCTGCTGGTAAAGTCGCTTTAATCACCGCGCGGGAGGAGTTATGTTTTCAACCTGCTTTGATAAAACGATGAAGAAGAAGGTCAGAAACAGCCCAGCCCACCCTCCACGATGAATCGCACCCTGAGCTATCAGCAGTGTGCGGATCAGTCTAATGTGTGAAGGAGAGAAAGAAAGAAAGACAAGGAAATATGAGATAAACCAGAACTGCTGCGACCTTTACAGGGACCGTGGTAATTAATCAATCATGAACAATATTTACTGATTCTGAAGCAATATTATACCGTCCACACACCAGCCTTTTCAGCAGAGGACTTACTCATCTCAGCAGATGATGCCAAACCACATCCCAGACATATTACAGCAGCAGTTCCCGTGGACACTGAGCATCAGCTCGTGGGAATTGTCCACACAAGTGATGATTAATACAACAGAAGGTCGATAAACGGTGCTTGTAAGTTAGCTGCAACAGATGACGGTGGGATGATGTAAAACAGTTTTGCGGCAGCTTAAAGTCTTCGCTGGGTATGAGAGCAAGTGCTGCAATACTGAGGGGAAGAGTTTTTTCTCCAGTGTATGGATGGGAGGGCAAAGACCTGCCACATGTCACTGTCAGTAAAGCTAAAGGGTAAGGCTAATGGTCAACAGGGGTAGGAGTTTGTCAATTCTGCTGCAGTATATCTCCAGTTTGGTTTAGAATCTTTGTCTGAATAAACAAGACATTCCACCCTTTTCCCCTCACATGCTAACTAACTAGAACAAGTTTCCATATGTAAAATGACTGCACAGGCTGTTTTTACTTGTTGTGTTTGGTAATATACTGGTGTGGTAGTACTCAGACCGGTCTCAAGGACTTTAGGAGCTCGGCATCGTAGAGTCTTGGTCTGGTCTTAGTCTTGACTCTGTCTTGGCCCCTTAAAGTCTTTGTCTTGTCTTGGGCTTGATTCAGTTGCAGGTTCGGTGGTCCTGCCCACACCACTACAAAGATTTATTTAAATCTTTTTAACATTCAAATCACTGTTTAAGCAGATTCACACACAAACCGGTTGGACTTCGACCGGTCAGATCCTGACAGGGTTCTAGCAGAAACACTAAAAATGAACCAAATGTGGTTGACACACACTTTAGAAGCATTCGCAGCGAAATACAATTTTAGTTGTTGATGTACACCTGTAATATAATATAATAAAATATAATATAATATAATAGTCAATACCTTTCTGAAGGAAATTTGTCATTACACTCGTGTTACCAGCATTCAGCGGAATACTCGAGTTTGTTGACATTTTAGCGTCACAGAAACGCTCCAAAATTCCCAACGCAAGATCCCGTTTGTACACTCCATCTCGCGAGATCTCGATTTGCACCGGAAAAACGATTAACAATCAGTGTCACAACATTTAAGACCATTCTCGTGGCTTGAATACTCTTTGCTAAATCGGTCAAATGGTGCCATTTTTACTGGAGCTGCCGCAAGGCCATTCTGAATATCCCAGAAACCCATGCGGTAGGTTTCTGAAGACGACATCAGTTAGCAAAACAAAAACACAGTTTGGTGGCAACAAATTCGTGTTTGTTTGTAAACGTATCGACTTCGATTTAGGCAACTGCGGGTTGGAAATGAGTGGTGATGGTCTTGTTTTCATGTGTCGGTTTATTCTCCGTGCAGATGGGATAGGTTTTATGGGAAGTACATTTTAAGTTTGCTAGCTCAGTTGGTAGAGCAGGAGACTCACAATCTCAGGGTAGTGGGTTCGTGTCCCACGCCGGGCGCCACCTTCCCGTGGGCTCACAGGAAGGTTCTTAAATGGTGCATTGTGATCTGGGTGACGGTGCTCAGACTGTCACCCCCGCGACCTGGAAATGGATAAGCGGAAGAAAATGAATGAATGAATGAACATTTTAAGTTTTTGTCTGGTAGAGTAACTTTAAGTTCCAAAAACCTTTTGTTTTAATAACCCGAATCACCAAAGTATCCAAAGTACCAACTTTATCCCCAGTGAAAGAGATATGCTCTGATTCTAGGCTGGGATTGGATGGATAACAGCATTCCTCTCCAGGCAGATTCATTTTCTCATGGTTACAGAACATCATCGAATTATGTTTCCTCTTGTTTTAATGCAGAACGGCCTTCGAGAGAAAGAGCTCACCACGAGTGTGCCAATGAGTAGAAAGATGCTATCGTCTCTTAGCTCGGCTCAGACATTGTCTGCCTGCAGCTATTTTTAAAGGCGGGTGAGTCTTATTTTTAACAGTTGAGGCCTTGTTGTGTTTCTGATGTGCCGCTGTTTAATTTCCACTTTGCTCACAGACGCTCCTGAGAAAAATTCAGTTTTATTTCTACCCTTGTGTCGTCCTTGCGGTTGGATCCTGGAAGTTCTAATGTAGCCGGCGGTGAGTTGTGACTGCAGCAGCCACTGTTGCTGTGTGGTTTTGCTCCTGTATTAATGAGTTATGGCCTGGTGAGAATTCCCTCGAACGTCCAGCAGTGTGGTCATTTGCTCCTGGCCTCAGAGGCTGACTGTACACATGGTCATGCAGTTGTTTTATGTGTGTGCCCAAGTCAGTGATGGAGCTGGTAAATTGTACATAGGCGCTCTAGAGGCTTTGGGAGGGCAGCGTGTAGCGGTTTGCCAACGAAAATACAATTTCGCTGCCATGAGGAAAGAGTTTCTTAGTATTCACTGAAACATTTATTAACCAGAATTGGTCAAGACGGATTGTTAGTATTCAACTTTTTCTCAGGTAACATCTAAAACATGGCTCAAAATGTATGTAGGTAGAGGAAAAAATGTAGTGTTATAAAATGGTCACTAATGGGCATGGTGAAATCTATTATTGTCCAACAAATTTAACAAGCTAACCAGTGTCTTGTAATGTGACAGTCTACCACTAGATGGTGTAGTGAGTCATTTTGTGGCTCCTTTTACTTCCAGAACCAGAGAGCAAGTGATTCTGACACTACTGAATGGGAATTATTAGTAAAGTAAGTTTTTGGAAACAACAAGCCACTGACTCATGCTGCCACCCGGAGCACAAGGGTAGTATTACATTTCATTAATAGAAAAGTTTCCCTGACAAACACGGAACACATACCTGCAGACACCAACACTTGTTAATAACAATATAATGTTGAATAATTGTTTAGTTTTTTGTGTGTTTTCACAAAAGCTTATCAACACAAATAGAATCATTAATATGTTTTATAAATGAACTTTTTTTTTCATCAGGTGAGGAGGTCATTCAGTAGCTATCGTGACCAACACAATAAAATGTATCAATGCTATATTGATATTGATAAAAGTGTGGAAAATGTCTTATTAACTTAATGTTCAAAACCCCGAAACTGCTTTGAGGAAATCATAATCATAAAACACCAGCACAAGGTGAAACTGCACACACAATTTACAACCCTAATTCCTCAAAAATTGGGAAAGTGTGAGCAAGTCTCATAAAATTCATACTTCATCCAGAGTGAAGCATATGGAACTTAATGACAGGATGACATTTTTACAAGCTCATTAAAAAAATATCAGCTCATTGTAATTTCTCTGAAAGTAACACATTTCGCAAAAGTTTGGACGTTTCCATTTAGAACATTACTTCGCTTTTTTCCCCCTGAATGTTTGGCATGTGAAGAGAGCACGAATGCAGGCGCTTTCAGCGCTCTCTACTTTAGTAAAGCCATACTTGTCACAAATCCAGGACGGGACCCAAGAGAAGACTCTCACACAGGGAATCAGATTAAAAAGTGAGTATTTCAAAGTCTTACAGGTGCAAGTATCCAGGTGGTGGTCTGAGCATAAATCCAAAAACAAGCTGAGGGTCCAAAACACAAAAAGTAGACAGACAAAGGCGACGCGGGCTACGACGACAATCTGGCACCGATACATGAGGAGAAAGAGTTAATGAGACACTGGGAGCTCAGGTGAGACACATCCCACAATCAGACACAAGGAGGGAGGACACACAGGAAGGACAGGTGAGACAAGACAGAGACCACAGACAAGTTCACAATAAAACAGGAAGGACAAAAACACACGGACAAGCCTAAGTCACACCATGAGTCTTGACGATACTGTTGGGGTGAGGAGTTTGCGTTCTAGTTTTGTCCTGGTGGTTTTACACAATGAGACACTGCCTGAATGAGAACATGTGTTGTTACACAACCTTTGTATATTTTGCTGCAGATGTTTAAGCTGCACATGCCATGAGCACAAATTCAACCCCATACCATCAGCGGTGCATAGGGAACGTTTTTTTTTTTTTTTTAATTGTACGCTGGTAACAAGCCAGATGGTCACTTCCACCTTCAGTCCACTGAGCTTTGCATCATTATTTAACTGAAATTGATTTTGATTAATCTTTCAGGAGTGCAACATTTTCAGCTCGCGTTCACTGTGGCTTCTGATTAGCGTGGCCCGGCTTTAACCTGTTTTTATTTTTAGAATGCAAGCCTGCCTCAGGGTCTGGAGATGACCAACATCCAATATTGACCTCCAGGATTGCCCCCATGTGCACCAGTTTCTTCATGTCCTTTGAATATTTGATATCAGCCACTGTAGATTATAAAATATTCAATGCATTTGCAATTTTTCTTCCCCATTAAACTGCCCAACATGCATGTATTTACAAAGTGACCGTGACAGCGTGGCTACGAGGCTAGTTTGATAGCAACATAGGAAGCTCGCTTTCATGGCAGCCCAGCTGTGTTTTGTCCGCCACTATTTCAAGAATAGGGTTGTATGTTGAACCTCTTTCTTAAACGTTGTTCTATTAGAAGAGGTTTTTCTAATCACATACTGGTAACCATCATCTAAAATGATGTAGTGCATGTAGACCAACACTCCAAACTTATTTCTCATTAAAAGGTGGCCGCTGTGACTTTAGGAACGGTAATATTGTCTGTCAAAACTTTACCACCACCGCCGCAGCTCAGTCTAGCTCGATCTAACTCTTCTACTTTTCAGTTTTTCTCTTTTATTGTTTCCTATTGTGAACCCCAGGAAGAACCAACTGCTGCGGTGAAAGGGAATCCGAAGAAATAATAAGTATAATTCCCCTGCGTCTTCAGCCTTTTTCACACTACTTATCTTGAAATTCCTTTTTTACTTTTGGTTTTGCGGGAAGGTTCAACTACCTCAAAAGTACTCTAACTTACAGTATTCAAGGCTCGAAACAATGTTTTCTCCAGAAAGCGTTGTTTGGCATGACAGCCCAGTGTTTTATCTATTGTTTTTTTCCCCTCCTTTTTTTGCACTCCCTGCGCTCACAGCCTGACACCTCTGCTTGTGCCCCCCCCCCCCCCCCCTAAATATATGTGCAACTTCATTTTTAGAGGGATATCTTTTTGGGGTTGCCTCACATTTTAAGCTATGCTGGTTGTGAGATAGATATGTGTATGTGTGTGTGTGTGTGTGTGTGCGTGTGTGTGTGTGTGTGTGTGTGTGTGTGTGTGTGTGTGTACTGGGGTGTTTCCTACACACACATGGCTGCAGGAGCTGTTCCAGATTGACAGTTTGGGTGGACAGTTTGTTTTGTCACGTTTGTTGACAGCAGATGGTGCCACCTTGGTTTGCATTGCCACAAGGGATCATTTGCACACCCTGGATATTAAGCTGGTAGCAGTGAGGCTCTGTCGATTCCCTGCAAGCCCAGGGAGATCTGATCATGCCACCGTGGTGGTTGTTTGCAGCTCCCGCCCTCCGCTTGACTAGTAACTACATCTGATGCCATCTTTTTTTGTGGTAGATTTGGACATTTACAAGTTTTGTTCTGTTTTCCGAGCAGCTATTACAAAACTGTCCCCCATCCCCTCATTTCCATGTAAACAGGGCCCGATTTGGTCTCTGGTTTCAGGTGCCTTGACTCTCCCTCCTCGTCTTTGATTGCTGTTCACTGCCCTGATGTGTTTCATCCATGCATTTGCATTTTGATTATATTGGCTTAGGTATATGTTGG
Source organism: Lipophrys pholis (assembly GCF_963383615.2). Taxonomy (NCBI): domain Eukaryota; kingdom Metazoa; phylum Chordata; class Actinopteri; order Blenniiformes; family Blenniidae; genus Lipophrys; species Lipophrys pholis. The sequence goes on along the minus strand of NC_137641.1, from coordinate 16,036,204 downwards.
GTGTTTTCTGTGTGTTCTGGTTATCTGTGTTTCTACGTTGGCTCTGTTCCAGTGTCTTTTGTGGTTCATGTTCCCGTGATCTTTTGAATTTTCGGGTTTTGGGGTTTTTGGGCTTTTGTATTTTGTTGGTTCTGAAATAAAATGAGCTTCTTTCTCATCAATGGCGGCTTCTGGCATTGTGAGTCCTCTCCCAAGCCAAACCTAACAAATAATCTGTTATTTGCAATAGAGTCCACATTTCCAGTTTATTTACCAAACTGCAAATGAAAATGTTGATCATCAGTTAATAATCAACTTTTTAAATTACAGATTTCATAAATGACTCCTATTCAGGATGTTTTTTTCAATTATACGTTGATAAAATACAGACAAAAAAAATGCAAAATTACTTCAGAATTAACAAAATAAAAATGTCTTTGCTGCAGACATTAAGCTCATACTGACAAAACTAAAAAAAATTCATATTTCAAGGACAGCCACAGTGTTAAGATCCTATTCACTTCTGTAAATGACAGTTTATTTTCTGATATATTAAGGAGGGGAAACCATGAGCATTTTTGTGTGTCTACCAAGGACATATACTGATGTGCTCCCATTATAGATAAAACCCGCTTTGAGAAACCTCACAATAACTCTTTAATTCTGTCATATTCAGGATGAAATGGTACTAGACTGGACATGTTTTCACTATTCATTGTACTGCATTTAAAACTATTATACTGATTGTTTGGTTTTGTAAAACTGTAAGAGAAAAAAAAAAAAGCCATTAGTCAGCTACTAGCTTGATTATTGATTGTTCTTTTCAATAGTTCGTACACTTATCTACAAAGAGAAGAAGCAGGAATAAATCCAATCAGAAAGAGACCATATATGTTAAAGATGCTCTTCTGTTTTTCCCTCAAACTTTTTTTCAAACACTGATCATGAAACACACAAAGCTCCCTATATGTTGTTCCCATGGACTATGATTGGATTAATTACACATAATTTCAGCTGGACGGGGCCAATCTCGTCAGATAGAAGTGTTACATGATACAACTTCAATCTAATTGACATTTAAAATCTATGAAATCCATAAAATCCCTGCTGGGTTTTTTTTTTTTTTTTTTTAATTCATTAGCTTTATGTCCATTTGGACTGCATTATTGTAACGCCGTTTGTTAGCTTGTTCACTTTCACCTCTCATTTCTAGTTTGTTTCAGTGATTCTCGCTTGTAGACACGTGCGTCGAGGACCCAGACCCCGTAGCTCTGTCAGATGTTTACCACCGCGCAGTGAAGAGATGTGGTGCTGCTGGCAATGATTCAACCTCGACTGGCTGAAATGAAACCAGGACCACGGTCAGGGCTCATCCCTTGCAAGCTCGCGATAACAAAGACAAATAGCGAGTGGCGGCACCAGACTGCTGTTCGGCGATCAGTGGACTGTAGAGATTTTCTCCGAGGAGAGACACCGACAGAAATCCTTTCAGGCAAGTGTGCAATCACGTGCTACCAATTCAGTCACCTTCCCTCAGCTCATTGAGGATTGTCAATGCAATGATGTTTAATGCAAGCAGGTCTCAAAGGAAGGCTCCATTTTGAAAAGGAGACAATAATCTTAATCGTAGTTTTTCTGTTGGATTTGCTGAAAATAACTCCTCCAAGAGATGTGGAAAGATTTTACACATCGGTCCTGTGCTGCAAATGTAAATAAATCATATGGAGCAATGTGTCTCTCCAGATGGGTTCAAATTCAATGAACTGCATGAATTGATCTCATTCGGAGCTGAAGTTGGAACGATAAATAAAAACATCCAGGGGTGTTTTGGTCGAGGGAAGCAAGCTTATCAATTTCATTCAGTCTTCTGGACCCTGATTTTGTATTAGGTAAATAATGAGTTCTCCAGGCACCATATTTAGAAAAGGAATGTAAAAAGCTCAATTTTGACCTTCTCCCTCCCACACAGCACGAGGGCAGTGTGACGCTAAATTGGCAGCGATGCTTTTGATGGGGGTTTAAGGCTGGACATAAATCAGTCAGATGTGTTCTGCACTCGCCAGCCTTTCTCGTCTGTTACCTTTTGTCGCAATAGTTGGATGTTGATATTGGCCTCAAACTGGGCCTGAAGAATCCCATAATGTGATGAAGTCCCGAAAGAAAAGTGCCACTTAACCTGGGAGTAACTGAATCACAGCTGCACAAATGACTTGTTAAGTTTTACAAGGGCTTCAAACATTTTGATTTATGTTAAATACAGGAGGTCTGCTTTGGCAAAGAGGAGAAGAGGCTGTTAGGAAACCCCGGCCAACATTGACTGAGCAGCTTTTGATGGGGTATTTGCATAAGATTCCTATAAAAATGCAGTCAAAACACAATTGCATAAGTTGAATCAGCTGGCATGACACAAAATGAGCACAAGCTTCATAAAGGCTGGATTTCTCCCCATGTTACAGGACTGGATTGGTACAATACGACGTGAGCCATCTCAAGTGCTCTGCCATATTTTCCTCCTTTACAGAGACAACGGCGCTGACCTTTACATGAAGCTGTCAGGAAGACAGTAATTTACTCCAAGTAATACCCAGGTTGTAAATTGCTGTGGCACTGAACTGGAATGAAATATCATGTAACAGTGACTTTGAGTAACTCAGGGTTCAGGAGCACCTTCTGGGAGGGCGGTGCCAGAGATTATAGCGGGGCCTCGAGGCGCTGCCTTTTCGGAATAGTTTGTATCGAGAGCTGAAGCTGGAAACGCTTACATATATCAATTAATTCAAGGGTAGCAATAGTAATAGCAGTGCACTGATTTTTATTGTGATATTTGTACACATGTATGTCAGTTTTTTCCCCCCTTTAACCTTGTGAGGCCCCATTTTCTTGATAACATTTCAAGTGAAAACACATTTTCATTTCAAAGAAGCTTTGCATTTGCTCAAGCCACGTTTTGAGAATGATGTCCATTTAGGCAGAAATGCTGAAAACGATGTAGCTGGGATGCCACAAGTTGTTGCTGTTATGTGTTCTTGGAATGAAACCACACACAAACATGTGCAAGACAGCAAAACACTAACAAAGATGAACGATGGCATGTACACAGGACTACTATTCCGGTGACTGGACTGGAATTTGGACTGGAAGTAAAAACATTCTGAAGCCGTGGTGTGCATGCACAGTAACTGTTTTTACAAAGAGTTGTGTTTTTCCTCATTTCCACGGAGACAGATATGGAGCATTTTTGAAAAGTTCCACGTTGAGAGCTGTTTCCAAAATGATGCGTTTTCAGTGGCTCCGAGCAGCATTGTCGTGTAAACAGAAATTCCCCAAAATGCTGGAAGTTCTCAGTTTTCACTTGAAAGTTTTGTTGTGTACACATGCTGAAACTCAACAAGAAAGCCAATATCAACCCAGTTCAGTTTTAACATCCCACCAGTCCCATGTCTTATGGTTTGTCTCTGCAGCTGTAACCCGACCTATTTAGCATCAGGTGTTCAGAAAAACTGCTTTAACAAGTAATTGCACATTCAAAAATGTATTCTTTCAGCTTGCTTTGTGCACCCATCTGTTCATAACTTCCACAACAACACTGCAATGTTGATAGAATTGTGCTCCATTAAGTATTCTACACTGTAGAATAAGATGACCTATCTGAGGACTCACATTCTCTTAAAAAAAAAAACTGAAGTTAAAACCACCAAAGTGGACAAACAGTGTCAAACTGCACTGAACAATTACAATATTCGACCAAGAGAGGCAGTGGATCTGCAGCATTATGTGCTGACACAGTTTAACTTCCTTGGCCCATGCTGCATTCTGACTTAACTCAAAGTCTGCTCACAAGCACACCTGCTTTTCAGACATTCAGTCTTCATCCACTTGCTTTCTGCACAGGATTTCATGCACACTTCCACAAATGACGTGGAGTATCCGCATGAGACCAAACTTGACAAGTGTGAAAACAGGAAATCCATCACAAAAAAAAAAAAAAAAAAGAAAAAGAAAAGAAAAACAGGTGTCATTGGAATCTTGAGGGTATTGTGCTCAACTCGGCATCATACTGAGTGCTTCTCACTTTATGTGTGCTGACAACATGTTAAAGAGCTGCACTGTGGAGGTGTTAGATGCAGAGACACCACTGGTGCAAAAGAAGTACATGTTGAGAAATAACCGAAGGGTAAAAAAAAAAAAAATGATTGCAGGATTATGGCAAACCATAATCAGAGGTTGTTTCTGACATCCAGCCTGTGTAAGACTACAAGCCCCGAGTTAGTCAACCGAATCCATTTATCTTCTCCTCCTTTCTCACCAAATCCACACGAGGCTGCAGTGGCAATAAAAAAAAAAAAAAAAAGCAAAGAAGTCCACACGTCTGTCTCCAGGTCAACTGAGGGGACCCCAAGCCACTGGAAGAACAGCTGAGAGATATTAAATCTCTTGAGTTCACATTAGGACCTTGTCCCTATTGGAGGTGCCTGGTACAAACACATTCTCAGGAAATGCTTGAACTACCTCTCAATAGGAAAGACGAGAAACAATCATCATGACCATAGGTGAAGGTGTAGATGATGATCACAACAGTAATTACTCCTGGACCAGCTCTGCAGCTTACCACGCAATCCCTTCTCAGTACTTGTGACTAAGACCCTGAGATACTTGAACCCCTTTAACCTTGGATAGGCCTGACCCCCAACCTGAAGCTGTGAGAGGGTGAAAAGGTGATCCATAGTTCGATGCATTTTCACTTGTTGTGTTGTGTAAATGGGCCTAAATTGATTTTGTGTTCCGTTTTTTTTTTTCCTTTCTGTAATTTCTCATGAATTGTTTGTTTAGTCGATGTTGTAAAAAATGTGAAAATCTCTTGTTTTGTATCTCATCACCTCCGTGTGAGGACGGCATGAAAAGTCTCCAAAGGTTTTGTGTCTCTGTTTATTTTATTCCATCTATTATCAATAAACGTGTGTCCTATGATCATGATCACGGCACTGGGAAAACAAATGCATGCAAATGAGGTGCTAAATGTGCCCACATTTTGGAGACGGAGCGAGAGCGAGTGCAAGCGCAAGAACATCTGCTGTGAAGAAACATTCCGTGGTTTATTTCGCGAGAAAGAGTTGTTTATGGTCACAAACACTGATTACACCACACTGCATCCTATGAATTTTTAAAGTTGGTGCGATTGCCCGAAGGCAAACACTAAGAGAAGTGCTTCAACAGGTATTTACACAGGCTGCAGTAATTACAGCAGAGCTGCTCGCCATCTTTTTTTTTTTTTCACAATATCCACCGTGATGCTAAAAATCCTAATCTCTCTGTGGTGTTTTTAAAATTCATAGCTCATTTTTGGACATTTAAACTTCCGGAGGTTGAAAAAATAAATTGTTTTCTTTCATCCAAATCTATTAAGCATGGAATTATTAACAAACACGATAAAACTCCCCCTGCATTTTAATATTCTGTGAAGCCAAATCGGTGCTTCTTTTTACAACTAAATTAACAGAAGCTCATAAAAATAATTCATGAGCATTAACAATTCATCAAGGTAATTTTGGTGAACGCTGACCATTGCCTGTTAAAACAAAGACGCCTGCTTCTTGGCAGTTATTTTTACCCCCTGAATACTTGCACTGATTTAGCCTTTAATTTTGGAAGATGAACACGGCGTTCAGCCCTGAAATACCCGAGCTATTTGTGGGGCTTGTGTCACGCTGCTGGTATAACTCAAGTGCACAGCGGCGGCATGGCCGACCGGCTCTCGCAAACGCTCATCTTTTCAAAATGGCCGTGAATTCATCAGCGCACTCCAGAGCAGGATTGCACTGAATGATGAAAAAAATAGCAACCGGCGAGGCAAGCTGCCAGTCTCCCAGATGGCGCATTTACCGCATGTATGTCTCAAGCTGATGATGACATATACCATAAGTAGGAACCTTGGAGCGGCGCCGTCGGTTCCTAAAATAGTACAGCGATCCACTTCTCTCTTCTTAGCAGGTCAACTTAAATGAAAGGAAACGGTTCAACCAGAGGTTGAAATGAACCCCACCAACTATCCTATACGTACATCAGCGGCTCTCAAACTGTGGGCTGGTTTGTAGCAACGCATAGCCCTCACATATTGTTCCGTATGGAGTATAGATTAATCTTAATGATAAAAAATGAGTAATCAAATCGGTACTCTGTGTCAGTAAGGAGCTAAAGGTTCATACTCATTCTTGCACTTGTCCTTTAGAAAAGCGGTATCAGTGCAACCCTAACAACAACTCCTGCACAAAATGAATAAACACTATATATAATATATATCTATATTATATTAACAGCTGTTAATTATTGGGAGTGACTAAAAATACAAAGAAATACATCATTCAAATATACATTTTTATATCCTATGAGACAAAACCTGGGGGGGGGGGGCACAATGTAGTTAAAGCACTGTGAGACAGCGTCAGAGTGTTTTCGAAACGTTCCACCTTGGGGAACAGTTTTCTAAAAGTGATATTTTCAGTGACTCCAGAGCACCGCAAAATGCAACAAAAGTTCACGATTTTCCCCTGAAAACATAGTTTAAACTGGGCCTCAGAGTCGTTTTAGCGTCATCACTTAATTTTAATTTGTTGATTTCACTGATTTCAGTAAGGACACAATAACGATTCATAATCCTTTCTGACAAATCAACTTTATTTCACCGAAAATGCATCAAAATCTAATCAAATAATGCAAAAAAAAGTAATACAATGGCCACAAATTAATCCACTCACCCTTTGATTCTTTTTTTTTTTTGTAGTACATTATTTACATTTGCTCATAAAATCAAATCTGCAAGAGAGGGACTCCGGGTTTGGATGGAGTAACAGTGGAAAGCTGCAGGAAACTCTACACAGGTTCAGAGAGGCTGGGCTGGCTTAGACCAAACGGGGGAGAACAAGCGCTTGATTCAGTGCGAGCTCGCGATAACAAAGACAAATAGCAAGCCACGGCGCCAATGGAGACTCAGAGTACCGCGCAATGATTAGTGGGCGTTTGAGTTGCTCTCCAGAGAAGACATGGGGGACTGACAAAAATCCTTTCAATCAACTGTGCAATCAAGCGATAGCGATTAAATCACTTTCCCTGGGACGTTATCATTGTGCGACTGGTTCATCCATCTTACGCTCATCCCAACGTCTGTTGGTGGTTTTGTGGGCGCGCAAACCCGCATGTGGCTCGGCTCCAAGCCTTTCAAGCAGGTTTTATGGCTCTCCGGGAAGCGGCGCGAGCCATGCAGCACAAAAGCAGGTTTCTTGCTGGTCTAAATGCACCGTGATCAGTCTGAAGCCTGAAGCTTTACAAGCTGTATTTCAAACAACTGGACATGTTTTTGAATGTTAAAGCGACGAATAAATGCTGATTGAGAAAATCAAATGCCAATCCCTCAAGGATAACGTCCACCCCTCCCCCTGTACACCTTTTTACACGTCTTTGTTATGACCAGAATATCCCGTATCTGCTTGTCAAGACGGTGTTCGTCAAATTACCGAGTTTCCTCAACGCGTCAGCACGGTGAGCCAGCAGTAGGACAGTGCTTATCGTCAGAGTGGCGATAAGCACCGATTTGCCTGTGAGAAGGAACACGGGCTTGGATGATGCGGTCTGCTCTGCGGTGCTCTGCACATGCAGGCTCTGCTGCAGGACTTCCTGCTCCTCCTCGGTCAGGACCACGTGGGAGACTTCAGCCAGGACTTCCAGAGCTGCTCGCTGACCCGCTTGTACCGCTCCACTCATGTATCCACACCACTGGGTGGCTGTCTCGGTGCCCGCCCAGTGGATCCTGTAAGAGAAGACACAATGACTTCTTAATTTTTTTCTCTATGCATGATATGGAGGATCATTTACTGTGAGATAGTGTTGTCAAACATGAGGCAGGTGGACCAAAAACCGGCCCGCAGGAGGCTCCAATCCGGCCGGTCATACCATCAAGCACATTTAAAAAATAATTTTTTTTTTAAAACTAATTTATTAAGAGTGATGGACACAACGCTGAGACCTGAGCTGGGACATCATTGATGCTGCCATGAACGCTTGCGACCTCACTGCTGTCGAACTAGCCTCAAAGCTATGCCGTCAGGGTGAGTTTTTCAAAAAACATCCATAAGACAGCAGGATAAGTCTTTGTCCAGATTGTAGCAATTTTCTGTAGTAATTGTTCAGTTTTGTAAATATATAGACATTTTCATCATGTATACTCTGCACCACAACAAAGAAAAACTTTAAAATTCAAATTTAAAGATTATAATGGCAGTATTTTACTAATCCCGTCCACGCAAGATTAAACTGGGCTGTTTGTGGCCCCTAACTAAAATATGTTTGATCTGCTGAAAAACATTCATTTGAATTGTTAGTTTCAGGGCTTCACACAAAGAGTGGTTCATGTCTCTTAGTAGTCACCAAACTAGCTCATTGCCCTGCCATTGCACATGGCATCACATTTTATGATTTGTTGTACGATTGGAAGTAAACAGTTGCGGTGTTATAATTGGCTGTCATGAGACAGAAACACCGGGGACAGAGTGATGAGCTTAACCTAATTCCAGAGCTACTTTCTCATTACCGAATGTAAATCATTCTCACTATATATCTACATTAGCAGTATATTGGATGTTTTATTTATTTCAAGCCTAAGGCTGTAAAACCGAGATGGATTCAAATGTAATTTGAACCTGAAGGATGTACTTGGCCTCTTCGTTTGGTGACGCTGAAGTGAATTGCGGGAGGATGATTATCAGTATTGCTCACATGTCTCTAAAGAGCCTTTTTCAATAAGCCACCGCTTTTAGACGCTGAACCTGGTTTTGGTAAAGGTCAAGTTAATCTAATGGATTATTGTTTATATGCTTTCAACCTGATTTGATCTACAACCTGGTAATTCCAATCTCGCATGCTGTCGTCAAAACCATATCAAAGGAAGTTTCAATTACGTCCATTAACTCTTATGCAGGCAAAAGCCAAGGAAAGTCACTGTGACCTGATGATCACTTCAATATCAGGAATGTCATTTGTGAATTTATGAATAAAAGTACTGAATTTGTACAAATTAATTTTAAAACACTCAGGTCGCCACATTTGATCATATCAGTTAAATAGAGATACTTCTGTTTGTTGTGTGTTTTCACTACGACGTGGCTGTGGGAGATACTCCAGATGCTATCGTTGCCTTCCTCGTGTTTGGGACGGGTCTGTGACGGAGGGCTTGACAACAGGTGGTACCAGCTTGCCATGAGAAACGGATTCCTGGAGCCCGAACACATTAAACTGTTAGCGATCAGGCCGCAACAGCGACGCTACATCTATTCTGATTCTAATTAAAAATACATTAGAAAAAAAACCCGGAAAACAACTCCAGATGCTCAGATCCACAGGGGGGGCGGGGCGAAAAGCTCACGCAAGGGAAATATTGTCGTTTTACATTGAGCATACACTCAGTGGCGATATGCAGGGATGGAGTGGCGGTTTCACTTTTTAATAAGTGGCTGTTTGCTCAGGGACGTCCTGCCTTCTGTTTGCTGAAATTTGCAAGTATTAGCTTCAGACTGTTGGAACCCGTGGGGGCTGATGGTGGCCCAGGGCCGTATGACAGCGTAGAAAGTTTGGCCTGCCTTCTGCTTCTCTCTGTTTCCTTTTTTATTTCACAGAGAAAATGTGTTCACCTGTTCAGGAGCCGATTCCTGCTCCGTGTGTCTTCCCGCTGCAGGGCCACCGGCTCTCAGGCACCCAGCATGCTTCAATTTGGTTTAAATTTGATGAGTTTGTCCTTTGTTTTAGCCACATGTAGCTTTAGGTTAACACGCAGGGTGTGATTTTCTGCGAGGGTTGGGCGTGGGCAGAGGGCTCTGGCTCCCTCTGGTTCACTCAGCCACTGTTTTGCTGAAATGTATTTATCTTCTGGAGAAGGGATGCAATTTTTTTTTTCTTCTCCCCACCAGCAGACTGAAGAGAGGAAACACACCAAATAATGTACATGCCTCTTTATCCTTCACCCAACAAGAGTAAAACATGCAATACACTCTAAACTCACACTGCACACCCTCTGTCTCATTGCATTTTGGTTGGACTTCCTGTATTTCAACAGTGAAATAGGCTCAATTGTGCTGTTGTTATTATTAGAAAAAAATTGAAGCTACTAAAATTCAACATGAAATTCTGATTGTACCTGCTTCTCACTGCCAACTGGTACACCCTCCATATGCCACATGCCAATACTGAGTAAGTTAAAAGAGCAATAGCTGTCACAAACAGACAGGCTGACTGACTGACTGACTGACTGACTGACTGACTGACGTAATAATAACAATAATCAGCCCCAAGGTGCTTTACACCTTCAAACACCGATGGAGGTGCCTGCCGCTGCCATGCAAGGCGCGCCAAGTCCATCCATTGGAAACGATTTGAGATGCAGTGCCTTGCTCAAGAACATTGTGGCAGGTGGGCCTGGGGAATCAAACCGGCAACCTCCCAATTATGAGTCAGCCGCTCCACCAACCAAGCCACAGCTGCTCCGTAACAACGAAAAAGCATCATCAAACTACCAGTAATGGTTAAAAAGTATCAATAATGTGCCAGTAACCGTTAAAAAGGTTTTTTTTAAGTATTAGTAATGGAGAAATATTATCAGTGGTTAAAGATGTGATTTTTGATTGTTTTTTTTAATTTGAGTGGCAAATTATTCAAATTTTGGGGGGATTTTAGCAGAAACGGTTTGCTGAATCATTAAGAATTTAATGAATTTTCTGATGATTTTGATTTCCTTTTTGTGTACGCGCTCTCAACAGCAGGACTAAACCAACTATTTGGTAATTGGGACTTTTCTCTGTAAAAACCAATGAAAATCTGAAACTTTCAAAGTGGTATAACACTAAAAAGGACTCCACTTATATAGCACTTATATTCAATTGCGTGAGCAGTCCCAGAGCGCTTTACATCGTTGATCACATTCACCCATTCACACACACATTCACGGCCGCTCTACCCAAACCGAGCCAAAGAGGACGTTTGGTCACATGGCCCGACTTCGACTTTGACTTACTCGTTGTTTTCCTGTCTTGAAGAAAGCAAGTAAAACATAGTTGCCGTCGAAAACAACACGACGACAAAGCTGGAACCTTCAATTTTCATTTGCTCCACATCATGGAAAACCGCTCTTATAAAATCACACATGGACACTACAAACTGATCAAGTTTGATGTCAACTAGCATCCATTTGTGTTTCCGAGAGGAAAACACTGCTGAGAAAGGAACCTGGAGCGAGAATTGTCACACCAACACTTCCTTTTCATTGGTGTAAGTTTACTTTGCAACGTTCATTCTACAAAGTTCAGTCTTGGTGTATATCTGGCAGCACAGATCAATGAATTAATGTGTGACGTGTGTGTATGGAAGGCGATGCTGATCTGCCTCTTCTCACCACTGTCAATGCACCAGGTCCAGTGGCTGTAAGAGAACGTGAGGACAGCCCTCCCTTATCCTTTGGTCTGGAGAAACCACCTGGACAGCAGTATGCACAAAGGTAGAGAAACTCAAAGCTGTTTCAGCACTGCAGTGTCAGCAGAAAGAATAAAGCCACTGTTCCCCTGAGGTCGCGTGAGGGGTGTGTTGTGTGGCCCTGCTGATGGGGGTCCTGAGCTCAACATGAATGATATATGGAATAATCTTGCCCTCTATGAAGTCGCCCACATGTTGGGGGTAAAGCAAAACTGAAAAATATGCTTGTGACTCTTGTAGACCTCACAGGGTTTATCAGAAACCTGTTTAATTGCAGTGCTGTACAATTTATCTGTGTTCTGCTCTTGTTGTGGGGTGAAAGACTCACTCAGATCCTCTCCACATGAAACACAGACCCTCCTACAAGAGGGTAAATTTCTTAAGCCCCTTTATTTAGCCTCGGTTTGGTCGTTACTTTGTGGATCCCACAAACACAAACAAGACAAATGATGTCTTCAGAACGCTGCCGATTGAAGGATGGATCGAAGTAGAAACTTGATAATCATCCTTCCCTGTGACTTTTGTTTCCATTCTTCTGCAGACTTAAAATGAAGCATTCTTGTTATGAACATATCTGCCATGATGAAGCGTATTAACCCATCAAAGTGCTTGACACTAATATTACTACAGTGCACTGTTGACAGTTGGGAGCTTTTCATTGTCGCGTCCTCAACACCCCACGCAGTTCAAAAGTATGTGTTGCATTCTTTGTTTTCTTTCCCATTCATGACATCACCATTCAAATGGGTTGTGCACTGTATTACAGATCCACTAATATGCATCCGTCAATTCACCAGTGATGCTGGTAACGCGTTACATGAGCCATGGTCCCACCCTGCAGTTTACTTTTATTAATAATCTAAATTTTTCATGAATTACTTTCAGTGATTTATTACTTTCAGTAATGTATTACTTAAAGTAATTTAGTGCTAATGACCAAACATAAATCCCAACAACTGCCGCATGTGATTGTACCCTTGCTTAGAGGAGCATAATAGAATAAGTGTGATTTTCTGTCAAATGAGCAGAGAGAGAGAGAAAAAGAGAGTCTAACAGGGAAAAACGTGGGACCCAGACACAAAAGATATGTCCAATTAAAATGTATTATTCATGGCAGGTGCAACCAGGAAAGACTTTTATTTTGACACAACAGACAGGAACACCATGGCAGGACGACATGACACACAAAACCCTCTTCTGGTTGCCAACTTACAAATATCAAACTAAACTAAACTAGATTAACTAACTACACAAACTAAGCAACACAAACACAACACAACATAATCATTACCAACACTAACGAGCCTAATATACCCCAATTAAAGGCATTTGAAACACTGCCAACCCAACTCCCATAATGCATTGCAGCGATCAGCTCCGTGAGGCTACAATATGTTTCGGCTGTCAAGTGTTCATTTAACAAAATCCAGATTATAAAACACCATTAAAGAAACTTAAACGATGATTCAAGAGCAGGTCCCATTTCCATACTCTCAGAAACACAGAGAAAATTTAAAGAACTCGGACGGCAGAGCTGTCTGCGGTGCACTGTGAACATACGTATAACATTTAGCATAGCACAGTTACGTCCATTGACAGCGTAGCGATCTGCCTTTTTACATAAATGACTTTCATATTGGGGAACTGACTTTGCATGAGCAAACACATCCATACACTGGATATGACCAGCAAAGGCAGAGCAGCAGTGTGGCCTTCAGGAGGTGGTGTGGCCTTCAGGAGAGGGTGTGGCCTTCAGGAGAGGGTGTGGCCTTCAGGAGAGGGTGTGGCCTTCACAGTACAGGAGTGAGTGACTTGTGCAGCCTCTCTGCCATACCAGCAAATAACCATGTTGAATCATTTGGCTATGAAAAGCACAAAATGCTGACACGTTAAAACGTATAGGTACTGTAAGCTACTGGAAATTTAAAAATAAGTGAGAATTAATCAAATAATAAATAAAACAAATAATCAAAATGAATATTTCATTAATTTCAATTCAGCCTTTTGGTAGGCACTGCCTGACGGCACGTCACTGCGTTTGACGACACAAGATTTGGATATTGAGCGTGAAGAACATAGACCTATATATATATATAGTTTTATAGAAGTACATGGTGCAGAGCCTGATACCACACACCATCAAATCGGAAGAGGAACATCTTGTGCGATCTGTCTTTTGTGATCATCAGGCGTCTGGTCTATTGATCGGTGAAGATTTTTTAAATCCTGTAATGTGTGCTCGGCTTTGCACGGGGAAAAAAAAGGGGCAAAACCTGTCACAGAACATGAAAAATAGATTACATTTTGTGACCGTTTGAGGAACTGCCGTGAGACTGGGTTGGAAGAACACAGCAGTGATTCAGAGGACCGAGATATAAGATCTATATATCATTATGAAAAATTCCACCCAATGCATTGAAAATGTATGACAGTAAAACAGGCAGGAGTGGTGGAGCGCAGAAATCAATCAACGCGACCATTACGGTGCCGCGTATAACATTTGGCAGTAAACGACATAATGAGGTGCAGCAGTACAATGCGATGGATGAGAGCTCGTCACATCAAACAGGCCAACTTGTATATTTGATTGAAAGCAATCTCCGCCAGGTTAAATATTTGACTGCGCGAAGAGAGTTTAGGGAATATGATCAACTGACAGCCGTTACATATTTAGTGCTCTGTCAACATGGATGTTGTTTCGATGGAGTGGACACTTGAGGAAGGTGCGTGGCGGTACATAACTGAGAGGCTGAAACCAAACTGCAGTAAAAGTATAAGATTAGTCCGATCTCCTAAATGGGAAAATGGCAAAAAAACAGCACACCGAGACAGACATTATTGAGAGATAGTATTTGAAACTGTGCTGTGTACAAACTGTTTCGGTTTTATCGTGCCGCTCTGAAGGCTGAGTCATATCCTACAAAGGCAGATGAGTTGATGGGTTTAGAAAGTAAGTCGGCCACATTGTCACAATAAGAACAACGACAGACAATCAGAAGAAGAAAGCTTTGTTTTATTCCAATCTTGACCTTTTTTTTTTTCCTTTTTCTTTTTTAACTTTTAAGTGCACTGACTAATTTACCCAGTGGAATATGTTCTTGTTTTTTGTTAAAAAAAAAATATGATGAACTGTTGTTAAAGAAACATTATCTGTCTGACAAATTAAAGTAAGCACAATTATTTTTTCATGATGATCTAAAGGACTACAGTAGTTGGCACACAGTCACTGTAGGATACTAACCTACAGGCTATTGATATATTATGATGTATGCCTCTTCCTCCCTGATGAAACATAGGTCTTACGCGAGCACTCGCCATCTGACACCATGTGAACCCTCTCTCCTCCAACTCTGACATTCTGATGCGTCTCCAGGTGTGTCGGAGTCTCCCTCTCTTGCACTCCCCCTTGTGGCAGGGCCGGATTTTGCTATGAGCGAAGTCGGCAGCTGCCCAGGGCGCAAACTCAACAGGGGCGCACTGTGCACCAGCTCAGACACGGTCTTGTGACGCCGTCCCCTGTCTGCGTAGACAGCAGTCAGCGCCTGCAGTTAAAACCAGACCGACATCGTGGCTCGGACACAAACTCTCTCTTTAATTACTGAAACAGTTCAGAGTGTTCGCCCAGGGAGGAAAATCAGCCAGGCCAGCCACTGCCTTGTTGGTTCTCCTTCAGTTTCTCCAGAGGCTGTCCTCATCTTCCCACAGGAGTTCCATCTCATCTCAGGCACCCTCAGAATACTGATACCATACCTCTGCATCTCTTGAGTCAAGGCACCCTTGCCTGATTCAAGTAACGTCTTTACATCCCACTGTCCGATCTTAATACACATTTTTAGGCGAAAGCAAATTCATCGACGGTTTAAGCGTCAATCTTTTCCTCGCATGTTGATTTAACCAGGCATTACCATCTGGCATCTCTGTTTCCCCAGAATAGGACATAGTGGCAAGGCTTGTTTCAGTTTCTGTAATTCGAAGATTTCACAGGAGCAGGATATTAGCCCACAACCCTCAACGTATCGGGCCAGGTCTCTTCATCTGGTTTCCAACCTTTGACCCGTTCCATCACGGGTGGCCCTACCAGGAGTTCATTAGTCAAGCCAACATTGCTCTAGGGGTCCTAGAGACAAACTATCCCACCACAGTAAGGATTAGACCATATTTGATTGTTGGAGAATTTATGTCTCTGTTTGGGTGACGTGATACCCCTCTAAACGCTGAGATTTGGTTTCAACCCATGCTGCAACTTTCCTGAAGCGCTCTGCCCCCCCTAGTTAGTTCACCAGTTACTTTACAAAGCAGCACACTGGCATTCAGCGGGCAGATTAGAAGCCATGCCGCCACTCTTACACTTCAATATTGGGCCAAAAACCATCAGAATGACAGAATTCAAAATATACCCATATAAAACCATTCACACTGTTTTAAAATCACATGGTGTTGCTATCGCTGCAAAGTGTTTTATAATAATTACGGAATGGTTGCCAGCATTAAAAGCATTTTTCCCTGAAACGGTTCTTTGACCGAGCTCTGAAAGTCTTTCTGTCATCACTTTTTTCTCCATATTTATCGATCATTAAATGACGCTTTAAAAAAACAGCTTGAGCTCTAAATTGTGAGACGTTTAAAGTGTCAGTGATGTTTAAGTAAACTTTCCAAACTGCGGACCCGGCAATCCCGAATGCTGCTCCGACGCCGGCCTCCTCTGATTATGAACGTAGTAAAGCCGCCCGCAGTGCTCCCAGATTATGTCACTCGTAAAAACATACTGTACTACTCTGTGCAAAGTGCCAGTCGATTAAGATTCGTGCTTTACTGTGCACGAAGAAGCATGAAATGAAACCCACACATTTTCATGCAAAAGCATACATTCTGTCCCTCTTTGTGAAACCCTGTGATTTCCCTTAGATGCCGTCTCCAACTGCTACAGTTACTTTGTATTACTTGCATTACTTGTGTATTTACAGCACATTTGATTCCCCAGTTTTTAAAATTTTCGCTTAGAAATCCAACCACATTTCCTAGTTTTTACTCTGCTTTTTTTGAATAGATTTTAGATATGTTTACTGACTTTAACCTGTTGAGTTTTAAATTCGGTTGTGTAACACAAAACTTTTCTGAAACAAAAATTTAAAAACTAAGCCTCTAGTTACTGGAAACATCCTCGTGTAAATGGGGACAAAGTCACGCCTGTTCTACCCGTGCCCAGACATAACTGCACCAACAATAATCCTGGTCCAGCAGCTTTTGTTCCTAAAACATCAATTTTTTTCCTTTGGCCCAGTCCTTCAGACTTTTAACCAATGATGAGCCTTTTTTTTTTTGTTTTCTTCATCATGGTAACAATTTATCTGCTAACAGGTCGATTTACATTCTGGAAACTATTGTATATATTCTGTGCTTCTTGTCTACCTTGTTAGCAGTTTGTGCCGTGCATACATCATCAGTTTCATTCCAGACTTTCTCAGCCATGTTCCTTCATTGACAGTCCACGGCTTATTTTGAACCCTCGCCTGTGTTTTGCCCTCGCGTCTCGGATTACCCCTTTTGTACTGTTGCTTGGGCTTGGGATCACTCCTGTGTACAGACCTTTTTTCTGGCCCGACTCTGAATAGACTGCCTTAATCCTCACCAGTCTTGAGTTGTGCTTTCACCTTGTGAGATAGCGACAGCCACGGCAACTGATCATACCGAAGTTCTCCACAGGTCATAAGTTCATCAATGTTCGGGCAAGTAACGATATGTCTTTGTTTAAAATTCAATATGAAATCCATCCATTCTTCCATCCAACTTCTATACAGCTTCATCCTGTTCAGGCTCGGTGTTACTGGACTGTGGGAGGAAAGCGGGATGCCTGCTGGAAACCAACCCATGCATTTGATCTGTGACCTAAAACTTGACGTGACCTAAAACTTGCCGCACCCTTTTGCTGCAGCTCGTTCTTCCATTAGAGAGCACTTCCGCCTCATATTATGTGGCATTTAGACTCCCTTGCAAGAGATGTGTCTTTAGTTTGGAAATGTTCTGATATTGGGAGTGTGCTGCCGTTTCTTTCTCAACATCCCTGCTGCGCACGCTTTTCAATAGAGCAAAAGGTCCCTTGAATAGTCCGTGCAATGAATGAATTCTACTAATAATTGGTGTTCTCATCATTGATACCCACATTCTGTTTTTCCAGTTTCTTTAAGCAAAAAAATTATTGTGGCACTGTGAAAGCATGTTACAGTTTTGCTTCTTGCCTACATTTTTTTTTTTTATCACTTTTTGTATTAGACAGCCTTGGCCCATGAAAAGAGGACAGCAAATGTATTTTTATGGGATTGTTCACGTATAAACAGATGTTTTGCTTTTGGCTCTATGTTGGAAAATCAGTATCCTACTGTATGTGTTGGCAGGATGGAAGCCACCCCCACGGCGTTGCATGCAAATCAGAGGGAGAGGCAGTGAGTCATGTTCATCGACGGTCGTGTGGAGGAGATCCGTGCGTCAGTCATGTGAGAAAATATCACATAATATCACTTTGTGATACTGTAACTTTTGCAACTTAAACTCAATGAGCTTTAACAAACGCAAATAGGAATTGCACTGTTCTGATTCAGCTTCAATACCTCCGTCACAAGTACAAAGCAAGGAGATACAGATTGCATCTGACTAGACGTGCACATGCAGCAATAAATACAGTAACATACAGATGTGGTATGAAACAACATATAAATATTGTGGCTGCCGGTATTTACAAGCAATGTGTATGCCTATGCATTTTCCAGCAATTGTACAGTACTGTATGTAACGTTCTGAAAACGTGGTTACACAAACGTGGTTGTACAATAGTGCAAAAATGGAACAAGCAACAGGATGCATTGTGGTGCTATTATTTGTTTAGATATGCATCACATGTAGACAGAGTTCAGCAGGGGGCACAGCTGGAGGGAAACTGTTGTACTTGAACCTGGTGGTGTTAGTACTTTGAATATATTTCATATTCAAATGTTGTGCATGTATATGTTTTTTGGAGTGAATACAAAATGAGTGTGTCTTGATATGTATCACCCTGGTAATGACTCTTTTTAAGCCTTTACAAGACACGTTACACTATTATATTCATCTGCATAAAATTGCTCAAAATCGTAAGGAATATTCTGTGTCAATAGTTATGCATGAATCTGAGCGTTTGGAGATCACAAGTGGGGTTCCTCAAGGATCTGTCCTTGGGCCTCTTGGCTCAGATCACGGGACATTACAGCACCTCCTCGCTTAATTATGCGTGTGACGCACAGCTCTGGATCAGGATTTCATTTTATAGCCTTTTAAGGATTACGTCAAACTACACGATCCTTTTGCGGTTGTCAGAAATCCCTGATTGCGCTTGTTGTTCATGCATAGATTTTCAGCGGGCTGGATTATTGTAACGGCGCATTTACAGGTCTCAGTACAAAATCTGTCAGACGGCTGCAGCTCATCCAGAGTCGTCACCAACACAAAGAGGGTGGAGAAAATCACACCTGAGCTTCAATCTCTGCACTGCCTGCTAATGTGTCAAAGGATTAACTTCAAAATCTTACTTCTGGTCTACGGCAGCATCACAGATATCTCAGGTTCAGTCTCAGCGCCATGTTGTATCCGCCAATCTTAAGAAATTTGTTTAAAAAAAATCGAGTTTTTTTCTAAATTTTTTACAATTTGCTTGGTGGTTTGGTGGTTTGGTGGTTCGATTGGAGCCTCTTGCGGGCCTGTTTTTGTCCCAAGACTCTTATGTTTGACACCCCTGAAATGGAGACAAGCTGTTAAAAGAAGCTGCCTGACAAGCAAACAGTGAATTGACACATTATCGCTAAATGTCTTGCATGGTACACTGTATTCATGTATTAATTTCTAATCTTTAGTCATTACATCAGCCATTCATGTGTTATTCTGAAGAACGGGAGATGTAGCTTGTTTAATCGGTGGCTGACATTTACTCTGCTGCCTGGTGTCATTCAGATTTCTCGTGCTGCGATTGAAAACAAATGACTTCTGCTTGAAAAAAAAAAAACTTGTCTATTCTCACCTTATTCATTCAAGTACACTAATTACAAAGGAGAAGTGAAACGAGAGTAATTTTTCCTCAGTGAACGGCCTAACTGCCCGTCATCGGGCTGTGAAGTCGGTGATGGACATGTCCTGATGTGAAAGCCAATTAGAGAGGGTGCCACAAAGAGTGAGGACTGACGCCAGTGATTGGATAGGAATATGTGATTATCTCTCTGTATAAGTTCTGAGATGCTTTTGTGTCCAAACTATGTGTCATTCAGTCATTTAAAACATGAAGCAAGGACATGTCTGGTGTTTTTAGCAGTGCTCTGGTCCCCGGCGGGAGGGTGAGGGTCGGGGGGGGGGGGGGGGGGGGGGGGGGGGGGGGTAATTCTCTACATCTATCTTCTTCTGACAGTGATTAAAGCTGCAAAACACATCATAAATTCTATTTAAACAGCCGGATGAACCTCAAGACATAACTCTGCATTAGGTGAGGCCAGAAGAAATATAGTGGAAGCCTTTTGTCAGCTTATATTCATTTAGCTTTGTTTTGATTACTTGTACATTACATTTAGTTTACTAAAATGCAATCATCTTTTGGACTGTGTTCAAACTCACTTAAAAAGTTAATACTATTCAGAAAATAATAGCGATGGAACTAGCAGGGGTGTTGGTTACATATCTAGAGTTATCGTGAAAACTCCCCAATTCAATCGGAGTATCCCATGACATCATGCATCAGTAACGTCGGCAGCAGGCGAGCGAGCAGGAGCAATGTCTGCAGTTTGCAATGTTGTCTCACCATGAAAAAGTAATCCAGTTACTGATTACTAGTTATTCCTTTAAAAAGTAACTTACTTTTGATTAGTAATTAATCAATAAATATTTGCTTTTAAAAGGGCAACCGGATTTGCCAAGAAAATGGGGGCCTCCCGAAGTCTGCTTCTCTAACGACGAGACCCCCCACTGCCCGTGCTACTTGATTCAAGTATGACTGACACACTCATTAAGAGTGAGCTGGAACAGGTGGCAGCACGCGGTGAGCTCGGTCCCTCGATGTACAATCTACAGTACACGCCTCGAGCAGTGTGTAGATAAACGCGTCTGTAGACCGTCCCCCCTGTAGCATCGACACAAAGGCAGTGCAGAGCCGGTTTGCGTTGACCCACAGCCTTCGCCAATGGTTTGCATATGGAGTATGAATTCGGCTTTATGGCATTTAATACATACTCATATCGGTACTCGGTATCGGCAAGTAGCTAAAGGTTAGAACGTGTAGTTGAACTTGTCTTTTAGAAAGTGGTATCGGTACATCCCCAATAAATACACACTTTACCATCAGAAGGTAATTGGCCCTCTTTTAGCAATATTACAGTAGATAAGGTAGATTAACTTCTTCCTAAGACTTTAATGTCACTTTTACTGCAAGTTTCAAATGTGTGATTGAAATACATGTAAAAACAGAACCAACAGCAGTATCTGTGGGACTGGAGGGTGAATACATTAATCCCTTTCAAATGCAGGTAATATTTGGAACGATGCAGGTACCAGGAAAAACATTTTCTTTTTTATCATCTCACAGAGCACCATTAGGTGGTTATTTTCAGTTTTTTTTTTTTTTTTTTTAATGGGCATGCATTATAGAGCTGGTAATTTAGAATAGTGTGACCCAGCGAGGTCAATTTATTCACATTTCCCTTCAGCTTTTCTTTCTTTCTCTTTTCTCCCTTCTGTGTAAACATCTCACATACTGACCAGTCAAGCGCAATATCCACCTGGGATAATGACTCTAATTTTGAAAACCTCAGTGTAGCTGCAGAGCTACCGTCTATAATAAGGACCCTCTCAAATAAACAACCTCGTAATCTACGTGACGCCGCCGCAATCTGTTGCACATATGTTAACCGTCGTACGATTGGCGGCAACAGTTTTGGCTTGCCTTCATTATATGTGCTGCATTTGTGTCAAGGTCCCGGCGAGTCCTTGAGCATCCATTTGCGATATGGAGCGGGGATGTGGACGAGGGCTGCTGCTTGAGTCACGTTACCTAATGAGCTTCTTCTGCTCCCCACGGACTCCATGTCATTATGGAAATGCATTACCTGGATCGCCCCTCCCCACCTCTCGTTCTCATTTGTTCAGCTTTGTGCATCTCTGGACTGACCATTAGAAATGGATTAAAGGACATTTTACCAACGAGAACCCCCTCCCCCCCGATGACCTCTTGCCATTTCTCTTAGAACTGGACTACTATGTATCACTGACGCTATAATCACTCCCACGACTCGTGTCAATGATCTGTGTGCACCGGGTGCAAGTAGTGACTAATGGCGGTTGAAGAGGCTCAGACAAAGCTTCAAAAGGTATGAAAATAGCTGGAAATAGTCAGCAAATACACATATTTCCACATTGGCGCTGCCACAGAGTGTACAGTGACACAATTCACCCAACGGCGAACTCTTAAATTCAGCTCGCCGAAAGATTTCTGTGAAATATTTCCAGCCGTTTACCGCGCTCCATCCTTCCACGTAATGATGTGTTGCAGTAAGTGCGCCAAGGTAACGCGAGTCTTCTGAGTGTGAGGGAGAAGAAGAGGCGCGGTGTCATGCCGTATTTGTAATGAGCGGGGTGATTACCTGCCACAGGGCATCCTCAGGCTGGGGTGGTAATACGTTAGCAGACCAGGCGCCATGACATTAACAGGGCAGCCGCCATTATAGTCCTCCTTCGCCCAGTCCTGTAAAACAAAACAGCTTAATGATATGTCACATTATTATTTCATGGCACGGCGCTGAAGCCAGGCTTTTGTTTCAGCAAAAAGACAGTTAATGCTGCTCCGAGGGCAGATTCTGGTGAAGAGTGCAGCTCGGGAAAGCACAACATATGCGACGAACCAGGAGCTTTCTAAATTGAGAAAATCTCCATCTGCTTGTTTGAAAAGTGTCCCATTTACAGAATGTACCGACATCTCGGGGAAGTAAAAATTAATAGAAACTGCAAAAAAAATCTGTTCAAGAACACCAACAAGCCCAGACAAGCGTCCACTGATGGACATTGGAGAAATTTGACATCCAAATTCAGGCCATTAGGGACTAAAGTGGTAATTGCTGTGCTGGTAAATGTGTTAGGACTCCTTTGGGTTCTGCTTGAATTTTATATTTCAGCCAAGCACAAAACAGGAAAAAACTTCTAAATACTTGAACGGGCAAATTTGTTTGTTTTTTTTAACTAGGCCACACACTCTTTGCTAATCCAACTTTTTTTCCTCTTCACTTTCAGCTTTACTGCTCTGACTAATTTAGACAGTGTTTACGCGACAACTTTTCAAGTGAAAAACCCAGCGTTTTTTCGGGATTCTTTTTTGCATCTTTATTAAGAAAAGTTCCATGTTTACACAGCAACATTTACATGGCAACGGCAGAAACACGGAAAACAATGTAGTTAACATCACAGGTCACAAGTTGGTGCTGTAGTTCTTTGTTTTTTTTTGGTGGTGCTGTTTTGTTTTGGGGGGGGGGGGCTAAAAAAAGTTAATTAAAACAAAACAGTTTCTTAACCCTACCTGAACCTGTACACCGCTTTTTGAAAGTAATTGACACTTTTTAAGCAATCTGTGAGACCTCTGGTGGTTGTGATCTCTCACAGGGCTTAGAGACACACGGCACTGGAAGAAAAGGAAACTCAGTGGGCTTCGGAAAGGCTTTCATTTGAAACTCAGGGAGTTCAAACATGTTAAGGCTAATACCACCACCAACATGTGACATTGGCATCAGACCAGTCGAATAACATAACACTTGAAGGACAACCACTCCAAGGTTTGTAAAATGTTGAGTGGAAAAAAAACACAAGAATATTCAGCAATAGAACTGCATTTAATGCACCCTTTTTGTAACTTTGATAATAAACAACTTGTTATTTTCTCCTGTCTCAATTATGTTGTTCCCTATAAAACATGTCTGTGCCATGTTTTTTCCACTTAATCATTGTCCCACTAATACGTCTAATAATTTGTCCATAAGAATCTCCGTGTACTCACCATTGTTAATGTTTATAGTGTATTGTTGCACGCATGTGTGTGTGGTTTCATTACAACAACATCCCTAAAGGCAGCATAAACGAAACTTTACTGACAAAAAAATCAATAAATAAAAACACACAAAAAGCGATGCATTTTCACCTAAAACAGATGCAGTCAGAGCGTCTGTAGATCTGCAGCCCTTGTAAGGTTCTCCTGGACTCCAGTAGTCAGTGTTCAAGAGAGGAAAGGTGATCTGGTGAAGCAGTCACAGGCAGCCAAGTCTCTCTAATATGTGCTCTCATGCATATGGAATACGTTGCAATGAATCCCTGGAATAACTCTGGAATGAGCTCTGAAAATCAAATGACTTTCAAACTGCCATTATATCCTATAAATTACAATCTGCAATTACATTTGACTGCATTTAGTCGAGTCTATTAGCTTTGCACTTAGTCTTTTCATCCACCACTTGAAATAACTACTCCGAATAATGCCTATTAATTGTGGTAACTGACAAATTTTCTAATTCATTTTACAGACTGAACAAACACTGTCACCTGTTAGCGAGGCTTCGCGTGGGTTCATTAAGACCATTTAATCCTTTTTTGACCGTTTCTTGTGTATTTCCATCACTCATACATTCTTTTAATTTCTTCTGCTTCCAATCCACTTTTTTTAATTAACTGTCAATTTTCCTACCCAAACCTGCTCAGTTCCACAAAGTTGTTTTTTTTTTTTTTTTTTTTTAATTAAATTGAAATTTCTATCTTTTCAGATTAGTCCAACTAATCTTTCCACCCCCCCCCCCCCCCCCCCCATCCCCCACGGCTCCTGCAAGAGTACCCCCCCCCCCCCCCCCCCCCAAGTTACTTCCACCCCTGTTTGAGAATGACAGATTTATAGAGTGCATTGGTATGCAGGTACACGATTCCAGTCCCTCTGCAGCCTTTTAACAGTACACGATGCGATGGGAAATTGCCCTGAGAAAACTTGAGGCAGATATTAAGGGAGACATCGTGATTTTGCTTTGTTGACAAAGAGACCCAAGGGGAACATCGTTTTAAAACACAACAGCAGTCAGCTCGGAGTTTAGTGAGAACAGTGCTGACGAATTAAAGCTCCATTGTTGACAGAACATGTAGCATCACTTTTATTGCGGCCCTTTGGATTTCCAGCTTCTCTTTTTTTTTTTTATTCTTTTTGTAATGAATTCTTTACGTAAACAAGGAGGATGAATAATTTTGAACATCTTTTTTCTGTTTGGTGTGCAACTGTAATCTGTGTACACCATGAGCGGAGGGCTTTCACTCCTCCAAACTCCATTGGAAAAAGAAGTACTGATCAGTGGCTCATGTTAACGCAGGATTTTTCAGATTTGCCTGAAAAACGAAACTCTAATGAAAAGAATTAAGATGTTCGTGCTTCATACTTTCTTTCAGTATAAATCCTTTAGTTACTTAATGGAAATACTACTGTATTGATTATTGTATCTCACAAAAGCAATACAGCTATCAAAGTTTCAAAAATTATATCACGCCACTGAGGCCCCATCGACATGCCAACATATCAAGTGAAAACGCATCATTTTCATGTTTTCGTTTCAGAAAAGCTTCAAATTTACACAGCAACATTTTGAAAACAATGTCTGTTTACACAGAAACTGCAGACACGGTGAATACTATGTAGTTTTATGTTGTTCCACTAGTGGGGGCTGGTGTTTGTTTTTATAAAAAAATATTAAACCACACACATACGCGGAGAACAACACACTACAAACATCAACAAAGGCGAGACCATGGACATTCGTATGACTATAAAACTACCAAGTCGCAGGAGAATATGGACTGGGAGTCATTCCACTCCGGAGGCCGCCATTGCTGTTAGTGACCATCTACTCACGCATGTGGAGAAGAACTATTTTCTATGGCCATGGTGCACATGTGCAGAAGCAGCATTTCAGAAAATTAGCATTTCCCTGTTTCCAAAATGTTTGGGCTCCATCTCCGTGGAAACGGTGGGAAAACTCAACTTTTTGAAAATGCTAGATGTTTTTTTAAATGTTGGCCTGTAAACACCAAACCTTTCTGGAATGAAAATGCAAAAACGATTTTCGTGAAGAAAAAAAAAAGCCCTGAGTCAAAGCATTTTCATAAAGTTCTGTTTAAAGATGGAGTCAATGCATTTTCGAAAAGTTCCACTTTGGGATTTGTTTTCAAAAAGTCTTGTTTTCATTGGCTTTGAGCACTGTTGTCACGCGAACTTACACCCAAAACACAACGCAAGTTTTCCATTTTCTCACAGGGCCTATGAAATCTCTTGCTTGCCAAAATATAACAGTAAAGGAAATGTTGGCAGACACTTACTTCCATCAACATTCACATGCAAAATAAAAGCAATTCACGAATGTGGCTGAGAGAATTTGGTGGATACCTGTTCTCTCACAATTACCTACTTATTGGGCCCTTTGCAAGGCGGGGATGCCGCGTGTGCCAAGTTTGTTGGGATTATTTTGTGAGTGTGACCTAACGATTTAATGAAGGAACAGTTTTAGTGAGGATGCTTGAGTGTGGATTGCAATAAATACGCAAGCTCAATTATCGGACATTCATTAAATCCGTATCAATCCTTTCAGACTAGTCCGTTAACTTTCATTGAATATTTTTTTTCTTGATTTTGATACGTTTGTGCTTCTGACTTGCTGCTGGTATCCACAAGGTATCCTGCAATATTAAAACAGGAAAGTGAAATGTGATCTGTAATCAGCCGATCTTGAATGCACGTTCGATAAAATGTAATCTATTGCAGCTCAGCCAGTCTTTTGTGAAATGTACTGGATGTTGAAAAGGTTTGTGACACAATATGCTGTGCAGCCCAAGAATACATCTTGATTGCTGTATTTCCCAGAGACATGATGAACCTCCTGCTACAATGCCAGGGAGGTCGAGACATAGAATACAATGTACACTTTCCCTGTAGATTTACAATAAAGAGCTGGCAGCTAAAATTGCCAGTATTGCACTTTTATTCTACAGTAAACCTACTGTATTGTACAACAACAGTATAGTACTGTAAAAGATATGACAGTATTATGCAATTGAGAGTATGAGCTTAACAGTATAATACTGTCAGCTGTATTGGTTCCATTATACATTTATTTTACTGTTTCTACTGTAATCTTCATAAGTTATTACCTATTTACTGTAAAATGCATAGCATAGAATGTGATGATCGAGAACATGATGGCATTGCTAAGAAGTAATGATTTTAAAAAGTCACACCTCAAAATAACGACTCCTGAAAATTGCCAGCAGATAAATGGCTCTGACAAAAGATGACTTTTCAACATTAGGTTTTTAATACATCAAATTCAGCATCAAACATTCTTAATGCTAAACATGATCTCACTTCGCATGGCCCGGTCCAGGTGTTCTCGGTATAATTTACATTGTTCTTATACTATTAAAAAATATGTCAATATAGCATTGAATTCAGGGATTAACTGCTGCATTGAACACATCCAGTGCTTAACACTTAAGTCTTGTAAACTATAATCCATAAGAACAATAAACATTATCAACAATCTGTATAAAAATGTCACATCACACTATAGGTACTCTGCCTTCAGAATCAGTGATAACTTGTGATCATATAGAAAGAACACCAAGTCAAGGGGCAAACCTGGAACTTCAAAACTGAAATATATTTGAACAGACTGCTGAGACTTTTCCTTTGTGAAATTGAGGTCCTGTGTGGAGACGTGTTGAGGTTTTACATGAAATACAATTCAAAGTCCATGAGTCATTTTAGAAGTGTGGCCACACAGGGATTCAAGGTGCCTTCACAGACGACATGGCTTTCGATGCTGATGATCCTAATGTCCAGTTGTGACTTAATCAACGGCGCCTGATGCAGACAACGCACAGCTGATGTCCTGAAACCGTATCAAACATGGGCGTCCTGGTCCTATCCAAACATTTTCAAGGTACTGGGATTGACTACAGCAAAACAGCTTGAAATTTTAGGCTTTATTTCTTTATCTCTTTCTTCTGCATTTACATTAAATACCAGAGGCTACAATGCTTTAAATGACTTTCCATGACTGGGTAAAAGTAAGATAGGTGAGAGAACTATGTCCATAAGAGAGCAAAATACATTGTTGTGTTCCGGAACAAAAAACACAAATCACCATTTTCATAATATGGTTTACAAGAAAATGAAGTTTCAACGACACTCTCTCACAGGGTAGTCAAGTCATTCAGCAAACTAGAGGCAGACACTTAACCTAGAGTTGGCTACTTTTTACAGCAATAGACAGCAATTTGACGTCCTCAAACCTTTTTTTTAAACTTCAAATAGCCCCGATATAAAAGGTCAAATGCATCCAAGTACAATCTACTGGAGGGTTTGTAACAATGGAGCATCATGTCTTAAGGCCCCTGCATACTCCCTTTTTGAACCCATAAGAACAAGAAGAAAAGTCGGCAGTGACGTCAGCCAGCTGCTGGAAAAAAAAGCTTTTTCCGCAGGACTGTTCATACTCCGATAAGAAGCTGCCGAACTCGCCGGCCACGCCCCCTCGCAGCAGCCACACCTCTGTGATGCGGCGTTTAAACTATTCAACTGCACAGGTTATGTCTGGTCTCCAGTGCTTTCAGAAATACATTTGTCTGAACTTTTTCAGCAATAAAAGAGAGAGTTGTTGGTCCGGTATTAACTGCAGGAGGTGACAGCTGTTTGTGATGCGTTCAGATGCATCATGTAAAAGCCTGCACTCCGACATTTTAACGAGCTGCGGCGCTCGTACAGTAGCGATGTTACGAGCCAAATATGATTAAAATATCACTGATAGTCATGAGCGAACTGGAACACGCATGCGCAGCACACGGCAGTGCAGAAGTTTTGGCAGTGCGGCACCCGCATAGTTCGGCCAGGGCGGTTGGCACAGCCCAAACAAATGACGTCATTTTGTTCGGCAGGACCCCGCACTGCCGAACTTTCGTCTTGTTCTTATGGAGTATGAAGAGGCCTTTAGAGTCACATTTGATTCCATTCAAAAAGAGAGCGAGCCGAATCTCGTTGGATTTGGTTGCCTAGAAATGTATTTCCCTGGCTATGAGAATTAAAGAAAGCGACACGCGGTACTTGTATTATTGTTTATCAGAAAATAGAACCACAGTTGTTTTTATTCTGCAGCCATAGTGGACGATGCTACGAGCTAACAGTGACTGGAAACATCAGCATTCAGTCTCACGACTCACGGCCGACACAACTTAACTTATCTAACTAATCTCATGTTTATCTTATTTTGATCTTAAAATTTTTTTTAATAAGAGAGATCACAATTTCCTTGTTAGGTGAACCACCAGAGCAGGGTGCATGACGGTGAGCAGTGTGTTTAGTCAACGTGGTTCTCTTCTTTGCTGAGCAGAAAATCTTTGTCCTTCTTCTGGTTCTTCCATCAATGATGAATAAAATCACATAATGTTTGACACCTATTTCTTTGTTGCTTTTTGTTGACTCTGTGCTAAACTAGACATACAGTAATCTACTGTGGGATTGTACAGGAACTTGCTGTAAAAAAATTTTTTTCTTGAAAACCATACAAATTTGCAGTATTAAACTGTATTTACATAGGAAGCTATTTTACTGTACAAAATGCCGTATTTTTACAGCAATTTGTTACAGTGTAATCACAAATGCTCAAACCAAGACAGTCACATTGTAAACCGGTGAGGGTCATGCTCAGCATTATCTTTCATCAGTTGAAGCTCAATTCTTGGCTCCGAGTCAAAGGAAAAAGTCAAACGTCTTATTGTTTGCTGTCGGGCTTCAGCCATTTACTAGTTGAGGGTCTCCTCCAAAATGTTATCTTGTCCTTAGGAGGTAAAAGTCCACTGTTCGACGGGCTGGGAGAGCAGAAAGTTAATTATTTTAAAATAGAGCAGTGCTCTAGTGTGTTGCAATGAATCCACTATAAAGAATGTATCTTTAAGGTTACACATGGTAAAATGTCATTGATCACCAACAATTCACAAATGTGTAAGATTGCCGTGCTATCATGGACATCATTTCCTTTTTCTCCAATGTCTTCGGATAAACTGAATAGTCACACTCCTCTTATATACACAGGATATATATATATAGATTATGATTCACAAAGAGCATTCTATGTTGCCACAGTTCACTTGGAATAGGCTTGGGATACAATTTGTGCAATGCCAATTGGGTCAGAGGCTCACGGCCAATCTAATATGCGTGTGGCCATGTTACTTAGACACAAACCTTTATTAGGATTCTATGATTTATGAAACCTGTTTTTGAATGACATGAAGTTTCTTCATCCAGATTTCATAGCCAGGTTTTTCTGGAAATGCTGCACTGTGTTGCTCACACAGTCTTTCAAAGACTGTCAACACTTCAATTTCATACATGTTGATGACATTTTTCATACCTCTTTAAACCGAGCATTTATTTTTGTTTAATTTTTACTAATTGCAGTCAAATACACAGTTCTATGCCAGCGGATGTTTAACATACGGCCCGTGGGCCCAAAAACACATTTTGTAAGAGTAGCAGACACAACACAACACTGAGGCCCCGTTTACAAGACATTGGTTTCAAGTGAAAATGCTGTTTTGCAGACAACTGTGCTCGGCGGCACTGAAAATGCAACTTTTTGAAAATGATTCCCACAGCGGAACTTTTCAAAAACGCTCCGACTCTGTCTCCGTGTAAACAGCGGAAACGCTGCTACCGCACATGTGCACCATGGCCAGAGTAAATCGTTCTTCTGCACATATATGAGGACAATAACAACAATGTTTGCCTCCAGAGTGTCATGACCCCTCAGTCTATATTCTCCTGGGACTTGATAGTTTTTTTTAGTTGACAGTCACCTGTAATAACGATCCAACTCTGTCGTCTGTCCATTAAAATGTCCACATACTGGCCATTGTTGTTTATAGCATGTTGTTCTCTGCGTGCATGTCTGTGTGGTTTCATTGCAAAAACAACAAACAGCACCCACTAGCGGCTGGTTTTATGCTAAGACTGCGCTACTTTTTAGTTTTACTTGTCTGGTTTCGAGAAAATATCGACATTTTCAAAATGTATACTTGGCGCCCCGCTGTTATTGTTGCACTATTTTACCAGCCTGGTTCACTCAAGACGAAATCGAGCTGTATGTAGCCCCTGAACTAAAACGTGTTTGACAACCTTGTTCTAAATCATTTTTTAACACAATTTTACTTTTCTGGGATGGGACGTTTGTTATCATGGTAAATCGAATTTCCCTAAAATAAGATCAACTACCTTTCTGTTCAAACATAATCTTTTCAGCTGAGCCAACAGACATGCTGACTTTTGCTGCACAAAATAAGTCTTCTCTTTGGAATAAAGGATAAGAAATTGGACTATAAATTTTTGACACAGTCAAATTCTGCCTTAAACCACATATACTGTATTATTACACTGCACACCTGCCACTGAGGTACTTACTTTCTCTTCATAGTGGATGAAAGATGCAGCCTCAGGACCAAGGTATTTGACCAGACTGGAAAGCACTGCTTTTCTTCTCTCTCCAGTCTGCAAACAGAAAAACAAAAAGTATCTCTCCGGTCTTGGTACTTCCATTGCTCATTACTCCAAACTCCAACAGCATGCTGCTGAATTATGGATGCAAATCTGAGAAAACAATCCAGGCCGGACACAAGTAGCAAAGTCAATTTAAATAACTCAAGCTCCCGGTTATGATGGTACACATGGTGAGTTATGCACAAAGCAGCTGAGGCCTCAGGAACAAAAGGACAAATCACCATAAAACATGTTGACAGAGTTTGCAAAAATTATCTAAGATTCTTTATCTTCATGTCACTTTTATGCCTTCAGGTTTCCCCTTTGCAGTAGGAAACTGAACGTCTCCCATACACCGCTTAGAGCAGAGCTCTATAGGGCCTTCCATTGCTTTACAAGAGGAATATGCAATGCTAACCAACACTAGAGTACTATATTGTAGGCCATATTATTGTGAATTATTCACTAATAGTCCACATTTCTTGTACAAACCGCACCAACTTGTAACCTATAAGTCCATGCTCCACCATGTTTTTCCTCTTTTTAGCAGTGGAATAGCAGTGGAAGTTAATTATTTAGCTCCCTGTGCAGCTTTGCCCAGCAGGAGGACGGCGACTATGGGATCTTGCAGGCAGGATCAAGCCAGAACAACACAAAAGATGTGCTTTTAATTCTTCGGAAATAAGTGGTAATTAATGAAATGTCAACTCAGACGAAACGTAGGGATAAGGCAGGGGTGTAAAATATCTGTGAGATTTGCAGCTTTCTGCAGAGATACTCAGTTAGAACAGATTCTAACGCTTCTGTAACCCCTGGCAGCACAGGCAAAAAGGGCACTCAATCCTGCAATCATTCAAAACCACAAAAAAATTTATTAACAATTAAGTATGATGACCAAAGATCAAGTAGCTTTGGTATCTTCAAATATCATTGGTTATGTGATGCCATGTTAGTAGTCAAATTACCCTAAATGATAATGTGGCATTGGTTTGATGTGCACTTCCCCAATGTTGGAAGTGTGTAGGAGAGAGACGAGAAGGAGAGTGAGTCAGGCTCCGTTTACATGATCTTTTCAAGTGAAAACACAAAACTTTTGTAGTATTTCGGGTGTCCGTTTACACGGCAATGGCGCTCGTAGCCACTGAAAACACAACTTTTTGAAAACGTCTCCCGATGGGAAGCTTTTTGAAAATGCTCCAAGTCCATCTCTGTGTAAACGGCAGAAACACTGCTACTGCGCATGTGCACCACAGCCGTAGAAAATAGTTCTTCTACACATGTGCAAGTAGATGGACAATAACTATAGTGAGTGTCAGTGCCAGAGTGTCATGGCTCCCAGTCCAGATTCTTCTGGGACTTGGTCGTTCTAGAGTTGAAAGTCACTCGTGATAGCAATCCAACATGGTTGTCTGTTCATACAAAGTTCTGCATACTCTCCATTGTTGATGTAATGTCTATAGTTAGCTACACATGTGTAGATAACAAAAACAAACCCACCCCTACATAAAAACTGTAGTGTTTCTGCCATTTTGAAGGAAACAGACATGGTTTTCAAAACATTGCAAAACTCTTCCGAAATGAAAGGCACAAACAAGGCATCTTTGTGTAGTGTCATGTAAACAGGGCCTAAACTTAATGATTGTGTTGCATAGAAATGTCTATTTTATCACTTCATTCAGGGTCCATGTAAGTGAGACAATCTAATCCCTCAATTTGAAGGAATTCAATTGCACTACAGGTCTCAGCTATGAGGCTGACCCTCACCTTTTATTCTCACATTTTATTCTCAAAGCAAGTAGTGCAGATTTACCAAAGTAACAATTTCGCTAAAATCTTGGGAATAACAGAACAGATACTATAGTTTTCTTTTGTTTTTCTGTAAAACTGAACAACAGCCCTTTTACTCACTGACATAAGAGTTCCCGGCAGCAGGAAGCAGCACCCCACTGTTCTGAGTCCATATTCAGGCTGTTTAGGAGCTCAGGTGGTGCACCGTCTTGAATGTAATTTTCATAATGCTGCCTTGGAGCAATAACATTTCAGTAAGGAACACTATGAAGCTATTGTCTTCATGATTCGTGTGAATCATCCGGAACATGCATGTAAACTGGACAACACTATCCAATACTTAAGGTCCAGCTGTAATCTGTAATTCATTCTATGGTGGGATCAAATAAAACATTGTTCAACGTGGACCAATGAATGTAGCTGCAGTTATGACTAAGCTGTGTAGTTTGACATGGTTGTTTTAAAGATCAGGAGGAGCTGAGGTGCCCACTAGCAACCAGTACCAGCAACCAGTACCTCTTCTTGCAAAGCAAAGTGTCTCTCTCTATCAATTTAAATGCTCTCATAACAATCCGCTCAAGATAGTGGTCGGCTATGAAGAATTATTTGCAGATTTGCCAATTGTCTGCAAGATCAATTTTATTGGGTTATAATGAATCGCATTTAGAAGAACTAATTTCCCAAGTATGGGGTGCATTCAAGTTGAGAACACAGACTCTAAATTCCATAATAAAATAGATCGATAAATTGTGTCAGTCATTACCTCTTTGGGACCCCAGTGAGAAGCCTGTTGGCCGGCAATAAAGCCCACCAGAGCAGCGTTACCTCGAGGGCTGGTGGCGTCAAAGGTGACACAGAATGGACAGTCAGTAGAGGCTCCTGCTACGATTTCCCCGGAGAAATTCTTTTCTTTCCAAAAGGCCTAAAAGAAATGAAGACAACACATCACGTAACATGGCGTGAGAACTGTCGTAACAAATTGTAGACATATATGTCAGTCCACGGATACAGAGCAATACAAGATCTCTCCCAACAAAAGAAATGTACATTAAACACGGTAAAACTGAATACCTCGTTGAGCTTCTTAAATCTATGCAGGTCATAAAATCCTCACGATGATCCGTTTGACAACAATAACTTTGAGTACATTGGGATTGCGAACTGCTTTCTTACTGTCAGTGAATGAACGAATGAACGAATGAACTAGCTCAGTGGTGTGTGTTCCGCGCAATTAGTCACAATCTCGCATGATATACAAATTTACATTCTTTAGATAATACAAGTCAAAAATATTTACTTTCTGTTAATTGCATCATGTTTCATGTGTTACACTTAAACAAATCATTGAATTAATGATTAAAATTCTACTTTTTGAACAACACTTACGCAGCAGCCCTTACAGGTGAATTTCAACAAATCATCCAACTGTATAAAACTGGGAACAAACATAATTTCATAACGTGTCCGGTATCCTTACTAATTAAATTCCCAACATTTCATGCATAAGTCTTTGGTGAGAAATTGGACTTTGTTTCTTTTACAAGTGAATCGTTTCAGGAAACCTAGTAATAGTAGTCATTAAAGTTAAAGTGAAAAATATAAAACTACCAAGTCCCTGGAGAATATGGACTGGGAGTCATGACACTCCTAAAATGAGTCATTACTTAAAATGATTCAGTAGTTTCTTTGCTGAAACTCCTTCCAACTGCAACCTTGAAGCAATAAGCAAAAGCAACACAATCTTCCAGCACTAGAGGTTACTCTTGGTGTCAGTGGGATGTCAACTGTTTCAGTAAGTGCTCTCTGAGCCCAGCCAATTTTAGTAAGTGAAAGAAAAACAGCATTTGAAGACTAAATAGACGCAATTATGACGCAAGTTTCGTTCACTCAAGAGCTTAATTGAACCGAATGAAGTAGCTGTCGAGATACCGCGTGGTACAAAGACCAACAATGGCAGCTCAGTGTGGGCGACCTTCCAATCATCCAGTGAAGAAAATCCACTTTGGTTGAATGTAAAATAAACATTGTGTCATGCCCTCCACTTCAACCTAATTTGGTCCGTTGGCACCATCTGGTGGCCTCCCGGCCTCATTGGCCTGACCTCTCACCTCCAATCAACTCAACTGCTTTCAGCTGCGGCGGGGAGTGGCCTGCCTACCTGCACCACTACATAAACACCGGCTGACCACTAACCGACGCCAAACAATAAACCTACCTCATTCTGACCCTCCTCGTCGCTGGATTCCCGTCTGCCTGGAACAACGATCCCCTCTACTCTTCCCACTCATCAGCCGACTCTCCCCACTCCTGTGCCAGACTCCTCCGTCCGTCCTCTTTGGCTGCGATTCGTTTAGCCCCCCCAGAGTCTGCTTAGTTGCATTTACTTTTCCAGTAGCTTTTTCCGTCAGGAGTTTTCTGATCGTTTTCTGTTTAAATCTCAGTATTAGTTTTTGCCTTAGCAGTTTTTCTTACCTATAGTTGCACCACCATCCCACTAGGGGCTCTTTTTTGGTTTCTCCACTCTTGTTGGTTCGAATAAATCAGTGAACCAAATTCTGTGTCTCCTGTTTTGCTGTCTGCGCCTGAGCCTCAGTTCCGTCTCATGACAATACGGTTTGGCCATAATGAGCTCAGCAGACTGCAAAACGGAGGCAGGCGCTGCCTCCGCCATTCACCAAGCTGTAGATGGCCACAAGGCAATCCTAGGACAGCATAATGAGCTCCTTAAAGGTCTTGTATCTAGCGTTAATGCACTAATTGGTCAAATGTCGCACTTAACGGGTCAGCTGTCCACGTTGGCACCCCCCCTAGCCGCTTCGGGTTTTCAATCCACAGTCACGAACATCCCAGAGACAGCAAGTAGCTCTCCCTCTGTGCACGCTACAGCTGTCCGCGAACCCACGGTTCCGGTTCCAGAGAGCTATGCTTGGGATTTCGGCTCTTGCGAGGCCTTCTTGACTCAGGTTTCACTTGTCTTCGAGCTGCAACCGACGTCCTACGCGTCTGATAGGGCTAAAATCGCGGACTTGATCAGCCTCCTACGGGGGTCTGCACAGGACTGGGGAGTCGCTGTGTGGAAAAAACAGGGAAGTGTCTGCACCTCCTACGCCCGCTTCACCGCAGACATGAGGCGTGTCTTTGATCACCCAGTTCGAGGACGAGATGCTGGGGATCGCCTCTCGACCCTGGGACAGGGGTCCCGCAGTGTCGCCGAATACTCCGTGGAGTTCCAGGCCCTTGCAGCTACCAGTGGGTTCAACGATCCGGCCCTCCAGAGGTTATTCTATAGGGGACGGTCCGAGGCTCTGAAGGATGAGCTCGCCACCAAGCGGATTGACAACCGCTTGAGAGAGAGGCGCAGAGAGCGCTCACACCAGATGGACCGGGCACGTCATTGCTTCCTGTTCCAAGAGACCAGCAAAAGAGAGGGCTCACTCGTGACGGGGAGTCTACGAGTGAGCCAGACTGCTGTAACCTCCCCTCATCTGCTACAGCTACCAGCGACACTGACCCACCTAACTCACTCACTCTCCGTGCCTGTGCTGGTGGATTCCGGGGCCGAGGAGAACTTTCTAGACTTGGACCTTGCCAGACAGCTCCACATCCCATCTGTTTCACTGGATTCTCCCATGGAGGCCCGCTCTCTTAACGGTCTTCCCCTGGCCACGGTCCGGCGGAGAGCAGTTCCTGTCACCCTCCTGTTGGCAGGTAAGCACCAGGAAACATTAACTTTTCACTTAATTGAAAATTCACGCCCACAGCTGGTACTGGGGCACCCCTGGTTGGTAAAATACAATCCTACCATTGATTGGCGCAGCAGCCAGATTCTGTCCTGGAGCACAGCGTGTCATGCCAACTGTCTCCGCTCCGCCTCATCCGCTGCTCCAGTAATTCCCAAGCCGGTGCCCCAGCCTCCGGACCCGCTCGGCATTCCTGATGTTTACCGGGACCTAGCTCCGGTCTTCAGTAAGGAGGACGCCCTATCCTTGCCCCCCCACCGGCCCTACGACTGTGCCATCGAGCTCCTGCCCGGAGCCACCTTGCCCTCTGGTCGTCTGTACAACCTCACTAAACCCGAGCAGGTCGCTATGGAGGTATACATTAGGGATGCCCTGGCAGCGGGTATCATTCGGCCCTCCACTTCCCCGATAGGTGCTGGCTTCTTTTTTGTGGGCAAGAAGGACGGGTCCCTGCGACCCTGTATTGACTTTCGGGGCCTAAATGATATAACGGTGAAGAACAAGTACTCTCTTCCGCTTATAAAATCAGCCTTCACCCTCCTCCATGGGGCCAAAGTGTTCTCCAAA
The DNA here is from genome assembly GCF_963383615.2 of Lipophrys pholis. Classification (NCBI taxonomy): domain Eukaryota; kingdom Metazoa; phylum Chordata; class Actinopteri; order Blenniiformes; family Blenniidae; genus Lipophrys; species Lipophrys pholis. The sequence continues at coordinate 15,999,022 of NC_137641.1, read as the reverse complement.
CTAGACTTAAGGAACGCTTACCACTTAGTGAGAATAAGAGAGGGGGATGAGTGGAAGACAGCCTTTAACACCCACCTAGGACACTTTGAGTATTTAGTGATGCCCTTTGGCCTCACAAATGCCCCTGCCGTCTTCCAGAATCTTAATAATGACGTGCTCAGAGATATGATCAACCGCTTTGTGTTTGTGTACATGGACGATATCCTAATTTATTCCAGAAACCAGGAGGAACACGTCCGCCATGTCCGCCTGGTCCTAGAGCGCCTTTTGAAGAACCGTCTGTTTGTTAAAGCGGAGAAGTGTGAGTTTCACGTCACCACTGTGCCATTCTTGGGTTTCGTTATCTCCCCAGGACGAATCATGATGGATCCGGCCAAGCTATCGGCTGTCTCGGAGTGGCCCCAGCCAGAGACCCGGAAACAGTTGCAGCGATTTTTGGGCTTCGCCAACTTTTACTGCCGCTTCATCCGTGATTACAGTAAGGTGGCAGCCCCACTCACAGCCCTGACCTCCACCTCGATTCCATTCTAATGGACCCCCAAGGCTGAGCAGGCATTCCAGTCCCTCAAGGTACGATTCACCTCTGCTCCGATCCTAGTTCAGCCAGATCCTCACCTTCAGCTCGTAGTCGAGGTGGATGCTTCTGATTCCGGGGTCGGGGCCGTGCTCTCCCAGAGGACCCCATCAGACCAAAAGCTGCACCCATGTGCCTTCTTCTCTCGCCGCCTGACTCCAGCAGAGCAGAATTATGACGTGGGGAACCGGGAGCTACTGGCGGTCAAGCTTGCCCTCGAGGAGTGGCGTCACTGGCTGGAGGGGGCGGAGCACCCATTCATAGTCTGGACAGATCACAAAAACCTGGAGTACATCCGCTCAGCCAAAAGACTGAACTCTCGGCAGGCCCGCTGGACACTGTTTTTTGGTCGCTTCCAGTTCACCCTCACATATCGCCCGGGTTCCCGTAACATCAAGCCGGACGCCCTGTCTCGCCAGTTCTCTTGCGATGAGCCCCCCAATGACCCCAAACCTATCCTTCCCCCTGCTCGCCTCGTCGCCTCTCTAACCTGGCAAGTGGAGGATCAGATCCGCCAGGCGCAAAGCCGACAGCCAACCCCAGGTAACTGCCCACCTAATGCTCTCTATGTTCCTGAGTCTGTGCGTACCTAGGTGCTCCAGTGGGCCCATACCTCCCGCTTCGCCTGCCACCCTGGGGGCTCCCGGACCGTGTCCATCCTTCGGCAGAGGTTTTGGTGGCCCTCTCTCGAACGGGACACTCGAGACTTTGTCGCTGCTTGCCCCACCTGCGCTCAGGGCAAGACGCCTTCCCGGCCCAGCTCGGGCCTCCTCCAGCCACTCCCTGTGCCCTCTCGGCCGTGGTCCCACATCGCAGTTGATTTCGTCACTGGACTACCCTGCTCTGAAGGTAACACAGCCATCCTCACCATTGTTGATCGTTTTTCCAAGGCAGCACACTTCGTCGCCCTTCCCAAACTCCCCTCAGCCAAGGAGACGGCATCCCTCTTGGTAACCCACGTTTTCCGGTTGCATGGGATACCAGCAGACATTGTCTCAGACAGGGGTCCACAGTTTACCTCCGGAGTTTGGAAGGCTTTCTGCACTGCACTAGGGGCCACCCTCAGTCTCACCTCTGGCTTTCACCCCCAGTCTAACGGACAAGCGGAGCTGGCCAATCAGTCCCTGGAAACGTACCTCCGGTGTCTGGTCGCCTCCAACCCGACTGCCTGGGTCGAGTATGCTCATAATTCTCAAATAAACTCTTCTGTGGGAATGTCTCCTTTTCAGTGCTCCCTCGGCTACCAGCCACCGTTGTTCCCCTCCCAGGAACAAGAAATCGCCATTCCCTCCGTGCAAACATTCGTCAGCCGGATCGAAAGGGTCTGGGATAAGGCCAGGCTCAGCCTTCTACAATCGACCAGGAGGATGGAGCGTCATGCCAACCGCCGTCGCCGCCTGGCCCCAACCTACACTGTGGGTCAACAAGTCTGGCTGAGGGCCAAGGACCTCCCTCTGAAGGTTGAATCCAGGAAGCTGGCGCCCCGGTTCATCGGTCCCTTCCCAGTGGAGCGAATCATCAGTCCTACGGCGGTACGTCTCACCCTTCCCCGAACGTTGAAAATCCACCCTACGTTCCATGTCTCACAGGTCAGGCCCGCCAGAAACTCCCCCCTGGCTCCTCCAGTCCCCCCCCCCCCCCCCAGGATGGTGGATGACTCACTCGGTTCGGCGCTTACTGGATGTCCTTCAGTTTCTCGTGGACTGGGAGGGATACGGGCCTGAAGAGAGGAGCTGGGTCCCCCGCAGTCAGATCCTTTGTCCGGACCTGATCAGGGACCTCAAACGGCGGCGTCCTGAACGTTTCAGTCGTGCACCTGGAGGCGTACGTAGGAGGGGGGGTACTGTCATGCCCTCCACTTCAACCTAATTTGGTCCGTTGGCACCATCTGGTGGCCTCCCGGCCTCATTGGCCTGACCTCTCACCTCCAATCAACTCAACTGCTTTCAGCTGCGGCGGGGAGTGGCCTCCCCACCTGCACCTCTACATAAACACCGGCTGACCACTAACCGACGCCAAACCGGAAATCTACCTCATTCTGACCCTCCTCGTCGCTGGATTCCCGTCTGCCTGGAACAACGATCCCCTCTACTCTTCCCACTCATCAGCCGACTCTCCCCACTCCTGTGCCAGACTCCTCCGTCCGTCCTCTTTGGCTGCGATTCGTTTGCGGTTAGTTTAGCCCCCCAGAGTCTGCTTGGTTGCATTTACTTTTCCAGTAGCTTTTTCCGTCAGGAGTTTTCTGATCGTTTTCTGTTTAAATCTTAGTATTAGTTTTTGCCTTAGTTTTTCTTACCTATAGTTGCTCCACCATCCCACTAGGGGCTCTGGTAGTTTTTTGGTTTCTCTGCTCTTTTTGGTTCTAATAAATCAGTGAACCAAATTCTGTGTCTCCTGTTTTGCTGTCTGCGCCTGAGCCTCAGTTCCGTCTCATGACACATTGTACTGCGTGTCAAGACATGTTGGTTTTTGTGAGGAGCTTTATCACAACTGTGTGTCCTTTTTCCTGTGTAAAATGAGAAGGTGATGCTAACAGAACTGTGAACAAGGTCAGACTCAGTTCGCTAGAAATACATATTTTCCTCTGCCACCTGTGGTATTGACAAAAGGAACTGTCTTTCCAGCACACCTGACAGTTTCCAAGGGAACGACCCAAACAAGTGAATGTGAGGATGTCAGGTTCCGAAACCACGCCAGAATGTTCTAAACAAGGCCCGAAGACTTTGGCTGAAACTGTATACACAACTGGAGTAGAGACATACAGTAACAAGCAAAGATATCGAAGCTGGATCTAAATGCAGACAGACTGGCTGTGACTGTCCATAACACTGGCAGGTGCATAAACAGTAAAGTGGATTATCTGAGACCATGAAGGACCACTTGAAGTCATCGACTGTTGTGTGCGGCCTCCTGATGGGCTGTGGGATGGGTTTTTCCCGTGAGGCATTTGGACGACGAGCTCCCTCAGGATCATGTCTCTTAATGAAAGTAAAGCAGATTCATACCATTTAATGCTTTTTGTTGTTAACAATTTCATCCTGCAATTGATTCCATTCCTATATTGGTTTAGTTGTGCTTAACTTTTTCGTTTTGTCAAATGTTTACCGGTGGGGAATGGTGTATGGACGGGAGAGATGAATAACTACGATTTGACGCAACATAGTTTCAGAAGTTATTTGATAGCTTCAGTAAATCACACTAAAAATATTCATTATGTGTAGTGTAACACCAAAAAAGAATTTCAAAGCATGGCATGTTGTAGTATGCCAGTAGTACTAGTCAGTAGTGTGATGTGGGAACAGTGTGCGGTTTGATCTGTTGAGTGGCATAAAGCAAACAAAGGTAAGTGCTGGAGAAGAGCGGCACTCTGTATTGTATCCATTGTTTCCTCACAATTAATTTCCCACCATGCCTCAGTCTAACTGATTGCATAGATAATGTTGAGAACTTTGCAGACAAACACATTGCCAAAGTTAAGCATTATATACACAACATTGAATAATATTATCTTATCTAAATTAAATCGACCAAAATGATGTAACATAAAATGGAAGCAAATTGCATGTTCTGTGGCAGACTATGTATTTTTTATAAGTTCTACAACAAAGTTACATTTCCATGAATGTGAAGGCCGATGATTCTTCCAAAGAAAGCAGGAGACCTAGATATGTAATACAAATGCCTCATTAAATGATAATCATTTTGGCTCTCTTGCACACACTATGTGTAGCCTACTGGCAACCTTGCTGCCTCATGTAATAATTAGTAACTTTAATGTACCTGCAACAAAAGCTTTTGGGCAATACGGGCCGTGTTCTGTCTGCATCACATAGTATTTGGATGTCTATTATTCAAGCATATGTTCCTTTTGTGACAGAGAACTGCAAAGCCAATTTCGTATCACTACTACTCGCTGCGGATGTGCATATGCCTCTGCATTCACATCTGTATGAACATTTGCGGACACATTTACATATGGCTGCATGTAGATGTGCATTCAACTGTTCATCTAATTGCTCCATATCTCTGTGAGGCCGGGATCATTGGGATGGCAGACTGAAACAATGTCTCTTCATGTTCCACTTCATTTCTTTTCTGGTTTAAAATAAAAAACCAAGTGGGAGACTTTGCAGTATAATAAAAAGCACTTTTACCTCACAGCCTCCCCCAATGGGATCTCTACCTTGCCATGATGGGATAGGTTGTGTCTCCAAGAAAGCTGGAGTATTGTCCTCCAGGTAGGGTAGCCCACAGGTCAAAAGGTAGAGACCAGACAATGAGTGATCCCCTGGCCCTCTGGGTTGGAGGTTAGCTGATAGCCTGCTCTGCTAAAACACTGCATATTACCGAAACCAAAATAGCGTTGCTCCCTAGCGTGGATCACCAGAGGAACAAGACGTTAATACCCACTTGGATCAATGTGCAACGCACACTTTGCACACCTTCCCCACTGATGAAATTGCGGCATTACCAAAAGCGTGTGTGAAGATCGGACGGTGGAACATCAGGTCCACACAGCACAAAAACCCTCGGTTGGATTCAGGGCTCATGGCTGTTCTGTGTGGTTGTTGCATGTTCCCCCTGAGTGTACGTACAGTAGGTTTTGTCAAGGTAAGACACCTTCTCCTGTAATGCAAAAATATGCATGATAGATTAAGTTGATTGCTGACTAAATTGTCCATAGGTTTGAATGTGTGAATGATTAATCGCCAGCCTCTTTGAATTATTCCAATGATGGATTGACAACGTCTCCAGGGTGTACACGTCCAGTTCCAGCTCCCAGTGCTTTAAATCCATTACAGCGAGAAAAATCCCAGAATAATGATTCTTCAAGCTGATAAATTATAATGGAAGAAGTCAATACTCTACTTGTGCTGATTACATGTAAGGTAATCATGTGGAGCCTGAATAAAGCTCCTGGAGTTACTGCATAAAGCAAAAAGACAATGGAATGGAATTACATTGGTTTGTGATTGTTTCCTTGAAACTACCAAAAAAAAAAAAAAAAACTGAATAGATTTGGGAAGGGTGTTTCTCTGCACAGGAGTGTTGGTGTCAGTCATTCATATTGTTCCATTCAGCTTGTTTCTTCAGAGCCAAAATGATCAATTTTAACACACCGGGCACTGCAGCTCTCCTGCCAACATGCAAGGAAGTTAAATCTAAGTGACCAATGAGCAGAAAGTGTTTTGGCATGCAATCACCCTTTTCTTTCCCCCCCTGGGAAACGAGCTGCACAGCGTGGAAGATAAGGTTGAAGAACAACAATCCAAGAAGGATTGTTCAGCATCTTGCTTCAGTCTACCCTGCTGATCTTAATTGTGTCACCCTTGGACCTGGTCTGGGCAGGTATGGATGGTGTTCTGGTTTTCTGCCTCACGGTAGGTCAATGCTGCCATCTAAAGTCACATTCTCTGTGAGATGTTTGTGGATTTGCCTGCACACACATAAGCAGGTGGTCTAGCAGTTTGCTGATTTCACATTCTTTTGCTTTTGGACCTTAACTTCTTATGTGTACAGATGATGCAGCTGCTATAAGCATTGCCCTGGCAAATTATCTTTCACAGGGGAGCATTGTCACAGGTAAGTGCAGAGACAGATGTAATGCCCAGCCTGAGGCTTCCTCCGAGGACTCCCTTCTTGAGAGGGGCAAGCTGGCGCTTCAGAGATAATCCAAGGCAAGAATACCGACTCAATTATTTAAGGCGAAAATGCAAAATCCTAGGACTCGCACGAGGGATGTGACAAGAGCATTTGAGAAAACTGCTCCGTCAGCTCGGTGGTTCTCCTAGAGAGAAAGCTGCCATCAAATGCCATCTGTCGTCTGGTCCTGGGTTTTAGTGCAAGATTGGTTTTTAAACACACAGTGAATTGTTTCCGACTCAGAGTCAGATGGGTACAACAGCACTGTCCAACACTAAACTTACTTACTCCTCCTGTCCTATCATGGGCGTTTAACAAGAGGTTTCCGCGATTCTTTTTGAAGGGGCGGCCTGTACGGCAGCCTGTACTTCCCGCTCAAGCCGTTTCAGGTGAAACAGTAAATGACACTTGCATTCACAACTTTGAAAGCATAAGAAACACAACGTTTAATAAGGGACCTTTGTTCAAACGGGAGCATCCAATTAGACTCTCATCATCACTTTGTAAGTATTGAGACATTTAGTGTGTCTAACAGGAGAGAAGAAAGACATGCAACTTGCTCAGCAATGCAATCAACCTCATGATCCTGGAAAGTAACTATATTCACTTTTGATAAAAAAAAATACAAACAACGCAACAGCTTCTGTTTTTTTCTATTTTGAGGTTGAGCTCATCATCGTCATCACCAAGAGAGACGGGCAGTTGACTCCACGGTTCACAAAGTTTTCAAAAAAGGATTGAAATGCAGCACATGCTGAGAAATCTTTTAGGACGGCTGTAAACGACGCGCACTGGAAGCCGGTTAACACAAGATTTTCCTAATAAAAACTGAGATGTGTTGACTTATCCGGCCCTCTCTCACATGCTCAACCTCCTGCACTCAATGACATTTGTGTGTTTTCAAGCATGAGTGGTTTTTCTCAGGCTCTGAAAGTGCATTTCAAGGCACCTCGGCCTCTGTGACAGATTTGCTGATCAGCGCATTGCTCTCTGCCCAGTAATATTTTCACAGGGTGGTTTTGATTGCATCACGCACGCTTTTTCAATCTGACGCTTTAATGTGGTATTAAAGAACCAAGGTTTGTAAGGTGCACTTCCAAAAAAAAGAACTGCTGAAATTAGATCTGATTCTTAATCAATGTATTCATAAATCTACAATAGTACGTTTCTTGGAGCTTGGAGATTGAGGAGATTGAGCTGCTTTTTCTCATTCATGAAAATTACATGTTTAATCGTCTTGCAACATCGAGCAAATAACAGTGCTATTGCCAACAAAAATACCAAGGACGCAAAGTTAATTAGGATTTTGCTGGAAATGAAATGAACTGGTTTAGATATCTCCAGTGCTAGAAAAGACCACACTTTCAGTTAGTGTAAGAAATGTGCATCACAGCAAGGGAAGACATGCCTCTGTTCTCTAAACATTGAAGAGATTTTCCACATTTGCATGCACATACAGACATTTTCAATGTCAAACTACGGAATTGGTAAGACATCCCAAAACAAATTCAACATACCTCCACTTGGTGTCGACTGCAGAATGTAGGAAATGTCTTTATGTGAGGGATGGACTCCAAGATAATGCCACCATATATACTTGGAAGGAATATCTTTGTAATGTACATTGCACATGCAGCCTCACCCAAAGGTCAACGTTTTTTAACCTCAACATTCTTCAGGAAGCCTTCAGGTATACCCTGTATGTGTTTCCTCAGGAATACCCTGTAGGTGTTTCTCCAAAATTGGAACAGATTTTCACTCACTCAAAGATTAATGAACAGATTCCATTTTCATCATATCAGGTCAGAGGCTCCAGCAATTTCATTGAATTTCTCAAGAATCCTCAGAATTTGCTGAAGTCTGATACAACTGTTCAGGTTGATCAAGGTTGTACCTCAAGAAAATGACCTAAAGTCTTGGAGTCCACTTTGTAAGTACTTGCCGTCTTTTGTAAATCAGTTATTCTTGAGCTCTTGTTTTCGTGAGGGACTTTATTAATCAACTCAAAAGATCTAAGGAACTTTTTGAAGTCTGGAAGCAAGTGGTATAATTGGTTGTCAGGCAATTGCAAGGTTGGCTATTCAATGCTCTTTTCCACATGTTTCATGTCTCGAAAGTTATCGAGTACTAATTTGCTCCCAATGATGTAAGACAGCAATTTACTGGTCATTCAGTCAATACATGCTATATAAGTAATGTTCAGATGAAAATCAAATGTTTTACATATTTAATCATACTTCTATTACATTTCAGGTTAGGAGAAATTTCACCATCAGCTCCAAATGTGTTGTCATGGAGGCAAGCAACCATTATGAGGGCAGAATCCTGGTTGGTTGTGAAATTCAAACATGTCCTGAGGAATTTTCTTCCTCGCTTTGTTCCATTCATAATGACGAGATGATAAGTGAGATAGATTTTTTTTTTCTTCCGAGGTCTCATGTTTTTTTTAACACTTTGGGGATAATAACCGGATGGTTAACACCTTCTCCTAAACTAACAAACAACTTCGTAAGGATTAGAGACAATAGTTGGAAATGGTTAGCTCAACTTAATTGAATGGGTTCAAGTTGTAACAACGCAATGAATCAAGTTCTTGAAACTTAAATTAATTCATTTGATTCGTCATTCATTTAGATGTTACCAATTGAACTATTTTCTTTTTTCAGTGTAGTCGACTCCACTGCTCCTTAGAGGAGCATACGGCATTTTTGGGTGGAAAGAACGGGAGACCCAGAACAGGGTGACAATTGGTGGAGGACAACACCATATTTATTTACATCATCGTATTTCAACTTTGTGGGATCTGTTCCTCCATTTCTATAAGTAAAGAGGGTTAATACAAATAATAAAGTAACCTCAAGTTTTAAAACTGTGTACAGACCACAGACTGTGCAGATACTTATGAAGATGAGGAGAAATTGGTATAAATCACCTTTGCTACCAGTGACTAACACGGTGTTTTCATGTGTTTATTAGAGTGAAAATGGATCTTGCCAAGGCAGAGAACTGAATAAATGTTAGCATGAGCACCAATGATTTTGTCTTCATCACAGTTGACAAATTTAATCTGTTAACAAGGTGCGCAAGCACTTTGTTAATTATGTGCGAGGTTGCTAAGTGCTAAATGAATACGATTAAGCAAATCTAAATGTGCTCAAAGTTATTTGTGTCAACTCAGCTCAATTTTGTCTGATGAAGGCAGACAAAGTGGTTTGATGCTCATCAAACCACTGTTTCCCCACACATTGGCTCTGTTTGGGCAACTCGCCCAGAAAGACACTCCTTCTTTCAGAGACACTTCCACAGTCTGTCAGTAAATCTTATATTAAAACAGGCTATTTGACTTTTCTCAAACAAAACTTGTAGTGCACAGTGAGGTCACCGAGCAGATTCTGAATGGATTTCTTTATTCAGACATTCAGTTCAAAGAGCAAACTTTAAATGGTCTGAAATCTGAGTTTGTTGGGGAAATTCACAAGTGGCCAAGCACCTTCATTGTGTTGTTGGACTGTGTGGATGGACGATGGTGATTCAAGTTCCCTAAACTGCAATAAGACAGTTAGATTTAGTTTTTCCTTCACTTCAATGAAACCAAATAATAGAGTAAATTTTTGGTGCTGAATACCTTGATGTATTGTAGCTAATTAGTGAGATTGTGACCTGTCGTGCCCATTTAAACGTTCTACTTGTAGATATTGCAGCCTTTAGAACAGTTGTGATTTCATATACAGTAATGATATTTTCTCTATCCGACCAATTTAGTAATCCATCACAAGCATGTGTTTTTTTTATAGATCACGCATGTTCTCAGTGAGGATGGATGATCTTCAGAATTATGTGCGAGGTGCATGATGCCAATTTGAATGGACATTAAGCTCTTTATTTAAGTGTAAAATGTCACTTTTTAGTCAGGAGTGTTGAGCCGCCCTGGCATTTGTGAGAAGTAGAGCCTTTTCTGGTTATAGGAAATTCTGCACACTCATAAGAGGCAGTTGCATATGCATATGAAGGCAATAAAGAGCAAATATAAAAGTCTCCATAGAGCTTACTCTGGTTATAGAGACGCCCTGTCCTGACCCTGTTTCCTTGCTTCAACACACTCGATCAAACTGACTATGTGCAGTAGCTGCTTTTCCACTGTCTTCACAGAGTTAGAGCATTTTCAAAAAAAACACCTTGGGAGCTCTTTCAAGTGGCTCTAAGCAAAAACACCACAAAAGCTTTGTGATTTCACTTGTCATGTCAATGTGGCATAAACAAAGACCAATTAGGACCCTCCAAGACCGAGGCTGGAGACCCTTGCACAATGATTCAGTCCATTTAACCTTCATAGACCGAGTAAAGGGTAAACTAAACCTGTCATAAGATCAAGCAGGATCTTATCGTCAGTCTAAAAAAAAAAACTACTTTTGTGTTGACAAAGTTTATCATTAACATTATCTTTTATCTTTGTCTTGAGGAGGAACCAAGCACAGAGTCAGATGAAAACTATTTACTCACCAAGAGTCTTCTCCCGCAGCATTACACAGCATCAGTGTTAGAAATTATTTTGCTTTCGCCTCTAAAAGCCCAACATTGCCTCCTGCCAGCATCAGTGGATTTGGTGGTAATTGATGCCCGCTAAGATTTTCAGCCTTGTTATTGTGTGTCAGTCTTATATCCACTGGCATCAACACCTGCTCCTAACATTTCTCTTCAAATTGAAGGTAAACAAGAGAAGACAGTGACACACTAGTGCTTGAAAGTGCAGTTAAAAAAAATAAAAAATGTGCAGGCTGATTTCAAATAGATTTTCTTGAAAACTTCAGTCCATAAACTTCCACGAAATGGCAATGTGACTGTGGTTTTCTCACAATCTGATTCTCATTTGTTATGCCAAATTGAAAACAGACATTTTGCTCTTTCAGAGAGACAGGTTTGTTAAACATCAGGGATTCATCCATTGGTCTTTATGGTGTTTAATAATTACTCATGTGTCAGCAAACAGCGAAAGGTTGATACGCGTACTCGTCCTTTAATAAAGTGGTATTGGTGCATTCCGATTAAATCTATAAACATTTGTTAAATTGTGTTGTGTTTTACCATCTATTACTTACCGTCTGGTAGGTTAGAATGAATTTTATCATGTGGCCGACGGGCATGTTCTGGGTAAGGAACTCTCTCTGGCTTGGCAGCGGGGGCTCGTAGTGGATCTTTGCTGGTGGGAAGACAAAAACAGAGCAGAAGTCTCAGCTGCTGCCTCTTCAAATTCAGACCCCATTGACATGACAGCACTTCAAATGAAAGCACTCTGTTTTTACTTTCTTGTTTTTCAGAAAAGTTTTGTGTTTACAGAGCAATAGTTAGAAAATTATGCCTGTTTACACGACAATGGCAGAAATGCAGCAAATGATGTAGTTTTCATTTTGGGCCACTAGTGGGTGGTGTTTTGTAATAAAACCACACACACACACACGCGCTCAGAGCTATAAACATTAACAACGGCAGGTACACGGACATTCGCATGGACAGACGACCAAGTTGGATTGCTATCACCGGTGACTCTCAACCATAAAACTACCAAGTCCCAGAAGAACATCGACTGCCACCATTTTTGTTATCGTCCTATTTACTTGCACATGTGCAGAACCATTCCCAACAGCTGCGGCACATTCCCGTTCAGTTATCCAACATTCCAGGACTTACCTGAAGTATTCTGTATTTAAGAGATATTATAAAGGAGGGAAATATAAAGTATAGATAGATAGCACACTTGAGTTAATCCCTCTATTGATCTGGATGGTTTTATCTTAAATCACCGGGTAGCATTAATGGCCTTGTAAATAAATCCCTGAAACCCAAAGCTACTCAGCTTGTTCCTTGGCTCTGAAGTACTAATCTCCGCACTTAGATCTGTAAAAGCTCCATCTCGCAGATGCGAGCGCATTCAAGTGACTTCGTCGCTAGCTTCCTGAAGTATTGCATGTCACGCATGAAGAGGAGCCAGACTGCTCGTGCGCTCGCTCACTCGCTCGCTCGCCCTGGCAGGCGAAGTGACATCTGGCCAAAAGCCAAGCTTTTAACGAATGAACCGCGGGAATCTGCGAGACGCCGTTTTGAAACTGTCAAGGGCCTGTCAGCAACTTCAAAATAATGCCTTAATGCAAAACAAAATTGATGAGCTTCGAAGAGGTAAAAATGAAAAACCGTGACATGATAAGTGGCACCAAACTAATTTGACGCGGTCACCTCGACGTCAGACTGACAGCACTGTGCTCATGACATAATACCTGTCGGGGGATGTCATTTTCATAATAGCACTTGCTTTGACACCAAAGCAAGCCAAGCTGATAGATCCTCATTATTTGTCAGGCAGCTGTTGAGCATTCTGTAACTAAATAAGATGTACACTGACATTTTCTGAACACAAAAGGGCAATGATAAGACTATCATGCACCCATCTGCTGTGACACTTTTGCAGAACTTCCCCACAACACGGACCGCATAAACAATAAGACGACGGTTGATATAGCCAAATGGCAAAAGATGAGGCAGTAAATCAGGCTCTGTGCATTCCAAATGTGGCCGACTAATCAACGCAGACTGAGCTTTGCTTTTGAACCGCCCTCGGCTATTTGAAGAGGTGACAAAATGAAACTATTGACATGCACACTTTTTTTTTTTTTTTTTTTTGAGGCAGCCACCAGTTTCCGCAACCGGAATTCTTGAAGGCACTTCACTTTTGACAGCTCCTTAAAAGGTGGCCCATATTACAGTCCTATCGACCAGGCGGCGGCGTGTCCACAGGGCAAACACTGAGATTTTCTCTCCCTGACTGAATGTGCCACTTGAAAAATGACAAACTATCCTCAACTCAAGTTTTCATGGTCAGGCTGGCAGATCTTTACACTCAGGGATGGCAGGTGAAAAAATGAATAATGCAGTGTTTTGTGACATTGCGCATGGCAATTCTGTAATCTTACGCCGGTGCCAAGTATTAATATTTCATGATATGAATGGATAAGCAAATGACTCATTTGCCTGCAACATTCATGACGTTTTTATGATGGTTTTGGTCACCGACTGGCAGGCAGCAGTGAGGATGATTAAAGCGAGACGGGTGTGATTCAAACTGCATTCAAACACATCCAGCTCAACAAATGCTGACAAACTTTACCTTTGTGAACAAACTTTGGATTGGGAGAAAGACTAGATAAGGGGTGTCAAACATAAGGCAAAACTGACCTGCAATCAGGCTAACCAAAACAAACAAACGTCAGATGAAATGTGACACTTTTGAATTAAAATCTGTTTCACAACCCTGGTTTAAACAAAAAATTACATTGAGGATCCACCTCACAATTTCCAGGACTTAATCTTATCTGCCGTTAATGTTTGTTGCCCCCGTGGATCAGGGCTGTTTCGCTATACTTTGAGTCACACATATTTAAAGATTAGAGGTAGTTAGAATGTTATGGCTGATCAGGGTAAGGAATCACAATGGCACTATTTTACATGTCTGAACCACTCCAGATGAAATTGAGCTGTATGTGGCACCGTAAATAAAATCTGTGTCACACCCCTGTATGAAAGCCTGAAATGTCATAGCCTAATGTATGCAGCACTAAAACATGATAATTGACAATAACACTGAACAGCAGTTATTTCTGTTAATTTCTTCAACATTACTTGCAATAATCAAACCACAGCACTATTAACGTGCCGAATTACAGTGATGTGAGCAGTGATACATCTAGACTTTCAGTTTCTAGGTAATTATGAATCTAAGAATATGAAAGTCACTTCCTCAAGGCTCCATCCTTGGCCCTCTTTTATTCAACATTTACTTGCTCAAATCTTCCTGAACATCCGAGGACTGCTGACATATACTATTAAATCAGACCTTAAAAGACAAATATTTGCACAGGCTTTTCAATACACAATAGATTTGACTTATTTTACTACCTTAATCTTAATTAAGCTTTTACTTTCTTTATTTTTTTAAATCTTTTATATACATGTATTTATTTTCTTGTAAAATTATGGGAAATACTTTTTGTCTGAATGGTGCTATACATATACATTTGCCATGTCTTGACTTGGCTGTGTGGAGACTTCATATTCTACGAGTGCTCTGGGTGCGTTTTCTCCTACAGTTCAAAAACATTAACTACTTGAATAAATTGAAATAGAAAATGGACACACCGTGTGGATATCTATCTACCTTTCTTTAGCCAATGTAACCCGTCTGAATTCTGTCCATGACAGGGTAGGATAGAATAAACAGTAAATACAGATTAAAATCCAAGTAAAGCAGCACTGACAAGCATTTCACAGCGACGGTCAGTAAAAACTCTCGCTGTTGGTTCAGATTGTACTCGTATACTAGCATGAATTCTTAGTTTTCTTGTGTGCGCGGTGTGATGTAAACAGTGATTCACTTTGTTGACATTTTGCAAATGAAATAGCGTATTGTTTTAATTTATTCTCATATTTACACATTTCTTTTTTCTGACTGTGCAAGTCATCAACCTGAATTTTTCACCAGTATTTTTCCCCTGAGAAAGATCAATGTTTTGAATTATGAGTTCTAAGAAAATGATAAAGAGCGTCAGGCTTTGTGAAACACAGCTGAGCGGCACTCCGAGCTCTCCCTCCCTGAATGCCTCTCTGGTGGACGGCACTCACATCTGCTACTAATTGTCAAACATGCCAACTTACAAGAACCACACAGTGGAGACTCTCAGCAGGAGTCTTTTTCTCTTCATTTCAGAGCCGTGAAGACACACAATAGGAGAAAAACCTTGATTTTATCCAATTTTAGGAAATTCTGCAAGACTGAATGCTGTTTGTTGTGCTTTTTCTTTCTGTTCACACTTATCATGAGCAATCCTGGAGGTACACAATATGATGTTATTTTGCCAAAATAATCCAGAATGTTAAGATTATTTTGTGTTGTATTAAATATCAGATATGCCACATCCTCAATCATCACACTTTTCAGCAGAAGGTAAAATGTTTAAAATCCTACTAGTGTTACATCACTTAAATTTTGGCCTCAAACAACATGGCAAACCTTATGCTATTTAATTAGTGGCTATAATGTCAACTGTGACATATTCACAAAAGCCACGGAGGCTTTTTGAAGGCAAAATTGCTCTGTGAATTGGTTCATCTCATTCAAGCTTGATAAAATATATGCTTTTGCAGATAATCATCAGTCCTGCAGGGAGTCTCTGACATTTTCTTTTTGTGTTACGGCACGTTCGCAGTCCTTGGTTCTCAGGCCAAGATTTTTCAGTGCGTGGCCTTCATCAAGGTTATCGTGGAACAGATTTGCCAGAATATCTAAGATGGATCAAATTATGTTTTTTTTTTCTTCTCACTCATCTTTCGCAAGCTTTGCTTGTTTTTTCACATTTTCATGCCTGTTCCCTCTCTCCTTACAACATATAAAATGTTGGGATGAGGATTAGTTTTTTATTTGATTACTTGAACATGACAATATGAAGACTTTCATGAATTTTATTTATGTATGTATGTATGTATGTATGTATGTATGTATGTATGTATGTATGTATGTATGTATGTATGTATGTATGTATGTATGTATGTATGTATGTATGTATGTATGTATGTATGTATGTATTTATTTATTTATTTATTTATTTTAGGCCCTTTTTTAGACAATGTTTTAAAGTGAAAATGGAAAACCTTCACTACATGTTGGAAATCTGTTTATTCCAGAGGGTTGCTTGAAACCACTGAATCTGAACTGATTGACATTGCTTTGGTGCAACTTAACTGAAACTCTGCTACTGCGTATGTGTTTTTCCCCTTTGTTTTTTTTGTGCAATGGTGCTACGTACAGTAAAAACGAGTCCTCCATTTATGGACGTTTTCACAAATTCATGCACTTACTGGTACTGCTTCTCTCGTAAAAAGGGAACTTTCATTTCAGCTTTTATGTTCTCTGCACTCATGAAAACAGTACAATCTACAGCAAATTAGTAGTTGCCTTTTTTTGGAAAGTTTGTATTCGTCATCATTTTTGCACTGCAGTGTCCTCCTGCAGGGCAGGAGGGAGCCCCTGGCGGCCCTGTTATAGCCCAAAGGCTATACCTTTGACCCCTTCTGGGCTGATGCATGAATGAATATGAATTTATCCTGTGAGTCATTGAACTTGTGACACTGAAGGAATGCCTAAAACTGTTGTGAATAAGCAACAATATTCACAAATTTAGACCAGAAAGCAGTGCCATTATGGTAAAGATGTGGTTTACAAACTGTTTCTACTTTGCCTGACGAAACGCCCGAGGGCCGCCGCTCACTGATTGCAAACCACTGTTCTTACCTAGTTCAGTCAAAGAGTCCCCGCGTCACAGTCTGACAAGAGAGGCTTGGAGGTGTATGTTAAAAGAAAGGGTTTATCTTTGGACCAGGCCAGACGTGAAGGGAAAATGAAAGTTCTCTCCACAGAATGCTCACACAATCCTCATCCACCGTTCTCAGAAGCACTCTCATTTGACAGCTCATCAGACTTTTTTGCATTACTCTGTCATCTTTGCAAAACAGCTGCAAGTTCAAGAGCGTCTCTGGGCTACAAAGCAGTCTGAACAAACGCCAGTTTTTTGACCCTCAACTTTTGAGGCTGCCGCTATCCCCACAGTGGTTTCTTTTCAGCCTTCTTCAGCTCTTTATAGTCTGACAAGACAGGGTTGAGGGTCGACTTTGGATATCTGGATTTATTTTTTAATTTTTTTAAATATCAGACACAAACTTTATGAATGGCTACATTTCAACCAAGTCTCCTTTTTTTCTTCCTTCACATTTCAAAACTGCTTTTTCCGCTGACAGTAATGTAAAGAAGAGGAGTTTACTCTGGTGCTACAGGTGATTGTTTACGTTCCTGTGAGCGCGCACGGCACTGGCGGAGCTCCATGTGCACAACAGTGAGCTGTAGAATCAAAACCTAGAGATAGTTTGTGTGATTGCTGAGGGCTTTAATCATGCCCGTCTGTTGGACTGTCTGCCTTGTTTTTATAGGAACATAGGCATTGCAAACAAAGGAGACAATCCTCTGGACCAGGTCTACACGAAGAAGCGGGGTACATATGTTGCAGTGCAACGCCCCCACCTGGGCTTTGTCTTGATCTCTGTCCTGCTGGTCTCCGCCCACCAACCTGTGCTGGAAATCTTCAAGGAGGCTGCCACCACAGGAGAGTGAGTAAACCTTGTGGAATACACCTCGGCAGTCTCCTGCTTCATACAGAAGTGCTTCAATGACATTACCATCACCAAGAAGGTGGGTGTGGGACGGGCAAAAAGGAAACATGCTGACCAAATTCAGGGCTACTTTATATCCAAGGACCCAGTGCCCTCGGGTCTCATGCCTGCCAGAGCCCTGAACGCCTTTTATGCACTCTTTAAACCCTCCAACCATTCTACCTGCTCCAAGCTCACGGTCCCAAAGGGCGAGCTACCACTCAGCGTGTCTGTAGAGGAGATGAGGAGGACTCTGCAGTGTGTCAACTCCCGCAAGGCAGCAAGGCCAGATGGCACCCCTGGGAGGGTCCTGGAAGGCTGTACACATGAAATCTGAGGTGTGGACAAACATCTTTAACACCTCTTTCTCCCAGGCTGTGGTGCCATTGTGCCTGAAAACAGCTTTCACCGTCCCAGTGCACAAGGGTGCAGCACTGAGAAGTATGAATGACTGTGGACCGGTGGCCCTCACCCCGATAGTTCCCGGGCCTGGTCATGGCTCCTCTTCCACCATCATCTACAATGCCAGGCCCCTCCCAGGGCTGCATCCTCAGCCCCCTGCTCGCCACCCTGCTCGCCACCCTGCTCGCCACCCTGCTCGCCACCCTGATCACCTATGACTGCTCTGCCAAATACCCAGAGAGTCATATTGTGAAGTTCATGCCAGCATATCTACACTATTTATTTATACCACTGTAAAAAGTATCTATAAAGGTAAACAATTGTGTACTGTATTTGCTGCACTATTTTGCTCACTTTGGTTATCTTTATCGCTGCACTATATTACTCTATATTCTTACATTGTTATTTATTAATTTCTTGTGCTTGGGTATGAAATGAATTTCATTTACATGAAAATGACAAATAAAGACCTTGAACATCAAGAAAGACTTAGGAAAAACCCGAGACAGCGGGACTTGAACTCTTGACACGATGGTGAAAGAACATAAGACTTCCTTTTCCATATCCTTCATTGGCCACAAATCCTCGAACACGTGTGTGATCAGAGGGATCACATATTGCTCCAGGAGAAGACTAATGTGCCAATCCTGCTGTTGAACAAATGTTCACTCAGTCTTATGGAGAAGTCGGACACTGTGGCTGTTTCCATAACAACTGCCCGAGAAATACTTTGATATATAGAGCAATGTTTTTTCTGCATTCGTGACGTTTATTTTAACAAATCCTGGCTCGAGTTTGCTTTTGCTTACCCTCCCTGTTTTTCCTACAAGCCAAGAATTTAAAAGTGGTGTCGGTGGGAGACTCATGCAGTTTCGAAAGGAAACACTCAGCCCTTGAAATTCACTGAAACCGCAATCAAGCAAATCAAAAAAAAGTAGTATCTCCAATCTAGTAGGGCCTCATTGCTAAAGAACATACGGACATCCGTGTGCAGTCCAGGTCTATAGCGAGGCACCATGTTGTGGCATATACCACCAAGCAAATTGTAAAAATTACTAAGAAAAAATTATTATTATTTTCTAATCAAATTTCTTAACAGTAAGACACAACACAATACATGCATAACGTAACAGCTATAGGAGGAGTATTTTGGACGTTTCACTTTATTTTACAGCTGAAGGTTTCATTATAATAACCTTTATGTAAAGATTATTGTGGTTTTACATATTATAATTTTTGTGAAAATATAGACATTTGCATCATGTCTGTGTCCCAACCAAATAAACCATTGAAGTTTACATGTAAAGGTTATTCTGGCACTATTTTACCGGAAATATTTTGGGGGGGCAGTTCTCAGTAGCAACTTTCCCATTTGACAATTTACTTTCTATTTGTATGTATTAGTAAAGTCACAGCGATACTTCTTGTCAAAGAAAATGGTGATTATAATTTCAATTTGTGGACTTTCCGCGACCCTCTGGACGAGGCCTGGAGGAGAGAAAGAGATTTAAGAGTGTACTCTCTTAAAGATGCTGACACAGTCATCTATTGTTTTCAGGAACACTCTTGACAGCTCAATTGACTCCCCCCCCCCCCTATTTTCATTACTTTGTCATCTCTGCAAAACAGTTTCAAGTTCAACAATGTCTCACGGCTCCAAAGCAATCTGCATAGATGCCGCTTCCTGACCCCGGACATGTTTCTCCTTCTTGTTGAGGACGCCGCTTCCCCCGCGGTGGTTTCTTTCAGTCCTCCCACTGTCCGTCTTTATCTCACGTTCTCCCGCTAAAACACTATGGCATTTGATTCTTTTGGTTGTCTCGCTGGCGAATGTACCATTGGACAACACTGACCTATTAGTCACGTCGGTGGAAGCCTTCAGCAAGGGGGCCATCGAAATTTCCATTTCTTTCCCACTCTGAACTTTTCTCGGAGCCGCGCACAGGCGCTTTCAGTGTCTTTGACTGTCAGAGGGATGAGGAACGTGAAACACGAAAAGCCACTCAAATCAAGACGTGACATCAAAGTGACGATGATTCAGAGATGCAGCTTCCGGATGGCGATTTAAGAGCAGCGCCAAGAAACTCCATAAAGTATTAAAACAGCTGCAGCTAGCTTTAGCTGAAGTTTAGTTCTTTGCCACGTGCGCTGTGAAATTAGTTTGTCTCTTTCATCCCGAGAAACCAACAGAGCGGTGCGCGGCATACAACCTAACAACCTGTTGTGGAGAACACGAGGAAGTAATGACAGGCACAGCCTTTAGCGGAGGTGTTTGCCTGCGATAAATCTGTGTGAAAAAAGGAAGAAGCAAAAAAAAAAAAAAGGAAAAGAAAGCCTCCCCCAGGTTTAATGTTGCATATCTGTGTTTGTGTTTCTGAGGAAAACTGAGAGCAGCCGATTCTTCAGGCCCTCATTTTCTGCAGGTACTCAAGGCCAATTGAAAAACAAACAGGCAATAATGACAAATGGACACAATTTAATAAAATCAAAATGAAATACATAGCCTCTCTTACTGTCATAAATCTGAAAGGCCATCAAGGACAGGCAGCATGCTTCACAAAGCACTTAATCCCGACATTAAAGATGGGGGTCTGTATCTGCGGGGCACCTTACATCAAGGATCCTTTATTGAATTACCTACACAGCCCCTTGGCTCCCACTGGAAATGAAACCTCGCTTATAGAAGTGCACACCCTCCCCCATTTCTACGTACACACATACAGCAGTATCACCACTACTTGATTTCTGTTGTTGTTATCAACAAAAATCCCCGTGGAGAAAGATCATTTTAGCATAAATTGCAAACATCTTTCTCAGGATACACCGATACCATTTTATTAAAAGCACAAATACAAGTACGAGTGATAACCTTTAGCTACTTGCCAATACTGAGTAGCAATATGAGTGCTTATTAAATACCATTAAGTCTCACTTATACGCCATATGTAAATGATGTAGGACTGAATAAATTGATAAGATAGTCAATCAATCAATCAATCAACATTTATTTATAAAGCCTTTACAAGACTCAAGGTGAGCAAAGTGCTTTCCATTAAAATCAGACAGTAAAATGAGAATATAAGGAATTAAAAGAGAACTATAGTAAAACATACAGTACATCAACAATAAAATGAAAAGAAATTAAATGAAATGTCACCTGATTACCGAGTATTAAAAACCAGTCTGAATAAATACGTTTTGAGCCTGAATTTAAAGATCCCAAAGTCGATAATGGTGCATATGTGAGGGGGCAGTTTGTTCCAGAGTCTGGGGGCAGCGACTGAGAAAGCCCGATCTCCCCAGTGTTTATACCTGGCTCCCGGGACTTGGAGTAGCAGCTGGTTTGTGGACCTTAAGTTCAATAAATAAGGCCGTTGAGAGCTTTAAAAACAAAGAGTAAAATCTCAAAATCGATCCTAAAAGAAACTGGGAGCCAGTGAAGGGAGAAGACTACCGGGGCGGCGTGCTGACGTCTGGATGTGTTTGTTAGAAAACGGGCTGCAGCATTTTGCACCAATTGGAGGCGACTGAGGGCCGACTGGGAGACAACGGCATAAAGCGCATTGCAATAGCCGTGAGCTGACAAAAGCATGAAATGTCCTTTCACGGTTGGTCCGATTTTAAAAAAAGGCCTTACTTTAGTTAAAATACACACGTGGTAAAAACTCTCTCTGACCACGCTGTTGATCTGTTTGTCAAATTTAAAGCTTCTGTCAAAAATCACTCCCAAGATTCTTCACAAACTGTTTAAAAGATAAAGAATTAGATTATCCTTTATCATGTACAGTCACCGTATGAAATATTTCCCATTTAAACACATTTATAAGTTATAAATAATGAAATGGGCCCAAAATGTGTCCGTTTTAGCAGTTGTTATGAAAAAATTGCCCACAACACTAATGACAAGATAGTTTTGAAACAAGTGTTTTAATAAGTTAATATTCAAATGTGTTCGGTGAATACTGGCAAAACATTAAAGCCAGCCAGCCTTCAACGAGAGTGCTTTAACAAGTCCTGGACATTGCAGGGTGCAGCAACTTATGTTTATCAAAATATCCAGATTGGACTAGATAGCAGCATAAAATGTCTTCAAGAAACCACATCCAACATTTTCAACTTTGGTAAGGAAGCTGACCTGAGGATCAATTCTAAAAAGACCAACTCCATGTTTATTGGCAAATTCCATAGTCAGCGTCCTTTCAAGCAGAATGAGATAATTGATCTGACAGTAGATGATGCCCCGTTAGTGCAAGTTAACCATTAATGATACCTTGGCTCCATTTTCTCCAACGATGGCTCTCTTGAAAAGGAAATCAATGTGAGAATCGGTCCAGTGTCAGGAGCTCTCGTCTCTCTAATTGACATCTGGAAAAACTGCGGGATTACGCTTGTTACTTAAGTAAAGATCTTCGAAAGCGGTGTACTGTTAATACTTCTCCATGGTTTACCGAGATGGGCCCTAAAGGAAGCGGCAAGTACGTTGTCCTGAAAGCTTCCAAAATACATGCCTGTGTAGGATTCTCAAAGTACGATGGGAAGATCATGTCACCGACAACAAGATAAGGAGAATGACTGGTTGCCACAAGCTTTGGAATGAGATCAGCTCAACATGCTCCATGCTATTTTGGGCATGTCCGCCAAATGGTCTCCACTAGACCCCCTAGTAGGTTCCTAGGCTGGACTCCCTCTCACGGGAATCGACGTGCCGGTCGCTCACGTATCAGCATCCTGCAAACTCCTGCTAGAGATGTGAGGAACTCTCTTTGGCGACAGCTGCAACGTCTTAGCAGCCAAGCAGCTAGCCGAAGATAGAAAAACTTGGAGACGTCACCTCGCCACCCTGCAAAGCGAGCAGGCAGACCCACCCTCGGGTATTATGACTTTATCAAGTACGACATCGACAGTTGAAGCGAAAGGGATTTCCTGGAAGTCTTTAGGTCCTGTTTAATGGGTCTAAATTCCAAGACGTTAGATGCAGCTGAGCATGTCGAGGTGTGCGTGTGCAGTCAATGCAGCGCACAGTATTGTGCCACTTTAACTCTACTACAACAAAACAAAAATGCTGTTGCTTCCTGCTGCACAGTGGCACGAACAGCTGGAAGTGATAGAGAGGTGCCAAAAAAGCTCCGCAGGAGGCTCCAATCCGGGCAACAAGCAACATTTTCAAAGAAAACATTTCAAACAAATTTCTTAACAGTAGCGGAGACAATACAACACTGAGACTCGACCTGAAATATTACTGATGCTGCCATTATCAGGCTACCTCATTGCCATCACATTAGCCTCAATGCCATGCTGTGCTGTTGGTGAAAACACCCATGATGCAAACATTTATGGCTTTAACTCTTTTGTTGACATTTCACTGTATTTTGCATCGTTACAATTTGCTTTATTCTTAAGATTGTAGTAATTTTCTGTCGTAATTGTTTGTTTTTGCAAACATATAGACATTTTCATCATGTATACATGCATGCATACAACAAAGAAAAACCTTAAAATTACAAGAACTCACTTGTTCTTTGGACCACCTTTGTCCTACTCCAGAGAGGTTATTCCCACTAAGAGACCTGCAGCTCATACTCTCTAACCCAATCATCACAATTTGTTTTTTTGTCAGAGTCGCTCAAATGTATTTTGACTGCTCCCTGCACATAAGCTTATTATCTTTCAAACTGTCAATTATTGATATCACTATTGATCTAAAAAGTTCCCTACCAGCCATGCATTGAAGGCCAAAGACATGATTGACCCTGATCCGTCCTTGAACATCTCTTGCACATCGGCGTGCTCCTTTGTACTTGCTATGTTGCTCATGAGGCGAGATGGAAAATGCATTGAGACAGCTAATTTATTTCCAGCAAGTTTAAACACAGTGAGATAAAAATCACATTGCGTTAATTATCTTCACAATCACTTCCGCTCCCACTTCGTGTTTAATCCCTACATTAGGCTCCATTAGTTTCATTCACAGCACAGCAGAGACTGACCTAGAATTGTGGCTCGCACAGTGGCAGTTGGCAAATGCAAGTTTTACCTGCCCCCCCAACCCCCTAACAAAGCGCTGGACTGAAACCATGAGCGGCAGATGTAATCGTTTCCTAACGTGAGAAACGAGGAGGCAGAAAGTGAGATGTTAGGTAGATTGTCTCCTGGCTGACTGTCAAGTTCTGTCGCAGTCACATGAACACTTTCGCCCCCATAACATCACAGATATACCTGTAGACTCAGCCAGGCAGCAGCTTCCCCCAAGACCTTCTACTTAACGATGACCGACAGAACAACATTTCTTTAACCAAATGCTAATTTTGGATCTGCGGAGCTGCACTGATGTCCTTCTAATTGCATTATCCTCTGAATACATGTCAAGAAAGGCTACTCAGAAATGAGTAAAGACATTCTCCTCTTCGCCGGGAAAAGCGTCCGCACACTTCCACATCAACATCTTGTCACTTGGCGGAAAAATCTCCACCTCCAACGCTCATCTTTTCTCATGCACAGCAATCTCACAATGCAGCGAGACCCAACAGTCCGTAAATCATTGATGTGAGTGTGAGAAGAGGTAACCGGAGAACGTGAGGTGAAAAAAAAGAAGAAAACATAAACCTGACGGAAGTCATTATAAAAGATGGATGGATGAAGGGGAAGATAAATCCAGGCGCCAAGAACAGGGCAAACATGATGTATGGACAACAGTACACTCCTGTGTGAATGCAGAGATGCGTGCCGCTTGACGCTTGACAACCGGCGAATCAAAAACAAATTCAACTTTTGATTATTTACCCCAGCCGGCCATCTTTGTTTAAGTAGGCATGTGACTTGAGAATTTACTAGAAATGCCAGATCCAAATATCTAAAGGCCCCTTCAGGCCTCTTCAGTCTGAGACAAGCTGGAAATCAGCGAGTCATTATCATCCATTTCACCTGCCTTGTTTCTTAACTCCCACACTCATCCGCAAAGCCGCTCAAGCTTAACCACTTCCCCCAAATTTAAAGGACAAGATGTCTCACAGTTGACTTCAAGCAGCAATTCTCTCTTTTAATTCATCCCCGACTTATTTCGGAGGAGGTGAGGTCTCAATCACTGACTCGGCTTTAGCTTTTGAGAGCCCCTGTCAACCTCCACACACTGATTTAAGGCCAAGTGTGTCACCGCGGCACACGAGCCGGAGGAGTCCATGCTGCATAATTCAACACAGCTCTCAAACCTGTCTCATTAAGGATCCTGGCTGTGGTCCACAGCTCCAAGTATCAAGCTTTGAGTGACAGATCTGTTGCCAGCTTAGTACAAATAGGCAAGGGGGCCAGTGCAAGCTTGACCTTCTGATTCAGCTTCAACCCCTTCTGAGCCTGAACAAAAAAAAAAAAAAGACTGTTCCTCCAGTCTCAACTTTCACCTGTATCCGCTCGGGTTTCAGGATGTGATCTCCTTACGGTGAAGTCCACTGAAAAGGGCAATAACGCCAATCTACAGGCAAGCCAACACTGGTTTTCTCTGTAATGGTGCAGAAGTCTCACACAGAGGATTTTTTTAGAGGTTGAATGCTGTCATCAACTTTGCCACACAGCGTGATATTAACTTGAGTTGTAAGCCAGAGTCAAGACTATTTGGAGTGATGCAGTTAATGACGTCAGAGTTTCCTGTTTAATATGGCATGCCTTCAAATGTTGTTTGTTGCTTCAGTTAAAACTCTGAGATTCTTGTAAACAGCCAACGAGACGCAGGGGTCCCTCATTTTTCGCTCCTTCGGTGGGCTCGGCTTCGGAGATGGTTGTTAATGACATGTTTGAGGCGTTAAACGTCACACTGCCACATCGAGCATAGCGGCTGTCGCTCTAAATCCATCCCCAGTAAGTTAGAGCCTCGCTCGTTGGCCAAGATTTCACCCAGCTCAGGCACATCCAGAGCCCACAGCCTGACCTCGGGCAAAATGCACTCGAACTAAAGAGGGCGGCTGCCAACCTGGAGCTGAGACGACAGAAGGAAAGCGCTGCATTTGTCTGCATGGCTGCACAGTTCGCTGTGTTTGACAGGCGTGAG
This sequence comes from Lipophrys pholis, assembly GCF_963383615.2. NCBI lineage: Eukaryota > Metazoa > Chordata > Actinopteri > Blenniiformes > Blenniidae > Lipophrys > Lipophrys pholis. The sequence goes on along the minus strand of NC_137641.1, from coordinate 15,973,121 downwards.
CAGCGCAGAAGAGCTCTGCATCGCCGAGGTTTCCGCATAGCGAGTCGGCGGAGGTGGGAGACGCACACTGACCTGCCAAATGAGGGGGGCAGGTGACAATCACAGCTCTGCACAGGAAGGTGTTGGCGGTAGTCGTCACCCTGGCCCACTCAGCATCCTGTCCAAATAAATAAACAGAAATACAGTTTCATTCAGTTACGCGGCGGTAAATCATGTCTTGTTTGCTGTGTTGCAGCTGTTTGTGTGTAAAATCCTGTTTCAGACCTCATTTAAATTGCAAGTGCACCGAGTGCTTCCAGCCGAACTGGAGTCTTTGCTTGTTGGCAGTGGCTTCCCTCTTATCAAGTGTCTATTCTAAATTCTATCTGCCATCCTGTTATCTTCTCCGGCAGGTTTCGGATTTGTGACAAATATTAAGGCTGTGCAGACATGTTACTTAATTTTTATACATCAAGCAGTCCTCGGAGGGTCTGTTGTTGACAAGTCCCATTAAATAATAAACATACCCAGTCAAGTCTGTTTCCAAAGAGACGTTTAAACTCAGTTTTTGTTTTTTTAATTAACGAAATGCTATTTTATTCTGTTTTTCCTTTCCACCAACTGAAGGACAAATTGTTAAATCAACTTTAAAAGGAAGTTAAACATTCACGGCGGTGTGATGTATAATTGACTTGGACTCGTTGCAGAAACCCCATATGTGCTTCTCTCTACATCCTCACATGTATACAAGTCGTGAAATTTCACTGCAGCACATGACAGACCGCCTGCTGGCCTTTACAGCCGGCATGACAGGAGCGGGGATGTGAGGCAGAAATGCCGTTTTGCAGTGGTTTGTTTGACATTCACCTGTACTGCAGATGTGGTTTGGCACAAAGACCGCGTCGAGCATCTTTCACAACAACAGCATGAAAGGCCGAGACATTTTGATGAGTTTTTGTTCAGGATGCAGCACAGTTGTGAAGTGAACGTCGTATATGCTCTGGAATGGGGCCACTTTGACAGTGTAGTGGCACGGATGTATGGAAGAGAATAAAGTTCTGCAATACAAAGAGCAGCTTTCAACGCGGCAAGTGAAAATAGAGAGGCTCGCTTCGAAATAAATAAATCAGCTTGTCGAGTTAGGTCCAATCATTGTAGTAGCGTGATGAGCCCCAGTAACTATTGTCATTTTAGCTGGCCAGTCCAGACAAAGATTTCAAAAGGAAAAAACATGTCACTGATATTTTCAATCGCTATACCTTCCTGCAGGGTCTCTGACAGTGGAACTGGGAGTTCTTGATCTGGTCAAGACTTCACCGAGGGGATTTATGACAACATGTTTGTTGCTTGTTGCAGTCTGTCTCTGCCCTGTCTTTTTCGCTCCTTCAATCCCCTCACAACAATTGGAAAAAAGCAGAAAGTCTGGTTCTGCAGGTCCTATTAAAAGCCTTTTTTTTTTCCTTTCCGCCGTCTCTTATATTTGCTTGAGTGGAATAGTTTGGATTTTCTCTGTAAAAGTGCCCTGCGATAACAGCGTTGTTTTGGGCGCGATATAAATGAAACTGAATTATAATGACGAACACGTCATCAATTTTAGCATTTGAACAAAAAATAGAAGCACAATGCTTGCTAAACAGCATCTGTGATGTATAGTCTATTACCCCGGAGATTATTGATGTGGTATTTCTATCAGCTGAGAGTACAAAGGTTTTTGAAAAGAGTCAAACTTGTAACAGATATTCCTCTTGCAGACAGCAGCGATAAAAGATCTGCCGCACGGTTCAAATGCCTCAGTTTTGTGGCGGCGTTCGAGCTTCTCAGATATCTCCATTTGCTTGTTTAACGGGTGCTCGGTTTCAATCGCTCACATTAACCTCATCCGTTATAATCTGACCTATTCTGATCAGTAAGAATTAACAGATGCTTCATGTCTCCTTGACCCTCTTTCACTCACAACCTCTCATATCTTCTTCTTGATTATCTCCAGGAAAACCTTCCCAGGCTGTAGATCAGGGGTGTCAAACTCATTTTAATTTGGAGTCCACATACAGCCCGTTTTCATCTTGAGTGGGCTGGACTGGTGAAATAGTGTTATATTAACCTTTAAATTTAAACTTTAAACGTTTTCTTTGTCGTGTCGCGGATTATATGTAACAGAAATGTCTATGATTTCACAAAACGAAGCGGCAGGAAATGACTACAATCTCTGCATAAAGTCAATTTTAATCAAACCTTCTGGTGCAAGACACAGTGAAATGTCCCCAAAAAACGTCTCCGAGCTGTTGCATTAATCATGTTTTTACAAACTCACCCTTACAGGTAGCTAGCGTTCATGGCAGCATTACCGATATCTCAGCTTAGGTCTCAGTGTTGTGACCACTATTCTTAAGAAATTCCATTTTACATTTTTTTAAATGGAGGTTTTCATGGAAATTTGTTTCAACTGGTTGGTTATTTGGAGGTCGGATTGGAGCCTCTTGCTGGCCGGTTTTGGCCCACGGGCCTGATGTTTGACAACCCCGCTCTCGCGGCTATAACAGATATTTGACACAGGGTTTCACTTATTTTCCATATTCCCATACTAGAATGAAAAAATGCTTTGAAACTGTCAACAAAAGTTGAAATACATTTCATCTTTTATCATTTCAGCTGAATGAAAATCAAATCATATGCTCACATGTTCTGGTTTTATGTTTTGTTTTCAAAAGAAGGCCATCATTTTGATTTCTGTTTTCTATAGCCTGAAATGCGTTAGCCTATACCTGTGTGGGAATATCTGACAAAACAATACAAGTTTAATGATAATCTCATTAAGATGCTCTTATATAGTGATTTAGTCCATGGACCATTTTAACATTGCAGTACGGTTGAAGCACTCGGGTCTGACATAAAGAAATCCTTTTTATATTAATGTTTAGTACCACTTTAACAATGTCTTCTGAGAACATAACTGTACATAAAAAAAACAAATCACAAGGATGATGTAGCGGCCGTGCACCGATGTGATAACCCTCCGCTTCCTAAACCGGAGTCTCTTAGGTCAGTGCTGGGAAAGATGTTCATGCAAGTTTGATCAGATGAAAAAATATGGATGAATTTTTTAACTACTGTAGAGGCACTCGATGGTATTCTAATATATGACCATATTTGCATGCAAGGTTGTTGAATTTTTCATGTCTCTTTTGCCTTGCGGTGAGTGTACCTGGGCGTGAAACTTCTGTGGCACCCCTGCATATGGCCTGATGTTCTCCTTGGGCCTCTCAGCTGAGGTGAAGTGGAAACTCCAAACTGCCCATAGCTGTGAATGTCACTGGGAATGTGTTTGTCTGTCAATATTTGTTTGTGCTTTGATAGGCAGAATGTCAAGGGTGCACTCTGCCTCGCAGCCGGCGCACACTTTAGACAGGGCTTCAGGCCATACCTCATGATCCCGTGCAGGAGCGGTGGATCGAAAACACTTCAACGGGTGAGTCTATTTTGTTGTATTTTCAACAATATTAACTTAATAGGATTATGATTTGATATGGAATGTTTTGATTTGTTCAAATTTGTGAAGCCAGAGTGTTTTGATTGTTCAATCAAACAACAAGGTTGTTGAAGGATAATTTCCCATTAGTGTCATTATTAGTGTAATTTCAAACTGTTGCTGAAAAAGTAAAATTATTAATAGTTGGGTGCCAGAAAGGAGAAAAAAAAAACCCAATCACAATTATTTACATCCTGCCAGTTAATGCAGGTTTAACGTAGTAACCAGGTTAGTACTTTACCTCCCACAGCTACAAAAGTAGAAAAAAAAACCCACAAAGAGCTATATCATCTCACTAATCAACTCACCTTCAAGCATTTTAACCATTAAAGCACATGATCCACAGAACACAATTAGCCCTTTTTCAAGTGTTCAACAAAACTTTGAAACCAGCTTAACTAAGCTTTTTTATTTTTTCACCTCAGCTCCAGTTCAGCAATTAGTTCAAACACCAACCGGCCAGTTCTTTGATACACATATTCTTATTTCTTTTGGAGCTACATGTGTTTTTTCTTTTTAAAGACATCTTGTAGACTGTCCAGAACATGAATTACAATGTTTGTCTCCCTCTCCTACGCCTGCTCCTCACCTGTCTCCTCTGTTACTTAGAAGATCTCTATTTTCTTCACAGGTGTGTCTCATGTTGGCTCCCCTCTCACCACACTTCTCAAAATCTGTTGCTCTTTTTCGAAGCCCTGCCACTGGTTGACTGATAGCTGTCCCTCAGTTGAAGCCCACTAAGAATGAACATGATTTCTGATTGTCAAAAACAAGCAGTGGATCCAAACGCTGGCTGACACACCCACTCTGAACAACATTAAAAAGGAACAACCTTTAAAAAAAACTAAAAAAAACCCATAAAAAAAGACTATTCTCCTGCTCCATTTTTGATTCTAGGAAGTGTTTTATTATGTATGTTTTCCTTGAACATGCTCAAATGTTATCCTGACAACCTCAGCGCACGCAGAGTTTTGATGTCCTTCACAATGATGCTTTTAAGACTAGTTTTTAAGATGAGATCTCATCCATTTTTTAAAGTGATTCAAGCTCCCACAAGTGAAATGACAAACATGATGTCACATTCATTTTTTGGCAGTAGTTTGCTCCTGGTCTACTTTTCCAGCTAGATATCTCCAATAATGAACCTTGGCACATACACCAATTAGCTGTGATCTCTTTTGTAGATACTGCAGATTATATGCTTTTTTTGGGGGGGGTTGTCTGCTTTTCCTGGAGACAGGGAGGGCTGTTATGTCATGAATGTCATTGTAAGTGAGCAGCTGCTGATGGACAAATCGGATGACGTGCGTCAAAACACATGTTTGATTCCCAAACAACTTGCTTGGATTTTCTAAAAGGCTTTCTTTTTTTGATTGCTTTCAGCGGCCTTCAGCCCGTGTTTTCACTCTGCTGTTAACAGGGTGGTAAGGAACATGGAAAAACCATTCACGTGTTCCAAAGCAAAGTAAAAACTTATTTTTTTAAAAAGCAGTGTTTGGCCTAATGCCCTGTTTACACATTTTTCAAATGAAAATGCATTAATTTTGCATTTCTTTTTAGAAAACTTTTGCATTCACACGACTCCATTTTGAAAACAATGTTCATTCACAAGGAAATGCCAGAAATGCTAAAAATCTAGTTTCCGTGCACATTAACAATGGCGAGTACACAGACATTCATATTGATTCATATTATAATTTTGGTCAAAGGGAAGAGCGCTCAGAGATCTTGTCAAGAAAGAAGAGACAACACGCTGCATTCAAACCTCTAGTCCTTCAACAGTAGAAAATAATGCTGTGGAAACCTTATGGCTTAGAGTCAGAACACCATGAAAACATTCTGGGACTGCTTCTTGATCGATAACGCAAATAGCTCAAGCATTTCCAGCAAAAGAGTCACCTGAAGCCCACAGAGCAATCCTGCCATGCTTTCAACCAGCCCTAGAGTTACCACTCTTCATCTTCTTCTGCCGCATATGCTAGATCTCCTCAACTGTGTCGAAATGATCATCCTCCATCCCAAACATCATTGTGAGGAAGAAGATGAAACCTGGCGAGCAGACGTATTGGAGAGTGAAAAATGTGTCCTCCAGTAATTTGAGCAAGCACGTTGTCATGATTAAGTGCTCAATCGCAATCAGACCGCTGTTCAGGTCATCCACAGTCTGTTCCTGCTGGATGGATTTATTGTTCACAGTCCAGTGCAATAGTGGAGAATAACAAAATCATGCTCCTGGTAGTGCTCGTGACCTGCCTTGTCTTCTTTCGTCTTGCAGACTGCATGCTCCTCTGCACCAGAGTGACCTTTGGTTGTAGGGTTGTAGTATCAGACAAGCTTCCTCACTAATGATTGCAGCTGCCATAATGGTCATGCTCTGTTCATGGACAGCCTCACCAATCGTTTGAGGTCTGTTGTAAGCCTGCCTTTGCCAAACGTTAGCTGGGATTGGCTCCAGTTCCGCTTAACGGATGGATGGATGGATGGATGGTCACAACAATGTGCAAGAAATTGTGTACCAAATATCAGAATGTTGATTGTGCAACACTATGATTTATACAGACCCACAAGCATTGCACCTTAACTCTGTTATGCAGGTTATATCAGTCATGGGCAACTGGTGGCCCACATCCACATGCAGCACCAGCCCCCAACCTTTGTAGCCCAGGAGCTCAATTCTAAAAATGAATACAATGTCAGTTTCAAAGATTATGACAGGATGAATGTCATTTTCTAAAGCCATAGGACATAAGGGCGCTGCACAGTGACCTTTGTAGCTTGGTCAAGGGTGTGCATACGCTTAAATAAATGATCTGAACACATAATCAGCATGTCTGTACCTGGTATCAGTTAAACTATATCCATATTATTGTTTTACTCTGTTCATTCTGTCAAATGCCTGCAGAAAGCCTTGCTGTAGGTGTACTTGGACACAATTTGGCCCTCTGGTTGAGACGGTTGAGACTCTCACAATGATAAACATTGTGTCTCTCTGGGAAAGACTGCAGCACTCTACAGCATTTTTTTTTTACTCTATTTGATGCATAGTGCTTTCCTAATGGGTCTAATGAAGTACACTTTCACTCAAAATACCATTTTATATACAAAATTGACCAAAAAATATGGATATAATGGATAGACATTGTATCAATAAAGAGCACTGGGGAAAAAACTCTACACTTAAAGGCACATAGAGACCATATTCGGTCTCTCAGCTGTGGATAACGGAGACATTCAGGCGGAACAGACAGTGCCTTCACAGGAGACGGCCTGTTTCCCCACTGAGGAAGCTGTTATCTCTGTGTCGCGCCTCATCAATCCCTGAGTGAGCCGTTACTGTACTCTACCTGCCATATGGCCATCACAGCAGAACCCAGCCGGACATTCTTCCACCCAACACGATGCGCCAGACGCTCTGAAAGCTGCTGGGTGCCTCCCTGTGGAGAGAAGACAGATAAATACAAGGAGATGACCTGAAATTCTATTGATGCCCCTCTGTACATGGATGACCAGAGTGCTCGAGGCTATCCCCCGCAGATATTTTAATTACATTTGCAAACATAACGTGCGTGCCTCTGAGACATTGGCCTGTCAGCCAACACTTCTAAAGCAACCAGAAATTTGAATAATTCATCTGTTATTGGAAGCAGAGCTCAGTTTGCTTTTTTTGTTGGTTATGCGTGTGTTTATTTTGTTTTTTGTTTTTGTTCTCATGTCGAGTGAGAGGTAAGAAAACAGCTCCCGCTAAAATTGCTCACAATGTAGAAGACGTTAATTGAAGACATTCCTTTTTATTTCTCTTGGAGGAAATGTGTCACAATTCTACATATCTGAGGAAAGAATATAAAGAGAACATAGCGTAACATCTTCCAGATGAATGAAAACATGTAATGAACTTATTATGATGGGTATTTTACGTTGTTTTTACTCTTTGTGCGGTGTTCTTGACAGCGCCACTCATATTCATGCCTTTAAGGGCTTGACTGGAAGGACATTGTAAGTGAGGAGCTGCTGACGGACAAATTGGAAGACGTCCGTCAGTAAACAGCATTCTTGTATTTTCTTAAAGGCCTTCTTTGTCCAATGGTTTTTAATACCTTTCAGCGGCCTTCAGCCTATGTTTTCACTCTGTTGTTAAAAGAGTGGTAAGGAAAGCACAACATCACAGAAATAGGTATATGAACCATAATCTTCCTGGGGAGGGTCAACATAGAAAAACCATTCATGTGTACCTAAATAAGGTAGAAAGAACACAAAAAGAAGCAGTGTTTGGCCGAAGGCCCTGTTAACACGGAAATGTTTAAAATGAAAATGTAGAATTATTGCATTTCTTTTTAAAAGGTTTTGCATTTACGCAGCAACATTATGAAAACATCGGTCCTTCACACGGAAATGCCAGAAATGCTAAAAATGTAGTTTTCGTGTACATTAACGATGGCGAGTACACAGATATTCGTATTGACGGGTGATAAAGAGATAAAGAGAATAGTGACACAATGGACACCATTACTGTTAGTGTAGATTTATCCACGTATGTGCAGAAGCACTATTTACTATGACTGTGGTGCACATGTGCAGTGACATAATTGCAGGAAAGTTGCATTTTTCAAGGAGCGTTTTCACAAATAATTCTTTCCTTTCGTTTCCATGGAGACAGACCTGTTTCAACAGGTTGCGTTTTCCCCCCGTTTACATAGAGACAGAGTCAGAGCTTTTTTCCAAAAGTTTCATCTTGGGGGCCAATTTCAAAAAGTGAAATTGTCAGCGGCTCCGAGCACCGCTGTCATGCAAAAGGAATGAAAGTTTTCCATTTTCTCTTGAAAATGTTGTTATGTAAACGGGGCCTAACATGAAAAGATATGGTCTGAATTGAGGGACTGAACGAGGTTAAGCCTATCAACAGTGATGTATACATTGGATATTAAATAACAAAGGCATTTTCAGACCTCGACTTTGGATTGTATTTGGAGGCTGGGATGCAGAAAGTTAAAGTTACTGAGAGTCCTCGATATGCAGTCTGGGAGAGTGATTTGACTTGCGTACCTTGATTTTGAACTCCTGAGCAGAGCCTGCTGTGGTCTCCAGAAGTGGCAGCAGCCCTCCAGCTGCTGCAGCGTACATGAGGAAGAATAGGAAGGACATCTGGGATGGCTCCATGCCAAACACAGACCTGGTGCAGAGTTCCATTTCTTCTTTTAGTTCTGCCACACAGAGATAAACACACAGTGCAGCTTGCATGCTGTAATGATAACACTTTTCCTGCAGTGACAGAGTTCCACAACATGTGATCACGGTGATCACCACATAGTTTTACAAAAAAGAAAAAAAAGGATGTTTGTTCTACCACACAAAAAGCTACCTTCCCAGGAAGCCACCTGAGAAGATGATAACAATCCTGGTATTTATCTTGTCGGATATAAATGTCATTTTACTTTACAGACGTGAGCTTTGCACTTGTGTTTGATTTGGTATAAAAGTGCAATTATACAAAGTTATCCTCACCAGTATATCATTGTATACAACAAACACGGAAGGCCCAACACTGAGTTTTGTGACGACCCTTGAGGGAGTAGTACTTGTTATTCTGTCTCCCGACATTCCTTTTGCCCCATGCACCTTCATGATACATTATTGAAGGAATTCTGTGGTGGAGCTGGTAGGAATTCGCAAGATATGCTATATCTAATGGCGCTTTTCCAGTAGTACCAACTCGCCTCGCCTCCACTTGATTTAGTTTCAGTCGTTTTTTGCATAACAATGCGGTACCACCTCTGCGTGGGCAGAGTCGTCATAGCGAGGCGTCCCAAAGCTGCAGCGACGTCGTTTGTTGTGCGACACGACACCCAAACAAACAAACAAAAAAAAGCCAAGCCAAATGAAATGGATTGAATTTAAATACGGATGTTTATGAAAATGATGACGTACAGTAGCTTAGTGATAGACTTGTCGGCCTTCAGACTGTTTGATTCCTGTCAATGTCACAAAGTTGAATAAACTGTCTGAAAGTGTATATAAGTGGTGTAAATAAATGGAAAAATTAAAGTGATGTTTTCTTTATCATATACGGCAATCACGAACTTCTGTTGCTTACTGCGAATCATGCTTCTTATGTGTTGTATAAAATGCACTTTACACTCACTGCAGTAGGATCACTATGGTATATGAATAAAATACATTGTGTTTATCGTGCTGTCTGCAATGACAGAAACACAGTAATATATACAACTACATCCTCCTACCATTTTGTCAGTCGTAAAAGGGAAGTGAACTGCTTCTATGTCGCTTACTGTCTTCAATCTTAACGTTCTATCAATAAAATACTAAATGAAAGACTATGTAATTATGTAATTTAGACAGCAGGTGCTCAGTGTAAAATAAGGGCCACTTGTGCAGCTTGTGGAACCTTATTATAGGAGTGTGAGATTAAAAAAAAAAAAAAAAAGATTAGAATAGATTAGGTTTTTGGGGGAATTTTTTAAAATCTGCCTTGACAGCAATATTTCAATTAGGTGTGATTTTAGTGTGTGATTGTGAAAACAATGCTGCAGTGAATCCACTTGAAAATTGACAGAGAGGAACCTGGGGTCGTGTTGGAATAGACAGGACAGGAATGTGGTGCAGTTTGCTGAAAACAATTTGATTAGAATTTTTCAAAAAGTGTTCGGCCTGTAGAGCAATATAACGGATTGTGTGATTTAAGTATGTGATTGTGGATAATGTTGATGTTGTCAATTATCACGTCAATATGGGGCACAGACATTGTACACACACACACACACACACACAAAAAAAAGCATAAGCAGCACCCCACCAAATTTAAAAATAAGAAAACTTTTGGACATATTCAGTTTAGGCCGCAGTTGCCAATAAGCATAGATGTCCACATTGTAACAGGGCATGCATTTCCCTGTAGGATTGCTTTTGTATTTTTTAAGAAAAAACTTATTTTAAACACGGCAAAGGACGGGAGGGGAAGTGAGTAAGAGAGAGGGGGTGGGGGATTACTGCAAAAATACACAAACACTGAGGGTTCATAAAGTATTTACTGATTGTGATTCTGAGGAAAGATTTTCTTATGAGGAGGAGGATTGGTCAGCCACAGAGGGCGGATTTACTTGATGCAACTGAACGCATCACCCATGTATTGTTGGCATGAAGCACGTTTAGCCGTAAATATCCATAAATTAGCGTCATAGTACAAGGTGCCTGGTTGAAAGCATGTGAAAAAAGTAGCGGCTTATAGTAAATTACAGAAAGTTCCAGTATGCCCCGTATGCTAGAGAAAAAGTCCCAGTACGATGAAGAGTAAAATTTTAAAGTGCCTGTACTGCATACCAGCCCACTTAAAGCACTGGAACAAACCAGTAGGTGCTCAGATGGGTTTTGCTTTAAACGCAGTCAAGGGGATAATTAACGTTGATTTGAAACTCACACTCCCTCTTGAATTAAGCTTGGAGATGTTTTGCAGCAAGTGAAAGAGGTTTCTCATTTTTGTAAATCCGATTTGAAGAATCTCTCGAGTGTCTCTGATCGATTCCTAACGCTACAGGTTCAGGTCTGGAGGTAAAAACAGTCTTCAAGCTGACCTGTGGTCCAAACGTGTCGCTGGATGTAGGAGTGCAGGGTCTCGCTGTCCAGGTCCACAGCGTTTGGAGTCTGAGAAGGATCCCGGACACACACTGTCGCACACAGCCTGTCAATCTGAATACAGGGTTTCATCACTGCATGACACCCACACGCAGTGATTTACACTATGACGAACCAGAAAGCATCCCATTGATAGAGATAACAACAAAATAATAGCAGGAGTCTGCCAAATATGATTTTGCTGGTTCAATTTTACCCCCACATCCTCTCTTTCCCACTGCTCGTCTAACCATTTATTCAGAACTGAGCATTTTCTGGTACTTTGCTATATGATAAATGGACTCTTGTCCTTTCAAACTCGAAGCAGGCTACAATTTTCCATTTCCATACCCATTAGGGACTTCATAAGCATTCTCAGGGGGGTAAGCATACTTTCTTGGAAATGCCAATTGTAAAAATATATGCTCCGTCCTATTCTAGGCATGCATGCAAATGAGGTACTCTTCATAAATATTTCTCCTTCAGGAAATGTGATATTCATGTGATCAGACATTTATAAACATATTGAAGGCATTTCTGACAGAACACAGTTTTATGTGCAGAGTACCGCTGTGTCAGTGGGTTTGCTCTCACCTTCCACATGAGCTGGGTGATGTCCATTAACACCACCGGGGACAGAGCAGGGATGCTGGTCTTGTAGGCGCGAACCTTGGAAGTCAGCCCGCCCATGTGGTGCACCTTCCTACCTGCATGAAATTGTGGGTAGACCTCCAAGTCCAGCTCCTTTATGAGCTCCATGATGTGTGTTTGGGTGCTAAAAGAGAAGCCAGGTCCTTGGTTTTAAAGCTTTGTGAGGCGTGTCTTCTGGAATTTGCTCCAGGGTCATTACACTGGCCTGCTGAATCATAAACGCATTCAGTTTAAAGAGGTTGACATGAATCGACTGGATCCTTGAACTCGGAGAAACAAATCTTTTGAAAACTTGTGAAAGGTAAACATGAGGCACAGGAGAGGTGCTGCCCTCTGTCTTCAAAGTGCCCTTCACGACGCCCTTCACAAGTTGTCCACTGAAGCAGCTCTGTTGCCGTCAGCCGACTGGAGGTTGCAGCCCGGAGTACTGCTGAGACGGCTGCTCGCCTTAAACGTGTGACAGTTTGCTACGTCGGGTGGAGCCGTCTGGGCTGTGAATTGTTCTAAATTCTGACTGAAATATGTCTCACAAACACTCTTGTTCGACAGTTCTTTAACAGAGTTACTGTGAAACGCCTCTGCCAAATGCTTGAGGGCAGATTCGAGGAGGACTGCTGGATCTAAGAAAAGAGATGCCAATGGTCTGTGAACAAGTGAAAATAGAGACAAAACCAGGACGGACTATTTTTGTGGTGTGTGCGTGTGCGGGTGCGTGTGTGTGTGTGTGTGTGTGTGTGTGTGTGTGTGTGTGTGTGTGTGTGTGTGTGTGTGTGTGTGTGTGTGTGTGTGTGTGTGTGTGTGTGTGTGTGTGTGTGTGTGTGTTTCCTACATACCCTATACATGCTCTAAAACATTTTTGTGCTGTTTCCATTACAGCAGCAACTTCTTCTGGGTTTGACAAGAAAATGACTTATTTCTGGTATTATGTAAAACTAAAGAACAACACAACTTAAACTAGTGATATTTGATAACACAAGTATATTCTGCATGTAGTGTTTATACACACACAAAGGATAAAGTAAAGAAAAGGCTACATATCAACATAATACACACTACACATCACAGAGCGTCATTCACATCATGTCATAGTAACAAAGTATTACATAATATGAGGCAGTTGTGTTGCAGCTATAACTCTTAGCCGCTCTTGTGGAGATAGTGAGTTCGCTATCACTGGAACGTGGAGTAAAACCTGGAGTAAAACCACACTCATATTCAACCAGTCAGCTTCTTAATCTTATCTTGACTCTGATTATGTTCTGAATGAAATGTTTCCACGCATCACTGATCATTGAAAAACAAGTCTTAAAAGTCTTGTTCCCCTAAAGAGTCATGTACAGTTACAAGTTACCTTTCGAAAAAGTAATCCACTTTATATCAAGGCATGAAAATGATTGTGAACCCAGGATTACTATAATCTGTCATTAAATTTGGTTCGAGTTACATCAAACAGCATAAACGAGATTTTCTAAAATCTTTTGAAAGAAACAATTTTATACCATTGTATACTACTAATTTGTATACTACTCAGTAGAATTGTTCACTGCCTGTGCTCACGTCTGAAAAAAACATTTACATTTATACACAGCTCAATCACTGCATCCAAATAAGGATGGTTGGGACCAAACAAACTTATTTCTCTCCCGTTATCACTGACAGGCTCTCGCGTGTATATTTCTCATAAACACATTCACCATTTATTATATCAAAACAGTTCAAAAACTACCAGAAAGCAGAGAAATAGAGCCTTGCATCCATGTCCTGGTCATTTTGTGGCCTTCATGGATTTTGCAGTGCAACCATCAAACAACAAACAAGATATTCCCAAATATTAGTAACAGGAACTCCTCAATAATACACAGTGATTTTAAAGAATTAACAGATATTGAAATGAGGACATATTTTGGAAAAAAGTAAAGAATTTTTTCTACAGTTGTAAATTCATAATAAACCAAGGTGTCACAATCACTATATAAATCCAAGCCATTATTATTATTATTATTATTATTATGAGCTCCTGTGACCATTTTTAAATCGGAAACCATTCTTTCATTCTGAAGTTGTGGATGCATTTGTCTCATAATTAGAGTTCCAAGTTGAACTCGAAACTACAAAGAAACTTAAAAGTGTGTGCAAAACAACAATAGAAATTCTGACACTGAATCTCGCGGTTTTTGTTCGGCATTACCTTCCAACCCATTGCCCGCCAAAGTCCCAGCGATCCATGCCATTGGCTGCGGGAATTTCATTGGAGAGTGTTCGACCTCCCACTCGATCTGCAGAGCACAGCAACACAGAATCTCTTTTCCACTGCCTCCACATTTTGGGATCCCAGTGAAGAATGACGTGCCGTACGTACCTTTCCCTTCCAGAATCAGGATTTTCAAATTGTCGTCCCTCTGTCTGAGCAAATGAGCCGCGCTCAGTCCAGATAGTCCTGCACCAACAATAATAACGTCCCATATTTCTGCAGTCATACTTGAAGAGTGGCTCTTTTTTTACTTTGTGACTTAGTTTCCTGTGGTACGCGAGGAAGTCGGAGAAGCAGGTCCGGCCTGTATTTCTTTTTCTTTTTGCTATCAGTTGGGTTCTCTGAAAAAGCCTGTGTGGCTTTCATAACAGTGCACTTTGGAACTGTGAGCGGCTGACCCACTTGGCAGGAAACTGGCTTGTGTAAACGCCAGCAAATAAGCATGGGCAGTAATCACATACAGACTGCGAGAAGAGCTATGCTTTTGTAACACTTTATAATAATAATAAAACAAAAAAAACATCCAAGTGTTGTGAAAGGATCTGCCTTGTTGAATAACTCCGGTTGAATAACTCCATATTGTTTTTGACTTCATGCAAACCACAACAGTGTTTATTATATTGTCCAAATAACACCGAAACACACTGAAACACTGAAATGAAATAATGATCTTACAATTTTACATCCGTGATGAAAACCATGTCAAGGAACCAGAGCAAGTCAGACGGGTATCTTTGTTGATTTTATTTTCCTTGAATCACTTTTTTTTGTAAATTTGTCATTAGAAAAATATTTGTTTATGTGTATTCTTTAATGTATTTTACCCTCATATGAGATTTTAAAGAATGTATATTCTTAAGACTTCTTTCTGTGCCATTGCATGTCGGTATATATGAGTGTGTGTTCCTATTGATATATTGATCACTTTTTTTAAGCATCAATAAAACACTCAAGGTGGTAAATTCGGGGTTTCAAACATAATGCCAGTGAGCCAAAACCGTCTTAAAAGAGGACATTCAATCAAAACATTGATATTTGAACAAATTTCTTAAGAGATGTTAGACACACCACAACACAAATCTAACCTGAGATATCGGCATGAAAACTAGGGATGCACCGATAGCAATACCAGTATCGGGTATCGGTTCGATACCAGGCATGAGTACTCATACTCGTAATCATAAAACTGCCACCGATACCATGACTCACGCACGCACGCACATGCACACACACACACACTCTAATAACAAAAGTTTTATTGAAATGTTTTATTTTCTTACACTATATGTGTCAGCGCCATAAAAGAACCAATGTTGAATGTCGGTACATCACAATGTAGGAATGTTGTTCAAATAACATCTGTGTGTATTGGCCTAAATACTTGGCATCCCTATCGGTGAGTACTCAAATGCAAGTACTCATACACCACTCATTTTGGAAAAAATCGGTATCGGTGCATCCCCACTTGAAACCATGCGCTCAGGCTGAGTTCGTAAAAATGTGCATAACACAACAGCTATAGATGGCACTGAATTTTACGCCAGGTTTCATCAAAATGGGCTTTATGTTGACATTGTAATAATTTTCAGTAGTAATTATTTGGTTTTGTGAAAATATAGATCTTTTCATAATGTATAGTCATGCGCCACCACAAAAAAAAAAAAAAAAAAAAAAAATTTAATAAAAGGTTATTATGGGACCATTTTACTGGTCCAACCCACTCCAGATGAAACTGGGCTGCATGTGACTCCTAAACTAAAATAACGTCCCTGTGTTAAAGCTCTGCTACCATGCCAGCCCATCTGTACCTACACTGGACCCCCACCAGAACAGGTCAACAGATGCTCCACACCCGGCATACATTGTTAATCCTGCTCCTTAAGCCGGTGAAATCCTTTCTCTGCCGGCTGCAGTTATCTGTTGGCACTAAAAGTTTCTCACCCAACAATGACCTTTCCCAAAACAGCATGCTGTCTGTAAATCAAAACAGCATTTTGGTGTTTCAGTGTGTAAGGGGGGAAAACCTGCTTTGTCAAAGTGGCATATGAAAACAGCCCGTTGAGGGTTTGGGGGAGCAGATGTGTGGCCATTAAAGAGATAACCTTTAACTGAGGTTCACACTCGGAAGGTTTTTTTTTTTTTTCTTCAAATGTTGCTATCACTCTATTAATGGGCTTTATTTGTAGAAGTTGAACACTGCTGTCCTCATGTTGGTGTGTAACAAAACAGGAAAAAAAAAACAGCTGAACATGAACCACCATTTTCCAAGTACTCAGAAAGTAAAAATACCCCAACAGCAATCCCACAAACACATTTAGTCCACCACGCAGTATTGATGTAGAAGTTATGAAACTTTTCCCACGTTATATGTGTCCTAAAGGGTTTCCTTTATGTGTTTGTTCAAATCCTACGGCCGAGTATTTCACAGAACTGCAGTAATGGAAAATTTATAAGGGTATAGGTTCCATTCAACAACAGAAAGCTTGAAAAAATCTATTAATATCTGCTTGTACATATACTTAGATGTAGAGGATGGGGGAATCAAATGACATAAATTAAAAGATATAAGAAGTCTGACATCACTATTGTTTATTGTATGAATGTTACCATTTATATCCATGATGGGTGCCAGTCATCTTTTACATAGCTTACCAATTTGAACCTCCTTATCAGTAATTGCATATTTATTCAAATATTGGCAGATTTTTAAAAATTCCCTAAAAAAGTCAAAGAAAAGAATGAGAATGAGAGAGAGATGAGTGGATTTCTCCGCACACCATCATGAATAAGTTGAGATATAATTTTGTTGTCCCTGTGGGTATTTTTTTTTTAATCAGCCTGTACAGCATTACATGTATTGGGTGTAGTTCGAGCATGTAACTGCGAAAAGAAAAAAAAAAGTGTAGTGAATCCATTTGAAAATTGACACAGAGGAACCTGGGGTCATGTAGAAGAAGAATCTGGTGCAGTTTACTGAAAACAATTAGATTTTTGGGGGATTTAAAAAAAAAAAACAACATCTGCCTTCACAGCAATATTTCAATTAGGTGTGATTTTAGTGCGTAATTGTGAAAACAATGCTGCAGTGAATCCATTTGAATATTGACACAGTGGAATCTTAGTTATATAACATATTGTGTGATTTAAGTGTGTAATTGTGAATAATGTTGATGTTGTCGATAATCACGCCAATATGGGCCACAGTCAGTACAGTCTACACAATCACAAATACACGGCTTCAAAAAAAAAATGAAAATAAGCTCTACCCACCAAATTTAAAAAGAAAATAAAACATTTGTACATATAAAATATTGGATGCACTTGTCTACAAGCACACGTGTCCACGTTGTAACAGAGCATGAATTTCACTGTGGGATTACGTTTAGTTTTTTTGTTTTTTAAGAAAAACTAGTTTTAAACACAGCTTCCATGGTGGGGTGAGGGACAGGATGGAAAGAGAGAGAGAAGGAGAGGGAGAGAGGGCAAGTGAATTACTGCAAAAATACACAAACACTTTTATCTCTGTTCATAAAGTATTTGCTGATTGTGATTCTATGGAGATTTTCCTCTGAGGAGGACGTTGCTCAGCCAGGGAACCCGGCAGGTTGCAGTTACGTGATGCACATGAACATGAACATGTATTATCGGTCTGCCCCCTGCAGTTGGTACATTGCTTCTATCTGCACCCCTACACTGTGCACCTGTATATTTTTAACTTTGAAATTATCCTCCTATTAGGTTTTAATTAAATATTGGATCTTATTTGTTATCTGCGTGGCACCTATAGCGAGGTCCCAAGACCTTAGAATGTCACAGTCACACATAATTAAATATGTAGGGGAACAAGCATGGTTGCCAATACTTAAATCAAAATCAACTTTTTCACAACAAAGAAAATTATATTCTTCAAAGAAAAACGTGAATGGTGTACAGATATCTAAACGTATCAGATACCTATTAGATACGTATTAGATACCTCATAGTTCCATAGAATTAGTACCGCCTGTGTGGATCTGTAGCATTTTGTAAAGGAAATTCCTCCTCTGCTTCAGCATTTGAACGCATCAGGACGAGGCAGAGAATTACGAACCAATCAGAGGCTGCCTTTCAAAAGGTACAGACCACATGATATCAATTGACCAATCACGCTGCTCGTTACTGGACCTAATACAAACCGGAAGTCAGTCGCAGGTTGTGTACACAAGCTGATAATTGGCTTTATTTAGGTGAAAAAAGATGGATTTAGACTAAATTAGATGGTGACAAGAAGTGATGGCCATTATATACATATTTTAGACGGCTTTGAGCAACCTGTCCCCTAATTTTTCGGGCCGTCTTTTCTGAAAATTGACCGTCCAAATGATGACTGGACGGCTCGCTGCCTAAAACCATGAGGGGAACTCAAGAGGACACTTTCTCTAGGTTCTCAGCCTTTAGGTGAATCTCCATGTTTACGTTCCAAAACCTATAGATATTACTCTAAATCCCTGATGTCAAAATGGAGGAGCAGCACATGGGAGAATGTTCATGCCAGAATAGTTTAACAATAGGATATTACTTTGTCCTTTCATTGCCACGTACTATCAGTGTACTTCAGACAGTGGTCTCCTAGAGGAAAGTATGTTGTTTCATCCATCCAACCCACCTCAACTAGCTCCCTGGTGAGGACTTTGCAATGCTTTTTTGTTTTGTATTCATTTGTAGAAGCACCAAAATATCCATCTTCTGTAGAAACACACAGTTCACAACCTTATACCGCCAGACAGTGGTACTGTTACAAATTTGGACAGTGAGGGTGAAGGGAAAGTTTCTGTTTGCGACCTCGCGGCTCGTGGCCACTCTCAAGGCCAACTCACTCCGCACAACTTTCTGTCATCTCGTTGTCATGAACTTGTGTTTATATTGATTTTTTTTCTTTTTTTTTTTTCTCTCTCACCAAGAGCCATTTAAGCCAACCCGTCTGCTATCCTCTTTACCAGATGTCAGGATGGGAAGCCATTATTGCGCCGCCGGTGTTTCTCGGTAATACACCTCAGCACAACGACATAAAAGCCCATCGCAAACACACCTTGCCATTTTAAAGCCAGAGTACCGATCTTATGCTTTTAACGCCCCTAAATGTAATAGCTTCCTGAAAACATCACTTTTCCCGAAGAAATGTCACCTCCCATGGAGCAGTTACTGAGAAAACTACATGTGATCTGAAAGTTTGAAGGGAGTGGGCGAACGAGGTCAGAGAGGAGTTTAGCTGATTTTTAGATCTCTCTGAGAGTGCGACTTCATCAGCTGGTGGGAATAAATTAAGAAAAATGTTATTTCAGATATGGCCCAAAGCGTGTAAAGTCCAGAGAAAAGAGTCTGATATTAGTATACAACAGCAGCACAGAAGAAAAAAAATAAACTCCCCAGTCTTTCTCCTCTAATCCATTTCGTCCATTTGTCTGCAGGAGGATACGTTCGCATTTATAAGAGCCGTCTTCCCCTCCGATGTGGCACCAAGATAAGCTCTGCAGTTTTCAAACGCCCCGGTAATGTATACCCACCTGCCGGCTTGTGTTTTTTCTTTCCTTTCTGTTTTGGCTGAACAACCAGTTTCTTGTCATTTGAGACCTTGTGCGCTTTGTTTTCGCCCGCCTCATTATTTAAAACCTGGGAG
Source organism: Lipophrys pholis (assembly GCF_963383615.2). NCBI lineage: Eukaryota > Metazoa > Chordata > Actinopteri > Blenniiformes > Blenniidae > Lipophrys > Lipophrys pholis. Next base: position 15,953,435 of record NC_137641.1, on the reverse strand, counting down.
ATCTGACAAATGGCAGGTCTTTAAGTGGTGTGTGCCGCAGTTTGTGTGCACCGAACGAGAGGAAGCGTACCGCAGTGTGTTGTGTTCGAGAGGAAAATGGTTACTCTTGTCTATAATTACTTCTTTTTTTTTTAAACAAACAAACAAAGCTTAGCTAATGGGGTATAATGAAGGTGGGCTCTCAGGGTTCTCAAGGTAGCTCATCAGTTGGGGGCCGCCTTCCTGATGTATTCTTGGATTTTGGATGTTTCATCTTGGATAGTCGCTCAAACACTCCCTACGTCCAGCCGCCCTATACTCTCACTGCTTTTACACCTCTTAAGGTATATCATGATTTGAATTAATCAACTCCAACAAATGCCGTAAAAGTTGTTTGTATTGATAAAATTATACACATTTTTTTCCCCCCTCCAAATATTTGTTTTTTCTTCTCAATTTCTCTTCCAGGGAATTGGAAAGAAATCCTACTTTAAAAAAAATTAAAAGGACATTTGCAAATGCCGGCTGCATAATGTGGATTGACATGCTGTGACTGATTTCCTTGAGCTCTCTGGTTTCTCCGTTTTTCACACAACTAATAAGGATCACAAGTTCAAGTATGCCGGTAGAGGCTGTTCAACGCAATCAGCTGAACAGTGATGCCATGGAAACCTTCTGGTAAACAGGTACGACCTGAGAAGCCGCCACCCAACCGGGAGGCTCCGTGGTAACGAGGACGGCATAAAGGAGGGGCTGGTTGGAAAGCATCAGGTTGCTGCTGCTTGTTTCTTTGTCCTCCGTGGGAAGATGTTTGGATGCACATACTCGAGGTAATAAACACGCTCTATGTTGACGTGCATGTTCTTTCCTCATTTTCACCAGCTCATACTTCTGTTTTCACCAGCACCAGAATGTCCCGACATTGCATTAATGACATGTGGACGCTCCACTTCCCGCCCCAGCTTTCCATCTACTTTCTATGCGCTGCAGCGTATATCAGCACAGGTAAGACGAACACACGAGAAAAGCAGGATTCATGCGCATGGCGGGCATAATCTGCCTCAGTAGTTCTTGTACACGGCATAATGAGTGATGTGTCTCATGGTCTTTCATGCTTCTTCTGTGTTGAATTCTGATGGGAAATAAGCCTCACCTTACCATGTTACCATGGCACTTTCATCCGTTCAATCAGGTTCGGAGGTCGATCTGTTGGGAGATGATTGCAGGGAATTCCTATTTGTCCTTCAGGGTGTCTCTCAGTCTTATTGCCTCTTCCATCACCTCTTCTCGTTGAAAAGCACACGATTGGAATAGGGTTGGGGCGTTGGGTTAAAAGAAACAGATTCCACTGACGTGTATACTTTCAAAATCATTTTACATTGAAAATAGTCCAAAGAAAATCATATCATGTGTGGAGCCCTTATTGTTTTCTAGTGCATCTTTTTGGATTTTGACTCAAAAATGATTTGACAAAGACTTTAAGAGCTCTGAATTGAACTTCTGATACATGTTATTTTCACTCCTCAAGGCCTGTTGACTTGTGTGACTGCTGCTTCATTTGGATGCACTCCTCTGATGAAAATTCATTCTGCTACGCCCAGAAGAAGCAGCACAAGCCAAAACTGATTGTGCTTATATGTGCTTTGTTTGTCCACGATATATGCATATTTAAATACAGTATATTGCAGTAATGGATTGTTTAATTTTAAAGTCATTGTTCCCGTATCTGCCATTAGCTGTTGCATGATCTCTTGAATCCTCCGCCTTGTCTTGAGCTTTGGCTTGCGCTCCATCCTTTGATAGACCCAACTCTTTTCCTCCTTCCAGTTGGAGTCCATCTCATGTCAACTTTGGATGTTATGTCATCGGGCATCCTTAGGACAAGGCCATCTTCTTATACAGCTCTTGATTTGTGATCTTGTTTGGGCAGTCGATATTGCACATCTTACAGAGGCAGCTATTATGAAAAGCATCTGAATTTCTAATATCTCCTTTCATTACTCAGAGCCATACAAAAGAACAGCTTTCTCATTGCTGGGTTTTGAACATCACAAATCATTGTGTTGGCCATGTCTCATGTTTGGGGAATTTTTTGGTTTTGTTTTGTTTCTCCCCTCAGCTTCAGAATGACTTGTTTGTTTCTATAGAAAACTCTCTGGTTTGACACAGCATCCATATATACACAAACTTGAATGAAAAATACAATTCATATTAGAATTTCTTGAAGGAAATTGGAAAACTGAGTCGTTAAGGTCCATTAATTCCATTTATTAACGGTCACGATCCAAGAGACTTCAACAGACTTGCATTCAGCAGTTTCTTACCAACAGTACATTGGGTTAGGGTTAATGTAGAGTCGGAAAAATCCGGGTCAAAACGGTATCCAAACAAACTAAAACAAGGTAAGCTGCAAAGCGAGCTAGAATGGAGACTCCGGAGCAGACACTGACAACACTGTGACTTTAAACATTTAGGCCCTTTTCACACAACAAGGTTTCAACTGAAAACAGCTGTTGTTTTTAGGGGGGTTTTGATTTCAGAAAAGTTTCTCGTTTTTAAGGCTATGTTCTGAAGTCAAGGTTCATTTACGCGTGCACGGCGGAAACCCTGAAAACGATGTCGTTTTCATGCTGGGCCACTAGTGGGTACTGTTGTTTGTATTTGTAATGAAAACGCTGTGATGGAAATTTACAGACATATATGCCCGTTCTTTTCCTCTGATGCATGGTCTCATGTCTTTCTGAGACCAGCACTTTAGTTGGCCTTGAGGGTCCACCACACACACACACACACACACACACACACACACACACACACACACACACACACACACACACACACACACACACACACACACACACACACTACAGAGACACCACGCATACGTATTTACAGGTCATGCCGACTCCATGAGGAAGTCGCACACACAAACCCAACACACTGTCACGACTACATCTTATCTACAAGTTCAACTTTTCATCACACTATCACTTTCTGGTATTTCGAAATTCATTGTTAGAGTGAGATTTCAAATGTTTCTTCGTTGTTTTGTGGGGATTATTTTCGTGAATGCACTCGCACAGTGGCTTGATCATGGTGATGCTATTTTGGGAGCCGTCTTCTCTACTATTCTGTTCTCTCTTACAACATCTAGTCTTAATGAAATAGTGTCAGCACTTGAAGGATAGCAGGTATTTTTACTGCTAATTCAATCTTTGACAAACATACCATAGTTTAGAAAGGCGTATGAATTAATACATTTACAGTTTACTTAGAAAATATAAAATAGATGGTGTGACAATGTGCTTTGCGCTCTATTGCTTACCACATTTATGTTTTTACCCCGAGCGTCTATCAAAGCTACAGATTTTCTCCCTGTTCACGTCTCAGAACGGCTTCTAAAGAGGTTACATGGGCAAAAGAACATTGAAAAGGTTTCATTCATGTTGACATGGTGGTGTATCATTATTCACTATGGGAAAGTATTACTGCAATTGTATTCACACTGATATGAACAATTGACCAGCATAATTACCATCTTGAAAGGCTGTTTGGTTCAAGTTGAGCTTGCATACAGAATGGCTTCATTTCTTTTACTCATATATTTATAGGTTCGTTTTATTGCATTAATGTTTTCTGCACTTAGGTCTTTTTATTGTTGTTACTCCTCAAGGTCATGATTCAGTATGTTTCGCTAATTACAATTTTTTTTGTTACTGTTATTGGGTTTGACCATTACATAAGGGGCCTTGCACCAGCTGTGGTATAAAGCTGCTTGAAATTCATTCTGGAAAGAGCAAAACACCTATTTTACTTTTGTTTGTTTGAGTGTTTCTTATTGATCTGTTTTTATTGTGATTAAGGTATTAAATGCATCTCAAAAACCTTCTAATCTAATTCCAGTGGGCAGTCTGGCTGCGACTTTTTTGTTGGTGTTTCTCTTCTTTCTTAGGTAGAGTGCCTCTGAGAAATGATTCTCAAACTCAATCAATTTATTGACTGCATTAAGATAAGAAGAATATGAGCCATGGCTCAGTAACTGTTAATCTTCATATTAATAAAGAGAGGATGAAAGAGGGGGGCTAATGCATGATTCCAATATCGTCTGTACTTCTTCAGGACTTATTTGCACACGGGGGATGCAGGTGACATCCACGGGCTCGCGGACCGTCAAGAAGGCTGAAGGAGAGAGTGTGACGTTGGGCTGCAGATACACTCCCAGCACCTTTGACTCCGGAGATTTGGACATTGAATGGTCGGTCGTGAGTCCAGACACCACACAGAAAGATCAAATGGTAAGAGGCCGCGCTGTAAGCCGCACCATGAAAATCAGGCAGTTTTTTTTAATGGTGATTTATTGTATTATTTTCAGACAAATATCTTATGACAATTGCCCCCATGTTGATGTTTCTGGGTTTTATGTAATTATATTGACCACATTAGTAGGGCTCAAAGTAGGGATACACTGATATTCACTTTAGTACTAACCTTTAGCTTCTTCCCGATACAAATACTTAATGAATGCAATAAAGCCCAATTCAAATTCCATATTCAAACAATGGTTGAAGGATATTTGTTGCCGTGAACCTCCGTACAGCCTCTGCGTCAACAGAACATACACCTGAAAAAGCATTTAAGGCTCTAGAATACTACATGTATTGTATGCATAGAGAAGAGGGAAAATTAAATGCTGTTACTTTTAGCTTTCAGATTTCAGATTGAGAACCAGTCTTGCACGTGTTTCGTATTTCCAGCTGGGCTGAAGTTGGGGTTTCTTTTGTTCGTTTTTTTTTTCAGAGCAAATTACACCAAAACAGAGGTTTTTTTTAAAACCACTTCACAATCCGGTCTTTACAACTGCAAACCCATTCAAATGTCAACCTTTCCTAAATCCATAACCTCAATAGGAATTAGTTGTGAATGTGTCCCAGCAGGGTGATGTGAGGATGAAGTCTTACCACCTTAATAAGTTCACAGGAATTAGTTGTTTATCACATTTACCCTTTAAATTCAATGAGTTGTTACTGTTGGAGGCTTAAAAGAATGTTTTGTAGCTCTCATCTTCTCCTTCGGGTGGCTGGAGTTTTACCACAGTCAATACAAAGGATATATGCTGCTTTAGAGAAATGACCAATGTTTGGGTTTTTTTAACGGAATAGTGCAGCGACACACTGTTTTCAAAAACATGAATTAATGATATATTTCTGACATGCACACAGCTCTGACATACAGCAGCATAAAGTTGTTATGATACTGCGGGAGCAAGCGACTCCCCGTTTGCACATCCAGCAGACAGGAAACAGCATGATTATCCGTATACCGTTAGGCTGAGAGCCATTCGATTCCAATTGCAGGTTGTGTTTCTGTCCTGCAGATACACTACAGACTTCCTGATTTAGTCTCCACTAATTAAGAAAAAGATCAGGTTCACTAACTACATTGCCTGTCTGCCTCTTAGTGGCAGATAGAATACAATCATTGTTTTTTTTCTGGGTCTTTAAAAGAGTAAACTCTGTGCTAAATAGCAGATTAATACTCAGGAACATCAGGCTAAGAGATTGTTGAAACGATTCATAAATCTCAGAGGTTGGTGGTAATTCAGGGGGGGGTGGGGGTTTGCCTTTAAGAAGCCTCATTCACATGATAAACAATGATAGGTGATCATATTAAAGTAGAATTCTGATGTTTTAGAAAATAGATCAAGTCACACCAGAATAACATGTTAATAGTGTTTGTAAGGCCGGATTATAAAGTTCTGTTTAACGTGCATCATTTCATATGTTTGTTCCATAGTTGGACTTTTTTGGTAAACATGGACTGAAGCTCACATAGACTGAGGCCCCGTTTACTCGTTTTCAAGCGAGAATGGAAAAGTTTTGTTGTGTTTGTTGTTCACATGACAACGGTACTCGGAGCCACTTAAAAAAACAACTTTTTGAAAACACTCCGAGCCTGTCTCTGTGGAAATGGGGGAGAGCAACAACTTTTTGCGATCATTCCGAGTGAGGAAATGCTGCTACTGCACATGGGCACCACGGCTGTAGTAAATAGTTCTTCTGCACATGCCCAGTAGATGGACAAAAACAAAAACGGCAGCCGAAAGAGTGTCATGACTCCAAGTCCATATTCTTCTGGGAACCTGGTAGTTTTATGAGTCACCGGAATAGCAGTCCATTTTAATTGTTTGTGTTCACCGTTGTTAATGTTTATAGCGTATTGATCTCTGTATGTGCATGTAACTTCATTACAAAAGCAACCAACAACACCCACTAGTGGCCCAACATGAACACTACATTGTTTTCAGAGTTCCTGTGTCAGCAGGCATAATCTTCTGAACATCGCCATGGAAACACAACATGTGTATGAAACGAAAACACAACAACGATGCGTTTGCACTTGAAACGTTGTTGTGTAAACAGGGCCCGGAAAAGAAATTCTTATTCTACTTAAAGTGGGACCTCTGCACAACAGACAATTCAATCTCTTCGGGACAAGAGAAATCTATCTCTGAAAATAAAGCATAAAACTTTATTAAACAGGGTTGACCTCCAGAGATGGTTCTGCCTCTTTAGAAACAGGTTGAAAAAAAAAAAAAAAAAGATCAAAGAAGGATTAATCCTCCAAATTAATATCCTTTGACAGCCAGGATTTGTGCTAATTTCCTCATTTTGAATAAAGCAGGATGGAAGATTGATGAGTAGCTGGACAGCATTACCTTGTTTTTATGCAACCAGTACATATGGTCACCTTCAGTGCAGCTCAGTAGAACATGGTTCAAGGAATTGGACGTTAAACTCTTAAAATTCAAGTTTAATTTCAGTAATACTTATTTTTGCCAGCGGAGCAGTTCGTTGTACAGCCAGTCAGCTCAAAACACAACACACAGCATCTGTACACAAGATGACAGCTACAAATAAATAAAACTACCGTATAATGCTCGGCATCTCAGACAGGATCCTGAAATCGTTTAAATCTTTTTCCATTTCTAGCTTCTGTCCTACACCGGTGGCACTCAATACTTCCACGCTGATCTCGCGAACGGGCTCAGCTTCGCCGCCGGGGACCCTTCGAGAGGCGACGCCTCGCTCTCTATCGCCGTGCTGTCGCCTGCCCACAGCGCTACCTACCAGTGTAAGGTCAAGAAATCCCCAGGAGTGGACACGCGCAAGATGTCCCTGGTGGTGTTAGGTAAGGCTGGGCATTGAGTTGCATCCTCGAGTGAACAAAAGACTCCCGACTGCATTATTTATGTCCACCAACATTCACCAGTGACATCCTCAATTGTAAAAAAAAAAAAAAAAAAGGCAAGATGTTGTGTAACTAAATGAAACTGGCCAGAACAGATTCGACGTATGAGACCATTTTATGAAAAAAAAGAGTTCAATTTAAATTTGGTGGCCTTGTTTTATTGTTAATACATTATGCAGCCGGATTTTAGGCCTTGTTTAGGCAAGGTGGGCGTCCACTTGTATATGACAATTGTGCGCGGAGCCATTGAAAATACTATTTTGTAAAATCGGCCCTGAAGGTAGAACTTTCGGAAATCACTCCGTCTCAACATTTTGAAAAACGATGACAATAACAACATTGGAGGCCAACAGAGTGGCTTTACTCTTTTTTACTCAATTGTATATTGAAGGCTTCCTCGTTCAAAATGGTTTATTTTCAGACGTCACTATTTTTCAAATTTGTTAAATAGAAAGAAATTTTGTAATTTTTTATTCTCTGTAAAAGAAGAGAAATATACCCATTTACGAAAACACGCTAGAGGGACAATATTCCCATTTAGAAAAACATGCCTCTTGGAGTCTGTGATGAACTGTCAGATCGTAAGCTGGGATCGGCTCCAACGCACCGTGTAAATCCATTTCATTTGAATCAGGAACTCATCTCCAACCGCAGCTCTGTCCTGTCTAAAGATTCGCAGATAGAAGTAGCAAAACCAGCTTGGTTTCTCCTTCGAGCAGGGCCGCTTTCACGGCGTTGTCGCGGTGTTCACTGTTCGACACGGCCGAATGAACCCGAGGAAGATGGCTTTGTCAGGATCTGATGGAAACACTGGGCGAAATTGATGAGAGACTGAAAAAGGCAACAGCAAATCGAAATGACACTTCACTCTGAGCCATTTGTCTGTGTAGCCAGTCTTGAAATTTGCCAGATGCTTATTGGAATTAGCTTGATTCAAGTCCAACTCATCGAGTTGAGGGAGCGAGGAGTAACCGAGGTGGAGGACAGTCACCTCTGTTGGCAGTTTCGTTTTGATTTACTGGGGAAAACAATTCAACGGGTGTTTTCATGCGGTGGCGGCGGGTCTGTGCCGCCCGCTGATTGGTGTGCTTTATCAATTTGGACCTTGTCATAGCTGAGAGCACTTACATCAGGACAGAAATGCTTCATTACAGGATGGAAATAATCAATCAAAACAAAACAAAAAAACTGAAAAGAAACAAAAGAGTGACCTCTCCGTCTAAAAGGATGAGTGGACCCAAAGCATGAAAACACAGGGTCAACTGGCACATGAAGGATGACTCATCCGAGCGTCACACTCTTCCTCGGTCTTCTTCACCACTGCCTGTAATCTTTGCACCGCTGAACATCTCTATAAGCATTCAAATTAAATTATTCATGCACTGTGACATACCTATTTGATACAGGCCATTTCGTACCTCCTTTAGGTTTCATTCAGGCCAGCTGGATTTATTCAAATTTAATGACTGCTGAATTGTAAAAACTATTTGCAATGAGCAGCTGCGCCTGTCCTTTTTGTTTTTACTCAGAAAATCCCAGCTTCAAATCTGTCCAATTCAACAATGCTGCATTATATTCTGTGAGTTGCTTATGGGAAAGTGTGTATGTCAAATGGGAATGAGAAGAAAAATGTGATTGAGATCATAAAAACTTCTGTAGCGTTTGAATTTGGTGCCGTGTGGTTACCCGGAGTTTCACTATGAAATCGATGAGGTCTGAATTGATCCTGATAGTTGCCGAGCATTTTCAAGCGGACAAGTCTGATCTCTTCTGTCTCTGTGACACATGGCTCTGAAGCTCTTTTACTATCTTCTAGTAGCTCCCTGAAGCTTTCACAAAATCATGTGCAAGTATTTTTATGTTATACGCACACTCGACAAACGTACTTTGTGCCAAACTAATTAGCTTTTAATTTATTTACCCATTTTCAGTTCTATAATTGTGACACGTTTCTAGATTCAAGCCCACCACCTACTTGAATAAGACTAAAAAGTTGGCATTCTTAAAACTACATTTCTTGACGTTATTGTTTCTGACTAGTATTTGGCAGCGATTCCTACTTCTGCACAATGTCCTCATATCAGGTGCCTTTATCTTACTATGAGTTCTACAACAGTAAAACAATTGTACATTCAAGACATTCACCTGTAAGACAGAAAGATGTCTTGCTTTAAACCAACATATGTATTAATACAGCATAAAGTTTTTACAGTGGCTTATTCTTTCACATCTAACCAACGTGTCCCTCGATACACACGTCCAATCTGTGCTTTGTATTAATCCAGCATATCAGACACGCTTAAAGCTGCTCAACCTGCAACAATCACTCCTACAAAATGTTTATCATAGTAACATTCAAGAAACAATTATTTCTCCACAGCCAAAAATGACGTCCCCCAGACCAAGTCACCTTCATTTATCCCAGCCATGAAACGAGCCTTTTCATTTACAAGCAGCATTCGAGTGTCCTGTGGTGGGAGACCTTGAGTTTCAGACATTATGGCTCAAATGATGTTAAAGGTCTCGACTGCTGCATTTCATTACAAGAACATTGTTAAGGAAAGTTCTCTGATCCTCTGGTCTGACAGCTTGAATGAATGGGTGGATGTCTTTATGTTCAGTTTTTACGACCGCAATTCCAAAAAGGTGAAATATGAGGAAAAGTTTTAGAATAACAGAATGTTTTTTTTAGTGTTTAGTGTTTAAACTAAGATGTACATTTTTATACGAATGACGCATTTTGTTATTCAGTGACATGACGGGGGGGGGGGGGGGGGGGGGGGGGGAATCTTCCTCTTGTGATCTGATAGTGTGTGGTGAACCACGGCGCTCACCACGCACCCACCGATCGTTCAGCAGAGTATCAGGTTCTTCACGCTCGATATTCCAAATCTCGTGTGACTTCAGTGTAAAACACAGCATATAGATGTAAACAAACATGGTGCCACAAATCAACCTCGGGCCTATATTATGACTCTGGATTTTCTCTTTTCGAGGTAACTTCAGGATTAACCCGGAGTTTTCTGTACTGCCAAGCAGATTCACTTCTTACCAGGATAAATCACCCCGGGTACTCTGAATGTCTAAACTGCTTGGGAGCAGAGAATGAAGGCGTCGTCTACTGACCAATCAGATCTCTTTGAAAATGACCTGCCTATTTTTTACAATATCCTGACTGGTGAGTGGATTGTAGCGCCCTGTGGGAGAACTCAGAGTGCAGCGGAGCGGAGACGGAGTGTTTATAACGACCTTTTTGACATAATTAAATAAATCCTGGCCACTGAGACTTTGAAGGATGTTTTTGTTGTTGTTCTTGACTTGTTCCAAGTCTGTTTAGCTCCATGAGGGTTGATCTGGAGTAATGAGGTTAATAATAATGGTCTCGTCTGATGTTACTGCAGAAACATGAATTTATGGAGCGCACATCTGCTCTGCCGTCAAGGTGAGGAAATAATATTCCAACACAAAATGCATTCACACCGGAGAAACAGCCTCAAAACAACTTGATGGAAAATAAAGAAGAGCAGTGAGCGATATTAAAGTGGAACTGAGTGATCACGGCGCCGTGCAGGTTCGTTTATATTGTCTAATAAATTCCTATAGTATAATTTCATGAAGCCACGCCTTAACAAGTCGGGAACTTTCTGGCTTTGGCTGCAGCAGCAGTGTTGCTTTCAGCCTGGTTGGTTTTTGTACCGTTACTCACGGCGTCACACACCGTGCTGCTCGGCTCATCTCGGAGCAGAACACACACTACAGGAAAAGGGGGAAAATGCAACTCAACGAAATGCCATTATTGTACATGCACATAGTAAATAGTTTTTTCTGCACAACGGCTGCGTCAAGTGTCATGACTCCCGGCACATATTCTCCTGGGACTTGGTGGTTGGATAGTTGAGACTCACTGTAATAGCGATCCAAAATCCTCACCGTTTTCACTATATCTCTATTTTCTGCATTTGCCGTGTCAACAGACCTCATTTTTTTAAAACGTTGCTGTGTCAACGTAAAACTTTTATGAAAGTAAAACTCTAAAACGACGCGTTCTGACTTGAAACGTTGTCGTGTAAATGGGGCCTCAGTCAGCTAAAACGTTTAGAAACTCTTCTTAAATTATAGAATAAATAATAACAGAATAAGAATAAGAACAAAAATAAGAATAAGAATGATAAATAACTCACTTATTTTAAAAGTATACTTGAAACCTGAAAGTAGAAAGAAATAGATAAAACTGTGTGGTGGACACCACTGCAGGAGTTGTGGAACGCTTTTCTAAAACCATTGTCTGTGATCACAGTTCATCAGAAAAAGCACAAAATTCCCTTAAAATTGACCAGAAACAATTTTTTTTTTACAATTTCTCTGTTTTTAAAATGCTGTTGGTGGATACTGCAGATGTACTTTATGTGTTTTTTTGTTTGTTTTCTTAAATAACTTGCAATATTAGCTGAACCCAGACGACGACGATGGAGTGCGTTAACCGAAATGACATGTGTTTTGTGTCCAGCAAAGTAGCTTGTTAGTCCACGGCTTCGAAAGCAGGATTCACTATCGTACAATGAATCACGAGTGCATTAAACACGGATTACCCTGACTGCAGCAAGAGCCCAATCGAGAACCACCAGGTACAAGTTCTGGAGAAAAACATGCTGCCAGAACCCTCAAGCTCAATGATTCCCCCAATTTGAACCTCTATTAGTTCTGCCTTGTTTTTCGTCCAAAAGCAGAAAGGAAATGGCAACAAAAAGTGATCCCTGTGTTATTTTGATTTGCAGTGAAGCCGTCGGTGCCTAAGTGCCGGGCGGAGGGAGGGGGGCTGGTCGGCGCAGCCGTATCACTGCACTGCAATTCTGCCAAAGGCTCGGCTCCCTTGAAATACAGGTGGAGGAGGGAGAGCGGCGACCCCATCCCTGCTGCTGCCGCACAGGGTAAGTCTGACCTCTGCTGATGTCACCATGATACTGCACATCAAAGAGGGTGTGTGTGTGTGTGTGTATGTGTGTGTAGTCAATAAACCCCAATTTCTTTGTTAATATTACAATTTCTGTAATAAGTTTTCCCTAAACGGGTAAAAAAACCGGCTCTTATTGCACAGGTTGGTGTGCCAGCCAGGTTAAATCACGATAAATAAATCTTGATTCCTCTTGGAAAAACAGTTTCATTTGTGCTCGGCAGCAGGCAGAGATCTTTGGTTTGAGGCTTGTTGGACTCACTCTGAAGAGTTTACCTGTTTTTTGGTGGTACTACATTTTTCCTCTCACAGTCCAAAAACATGCATTAGAGGTTACTTGGTGACCATGATTGAAAAATAGAAGATGTTTGTGCATTACCAGCTTGTCATTTGCACTTCTTCTCACTGCAAGCTGCGTCAATCAAAAACTCACACGCGTACACATGGGAGGGAATCTCTGACGTTACGAAGTTGTTTCCCGTGTGGAGAAAGGCAGCCAATTTGACTCCTCTCTGGTTTTACCGTCTTAATCTGTGTTTGTGACCTCTGTGCATGCGTGTATCTCTCAGACAGCATGACCGGGGATCTGAAAATCAGCAACCACTCCCAGAGCTCTGCGGGAATCTACCTTTGTGAGGTGACCAATGAAGTTGGGGCAGAACGCTGCAGGATCCACCTGAAAGCAGATAAACGTAAGGCATGTAATGCACACGTTGAGATCTTCAAAAACCCAGATTGTAGCTTTCCGAAACACTTTAATAAATACTCCAGAAACGGTTAAGTCTACCATCTTTGAAATCTCGTCTCAGCTCCACTTTGACGAGGTGTCAGCGTGGAGCGCCTCACTCTCATTATGTTGTCTAACAATGACTCGGGGAAGGTCGACTTCAATGGTATCATCATCTTTGAGTCACACAAGGTTTCCCCTCTGACTCTGTGCTGGTGAATCACAAAGTCACACGACACTGCAGCTGAAAGGATTCTGCAGCCGGTACGTCTACAGTCCCCGTTGACTGGCCATAATTGCAACGGGAAAACGGCAGCAAAGAAAATCTCCACATGCAACAGGCTTCGTAGGGCATTTAGTGGCACATCGTTGAAGCGTAAACAGAAGACTCCGATTATTTAGAGCAGCAGGGTAACACCTCTGAACGGCTCTGGAAAAGGTTCAGTCGAGGCGTCTGCCGGGGAAATGAGTCTGGCGGCTCTGAGAATGTAAGACAGGTGTGCCATCACAGACATATATCACCACTTAGTCTCGAGTCAAACAGGGTCACTGCATCCGTGCTTCATGACGTGCAGATCCGGCCCTTTATTCCAGCATCTCTCTCTCTCAGTGCTCTGATTTCTGGCCGTGAGCAGTCCATCCTTCATTTCCATTTCAAGTGTGAGCTGCTGCCATAGAGCGAGAGTTTTTAGCAGGGGACTCAAACCAAAGGTATGAATCTGAATTATATTATTGGAAATGGACTCTGATAAATGGACTTTACTTGTATAGTGCACTTAAGCAGTCCCAACACTTTTACAGCAATAGTTTTCACAGAGTGGCGCATGAGGAATGTGTTACATTTTAAGAAGGAAACCATGAGTAACACTTCCGAAAGTTAGAGAATAAACATTCATCATACCTCACAGTCATATTGCCCTTACTTCCTAAACAATGTGAAATGTGGCTGTGACTTGGTTGGTTGAATGATCAACTCTTAATCGCAAGGTTGCGGGTTCTGTACCCTGTTTCTGCCCCTGTCCACATGTCGAAGTGTCCTTGAGCATGGCACTGAGCCCCAAACTGCTTCCAATGGAGGGATTGAACACCTTGCCTGGCAGCTTGCTCCACTGGTGTGTGAAAGTGTGTGTGAATGGGTGAATGTGAGTAACAGTCCATTTACCACTTACTAAACACATTAGGCGGTCCATCCTTACATAAAATCCATTTAATAATAATAATGATAATGCATGGGTTTTATAAAGCGCTTTTCAAGACACTTCACATGGCATGATTCATTCACTCCATACTGGATGGTGGTAAATACAGTATGGAGATACAGACTGAGCCATCGGCCCTTCTGACCACCCCAACCACTCACTCTCACACCCCAGGCAGTTCGGGGTCCAGTATATTGCCCAAGGACACTCCGGCATGTAGGCAGGCAGAGATGGGCATGGAACCTGCAACCTTTCAATTGGCAGACAATCGCTCAACCGACCAAGCCATGCCACCCCAATTTGATACAACATGTTGGATGTGAGCTTGTTTAGAAGCCCTTTCGTACTTGAAGTCTGTTTATTTTATACTCTTTCGTAAAGATTTCTGTAATAACCAGTAATCTAACAATGGCCAAAAACACATTACCTGCCAGTAATGTAAAAGCTTTCTAATTTAATATCTGAGTCATTATCTTACAACATTTTTAAATTATTGTTTTGGCAAAATGTCATTAAGTGCAGGAAATACTGTAATAATACATAAATAAGGAAAAACATCTTTGCACATGTCAAAGAAAATCATAATAATGCCCTTCCTTGCATCTAGTGCTGAGTAGAGTATCCACCAATGTTTACTGTCATGTTTGAGAAGGGAAAAGTAGCTAATCACTGCTATATATGAACACTGAATGGCACAGAAGTAAGAAACTGAAGTAGATGGATCTTACTGTGAACGAGGATTTGGAAAAGCCTTCACACAATGAGAACCCACTCGACAACAAGTGCGCTGCAGCATAATGAATACTTCACACCGTGTCATTTTCTCCCACAGAGCCTCTGAGTGAATAATTCTGTTGTTCACAGCTCCGAACAGAGCGGCCGTGATCGTCGGCACTGTTGTGGGGTCTCTTCTCCTCATCTTCGTCCTGCTGGTCTTCATCGGGCTGCTTTACTGGAAGCTGAGCACCAGAAGACATTTTGAGAAGGAGTTCTCCAATGAAATCAGGTAGAGCCTGCACAGATACAGCACGCCAGACGGGGAGATAAGTGAGCTGAAACTCACACTCTCGCTGTCTGGCACCTGTCTCCCAAGTCCTCATTTATCTTCGAAATGTCCCCCCCCCCCCCCCCCCCCCCCCGAGTACAAAACTTCCCTCCTAGTTAGTGGCCAGTATTGTCAAACGGATACGTACGTGCAGGCTGAACATTATTTAAGTAGACTTCTGCAGGTTGTTACATCTGGAGAACTAAAATAAAATAAATACAAAACTGTCAGGCAGACATGGACGTCACTGACAGCCAAACTTCAAAAGCAGGAGAGGTAACTATAGGACGTCGAAGCCGTTTGGTTAACAAAAGGAACAAAGTAGGAGTGAATGTCGAACACCCTGTTTGATTTAACATTTATTTGCACTTTCTAATGATCTGTCCACTGTTTACGATGGGGATATACGGTGCATAGAGTTGGGGTGCTGTGTGCGTTAAACCTCACAGGTCGTTTCTCAGAAATTGAGAGAATCGTTATTATCAACAATCACTCCTGACCTATACCTTTCTTTATGATTGGGGAACAATATTTGTATATGAAAAGCTCTCCGAAAGACCTGCATACCAGTAATTATTACAATACTGCTTGGAAATGAGAGTATTCCAGATTTATGAGAGCAGAGTTTCACCAGTCTTCGCAAACGGAGCTTTCTGTGAGCAGTGAGGGAGTCACAGCCATCAGACTGCTCTGACACTCTGTGGATCTGAAACTAAAAAATAATAATGTGTGAAAAGGTTAAAAACACTTCAGCAGTTATGTGTCATGTACATCACCAAGTACATCAAGTACAACTATGTGGGCCAAGTCCAACAGGACAGCAATACTGAAAGAAAGTCAAAATGGAGCGACAGGTCTTTCTGGGACAGTGTTTATATTAAAACAGGCACGCACGCACACGCACGCACGCACGCACGCACGCACGCACACACACACACACAAAGTATTAGCGGTATCATGATGTTGTCGGGCTACTTTGTTTATTTTTTTTTTTTGCATAATGAAGAGAGAATGAGTGAAAACTTTGAAATGTATTGAGATAAAAAGCTTCAAATGGTGCATATTTCTGCAGATTTTACTGATTTTGTTCTATAAAGAAACATCCCCCCAAAATATCCTCCAGCTTGTTATCTGGGGCATATACAATTTATATAGGCTTTAAAAAAATATCTGCCAGTTACATAAATGTTACAGAACTTCAGTATACAGTATATGTGATACTTATATAGCTGTCATTCCGGTTGAGGTTGTCGGCGGTTGTACTTTAACCCTGTGAATAGTTACGAAATATACAGCATTTAACAAATGTATATAGGTGATCGTCAGTTTTATGTCTGAGCGACAAAGTTGTCTGTTGGAAAAAAAACCCAGAGATCAGATGTTGATTCTTCAAGTGTCAGTCTGTTATTGCTTCAGAAAGAAGCTGGTTAAAGTGATATAACTGGGAGCGGAGGAATGTACAGACTCCTCACTCTATTTAATGGTTAAATGTTGGAAAGCGAGATCATGAAAAGCATTTCGTATTATAAAGTATGCTTTAGGGTGTATTAACGGCTGGGTACAGAGTTAAGAGATAATATGAATGTAGTTAAATTGAAACAGTACTGGAGACCAGTCTTGGTCTCGAGACCACATTTTCAATATCCACTTGATCTACCACAGACAATTGACCTGATATATGACGAAATTTGCACTTATTCTTTAAAAACCAGCACAAAGTTATTTCACACACACGCGTGTGGAAGCTGATCTGCTAATTGGATGCACTGAGGATTCCACTTGACAGATTTGCAATATGATATTGTGATATATTATCATACGATGCACATTTGAAAATGTCTGCGTTGCTAAATGCTGCTGTTATTGTAGCCCGAAATATTGCAGTTGATCTTACTTCATGTCCATACTCCGCAGTATCACAGTCAGTGTAATCCATTCAATCACTTCATGGTGAACTCCAGCAAAATAACATGGAAACTACAGCAGATCTTTCTCATGTAAACTGAATCTGATGAACAAAAACCCTCATTTAAATTCCCTTGTTTGTGGATGATGTCACTCACAGTGTTATTCTTCATGAATAACCGCAAAACACAATCGAACTGTATGTTAGGAAAGTTAACAGTTCGTTAAAATGAAATAATTAGGTTTACATTTATTTTGGACAGCCTTTCGGATTACCCATGTGAAGATTGCAAATGTTGCACCTTTTCAGGGTTTTTTTCGCAGCGGATTCTCCTCGGCCCTGAAACTGAACACTTTGGAAGAGGTGACCTGCCGGTCTGACATCTCTGAAAAGGCGTCTTTTGTTAACCGACTTTGTCTCCATGAAGACAATTGGAGTTGCGGTTCACACACAGTTGAAAACAGCTTTCAAAGCAGACGCTGGAACAGGGGTAGTGTCAGTGTGGGAGGACAGCGGACAAGAGACGAGAAGCACCCGACGCCCGAAAGCCGGCGTGGAACTCTCTGTTTCTGACATACAGAGGTCCGACGGGCCCCCTTCGCGTGATCACAGCGCCTCAGCTCTAAACCGAATAATTGAAATCCCACCGCTCGCTGTCACATGGGTCAGACGCTTTGAGGTGGAAGGAGAGCACCGCGGCTTGAAAAGCTCACGAGCATCACATCTCTTTATGTGTCGACTCGGGAGCCGAACACCGGAGCTGCAAGATGTGAAATCTCAAGGTCTTTCTAATCCGTGGATGTGGATGAAGTGTGGCCATTGTGAGTGGAAGCAGCAGCTCTGCTGACAGAGACAATCACACCACAACACAATAGGCTGATTTAGTCTCACGTGTAGCAAATACAGAGAAATAAATTATTATTTTTTTTTTATATGTTTCTAATTTAACATATGAACTTTTGAAGTGTGACTTTATTGACTCATTGTCAAATTGTTTTCAGGCTCACGCTTTCAAGGTTCAAGGTTAGTTTATCAGTACCCGTGGGTAGGCTCGTTATACAGATTTTTGTGACGCATTTGGCGAGTCAAAGTAAATAAAGACACACAATGAACCAGACAAGCAGATAAATGGTCGAGTGAAACAGGACAGACAAGACAAGCTATTCACCAAATAAATGATTAAGATAAGATCAAGAAGAGATGCTCTCACTCACAGCCGGCTGCTGGTAATCCAATGTGTCTGAAGACTGTTTACACAACATTTTCACGTGACAATGGAAAACTTTCGCGTGTCTATTTACACCACCTCGGTGTTCGGAACCGGTGTGTTCGGAACCAGAAGTTTTTGAAAACGTCTCCCAAGGTGGGACTCTCAGTCCATATTCTCCTGGGACTTGGTAGTTTTATTGTTGAAGACAAACCGGATTGCCAATCTAACTTCATTGTCTGTCCACACGAATGTCCCGCGCGTTGCCATTTTTAATGATAAAATAAAGAAAAGAAAAAAAAAAAAGAGGAGAAACTTTTGTATAAGCGTGAATAAATAAATGACTTGCGGGGTAAATCAAGATGCACGAATAATTCTCAAGCGGCGCTCCTGCTACTGTAAATGATAAACGATCAGATTCCGTGTGTTTTATTGTTCCTACGTCTTGCGCGATAATTCAGACGCACCATAAACGATGCCCCACGGGCCTCTGTTACATTAGTTTTCCCATTTAAGCAAATCAAAAGTCAAATATCTTCCCTCTGGCAGCGGTACGTCTGAGCGCTCGGCCCGCACAGGAGCGGAAAATGCCAAAGTGGGTGAGGTGTACTGCAAAAGTTACATAAATACAGAATACAAGGCAGCTTGTAAGCTCAGTTGGCAGCAGCGTTGACGAGGGGAGAGTCTGTATACTCTCTCGTCAGTGTCTGTTGGTTTGAATCCACAACAGAAGAAGAGAAAGTTAAATCCGTTTCTCCGTGAAAGTCGTCATCCCGGGGGGAAAGTCTCCAAATAGGCTAATGCAACAAAGATGTACGTCTTTACCAACGAGGCAACGCCGCTTCACCGAGGAAATTGCGTCCAGACACATGAAGGTAGAGCGAGAGAGAGAAAATATAAGAAATACCTGCAGCACTGTGACGATACAGGTTTGAGATAAAACAACACAAAAAGATTGAATAATGTTCTCAAGACTTTCAGAATCTTTGCTTTTGAACAAATTTGATGGTGTGAGCATCGTTTTAACTGATCTTACACAGTCACTATATGATCCAGATCACTTGCAAATTTTAATGTCCCACCCGGCCTTTTGAATTTCATTAAAGAATCCATTCATTATTGTCACATTATATTAAAATCTCTGTTCCAGAATTAGGGCTGCAAAATCTTTTTTTTTTTCAAAAGGACAAGTACAAATATGAATACTGACCTTTAGTTACTAGCTAATAGTGACTATGGATATAAGTAGTTACTAAATGCCATAAACCCAACTTAAAACTTAAGAATCCACCTCACACCCGCCACCAACTCACCCTCTGCCTGGAGGAGATAAAGCCAGAGATGAAGCAGTTTCTTCCAGCTGAACAGCTCCAAATCAGAGGCCGTACTCGTCGGCACACCCCATCAGCTTCAGCAATATACAATCACATCAATAAAGTGTTCTGGTCAGGTCCCTGTCTCCTCCACTGGCACTAACCTTGGTGTGCGGTTCGACTCCCGCCTCTATTTTTGACATGCGCCTCAAACACCTGTGCAAAACATCATTTTACCATCCCAAACATATTGCAACCCTCCGCCCATCACTCACCCTTCCCCGACGCTGAGAAGCTCATTCATGGCTTCATCTCCTCCAGGTTGGATTACTGCGACTCACTCCTCTATGGCATCAGCAGCAAAAACGTTCAGAAACTCCAACACATCCAGAACAGCACCGCCGGGCTCCTCGCCAAAACCAAAAGAACATGACCACATCACACCCGTCTAGAAATCCCTCCACCTGCTCCCCGTCTCCGCCAGAATACATTTCAAGATCTGCCTCCTCACCTCCCAATGTATTCATGGCAACGCACCCCCATAGCTCCAGGAGCTGCTCGCCCCACTCCCCACAGCACGCTCCCTCAGCTCCAGTAACTCCTCACACCTCCTTCTCCCGAGGACCAGACTCAGGACGATGGGTGACCGAGCCTTCTGCCCCACTGCCTGCTCACTTGTCTACCTGTGGGCGACCTTGCTGACGGATGACGTCATGCAAACCTAGGAAGTATTGAAGAAAGTGTTGGATTTTATAAAGAATGCTACCGTGAACCATTATTACCATTATATACTACAAGACATTCTTTCTGAAAGCAGCAAAATGCCGCAAACTGCAGGTTGCAGGTTATTTCACTGCATTTTGCACTAAGAGGCTTTGTTAAAAATGTGTAAGGGTTAAATTTGCGTTTCAATTAATTGTAAACCTTTTCATGATGCATTACTGCTCCTTTACAATCAAATGAAGGGAAACATTTGTTGTGAAATGTATGTTTTAAAAGTTTCTATGCTCCCATGTTACTGGTCCGGTCCCTTCAAGGTCAAATGGTGGCTCACATTCAACATCTTGTACTTTTCAACAAAGTGTACACCTTTTGTTAGTTTTCTGTGAAATAGCTACTGAGGCCCCATTTACGCGCCAACGTTTTCAATTGAAAATGGCAAAACCTTGATTGTGTTTTGGGGGTACGTTTCCACAACAACGACGGTCAGAGAGCAGGCACAACTTTTTGAAAACAGCTCCCGAGGTGGAACTTTACGAAAACGAGTGAAAAACAGCACTTTCTGGAAACCTTTGGGCTCTGTCTCCGTGGAAATGAGGGACAACGCTACTATACATGCGCAAACCGATGGACATTAACAACAATGGCGGACTCCAGAGTGTCATGGCGCTAGGTCCATACTGTCCTGGAACTTGGTAGTTTTGTAGTTGACAGTCACCGTAGTAACGATCCAACTTGGTCGTCTGTGTGTGTGCTTTCATTACAAAAACAATAAACTTGTGGCCTTACCTAAAAACGACCTCGTTTTCAGTGTTTAGTATAAACGGGCATCGTTTTCAAAACTTTGCTGTCTAAATGCAAAACCGTACAGTGCTCACAGCCGACTCTTTTATCTCTCTGTTGTTAACTAGGGAGGACGCCACGCCTCCAGAGAGCCGCCCGGCCAGCCGCCACACCAGCCGGAGCGCAGGTCGACGCCCGCAGGTCACCTACGGGAACGAGGGGGGCGTTTTGAGCGCTCGCCCTCCCTCCTGTGACAGCCACGGACACACGCCAGTCAAATACCTACCTGTGGATTACGACAGCGAGTACGGACATGCAGTGTGACCATCGACAAAAGCTCCCTCCTGTTGTCGCGTTCGAACAGAAGCTGCGGGACAATGTGGACAAGCCGAAACTTTGGAGCAGCAGAAGCTTTGCTGGGGACTTTTAATTAACTGAATTCAAAGCTGTGCAGTGATTGGACGATAACATTGTTCAATGTAATTGCCTTATAAAAGTCCGACTTCCACTAGTTGAATACGTAACATTTTGTGAACACGATCATCTATAAGGCAGAATGTCAAAATTCTATATTAAATATAATTACCAGAAATATTTAATCATAAGGTGGCAGGAATGAATTAAATACTGGATTTTGTGAGTGGAAAGAGCAATTCAAAAGAATTTGGTCAACCTTTTAAACCAAAAGAGAAATATTTATTTCATGATAGACCTCATTTGGAAATACTCAACCATTAAAAAAAAAAATAAAATGTACACGATGAAGTACTTTTTTTTTTCCAAGGATGAACTGACAGGAGTTGAAAATATCAAGAGCGACATGCAATGGGTTTTTGTCCACTACATAGAAAAGCGACTAGACCGTCTCCCCCCTCCCCTCCAGACAACATGGAGGCCTCCCGAGTGTCCCCCTCACACAGTGGTAGGACTTTTTTTTTTTTTTTTTTTCTCCCTTCCTTCTTTTTGTTTAATTTCAAGGCAGGCCGGCTGGCCTTTACGCAATAACACACACATCACAGATAAATCCACAGTTTAGAAACTAAACATACGTGTATCTGCACCTCCCGCCTCTGGAAGTCTTTGTGAGGCAGAGCTGACGTGCTCGTGTTTACTTTACTTTTCAGTGTCGAACCTGGAACAGAGTGCAGTCCTTATCTCTAAAACTAGTGTTTTCTTTCGAAAAGTGAGGTCACATGAGGCAGTTTATCAATAATGCAGGCAGTAGATGGGGGTGGGGGGGGGGGGGGTCTGCACGTCATCGGCTTGGAGAAGCAGGCCCGGCGCAAAAATTTGTGATTTCCAAATACAATACATGCTCTTGTATTTGCCCATTTTAAGGTTGGCATTCTCCCTGGACAGCAGAGACAGAATTTCATTGTGCGGGGGAAGATGTTTTCTGTTGTGCAGTGACAATAATAAACTTAGACTTGAAACTACAAAACGTAAGATTCAATAGGACGTCTGTGTGTCATATCCAGAGGTAGTCAGAGTTTTGGCAGTTTGCTGTAAGTAGTTGCTAAGTGTTTCTTCAGGCCCCATTTATTCACGTTTTACGTGAAATCACATGGTTTTTGAGCACAACTGAGTAAACAGACACTCAAAACACGACAAAAGTTTTCCCTTTTTACTTGGAAATACCTTGTTGTGTCAATGGGGCCTGAGTCTGCAACTTCTTCTCTTGTAGAGACTGAGAACAGACTGATGTTAGAGTGGGTGGCTCCACAATCCCATGATTAGCTGATCAATGCCGGTGTCTTCGTCACACCAGACTGATGATTGTTTTTAGCTTAATGTTTACGTTTTAAGCTCAAAACTAGAACGAAGAGAAAACCTCCTCAGCTGTATTTTCACCACCAGACCTGGCTGTCAGTTTCTTTTCTCTAGTCTTCAGGAGGGAAATGCTGGAAAAGTACATTCCTGCAAAGCGCGACGCACCATCGAGTTGTCAAACAGAACATGACGGTTGAAAGTTTGTTTTGAAGAGTGAAAAAAAAAATGAATAAAGTAGTGACCGTTTCTAACAATAGCGATGACATTTAAATCCACCTATATGCATCATGCATTGTGACCTTTGATTTCTATCGTATCTACCCCCAAGCAGTGCAACAGCGATTTCTGTGTTTTTCTTTTGTAAACTTACTGCCAATGTCAATTTCAAGATCTCTGAACCGACTGTGTTTTTATCGATCGAGCAGAAAACTCCTCCACCTATGTGATGCTAAACTTTACTTGGTTGAAAAGTTTCCAAGCATAAAATGTAGAATCAAATTAAAGAAAAAAAGAAAGGAAAAAGAAAAACCCGGGAAATGAATAATACAGCATGGAATCTACTTTTCATCTGGAGAGTTTGGAGCCGGTATGGATCAAACACTTGCGGTATGTAGTTTTACGGCCTGCCTCTTCAAAACCGTGCATATCTCCATCTACTGCACACATTACACTCACTATGCCAGCCTCTTAGGACTCCCACTTTAATATAATCCTCTTTAAGCTGCCCCTTTACATGACATTTTGTTTTTTTCAAATATATGTCAATGTGAGAACGTATCTGTGGAAAATCTCATGTAAGTACAAACTGACTTGATCTTTTAAAGACAGTCGCGTTGGTGAATAAAAACCTGAAACTCAGTGAAACTGGAGGTATTTGTTGATGTTCCAAGTCATTTTCATTTATTCCACCGTATTACCCCACATGAAAGTTGAGATTTTGCAGCATCTATTGGAAAGCCCTGTGTTGCATGTATTTTCACTTGAACGGCTGGAAATAAATTGAAACACCAAGCAGCACAACTCCCGTCTGTGGACTCACACAAAGTTTTCCTTCACCAATTAAATTTTTTTTTAACCAGTTAACACAGCAATGCATTTCACACATCAAAAGTGACTGTTATTGAAGGGAGGGGGATGAACAAAAAAAAGAATAAATCACAATACCTGATGATCCGTTAAAAAAATAAAATAAGGCGAGTGACAAAAATCAACGATTAATCATTTCAATTTGGCTTGAAATCATGAAAATGCTCCAGCTCTTCAACTAAAAAGTCACTATTGTGCACAAAAACAAACAACAAAAAAAAAAAAAACAGATTGAAAAGTGTTGATGTTGTTTTGTTTCATCCGGATGACTTGTGATCGTTGTCGGCGATAAAAATCCTTCCGGTTGATTTTGCGTGTCCGGCCTCATGTTGAGGAGGTGTTGAATGCTTCCCATGGTTCCAGCCCCACCCCTCCCACCCACCCCGTCACTTCCCCCTGCCCTGCCCTGCCCCTCCCTCCCCCCGGAGTCCTGCATGTCTGTGTGGGGGATGGCGTTGTTCTTTACTGGCTTGATGTTGAGGTTTCAGTAAGCAAACACCATTCTTCAAAGGCACCGTACTGTACATTGGTGTGTGTGTGTGTGTGTGTGTGTGTGTGTGTGTGTGTGTGTGTGTGTGTGTGTGTGTGTGCGTGTGTGTGTGTGTGTGAGCCGCACACGGGCACATGCATACATGGAGAAGTAAAACCAGTCCACAAAGTCGATTCCCGATCCGCTGGTGTCAGCCCACAAGGCATCACCATGACAACTAAGGCAAAAATCTCTTGACATGAAAACACAGCATCGGTTTTTTTTTTCCCCCTGGTTTTTTTTTTCTTTTCTTATTATTTTCTGATTCTTTGCTTAAAACAACTCCCCCCCCCTCCCCCCAACAATAATCATTAGTAAGGATAATAATCTCTATTCAATAAATTATCTGTACTGTACAATTCTTTCACTTCGCATAGACCCGCAAACAAAATGAGAGGAGATTTTCTTTCCTTTTTTTTAAGTAAAGCTATCAACAGTTCTGCTGTGCCCTCGGTTCAATAAAAGTCTCTGCAGGCTGACAGACAGCAGGCAAGCTCATTTCCTTTCTTTTTTTTTTTCTTCTTTACTGTACAGAAATTAAGCAGGACACCCCATTAAAACAACCCCCCCCCCCCAAAAAAAAACAAAAAACAAACAACCCAACTGATGCATAATTGAAAACAGGAGTAGAAAAAAAGAGAATCCAGCAAAAAAAAAATAAACAAAAAGAAAAAGTTCTTTTTTTTTTTTCTTTTCTTCCTTTTGTCTTATTTTTCCTGGGCAGAGTGAGTAATTTTCTCTGAGATCAGTAGATAGTCGATGTGTCCTGATGTGGCGCCGCGACAGCCGAGCCTTTACTGCACACCTTCTTCGTCCACGTAGGTCGAGGGGAACCAGCCGATCTGGAACAGAAACACACATTTGGTGACGATGATGTGAACCCGGTGTCCGACCACCCCTCCACCACACCCATCTGAGAGACGACGTGCTTTATCCCCCCCCCCCCCCCCCCCCCCAAAAAAAAAATAATACTTGAAGGCTACTTCAAATATTACTTCAGCTGTTGCTAGGCAACAACTTCTCCGACTTGTTGGAATACAAAGGTGAGTATTGAATGGGAGCGTTACCAAAGCAAAGCTTGTTTTTAAGGCCACAAAATTATCACCTGCTTGGGTCTGAGATATGAGGGAAGCTAATTGCACAGAAGCAGTTTCTTAAATAGTAATAATTGGTGATGAAGGTAGAACACGTTTGAACGAAATCTGCTGGGTTTTTCTTTTTTCCTCACAAGAGGTCGAAAGGCCTGGTTTTGTTTCGCTTCCTGCTCGGCTCGGAGAGGCTGCAACACATTGAGCAGCTGTACAAGATGTACAGGAGGAAAATTGGTCAATTTGCTTAGTGTACTTATACTGTGCCTGACGACTGCAACCAGAAGAAAGTGTACTGAAACATTGGACATGATAACCCCCCCAGCAATGTTTTCTTTTGTTTGTGAAACACATCCAAAAAGATCTGCAAAGTGTGTGGGCATTTCGATGCCTCTTAAATATCAGTCGAGTTTGGTGGTTTTAATCTCAACAGTGACACCTCTGGCCAAAAGGAGAACTGCAGCATTATCTGTCACTCTTTTGTCTTCTGTCTTGATAAGAGGTGAGCCACCAATATCAATGTGTTTTTATTAACCAAATAAGAAACAGAAAGTCATGAATAATGTAGAATAAGTTCATCGGAGGTTATTTTGTCGCGAAATATGTTGGATTTTATTGTTATTCAATGGGTATACTCAGATGTAAATTGAAACAGTTTGCAATCTCGAGGTCTTGAGAAGACAGAGAGGCCATCCCACAAAATGCTCAAAAATGTATTGACTCTGTTTTCGAACTGCCTTGAAGTTTGACGGTCTGGAGTTTTTGGAAATTAAGAATCATGCAGCCTTAGTTTTGGAAAGAAGTCAATTTTCAGTTTTTATTGTACCAGATGTAAACATTTGAAACAAGGCCATGGGGAGCTTTACTTCTCTTTACCTGTGCACTAATTACTTCTATTTCGTTTGTTTTTGCTTGTGTTCGTCGTTTTCTTGCTGATAAAACAGCCCGGATGTGACGACGAAAAGACGTGGTATCTGGCACCAAGATATCAGTAGATTGTTGAAGTCTTGAAAATTGCTCGTTGGTGTTTCCATGAGACCAGATGTGTTTTAAACAGCCTTGGTCCTCCAGCTCACTCGCAGTACTGCTCTGGTTCAATCAAATCTTCACGCTTACCCATCTTCTACATCTAAAGCCCCGTTTACACGACAGCGTTTCAAGTTAAAATAGCTTTTGCGTTTTCGTTTCAGGAAAGTTTCGCATTTTGGCCACTAGTAGTTGCTGTTGGTCGTTTTTTGTAATGAAACCCCCATACACATGTGCACTATCACTATATGTTGATTTAACTTTTCCAGTTGGTGAAACATCTGCATCTGTAATCTAATGGGCTTACTGACTTTCACTCAGGCAACACCATTTGCACCTGGGTTATTTTTACCTGTTACATTAGTGCTATTATATGTACCGGAGTAATGATTTAAATCTGAGGAAATGTGCAGGGAAAGGCAGAGAGATGGTTCCGACTGACGGATGGCGTGAGCAAGTTAAAAGCTTATTTCTGTGGAAGGAGCTCGGCGGCATGAAAATGCCCGGTAATGAAATACAAATTGGACTGCTGCGGCCGTTGAGGAGCAGACCAGAGTGAACAGACACCACCGACACACACTGGAGTCTGGAATTTACAGCTTAATGGGAACATTCCTAAAATAAAAAGCTGACATCACATTTATATTTACATCCGGCCTTAATAAACTGGCACAAATCCCAGCGGCCACTTTTTTTTTTCTTTCTTCCTTTTACATTTCCCTTTGGAACCCTGGATATAGGAAGGCTTTTAATATTGATGGTTTAATTGTTAAATTTAATCAATGTGGTGCTCGGAGAGCGGACATCAGCGGTGTATGTTTGATTTAATCTAATGCACATTTCCAACGTAATGGAGCTAATGGGATGCGTTTTTAATGGAACGGTTGTAATCTGCAAAACGTTATAGCACCCCGAAGTGTTTGCGGGCAGCGTGAGGAGACGCGCCGGTTTACTCACTCTGCCGTTCGCCTCTCCTTTCCACCAGCCCTGGTCTCCGCCGATCTTACTGTAGATCTTCACGACGTCTCCTTCCCGCAGGGACAGCTCCCTCATGTCCCGCGCCGCAAAGTTATACCTGGCCACGGCTGAGCTGACCACCCGGGGAGTAAACACTGAAACCAGAAAGGGGTGGAGCTCAGGCCCGGCACAGATCGGCGAGTGTTATACATGATGTCATCCGTCAGCGGCGGGTCGAGGAGAGACTACGAGCGATTTCAGCCGTTTGGAGATTCTTTTAATATTAATGAGAATGACAGGAGTTTGCCGGAAATCTTACAAGTAGCCTTTGCATATCATTGGTCTATAGGTTTAATGGCCTTTAATAACTTCTTTAAAAAAGTTATTAGTGCATGCCTTGTTTTTATCTCCATGCATGAGGGGCACGGTGGAGAACGGCGATTAGTAATGAGGAATGTACAGAAGGAGGACGGTCAGGTCCGTGCTGAGCACGGCGAACTGTAGTCACACGCTAACAAATGAGCCGAATGGGGAAAAGGACGACAAGTTGTTTCATCTCAGGAGAGGAAATTGGTTTTCTTTTCGTGATTTAATGAGGAAATGTCATCCTGGGAAGGACTGAAATGTTCCCGTTAATGAAAAGAGCGCCACAGAGAAAAAGTAATGAGGGCACAGGCGCATGGGCTTATTATGTAATTACCAACAATGAGGTGCGAGAAGACAACGGGAGAAGAGAGAGAGAGAGAGAGAGAGAGAGAGAGAGAGAGAGAGAGAGAGAGAGAGAGAGCAAGAAGAGGAAGAGCGAGTACCTGACCAAAAGGGAGCTGAGGTCTGAGAGGAGGAGAAGTTGAGGCCTTGCGGACTGAGGAAGGAGAAGTTGTAGGAGGCGCAGGTGGCTGCTGAGAGGAGAGAGAGAGAGAAAGAGAGAGGGAGAGAGAGAGAGAGAGAAAGAGAGAGAGAGAGAGAGAGAGAGAGAGAGAGAGAGGGAGGAAGTGAAGCTGGAAATAAACATCTGAGGTGAGCGCATGCGAAGGTGGAAGCAGAGAGGCTCAGGAGGAATCACTGTTTGTCTTCTGGCCTCACTCTTCCTCATCTCAACACTGTCTATCACACCATGCGGCACATTTAACCGCCTGAATTTACAGAATCTTAATTCATTTGTCATTTGAGACACGGAGGGAATCGAGTGTGACCGACATGCAGAAATGACTAGAATGTAACAACTTGCAAAAAACCTCAGAAATTAAGAGAGAGCTGTGTCATGATGTAAACCAATGGATGGATATGAAACTCGTCTATTAGACCTGTTTCTGATAAGCAAACTGCAGACAACATGGAAAGAATTCTTTTGTCTTCAATAATTGGAGTCCTATTTATTCATTTTAAAAAGTTACCTGGCGGCTGATTGAGGAAGTGAAAGTCATTAACTTTACTTTGTAAAGCTGAATTTAACAACCACAGAAGTCATTCTGCAGCAAAACAGCGGGTTGCCATGTTGGCTGACCAGTAGCCACCAAACTGCGAAAGCTGGAGGAAATAATTTCTCTCTTTCCCTGGCTCTCCTGTGTGTGTGTGTGTGTGTGTGTGTGTGTGTGTGTGTGTGTGTGTGTGTGTGTGTGTGTGTGTGTGTGTGTGTGTCAGTGAAAGTAAACCCAACACTGCTCAGCTCATCCACAGTATTCGACTCCCTGCATCTCCAGCGTCCAGCGCAAAGCTTTCTGAGATCGTGTAAGAGGGCAGTGAGTCGTTACACAGTATAGAAACTCTTATAGAGAGTTAAATATTCAGTCTCTGCTCTCTACAAGGAGACGGGGCCCGAGCATTTCCAAATGGTTTTTGCCTGTTTCCACTGAGACAGAGCATTTTGAGACGGAGCCGTTTTTCCAAAAAGTTCGTGTTTTCAGTGACCCTGTGCACCGCTGAAGACGACGACAAGTATTCCGAGTGTGAGGAGGACAGTGAGTTGAGTCGGTCACGCTCTGTTTTATCATTTCACGCCACGGTCCTCTCATACTGCCCTGCCTTCCTCCGGCCTCCCTCACTTTAACTCAGCGTGATTCGGGAGACTCGACGACCTTGTCAACACAATTTGTCTCCTTCATTTAACCCTTTTCCGCTGCGAAGATGGCGAAAAAAATCCAATCTCAGTGCCCGATATGCACATTTGAGCATCAAAGAGTGGAATTAGCCATTTGCAGACATGTTGTTGGACAAACATTTTAGCCATCAGTCCCCGAACCGGAACATAAAAAGCAGTAATTCAATGCTTATCTGCATTCAAGGTGGCGGTGACAGTGAGTTCACAAAGGACATTCATCTCCCCAATTTCTCACCGGATCTGTCCTGCAGCTACGTCCGGGGTGGTGTTTCAAGGGCCAGATTGGATTTGTACTGCCGTTCCTCCACACACCGCTCTTATCTTCCTCGTGTGATGCACAAACCTTTACGCCGACTGTGTTTTCAAATCAAAGGAAGATCTCAGAGTTTCTCCAGGATGCGTGGGCTCCCTGCCCTCATCTCCAAAAAAGCGTCTCTGAGTCACTTTGTGAAGGGGAATTCCTGGCGGCCGGAGCTCAGAGGTGAGTGCTTCAACCGAGATCGGCCGATGAATGGAGGATACATTATAAAGACGGGGGGCCGTCTCCTGGAGCTGAAGCTTGAAAAAAGGAAGCCGGCTGGGAGGCACCTGCCCGTTCACCTGTGTCCATTTTTAGCTCGAGGGATTTAAAGCGGCTCCAGATCTGAAGGTAGTGGGTCACGGCAGCATCTCTCAGGGCTGAAGGTTTGCCTTTCAGCAACAGGAGATCATGTTCAGTTGGATGGAAACTCGGAGTAGATGCTCGAGTCCACTGATTTCAAACAAATGAGTCTTTTTTTAATCTCTGATTTTCTAATCCCCCTTTTTCAAATACTCTTTCATTGCGGTTTGGTCGCCGGTTTGCGCGACAAGGATGCTCGGAGCCATTGACAACACAACTTTTAGAAAATGTTCCAACTCCGTCTCCATGGAAACAAGGGAAAATGCAACTTTTCTAAAATGCAGTTACTGCGCATGTGGACCACGGCCGTAGTGAATAGTTCTTCTGCACATCTTTGTGAGTAGACAATCAATAACAACAATGGCGGAGCGTCATGACTCCCAGTCAATATTCTCCTGGATTTAAGTCGTTTTTTTTGCTGACAGTCACCCGGAACAGCAATCCATGTTCGTTGGCTGTCCATTGGAATGTCGGTGTACTCGCCATTGTTAATGTATGCAGTGTGTTGTTGTCCGCTTGCATGTGTGTGTGTGTGTGGTTTCATTCCAAAAACAAACAACAGCCACCGATTGTGAGTCTACATGACAATGACATTGTTTTCAATGTTTTTGCCATTTGCGTAAACAGACATCGTTTTCAAAAATGCAGCTGTGTCGATGCAAAACTTTTCTGAAATGATGTGTTTTACGTTGCCATGTAACATGATCATTTTAGGTCTTTCTTCCTCAAAAAAAAACAAACAAACTAAACCTTCTTGATTATGATTTCAAATAGATAAAGAGCAAAAGAATAATTGTTGTAATTTGACATCAGCGTCATTGTCTGTATAATTGATGTATTGGAACAGACAATCCGTAACAGCGTGAAGCCTGAACTTAAACATGTGGCTCACACATTAATATGACATCTGATAAAAAAAAAAATATATATATATATATATATATATATATATATATATATTTTTATAGTTTCAAATCACATACGTTGCAAAAAACAACAACCCTGAAACGCGTAAATGTTTCCCTGAAACTAATAATTATTTTAATAAAGCGATCGCTAACTGACCCTTTAGTCTCTTGTTGCTTAAAATGAAGCCAAATGTTGGGAGGAGAGTGTAAAATGAGGAGTTCACCTGGCGACCGTGTGCTGGCGCGTGTTAGTGAGCGTTCTCTCGATTTGTAGGGGTATCGCAACGTGGTGTCTAACAGCTTGAAGCTCTCCTTCAGCGAATGGGCTTGATAGTACTCAACCAGCTCCTGTTTGAACAGCAACAAAACAAACAAACAAGCAAACCAAAAAAAAGAAACAAGTTGAATGTTTCATGCTGCCAGTGTGTATTCTCGCAACTGTAAGATAAATCCACAACTTACCAAGAGGCTCTCGAACTTCTTTGCCTCGGTGATGTGAATCCAGCTGTCTTTCTCAATGACTTTGATGTGTTTCACTTCATCGTTGAATCTGCGGGAAAAAGAGAAGACGCTTTTGAAAGCTGTTTAATAAAAAAACAAGCACTTGCTGCTTGTTTGCCGGTTCTCGAGAATTTACTACACTGGAGTTGTTGTGTTTGCCTGTGTGTAGAAGTTGCTGATATCCAATGTGAGTAATTAATAAAACTGTTTCATTTCCAACAGTCACTTAAAAAAAAAAAAAAAAAAAGCGGTTTATTTACTGACTGTGATAAATATTCAGTCCTGACACAGTCTTTTCATAAACGTCTTCTTTTCTACAATTAAACATGCATCGCGTTACACTGCATGTGGTCTGACCCCCTGCATTGTTGGGAGGGAGCTCTGCGTACTGTGGACTGCGGATCAAAAGACCCAGCTTTTAATACTTTAATCATGTTTTGCGTGTAGCATTGCTGGTATGCGAACAGTCTTGTTTTTTTTTTTTTGTTTTTTTTTTTACACCCAGTGCATAACTAGTAAATACCATAGTAAAAATCCACTGTGCTCTGTAAGCACATGGTGAACTGAGACAAAATATTATTGAAATTGCATTTTTTTTTGTTCAAATTTCAGGTTTGTCATGTGCCGTGAAGGCATTGGTCATTATATGTAAACTTCTTAATGATACATTAATATTTCGTTGCACTAAAACAAAGATATAGATCGAGAATTCTGGTTATTTATGTAATATAATGTATATAATTACTGGTGTGGCTCACCTGAGATCAAATTACGCTCTATGTGGCCCCTGACGTAAAATGAGTTTGACACCACTGCTGCTAATCTGTTCAAAATCTCCACACAGCTGACATTTCTCCTCCTTCTCAGATTAGTGTGAAGCTGGTGTGAAGCACCGCTGGCTGTAGCAGTTGCATCCCTGTACACAAGTATCCATGATGGACAGAACTATAATGAAGAAAGTTAACTAAGTTGGATTTGTTTTTCCTAATTATGAAACGGGCTCGTCTGTTGTTTTGCACCTGTGTTAAGACTCAAATACAAATGTGCAAATTCATCCCGGCACATTGCTGTGTGACATAATTTCCTTATTGGGATTGCATTTTCCGAGAGGAGGGGAGAAAAAAAAAGGATATAAAAAAAAAAGCAATTACTGAGTGGTAATTAGCTGGAGCCAAAAGATGCTCAGAAAAAGCTGACTGGGATTTCCCGGGAGAATTTCTCTCCCTCCCCCCCTGTGAGATATGGTTTAATAAAAAAAACCAAAAAACAAAACAATCCCTGGGCATTTTCTTCTCCTGGAAGATGATGTGACACTCACTTAATGCTGATGGCGAACCTCTCCGCCTCGGCCGTCCTCTCCCTGATAAGGTAGGTCCCGCTGCAGTGGGATTTTAAAAGGTTGTCCGCCTGCTGGCGCTCCATGTTCCCCGCAAACCTGCAGGGAAAAATAAAGGCCGTGAGCCCCCAATGCAAACTTATATCCCCTAACGACATATTCAAAGCTCCGCATCAAACAAGCGCGTCGTAATTAATCTCTCGCTCGGGGGGGGGGGGGGGGGGGGGGGGGGGGTTGACTCGCTTTGAATCAAATCCAGTGTGTGAAGTTAACGGTACAGGTTGTTAACATTAAGCAAACTCATTATAGCCCAGTGACCTCGGGGTAATGGCGGCATATAGCAGAGACGGCCATCAACAACACATTCAGAGGTCTCACCAAGGATATCCGTAGTACTCTGCATCCCGCGAGGGCGGCCTGGATATCGACTGGAAAGGCTGAGAAAGAAATCAGAAACGCAATGACCCTGGAATATTGGTGGTTAAAGAGCAACTTCTGGGGTGTTTTCATGGTAGAATGTCGGCATATTCTCTGAAATATGATATTCTCTATCCCAGGGAGTGTCAAACACATTTTAGTTCAGGGGGCCATAATAACCTTTTTTTTTTTTTTTTTTTTTCCAACATTGAAGTTTTTCGTTGCGGTGGTGCAGAGGACACCATGAAAATGTCTACATTTTCACTAAATCAAACAGAAGTGATTATAATCTTAACATAAAGCCAATAAATGATATTTTCTGAAAGAAACGGCAGCATTTTGGATGTCTTTACCAACTCACCCTCACAGTATGGCTTTCAGGCGAGTTTGATATATTTTAATTGCAGCATCACAGACCCAGTCTCAGCTCGGGTCTCGGTTTAGCGGCCGGATAGGAACCTCTCGTGGACCGGTTTTAGCCCAAACAGAGGCTCCTGGTCTATCCAACTGTCCAGACCTCCACTTAACATAATATCATTTTATATGACCAAATTCATTGTTTTTGTTTCTCCCAACATTTTGAAATATTCTCACAGGTTTGGTCATTGCACTATTGAATTATTAAAATCTTAATTAACAGTCCACTCTTTATTCTGCTGCTTTTAACCTCATTTGATCACACAGCCTTTATTGGGCTTTTTCATTCAGCAATCAACTCCGTTTTATTCTGGACCGTACAAACTCTTGTACTGAGGATTAAATGAGGATATCATGAGGATATCCGATGTCACCGTTCAATCACCCCTCTTTTATTGAGGTACAACACGTCACTTTGCAGAGAAAAATGAGGCCACAATGAATCTTAATGAGACCGAAGCAAAAGACGACCAGAAACTGCCTGCAATTCAACTGGACTCCAAAACCCTGGAGTCTTGTTTGTTAAAGCTTTGTTGAAATTTCAGTGATATTTGAGTATAATAATAATTAAAAAAAATAATAATTACAGCCATTTTAATTCTCTTAGTTTACTACAAGCTTGTAATTTGGCCCCCTAAAGTAAACAAAAACAGTGAAAAAGCCTGAAATCACACTTCCTGTAATACAAACCGTGAGCATGAGTAAACGTACCTTTGGGTCCAAACAAGGTTTTACACAGGAACTTGGGAAGAAGCCGCTCTTTTGTGTCTGCATCAGCTTTCCCTGTAAGACAAGATGGTGACATCAAGTCTATTTAAAGTATTTAAGGAAATTTTAAGCTACGCTGGGAGTGTTTTTGTAAAATGAAAATGAATGAATAAGCGTCAAAGGGGAACTCATTTCTGTGTATTTCATCTGGAAGTGTGAGCTTTTGGTGCCCTCTGATGGTGATAACAATAATGAGACTTTTAAAGATCTAGCGCCAGAGGTCTGCAATGTTATATATATATATATATATATACACATTATTATTTATTAATAAAAGAGACGTTTTTGTGATTTTCCACCAAATCAAATTAACCCCGAGCTGAGAAATATGTTTAACCTCTAAAATGATATGAACATAGCTTCTATTGTATCTTATATATACAGAAGGACATATTGTTTTTACAAAGTTTCAATTATGATTTAGGATGGTACACATGTCATTACATTTTCAGCTATTTTTATACCTGATATTATTATTACTATTATTAATATTCTTTTCCAGCATTCTGCACGTAATTTTGACATTTTACAATAGAATAAAAATACTTTATTAATCCCAGAAGGAAATTCTTTTAAGCATTGCTCCACACAGAATAAATACAGAGAAAGTTGACGATCAAATATGACAGACTAAAAACTACAAAGGCAATTTCCAATATTGATATGTACGGGCTTTATGGTGACGAATAAAACCTGAAACATGAAGGAGAAAATTAACTAAAACACAGCAAACACTATTTACAAGGAGGAGTTACGGCCACAGGAAGGACGTTTTAGTCACTTTAACAATTCTCTCTCATTTCTAAGCAGCTTTGCTTTGTTTTTCATTTTTGAAATGCTTTTTTTTTTTTTTGTTCCTTTTAGAAATCCTAGTAATTTTAGCATTTTTTCCCCCATTTTAATTACTTAAATGAATTCCCATTTTGTTTAGGTATAGTTTAGTGGAAGCTTCAGGGAGCCAAGAAGCCACATGTGGCCCCGGAGCTGCAGGTTGCAGACCTCTGATCCATCCTCAGCTTAAGAAACAAAGACCACCTGAAAGGAAACCGTTAACAGTGACGCTGCGTTCACTCAGGACTTAGGTACACTTTGCATACTGATGTCTGCACCACAAAGGGAGGATCTGCCAAGTTCACCCATCAGTGTCAAACTCTTTGACGTCGCGGGGAGATATTAAACTGTCATGCTGCAGAGGGACGACTCCGTGCCGCAGCTTAAGATCAATTAATAGCATCAGAGAGCTGCTCCGGGAGAGCCGGGCCGGTAGCACTCCGGAGTCGGTGATTCAGCAAGAAGAGCCACGAAGAGCCTGGAGCGAGAGGCGCCGGTGCTGCCATCGTCTGGTTTAATTCACTGTCGAGGAGGTGTGGGTGTGAGGGCGCGCCGCCGCCGGCCCTCAGCTCAGGAGGGGGATTAAAGTGCACAGGCATCTTCAACTTCCTCCAACAATTTGGAAGAATGATTCCCTCCAGAGTGACCACCAATTTCACGCGGAGTGCTGACCCACTTCTTCACAGACAATGCCCTTGGAGTATTCACCGTGTGGAGTTTCCTGTTCTATCTTTAGCAGCTCAGAGCTCCACGATGACTCGAGCCGACAGGACACGTCCCCCCCCCCCCCCCCCCCCTCCTGCATGTGGTGACTACTGGAACCCACAGCAGATCTAATCAGGACTTTTGACTTGTTTGGACTCTTTTACAGTCGTTTGCATTGAAGGAATGGGCCGTTTTTATTTGTTTTGTCACCGCTCCTACACGTACCTTTTCATGTTCAATACAAATTAAACATGGAGGAGCGGTAAACAGTTCCACTATCAGCGCCTCTGCAGCTCAGAAATGAACCACGTTTGGTTCCCGGAGTCACTTTTTTAATTATTCTGAGACATCCGAGCTGAAACTGACCAACTGTGTTCAACACTTATAATTCTACTCAGGTTGTCTGAATTTATTTTAAATTTTATGGGGTAAAAAAAGGCGCAGCGAGAGAGTGATTCGGCCTCATTTTCCACGATTACTTCACTTCTTCGGTATTACAATGCATTTTTAGCTTTGCGCATGTTACAAATCTGAATTTAAAGTAGATTTATTTCCCTATTATGTCCCTATTATCTTTAAAATCAACCTTAACGAAACATACTAGTAGCAGAGGGCTCGTGAAAGGGGCCGTGAGCCTTGTCTGAGTGGGATTTGAACCTTTTCTATCAAACACTGAGCTGATTAAACTGTCCTGCTGCAGAATTTGTGGTTGCCACTGTAATTCCTATTCTAAGACACAACCTTCTCTTCATCTGCTTTCTATCAGTTTCAGAATATTCTCGAAGTCAAATACAGGCTCAGAGTTATGGTTGTAAAAAACATCATGTCAGCGGCGACATAAGAGGAGAATGAGGATTAAAATAATATAAAACATTTGGATTTTCAGCCCCCAAAAAAAGAAAAAGCCTCTCCCAGTGAAGGTGATATCTACAAAGTTAACACTGAGATACTATGAAAATGAAACCCTGCGGATAATCAGCCCAAAGATCACAGAGTGGAAGAATGTCATGAAATAAAGTTTGCAAAATTTTGGGCAAAGGGATTAAAGTGTGTGCAGACATGTCTGGCTTATCTCTGTCCATAACATAGTATGGTGGAGGAAAGTTAGAACCAAGAGTTAATGCTCATTGCACTTGTCATGACTGTACTCAATAAACTCAGTAAATGTTGGAAAGTTAACTGTGGTGCAGAAGAAACAAGGAGATAGTCTGCAGCCCGTTACAAAAGCAGGCTGGATAACAAGAGAAACACCCCAAAAGTGGAAAGATCTCGCATGTGACTGGTTGTTTGCGCAGTGATAAATTCCCATTCAGTGTCTGAGCACAAAACCATTCAAATACATTGTTTCCGTCGGCGGTTTCTGATTTCTGGTCACATATTTGTTGAATCTTCACCGAAGCTGAATTGTTTCGTAATGCAATGCCAAGAATAGGCTCAGTATTTGGTGAGGCTGGAGTCAAATTACAAGCGATTCGGCACTTTAGAGTAGTGAGGTCAATGTTCTTTAAGCTTCTTAAAAGAACAATCACAAGAAAATAGACGATAAGTGAGATGAATTGAGATGAAATAACAATCTGAACAGTCCGTTGGTAAACCAGAGAGAAAACAGACACGACATGAGAGATGCAGCATAATTGCAGAGAAGATACTTTAAATCTCTATCTTGTTTGACTGAATACCGAAGAGTTAAAAACGAGAAGCTTTTACAAGGAGTTGAGTGCCAGACTGACAGCTCTCGGCCTTGTCATGGCTTTTTAGATCCTCTGCTGGCTGTTTGGAAACTTCACAATGAAGAGAAGAAGTAACTCGGGTTCAAGAAAACCCTCTTCTTGTTTTATGGATTAAACAAATGAGACGCAGTGTGTCAATAACTTGGTCATTTGGGTTTTGTTGCGTCGTTGTAGGAAGAGTGGACCAATAATGCAGGCCTGCTCACTGATGAAACAGACCGTCAATTTGCCCGGAAGAGGACAAGGTATGATGATGGTGGATGAATTGGATTAGAAGAGACCGGGGGGGCCATACCTCCCACCACGTGGTGTCTGGATCTCCCTTCAGCAGTTCGATAAAGTCTCCGGTCTGGAAACAGAGGGGCGTTTTCCCAGGAGGGGCCGGTGTGCCATGGTAGTTCCTCACTGCCACCATCTTGGGACCTGGAAACACGAGTCAGGTATTCACTGAGGTCAGACAGAGGACGGGATTATGTCTTTATGGCTTCAGCATGAAGTTGTTGGTCAGTTTGGATTTGCGAGAAGGCGTTTGGATTAAATCAGGGGTGTCAAACACATTTCAGTTCAGGGGATACTTACGGCGAAATTTCATCTCGAGTGGGTAAAATTCTGCCACAATAACCTTTAAATTTTGAAGTTCCTGCTTTTAATGCCGCAGAGTTTACGTCAGGAAAATGTCTATATCTTCGAAAACCAAACTGGTACTGAAAACAACTACATTTTCAACACAAGGCCAATTTTAATGAAACTTTCAGGCGCAAACTACAGTGAAATGTCTACAAAACTTCTATCGCTGTTGCATTATGCATGTTTTATAATCTCCCCCTGGCAGTTTAACTTTGTGCTAATGCTAGTTTCTCAGCTCGGGTCAAGGTGTTGTATTGTGTCTGTTACTCTTTAGAAAGTTGTTTGAAAATAAAAAAATCCATGTTTAATTTACTTATTTTTTTTTAATCATTTTCTTGGTGGTTTGTTGGGCCGCACTGAAGCAGCCTCTTGGGAGCTGGTTTTGTCTCACATGCCTTATGTTTGACACCCCTGGATTAAACTGTTATCCAATAAGAGGTGCTGCAGAGTTGAAAGTTTGCTTTCTATTATGGATATCACTCTGAAAATGTGCAGTTTTGCTTTACTGGGGGTATTGTTAACATACGTCTGCATGCCAATGGCACGCTCCCTCGACACTCGCAGGTCCATGGTGGCGGTGTTGTTATGGTATGGACAACAAACACAGGTGAAGACCCTCCCCCAATAAAGCAAAACTGCACATTTCGGATTGACCTTTTATTGTGGCCACCCTAAGGCACGCCTGTGCAATATTCATGCCGTCTAATTAGCATTGTGGTATGCCACACCTGTGAGGTGGGAGGGATTATCTTGGCAGAGAAGTGCTCACTAACACAGATTTAGACAGATTTGTGAACAATATTCGAGAGAAATACGCCTTCGTCTTGAGTTCAGTTCAAGAAAAATGGGAGCAAAAACCAAAGTGTTGCGTTTATATTTTTGTTCGGTATAATACTATCAATCTAATAAGATCACATCAACCATAAAACCCTAACCCTCAAGACACGACAATAAAATGTTCAATAATGAATATGAGGAAATACATTTCCCAATTAAAACTGAACTGACAGGGACAGAATGGTGTTGTACTCGTGGAGAGCGACCAAAACGTATGACTATCTTTATGAGAGACAAATCAAATGGAAGAAAAAAACCAAGAGAGAACTTCAAAATTGTGACACACGAAAAGCAGAGATGCTAAATAACGGAATATGGGACACCACAAAGAACACAAAATGAAAAAAACAACAATAATGACACGATATATAGAGACTAGAGACAGAGCTTGTTTTTGTGTTTGCCCAACTGTTGGCAGTTTGTTTTAAATGCAGTTTGTGCCAAAAGCAACTTTAAACGTAATCCTGAATGTCATCCTAAATGATTTGTGATATAAGGCAGAAAGCAAAGGCGATCTTCTTTAAAAGTCCCTATTTTAAGTATGCTGTGGTTATAAACGTCTCCAGGATGGGTGATGTTGCCGTGGCGGTGTCCACTAGATGGCAGTAGAGAGCTTTGCTATTGAAGAGCAGCTGGCAGTATGAATGCAGGTCTAAGAGGAGGCATCCTTACCTGGTGACATCCCCGGCTCCTGAAAACAAGAACAAACCCTTCATCAGTGACAGTTATCCAAGCAACAAATCATTATTTTTTTCTACTTTCATGATGAAATACGAGAGAAACAAGCGGCAGGGCTGCACTCACCAAGTCCAGTGGATCTGGAACCAAACGGAAAAACATGAACATGGTTAGAAACAAACATTACTGATCAGGTTAGGGCGAGAAAAGGAGGAGCTTTTGTTTAAATATGACATGTGGGCAACACAGATGGGCTTCTTTTCTCCACAACTTTGCTCAATTACATGCATCTGGACGATTAACGCGGATCCAGACTAATGCTGTCGCTACTGAGGCTATCTCAGCACAAGCACAAATAAAGCAAAAAAAAATAAACAAAACAATTGAGTGCTGCTTTATTCTGTAAAGCGAATGTTCAGATTGATGGTCTTTTCTCTTGTTTCAGAGCGCCGCTTGTGTTTTAAAAGCTATTCTTGCACAATTTTCAGAACGTATCTGAAAGCAATGAACGACAACGGAGACTGTACGACACGATGCAGTTTGAATAATTTCACTGTTGGGCTGTTTTGTTTGTTTGAATTTCCAGTTAAAGTGCAGCAGAGTCTGAGTGTGAAAATGAGGACATTTCAAATGTTTGTAAAAAGTTTGGGACCACTGAACTAAAGTAACTGAGTAACTAACTTGCATGTAATTGAGTATTTATGCTTCGACTCTGTGAGAATGATAAGATAACTAAAGAGTTCATTTTCACTCTCAACCGGCTCCAAACATGCAAACTTACAAATGAACGCCCTCTTTATTTCATACAGTCCCAACTTGAAGCGTCTGGTTTATCAAACCTTTACGTCCCCAAACCAGCAGGAACTCAAATAGCTCGAAGGTTTTGAGGTTGCGGGACTCAAACCTTTTAAAGGCAAGCTGAACCAGCTTGTTTAGGTTAAAAAAAAACAAAAAAACGTTAAAACCCAGAGGAAGCAATAAGACACGGTGAAATATTAAAGAGGTAGCATTTAAGGCCGTCGGAGTCTATGCGGTACCCTGAGGCACTTTGTAGACAGACCACAGGGACCGTGTGAGTAGCCTCAGGGCATGGTCTAAAAATATAAAAAACATGGAAATGACTTCAAACGGAAGTTATTGAGGTATTTTGTGAAGGGGAACCCTTTGTTTGAGGATTTCTGTCCGTTTTTGGACCAGATGTGTCCACATTATCTGAAGGGGTGTGACAATTTATTTATTTTTTTACCATATCAGTGTTTTGTACTTTCTGGTGTATTACTCATTGCAGATATGAGGAAGCTGCTGTGGTGTTTCCCAGAAAGCACAGCGAGGTAAAAAGGTTAGAAGCCACCGGAGCATGGATAATCCAGGCTAAAACGAAACACTGCCGTCTAGAAAGTGGACATCTCATAAGATTCTTGCTGACTCTCAGTTGCGGGTTTTTCATTCCCCCCGGTACCAAACCGAACGGCACATTGCCAATAAGTCCATTTACACGGTGACATGTTTACACGACAACGCTTTCAAGTGAAAACATCAAATTTGCGTTTTGCACGTTTGTTCGCACAAAAAAACGATGCTCGGAGCGAATGAAAATGCAACTTTTTGAAAAATGCGTCGGCTCCCTCTCCAAAGGAAAACGCCGAGAACAAAACTTTCAGGGGAAAAGCTGCTACAGCGCATAAAAACCACGGCTGTCAAAAATAGTTCTTCTGCATATGTAAAATAAGACATGTACAATAACAACAATGGCGGCCTCCAAAGTGGCATGACCCCCTGTCCATATTCCTCCTGGAAGGTTGTAAAGTTGGGAGTCGCCCGAAATAGCAATCAATAGCGCTGGTTGTCTGTCCATACTGTCAGTGTACTACCCACTGTTAATGGTTTCAGTATAATGGTTCTCTGTGCGCATGCGTGTGTAATTTCAATACAGAAACAAATAAAAGCACCCACTAGTGGCCCAACATGAAAACTACATCGTTGTTGCATTTCCGCTGTTTCTGAAAGGACACTTTTCCTGAAACGAAAACACAAAATGATGCATTTTCACTTGAAAGCTGGTGAAGTAAACAGCCTGGTTTAGTTCGATTCTTATGTCGTATGTCATTAATATCAAAATACAGTATGTAAAAATAGTAGAAAGTCTCATACCAGCTCATGTTTTTTCCTAGGTTTTTTTGTTTGTTGTTTACATGTTGTCAATTTTTGACATGCAGCTGTACATAAAGGAATATCTCAGTAGATTAAACTTGATCAAGTCTCCTGGGTGGATTGTACTTCCATCTCACAGCGAGAGGAACTGCCTCCTCTTATAGTCCTTTCGTTATGGAGATTATATGTTCTCCCTGGATATGTGATGGTTACTTTCTTTAGTCTGACTTCCTACTACAATCCAAAGAGCTTCAAGACGGTGGAATTTAGCCTGAACAGAGTTTGAACAGGAGCTTTGCTGAAGTGAAGTGAGGTCATTCTTGTGAGAGAAAACTAAATTAGTGTTTTTATTGATAATCATCAACAACTCGACTGGACACATCTGCACGGTTTCATGACTTGTGATGTTGTCATGAACTGGATGTTTCTTCATAGAAATGTAACGATGTTGCTCTCCAGCAGC
Organism: Lipophrys pholis; assembly: GCF_963383615.2. Taxonomy (NCBI): domain Eukaryota; kingdom Metazoa; phylum Chordata; class Actinopteri; order Blenniiformes; family Blenniidae; genus Lipophrys; species Lipophrys pholis. The sequence continues at coordinate 15,910,773 of NC_137641.1, read as the reverse complement.
CTCAAAGCTGCTTTCGGTGTTGTGCAGTAGAAGTGTTAAAAGACCCCGGAGGGTAAAGTCAGGTTTTGATTTCAAGCGAGCTGCTTGATTTTAGCATGAGCAGTTTTTATTCTGAATGTTTTCACGGCGCGTAGACGTTTTTCAACAGTTTTAATGAGTCAGGACCGCAACTCTGCTAGAATCATGTCTGTCCATATCAAGTTATGATGGATGGATGGATGGATGGATGGATGGATGGATGGATGGATGGATGGATGGATGGATGGATGGATGGATGGATGGATGGATGGATGGATGGATGGATGGATGGATGGATGGATGGACGGATGGACGGATATTGATCAATAATACTGTTGCATACCGCTGGTCCATATGGACTGTGTACAAGATCTTGATTAACTTCTTTACGCGCTTCTTTCCCAGATTGTATATTGTACAGTTTAGAAAGACTTTTATTTTCTTCAGAAAATGGTGCGTGTATGTGCACGTGTATATTTCTCCTCTGTCTGTATCCGTTTGCCCTTCTATAAATTACATATCACATTTCCCTGAAAACGCCCGTGTACTCGTGGTGTTGTGTTCTTGTGCAAATGGCAACACACGTCTAATCTAATCTGAATGACACTTTCAATTAAAAGCACCTACTGATTTTACAGATGGTGATCACTTCCAGACACTCTTTGTGAGCTCCTGTTCCGCAGCGAGAGCAGTAGTAGCCCTGATAGAAGATGCCCCTGGAGGACACACACACACACACACACACACACACACACACACACACACACACACACACACACACACACACACACACACACACACACACACACACACACACACACACACACACACACACACACACACACACTTCAGTAATGCAAACAGGATGTGTCTCAGACACAAATGAACTTCCTGTAAGAACAACACACAAGGGAAACCTGCTGCTCCTTCCTAGAACTCTGCAGACACGGCTCCGTCTCCTCCTTGGCTCCAACACAATCGCCGAATCAAGCTGCTTTGTTTGAGATCACGGCCTCCAGAAGTGTATTTCTTACAGATACTGTAACCGTGTGTGCATTTGCAGGCTGCCATGTTGAATAGCCGGTGCCATAAATCACAGGGGGATCCACTGGGGGCTGCAGCAGTAATTAGCATCTAGCAGGAAGTGAGAAGCACCGGGTCCCTGCCTCCACCAGCTCGCTGAATTTAGGTCAGCGAAGCCATGAAATTTGTGGGTCAATAAGCAGAGCGGAGCCGGTTTGGTGGCTGGGGTTGGCCCTCTCCCGTACGAGGGCGTCTGGCTCGCTGTGCCACACGCTGGGTGGTGGAGTTGGATGTTTAAAAATATCAGATCACACTTACAGGGACGTTTTCCAAAGACAGCTTCAGCCCGATACATTTTCCCTCCGCGCTATTTGCCAAATCCTTTCCATTTTAACCAAGAGACTGCTCAAATTTTACACTTAATAGTAAATGTACATTGTAGATTATCCTATTGAATGTTGTTTATCTGAAGTTTCTTCTCATTGTCCATGTAAATGTTACATTTCACAAGCTTAAAATGGCCAATGACTGGCAGTGAGATTTAAAAATGGGACATTTTTGGCCACGAAGAAGACAAAAGGGAAAAAAAACTGTATAATTAAATCAGTTTTCATACTGGTCTTCAACAGATGCAAGCGTTTTATCAACAAAGTCCCAGTATGTTATCAAATGAAGTTATATAAATATTTGTGAACTTAGAGGATGGATAAACTCTGAAATAGATAGATAATCTAAATACTAAACATGTAGATTTTTGGGGGATAATTTGGCATTGGGGCAATGAGAGGATGAAGGGCAGTATGTAGAATTACATAAGAAATATTAATGCACTATTTACATGGTTTCAGTCTCATAATGAGTCTCCAGTGTAGTGTCAACCATATCTTCCAAATTCATGCAACATTTCTTTCAATGTGAGTTTGCTCATGAAATAACTGCATTCTCCCACTTTTTCCCTGCATATTGAACGCATCTCCCCTGTTCCGGAATGTTTATCTGCTCCTACTATAGAGAGAAATACCTGCTACTATCTAGCGCTGAAACTACAGACCCCTGTGAAAGCGGATGTGCTCGTTATGCATTATTAATGCCATGCTCATGGGATCAGCGGGTTATCGGGCTCGTTACCTCAGGAGCATCTTGCAGGCTCGACAGTTGGTGTTCTTGTCGAACGTGTGCATTTGGAAGTTGTGCTGGTTGGCCGTGGCTCGCTCCGGCTTGATGTTGGACCTGGTCGAGTTAAAAGCGTTCAGCGACACAGAACTCGCCGTTTTCCACTTGAATGTGGCGACGCAATCTTCGAATTCTTTTAGCGTACTCACATGGCCATTTCAAACTGCTCCATCCATTTTCTCTTGGTCTCCTCAGTTTTGCAAAAGAACTGGAAGCCCTGCTTCCCTTGCAGGTGGATCAGGTAGAAACCGTAAGACCACTGGAGGGGGGGGGGGGGGGGGAGTGAGTGTAGGACAGATGGCAGAGGGAGTGTGGATGGCAATGTCAGACAAAACAAACAGCCTGTAAGAGCAGCTCTGTCACATGAAGACCGTCGCATCTGATTCACTGCTTCTCCACATGCTTTAGTGATGCATCAGACAAAAGCCATTCACCCAATCAGTGGATGCATGTGCGATGAGGGCGTCCAGATAACAGCGCTGCTCAAAAGTCGAGGAAATGAATGAAATAAAGGGGTCACTTGAGCTTACCATTTTTCCACTTGACTGGTAAGCATGCAAAAAGAAAGACACCAGAGAAAGACCCAATTACACATGCAAACATGGACAGACACATGCAGATTCAAAACAACGACCCAAAAAAACAATGACAAAATAAGAAGCAATGTTAGACCCGACGGCGCGGTGCACTCCGCTAACGTTTCTCATGAATCCTAAATGACCTGCATTGCATTTACATGATCTTTCACGGCGCGGGCGGGCACTTTAATGCATCACCAACAAGTTCCCTATCTGGTATTCCCATCGGCCGGCTGCTTCAGCTCAAGGACAACATTGGGAATGATTACGTAGGTTGTTTCACTTTGAAATCACTGCGACGTGTTTTCCCGGGATCCTCTCACCTTCTTCATGTCTCGGTTGTTCATGGGGTCGTCGGACATCTTGTACAACTGCAGCTCGATGATTTCTTTGAGCTCGTAGCTGTAGCCTTTCCTCTTGCACACGATGACCACTTTGTCGAACAGGAAGATATACCTGAAGGGGAAGCGCACACACACACACACACACACACACACTGATAAGCAGGAGGTATGTTTTTTTCCCCACAGACACAGGACGGTGGATTTGGACTCACCGGTCCTGTTTGGTTCGGTTGACGATGGAGCAGACCTTCAGCTCTCCGTCGATCTTTGGCCTCCCGTACTCCTCCAGTTTCACCTGCTGCTTATAGGCGACGAGACAACAACCGAGCGTCAAACCATCGCTTTTCACTTCATATCTTTGAGTTATCTTTATGGAATCTTGGTTTTGGGACTTTTCCGAGTGGAGTTCGTGTGTTCAACACGTGGGTTTTTTTCTCTAGGTGCGGCGGTTTTCTCCCACGATCGCCGAAACGTCCATCTGAGGCTTGTTGGTGACTCTAAACCTGCCCTGCAGACTTGAATATGTGCATTTTACCACCGACAGCTTGCCTCTGCTCCCGTGCTATGTTGGATAAAGAGGCGTAAATGTGAATCAGTTCCACAAAAGAATTGTGAAAATTGGGCTACATGTGGCCCCTGGACTCAAATGTGTTTGACACCCGGGAATTAATCTATTTTTATATGTCAACGGAAAGGTTCACTAAAATATTTCCCTTCAAATAACAGATGTAAGGAGGAAAGAAAAGCTTCCCCATTCATACGAAACTGATGCGGTTAATATATAAAAATAGACATAAAACTGTTAAAAAGAACAAAAATTGCTATAAATGGTGGCCCAAACCAGTAACTAATAGTGTGATAACTTGCCAATAATGTATTAAAATAGTAAAGAAAATGTATATATAACCATGATTGACGAAGTGAATGAATATGACGACCAACTCATACCCGATACTTATTTTTCAATCTGCACAAAACCTGCAAACAAAATATTTTATTACCAAGAAATGCAGCTTTATTTGTGCATTATTAAAATACCAGCTACAGTTATTACACTTGGAAAGGACCTTTTGGTTTAATTGCTACATTGATGTAATAATTATGTAATAATAGACATTGATGACAAACTCTTCCTATGCTATTGGTAAGTTATTACATTCTTGGCGGGCATTATGTTATTGTTTATTTTTACATTATTAGTTGTTACGATTGCAAAAAAATGGTCAACCTAAGACAACCACAATTCTTCATTTTAGTTAATAAATCTCATGAATGCAACATAAAACCACAGTTTTGGTGAATTAGGCAAAAATCTACAATAAGTTTATAAGCTGTGATATCTTTAACCTGAAGGGGAAATGTGTTTTAGATGTTTTATTGGGCGAAAAGTTAAAAAAAGCGCCTGTTTTGGTTGCACACCCCAGGGTCAGGGTCACAGCAGACAGTTGATCTTTGCACACGTTTTCCCTCGGGGGAGATGGAGTGAGCCTGTCGTAGCTACTTACAAGGTTTTCTATTGAACTTTGGAATTCGCTGATTTTCTTCAGTGTCTCGTTGTCCCTCTTGACTTCGTTGATGTACATGGCCAAGTCCTGAACAGAGCGGGGGGGAAACTGTTACTTCAGCCTCGGAGTGGAAATCTCTGCGACATCTGTCATGTCGCGATGCATATGCACGGAGCTCTCAACCGCAGCGGCTGCATGCATTCATACGACGCTGGCTCGGAGCGCTGCGGCACCGTTATGTAAGGCTTTCATGCGGCGCACACACACCAACACACCAACACACACAAACATGTGTAACACAGACCTGCATCGCCTCCAGAGCCTCCTTGAGTTGTTGCCTCTCTGGTCGATCAGCTGAGTGACTCAGGAGTTCCTGCAAAGAGAGAAGTTGTTTTCATTTTTGAGTAAATGAGTCGAGAAAACACAGTGCGTCTTTAGTGTGATTACAGACGTGACACTGACGAGGCAGGGCGTTCCCACTGAGTCAACAAACATAAAAATGTACATATAAACAATAGGAAGATGGAGAAATTCCAGGTTGGCTTCTTCTTTAGCGTAACAACATAATGATGCTGAGATTCATCCAAATCAGGTTCATTGATATATTTTAAAAAATGTCTGCATTCCAGTGCTTCACTTAACCTATTGAATATCATACGTGACAAGACAGTTACAGAAAAGAAAATCTCACAATTTCAATATAACCTTTCGTCAAGTTGCAATTTGAATTCTAGATTCACATACCCCATCAATTCTATATTCATAATCCATCATCTAAAATGAATAATTAAAACCCCTTGCAGACATGTTGAATTAGATATATGTGTATTTCTTTTCTCTATGTGTATGTTTATTGACTATGATTGTCTAAATAGGTGTATGTACATCGGGTATAGATTTATTTTGTGTGTATGCTTGTGTGTGACGCTCCCCGCTCCACACTGAAAACCACTGGTGTTGTATTTGATCCCCCTGCAGTCAACACACATGAATGTAACACCGTCTTAAACCACAAAAGCACAAATGTATTCTCAGCACCCAAAACGGATTCCACACACACCGAACATCCTCGGCTGCTTCGGTTCTCACCAACAGTACGAGTGACCTCACACTCATGGAAAAGCCAGACCGGTATGTTTTCATACAAACACTCAAGGCCAGATGAAAGGTAGTGCATGATTACATGGCTTCCTTCAAAAAAAAAAAAAATTTCATCAACTATTCAAACGGCGTGTGAGAAGACTGCACAGAATTCACTTTATTTAGAGTGCAGCTACAGAACTGATAAGAGGGGATGAAAAAAACGAGGAGGGGAAACACTGCGGTGATGATATCCATACAAGGGGAGATGTGGGCCCCCGGGGCGTGATCACACACACACACACACATACACACACATATACACACACGTACACACACACACACACACACACACAGAAAAGCGGGCCGTGTCAGGCTGACGGGGCCTTGGGCCGGCTGCATGCAGCCGTGTTTTCCTGCAGAGCTGCGGGAGGCTGTGAAATGGGCCGAGCCTTAATGTGATTAGTGCACGCTTGATTTGACCTCGGTGGCTCGCTGTGACTCCTGCGTTCGATTCAGACTCGGAGCGAAGTCGCCGGCGCTCTATATGCAGATCAGCGATCACCTGATGCTTAGCGCCGCCCGCCCTCCACCCCCCATCCCGCCCCCGGCCGTTATCCTATCGCCTCATAAACTCGTATGCTCATCCATAATTGAGATGCGAAGTCAATTAATCATGGGGAATATTACAGTGGGCAGCTTGTTTTTTTTGTTTTTTTATAAATGAACAATAGGAACGGAGCTCCAGGGTGACGTCCTGGCTCTGCCACTGGTTAGACAATGTGCAATGAACATTCCATATTGGAAGAAATAATGAACAAACATTAAAAAAAAATAATTCTGAATGTCTAACAATCAGAGCACAAAAAAACAAAACGCAACCTGATTGCATTCCAAATAACTCAAAAATGGGACTAAATTTGGTAGATAGAGGTGTTTTTCAATAAATTTTATGCTTAAAAAATTTACTCAATGTAATAAGTTAGGAATGTTTACACCAGGGGTGTCAAACTAAAAGGCAAGAGGCAACAGGTAGAGAAGTTTATTGGAAATTCCACTGCATTTTGCACCAGAAGGTAAGTACTTGTTTAGTTTTGTGACAATATAGACAATTTCCGCCTGTATACTGTCAGCCACAACAAAGAGATTTTCGGTACGTTGAAATGTTATTACGGAACTGTCTTACCGGTCTGGCCCACTCGAGATGAAAGTGAGCTGTATGTCGCCACCGAACTAAAATGTGTTTGAAATCCCTGATATATATATGAAATTAATCTTTGAATACATTGAACGGAACCTTGAATATATGGAATGAACTTTAAATATATTGAATGAAACCTGACTAACGTCAACATAGCACTATCATCTTGTCATTCGTAATATGATGGTGCTGCAATCGGACCTGATAATGAGTCGCTCAGCACGGGACCTGGTTCCTGCAATTTTAAGCAAGAAGGACAGATTAGCACAATAACGAATGCTTGCTAAAATCAAGATGCCCCACTGCACAATTACTTCCGACCAAGACGTCCTGTTACCAGGGATCATCACAGCTTCATTTCACACTTCTCTGTCTACAGAGCAACACACACGCATACTACTCGTAAAATGTTGATATGTGTATATGTAATATAAGTTGCTTAAAGCGCCTTTTCATTGGACCTCGATGCACGAGTATTGTTGGAAAATAGGCTGAAAGTGTCAATAAATGCGGCAGGTCGTCCATGACGTGTCCACCGAACCCCCCACCGAACTTCTTCGTCAGAAGTAATCGCTCGTAATAGAGTAATAGAATAATGGAATTTTGCAACCATCTGTCCTGAGTTTATCGCGTCCTCATTGATTAACGTCCTGTTGCAGCAGCATCTACATATTACAAAGAACAAGATGGCGACAGTGTTGTGTTGTTTAAATATATATATATATATATATATATATATATATATATATATATATATATATATATATATATATATGGGAGCTTGATACAATGGTAATAATAATCTTCTTAAATATCAAAATAAGCATATTAACAAAAGCCTGACAAGAATCGGAAACTATTTACCCCATTAATCTGATTCACAATAATAGGATGCAAAATCTATCGAAACAATAGATATTACAAAAGTGAAATCCAGCCATCCTTATGTCCCTGCAGCCATTCCAGTTAATATGATTATATTTCTTTTTGCTTCACGTTCTGACATCCCTTGTTAGGTTGTGTGTAAAGCTGTTCAATATTCCAATAAATCATTTTTAGAATTAATTGTAGTGTAGCGGAAAGGAATAAAAATGATATAAACTGAAAATATATAATAATCTAAAGCATAATCATTGTAGATTATATAAACAGTATTATATAACAGTATTCTGATTTGGGATGAATGGACAAGCACTTATGCAGATGATGTGACTGTTGTTGTTCTTTCTCTTAATAACAGTGCACTTTCTCTTGCCCATAATTTGAATAAGAGGTGACTAAATTTCTATTTTCTTTTTAACCAGTTTTCCCAGTTCTTAGGGTTTTATTGGCATATAGAGAATGAATTAGGTTTTACAGCATTAAGAAGTACTTGTATCCGTACGCGGTATCGGCAGCCAAAAGTTAGTAGTCGTGCTCGTCCTTTAATAAAGTGATATCAGTGCATCTCTAATATGTAGCAACACTGAAGCAGTGTGGTTGACGTGCTTTTTTTGAATCATTTCGATGGACACCAATTCACGATGGGCATTTATCTGTCGAAAGCAGGCTTTTCTTAGTGGTCAACATTTGACAAACTGCCTTCACACTAGTGTGTATACAGTACACGTGTGCTCTCCAGTTGCACAGTTTTTCGAGGAAAGCTCTTGGTTTTCATTAATTTTAGACAAATAACTTCCGCTGTTGCTGGCAACAATTTCATGCTTGAAGTGACTGAAATGAAAAATGACACAAACCGTTCACGAAATGTAAATTCTGTATCTTTTTTTTTTTTTTTTAAGGGAAGTCATTGACTAAAGGTCAAGTCTTTACACTTAAAATGACATTCTTTCATTTGTTCCTTTTCTTCGCACAGACACACGAGATGGAGTGTGGAAACATGACATTAAGGTAACCTTTGATCCAAGATGTGTTTGATGTTTCCAACTATAATAGAAAGTTGATGAATGTTTTTCCCCCCCCGAAGCAGACGTGGGGGCAGTCTGTAATAACTCTGATACCAGGGAGCGATAAACTCAGTCACATCGCTTTGACTGGTGTTTAGACAAATAAAGACCATGATCGATTCAATGCAGAGAAACAGCTGAAACCAGGTAACCCTAACCCCAAATTTTATGAATAAAAAAACCCGAAACTTTTCCTTTCCTTTTTCACGACTTCAACCTTTGCGCCAGCAAAATATGTTGTGGAAATGTTGGAGAATCTGAAATATGCGCGGCCATACCAATGGAGTGTTCGGATCATTGAGAGTTTAGCTCACAGATCAAGTCTGGTTTACAATAACAGTCCTGTTGTGTGGCCTTCACCACTACAAAAAAGAAAGAAAAAATTGCTTTAGTGCCACAGTTGCTTCTTAAAGTTTATTGAAAAATGTGGCAGAGTATTACAAAATGCAGTGTCATTACCTGATGAGTTGAAAATGTATTAGTTTATTACATAATGTATTACATAAAGCAGCGCTGCGAGGTGCAAACATGACATTGGATGCACTGATATGTAGAAGGTAACACTATTGATTCTCCTTCATGAAAATGCAACATCGTGTGCTCCAGATCCTCCAAAGTACTTTGAGGAGTTCAAGCTGACAGATTCATGTACAAAGCATTGAGTTGATTCATAATAAGTGAAAACAGTAGCAATTCTCTGATTGTTTTCACTGTTTTAAAAGAAGCTGTTCATTGGCTCAGCTTTCAGCAGACCCGCTGCTGTTTATTGCATTTCCTCAGCTGGCTCCCAATGACTTTTGTTTGAGGACTTTATTCGACAAACCAACACGGCAACAATACCGTTTCCAGCGGACTGCTCTCGTGTAAACAATACATCTCTCATATAAATACGTGTGTTTTCAAAAGATGTCACTCATGGCCTCATTCTTAAGTTGATCACCAGTAAAACAAGTAGTAGTGAAATCTACCACCGACACTTTAAAAACTGCAGTTGAGCTTTTCCACATCTCTTCCTGTAGTCCACATTCTCACGCTGCGTCCATCAAACCTTCTGAGTTCATGAGCTGTTAAGTCGGCATATTCACCCTGAGACGTAACCTTAGAAACCCGACTTCATATATGCATCGCTAAAAAGGCTGACCACGTCTGCACCGAGGAGCTATGAAGATTCACTCTCGAGTGAAACCGGGACACAGTTCAGAGTCAAACTGCTGAGTATCCAAACCTGACTTGTCAGGTCCATGTTTCCAGCCCACAGTGAGGCGAGGGTTTGATATTTAAGAGACGGAGCGTGGAGCCTGGAGATTTACATTCAATCAATCAAAGACATACAGACAACTGGAAACCAAAGATGGACATGACGAGAAGTTTAAAATTGAATCATCGGGATTATCAGTTGGACTCAGGAAGAAATAAAAAAGGCATCAACAGAATGTGAGGAGACAATGGTGTCACTGACTTAATCTCGAAGACCTGCCACAGCCCGTTCAGTCACAACATGCCTCGTTCAACCAGATGAACAGTAATGAGTCAGTCTGGGGTCTGCCGCCCGCGGGAGCTTTACAATCTGGAAGTACCAGATAGTGGGCAGTGAATCACTCATGTCTCTGGTCTGTCAGAGAAGAAGAAGGAGCAATAAGTGACACTTACTAGATACAATAAAGTAAATAAACTAACTCTGCCAGCTGGACTGAGGACTGCCTGGACGCTCCAGTGACCAACACACAATGTACAAAAGTATTCTATATAGGCTGCTGCTGCCCAGGACCATACAGCCACTTTGTATAAGACGTGGTGATTTAATCTGGCCTCCAGACAATCTTTAGTTAGAAGTAAGAAGAAGTAACAGGTTCTAGCAGTAAAAGATCTGCAAATACAACAATGGCTGATAATCATGAGAACTACCAACCAAAATCAAACTCCAAACTTCTGGGACTTTGATGACAGGGAGACTACATGATACAGTGACTCACAACTACGGAGGAAAGAAATAGTCGTGTTCTTACATCCTGCCTACCAGGGTCATTAGGCTGCTCGGTGTGGTTCTCCAGCCAAACCAGAGAAAATAAGAAGCAGGTTCCAGTAATGACACAACTAAAGATCGAAAACTAACCAGACAGGCTGGGCCCTACACATGACAGCGCACAGACGCGTCATTTACTTACTGTAATACTCTCCAATTGTGTGAGCATGATCTTTGAAGGTGTGCACTGCCCCCTACCTTCAGTAGTAGGTGGTACTTCAGGACCCTTTGCATGGGAACCACCAAGAGATCCTGCAGCTTGAACTTCCCCTCCTGCACCTTCATGGTACATTCCTGCGGGAGACAGGGTTGTTAGCACACGTCACGTCGGTTTCAGGCTAACAAGAATTCAGTCCTTCTTTAATAATTCATTACTGCACCGCTGATGTTGCTTCCAACACATTCACAAGGCCTCGCATTAACAACAACGAGGCCAGTTTATTCTTCCAGGGCACAAAAGTGCCACTCGTGTTAGCCGTTTGAGACACAATCGCAACGCATGCTGGGGGGGGAGGAATTCCTCCGATTAATGAATCCGTTTCTATAAACTCCTGACAAGCTCCATAAGAAGCCCTCTTTTGTGGCTGTCATTCTATAGGATTTCCTCACAATGCTTGGTGTTGCAGATGATTCTTTGGTAGGGTTCTACGGCTTATCCTTCCCTCACAAACGAGACTCTTTTATTGAGAAACGGCAAGAAGCCGATTTTCGCCCAATCACAAAGCTCTTCTATTTTGAGAGAGCGTATCCGAGCCCCAACTACCCAGGCTGTAATCGCCTCGTTCTCATTTGTCAACAGCCTCCTGAGCCATTTCTCTGCCTTTGCTAACTGCTGATTTGCCTTAATCCCACTATTACATAAAGGTGTTACCCTTTTTACCGCAGGTTCAGAGTCGGCAAAAAGGAGGTTATAGAGGATCAGCAAATAATTGTTGCACACAAAGAGGAAGGTTTCACCGTGAAACTGGATTATTATAATCGCTCAGTTTTTGTTTTTTTTTATCATGAATGTTTTACAGCCATCTCTCTTTGAAACTGGAGAAAATGTAACACGCAAAACAGGATGATGTTCAGTCGAAGGGGAATTATGAGAGAATAAGAAATATAGTGTATTTATGATGATGTGCACTTCTGGGCCCCTTTTAAGAGCAAATACAAGTGATTACTCGGCCAATATCACCAATCAGTCAACAGCAAAGCCTCAATTATGCTCAATGTTGGATAATAAGTCAAGTCATATTTCTGTCCATCTGTAAGCTCACCAACATGAACCAATGGAGCAGTATCACCAGGTATGAATGGGTATACAATATTCTATTGTGATCCAATGTGTATATATGTGTGTTTGGCTCTAACATGCTTTTTTAAAGGATAAATTATCTGACATTTATGAAAAGTGCTCTAACACTCATCATAGTATAAATACATTTTTCCCATTTTCTTTAATAATGCAAAGTGTATCAATCCAGCTTTATTAGAGCTATATCTATAGCGTCATTCTCAGTGTAAACAAAAGTGGACAAAAATTATTTATTGTTTCACAAATTTTGCTTTCAGCCCCGTCAGGCCTTCATTTGCAGAAAAGATATTTTCCCTGTTGTACAAAGATTCTATTTACTGTATTTTCCAAGGCTATTCGTCAAGCCTGATTAAAAGTCGCATATGTATAAAAAAAAAAAAAAAAAAGGAATCATAGGTGCATTGATTTTTCCAGGCCCAGATGCAACTGCACAGTTGATAAGGCTCAGAACTCATCGATCCATTTATTTTCTTCGTTACAACAGGTTTATCTGCTTTTCTCACATTAATTAAAAAATGTATGAGAAATTCTTTGCAATGACCCGTTTCAATGTTCTATAGCAGATGTCCTCATTTTTTGTTTGAATTCAGTTTAAAACAATGTATTTTATTTAGTTAAAAAAAAATACATATAGTTTTCTTTTTGGTGACATTTGGCTCGACTGTCAGTTAAAACAGAGTAGGTTTTTTCTACCAGTATATTTTGATATACAAGTTGATATAAGTCTCATGACTTATGCAGGCAATGCTGCAATGTTACGAACAAGAGACAGGCATGCCGATTGGCATTCTCATCTGGTGAATCAACTTTTACTTTTGTTAATCAAAATAAACAACTTTTTACAGATTGAGGCACCTGTTAACAACAAGGTCCAAATAACCAAAATGGTACAAAAGAGCGTTTTAATCAACAGTAAATGAATAATATATTAGCTTTGTTTCTGCGTAGTGTGTTTGTTGGCAGTAGGCAGTTCGAAGGAGGAAGGAGGGAAGGAAGGAAGGATAGTACAGTACCTCCACTTTAATCTTGACATCCTCTCGTGTTGCTATTAGCTCGTCCAGTGTCTTCTGGGCATTCTCCATGTGGCTGCAGTACTGGCCATAGATCAGCAACCTAGGAAAGAGCAAAAACCATCCATTAATACAAATACACAGCAGTTAGATGAGGAGGGAAGCAATACATTAAGATGTGTAAACTGGAAAAATGGCTGTATTTATGTTACCCCTCTGCTAATTCTGTCCATACTGAGTACCTTGAGGATAAGGATCCGAGGAGTTTGTCCATTGCTTCTAGGAAGCCATAATCTATGTAACTCTCTTGGTACACTGTTTTGTTTTTGACTGATTTCAACACTTTCACATCGGTCTTGTTGGTCGAAAACATTGTATTCAAAGTTTAGTGCAGTAAATTCAGCTTTTCCTTGATTTTCATCCATTTGAATATTGGATCATAGGAGCTGCATTTAGAATCTGATGTGTCTGTGTGAGCTGGACTGGCTCCACCCACACATGCCCATCTTGGGAAGAGGAGGAAGTACTTCCTCTCATGGTGCCATGTGCCAGAGCAGAGCTGCTTAATTGTGGGAGGGTCGAAGGGAGGGCCGGCCTTGATTGGGATTGGCTAAACCCCCGATGACACTATATAGGGTTTGAGTTCTTATTCGCTTGTTGGAGCAACACACTTTTTAAAAATTGAAACAAGTCAGGGAGAGAAAGGACAGACTTTCTTCACTTCTGGGGCGTCATTCCAGGTATGGGGACGTGTATTACTGTTGGAAAACAGTTAGAAAGTGAATTTTGCATAATATGACACCTTTAATGGAAACACTTAAATGACCCATTTTTCACCTATTTTTTTTTAAAACATTAAAAAAAAGTTACACTCCTAAAGGTCAAGAGGGCTATAATTACAATAGCTTCCTTATTAACACTATAACTACCTTCACTCCCAGCAGGCTCGTATCCAAATCCTTAATAATCACTTTCGAGACAAACTACATCTGAGAAGGTGATTTACATGTCTTGGTTCATCAACCCATCAGATAGTCCAAAGTAGGACTGCAAAGTAATTTTCCAAATGCTAAACAATATTTTTTGTTAATATCTGAATAAAAAAAAATTAATTTCATCTCAATCCACATTAGCTGTGAATCAGTTCGTATCTTCCAGCCTTTTGGCAAAGAACTGAACATTATTTTTAAGTTAATAACACAATTTGAGGGATCAGTGTTGAAGACATTTACGCAACAGGATGTGAATAAATGTATTATGATTAGGAATGTATTTTGTTCCCGGAGCTTGATCCACAGTCCTCTTCCCAATAAACTGTAATCACAGGGCACTAATGAAAGACGGTCCTTTAGATCAGTTACTTTTCAGAGCTCCTCTTATCAGCGTGAGGGAAAAAAAAAAAAAACGTCTCTTGATTTTCAAGCGGTGAGGACAAGAGAGCCGCGTTCATTAGATATTACAATGGGACACTGACACAGATCTGTGGGTTCAGCTGGGAGGGAGTTCAAAGTCATCTTGCCTGGAGGATGCCACTGCACGTGGCACACATTCTTCCCGCTCACTCACTGAGTCAAAGTAGGACATTGGCAGGGCCGGTGTAGAGCTAACCCACCCCCCCCCCCCGGTGGAGTTGGCACACCGGCCTGTTAATCTGAATCTTGAGCGGGGTGAGGCAGTGCAAAGAGCTGGCACCCTGGAGTCTGGTGAGGCCTCAGATAGGCAAAGAGCAGCACTGCCAACACACCAAAGCAGTGGTGCAACCAGGAAATGAAGCTACTAATTCATTTCCTGCTTCTTCATTTTTGCAGATGGCGAATTATGTCAATATTTCTGAGAGATCTACAGTGCACTGTAAGTTACTGATATTACAGTGAAGAACTAAATTCTGTAACACTGAGTTACAGAATTTAGCATACTGTGCCTTGAACTACCCAATTGTACCACAAGGTGGTGTTGTGAGTCACCTCTCACTTCAATAAGGGTTAAGTTCACAATTTACACTAGGATACTTTTTAAAAACACTTTGCAAATAGAAATAATCACATTACATTTGTTCTGAATTCCTGCGCAATCCCGTGAAGAAAAAATAACAATTAATTTGTTGCTGGTGTAAAATCTGTACTTATATATATCAGGTGACACTCTGATTGAGACTGATGATGCAGATGCAACTTGTGAGCAAGGTAAAAACCATATTTCCTTTTTTTTTTTTTTTTTAAAGAAACAGTAATAATGTTAGCGCAACAATTGAAGTCCTGCTATGATGTGTATTTTTGGCTTAGAAGAGTCCACCATTAAATGTGTTTCTGGTTTGCACGGAAAAAATCGTAAGTTTTAATTACTTTGATTTCTCAACGATATAAAGACATTCTTTCCCACTAAATAAAGACATTCAAAATCAACCTTCATTGGTTCTTGGTGCGGCGATAAACACATCAGCCACTGTGGGTTATAAATAGATAGTGATACCAAAATTACAGCACACAAACTACCACAACTAATAAGACTCGTTTTAATTTCAATTGATATAATTCAGGGGCTTGAACATGCCGTTCTCAAAGCACGAGAGTGCAAACTCACCAGGCTCCATTATTAATGCAAAAACATCACTCTGAATAAATAATTCTGCTTTAGCAATGTTTACGAGAATGTCAATCCCATAAGGCATTCTGCGTCATGGTTTCCAGGAGAGGAACTCTGCTTGCTAGTCCAAAGAGGTCCATCAGAGAAGATCGGGGGTATCTGAGGACACCCCCCACAGCGAGGCCCCTGTAAGCTGGGCCTGAGCGAACAAGACCCAGATTAAGACTTGATCCACACTCAGGGAGACGGCTCCCCTCGGCTCCGGCTCCTCCAGGACCACAATGTGATTTAGATTAATGGAGGTCTTGATCAATTACAGTAGCGAGGGTTTAACTTCATCAGCTGGAGACACAAATCGTGTAGCTATCGGGACTTAATGTGACATGAAGATCTTCTCTTAACAAGCTGATTCATGACTCAAGTCTGAGAACCATAGTTACGTCATTTTAGAAGTAATCAGAAACTTGAAAATCAACCAAAAGCCGCTACTCTTCACATTGTTGGTTCAGTAAAAAACGGCGAGGCCTCGCGGAGTCCTTGCATGGCTCGTTCATATTCATCGGTGGCTGGCTTTAATAAGAAAAACTCACTCAAAGGGAGCAAATTATTCTTCGCATGGCAAAGACAAGCAGCGAGTGGATGAAAATGATTAAGAGAGACGTGTTTGCTCAGCTGGGTTGTTTTAAGGAAGGCTGCCCCCTTTGTGTGTATTCGTGTTTGTTTGAGCCACTTTCAACGTCATTTCTTTGATCTTTTTTTTTCACTCCCAAGGCAGCTCGGCGACCTTTCAAGAAGGAAAGCTCTAATAAAAATCATTGCTGGGTACCTGATCAGTACCAGATGGCTTCAGTTGTACAGCAATCAGCCATTACATTACGACCACTGCCAGATAAAGTGAATGAGGAGTGGTGATCGCATTGGCATGGCACCTAATGGTGAGGTGGGGGTAAATAAGGCAGCCAGTGACCATTCTGTCCTCAAAGTTGACGTGTTAGAAGCTGAAAAATCCTCAAAAAGCGCACGGTTTCAATCAAACTTTAAGGAACTTTAAGACCAAAATGTGATGATTAAAAGACTGAGTTAGAGCATCTTTAAAACGCGAGCTGTTGTCAGGGGAGACGGTATTAGGGCTGCGCAATATATTATTGTTTTGTTTGTGCTTTGAGATTTGGTCAACCACGTCGCAGTGCTCTTCCTCTTGAAAAAAGTCTGTAGAGACCAAATCAAAAGGTGAAAAAAATCAAGAAGGCACAAGTGTGTGTTCTTCATCAAAGAGGCAAAAAAACCTTACGAAAAAACATCAATGTGAATTCCCAACAAATGTGAATTGAAGGTTTGAACTTAACTCGCTTGGTTCTCTGAAAAATGTGAGTTTCAGCAACATTCAGTGGGGAAAACCTCACGCTTGCTCATTACACAGAGGAGATCTGGGCTTTTTCACTTTACAAGACGGAGAAAGAAGAAGGATATCCTATTTAGTTCCCCATCAAACAAACGTGAAAAACTAATTATCCTCAAAAAGAAATTGTGTAAACAGCTTCAGGAGTACACATGCAACACTCCCAGGCATATTTCAGGACGTGTGATTTTTGAGAGTCTCGGTGAGGCGAGCGCCACATCTGAGGAAACTGAAACACAATCCATGAACAGATGTTTAGCTTTTATAAATTCCATTTTAAAAAAAAGGCCTCTCACCAAAACAGCTTAAAAAAAAATGCTGACGGATAAAAAAAAATGAGTTTAGTGCGTCTTTATCCTTTTCTAAGCCGTGTTTAGTGGTAAATCCATGGTTGGTCACACTTTTATCAATGTTGGAAGCTACCTGTAACAAACACACCAGATCGTCCTCTTCTTGTCAAAGAATCACGTTATGATTTGGTCACACTTTAGTTTTAGTGGTCAACGCTGCTTAGTGACATTTAGGCCCTGTTAACACGACGACATTTTAAGCGAAATGGCATTTTTGCGTTTTCACTTCAGAAAAGTTTTCGCGTTACCACAGCAGCATTTTGGAAATGATATCCGTTTACACAGAAAGTGCAGAATCTGCAGAAAAATGTTGCAGTTATCATGCCAGGAAACAAGTTGGCACTGTTGGTTGTTTTTGTAATTAAACCACACATATATTTATGCAGAGGACCATTCACTATAAATTTGGCGAGAACAAGGAAATTTGCATGGACAGACAATGACGTCAGGTTGTTATTATGGTGACCCTCAAGTATAAAACAACCAAGTCCCGGGAGAATATGGACTGGGAGTCATGACACTCTGAAAGCCGCCATTGATGTTATTGTCTTTGTACTTGCGCATGTGCAGAACAGCTATTGACCACAGATGTGGTCCACATGTACAGTAGCATTTAAAAACGTTTTGTGTTTTCCCCATTTACACAGACTCTGGCTCTGAGCACCATTGACGTGTAAACAAGACACCCAAAACGCACAATTTTCCATTTTCAGTGGAACAGGGCTTTAGGAAAACATGAAACCTTTGGCTTGATTTGAAAAAAAAAAAACAAACAGAAAAAAAAGAAGGTAGGTTAATGTGAGTTACTTCAACATTCTGAACTTATATGACATTTTTATTTATTAAACTTTGTCTCCAGTCAGTTCTAATTGATTTCCCCATAATCAGTACAGCCACTAGAGGTCCTCGCAAATCCCAGGAAGTGCACTACCATGGTAAATGTAAGTGTCTTCTGACGAAAAAAACTAACTATATGTATCTAGAACAATCCAGCATTTACTGCATTCAATACGTAAGGATTAGGTAAATATTTTAGTTTGGCTCCTAAACATCCCACCCAAGGTCACTAAATCCCAACATAAAGCCAAAAGAAAAGATGCCATGCAGTGTGAAAACAATAAAGCCATCTAATAACAGCTTTTGGTCTGAGACTTGAGGGGCAGTCAGCGTCTTTGTGCTCTTCCTTCGACAGTGGGAGTAGAACTAAAGTGCTAATGACACTCAAGCACACTGTGGCATGCAACTACTGTTCCCACCCAGTCGGCCGTAATTAGTCCATGACACAGTGATAAGCGCATTCCTGCCTTGACACACGACTGCGGGTGGAAACTAGTAATTTCCTTTTTTTTTTTTTGTTGTAACCCATTTTCAATAATTGAGACACTTTATTATATGTGGAAGAGAATAGGTGACAATGCTGATGCAAGGATTAGGTCAACCATGACTCTCAACATCTATTAAAAATACTATTCAGGTAAATTAAAACATTTCACTGACTGTTAATTGATTGATTGAAATGTTTATTTCGAATACGAAAACAATAAAAGAAAATAAAATTAACAACAAAGTTTTCCTCTCAAATAATAAATAAATGAACAACAAAAATAAAATAAATCAAGAAAAAAAAACATCGTCAGAGAGTATTCGAAAAGGAGTGAGAAGAAGTAAAAACTTATTTACTCTCACCCCTTGTCACAAATAAATAATATTAATCTCATAAAGAATTGTGTCGGTGTAATTTGATCTGAAGTCATTTGGGAAAGAACATCACCGTGAAGCCAAACGCTGGTGGACAGGCCGTCTTTCAACATCATACAACATATCAATGTTTAACTTCCCAGGTCTGCCTTGATTGTAGAAAATGTCTCTTTGTGGGTTATTTAACTTGTTGATGTGATTTCCACAGGCTGTAAGCAACACTTCGGAGGTTCTCATTGAACAGGGTATTAGTGTGTACCCATCTCCTTTTAACTGAATTACAAACAAGATCTATTATTTCTTCCACATGGGAAGCCGACTCATCCATGCAACAAAGCTAAAATATACAGCTAAAAACAATGAATCAATGGATTAAATTCTATAAAAATGACATTTAACAGTATTTGAAATTTCTACTTCCAGCTGTAAAAAACACATTAAAGACAGAAAATAAATCTAATAAATAAAAATCTAACCATTATGTAGTAACAAAACAGTAGTAATACATATGCAATAGTGAGTAATACATCTTTTAAAGTCTTTTAGTCCTGTGATATGTTCATTTTTGAAAAGCAATACATGTTGTAGCCTACATTGATTGGAGGCTGACATTTGTACTCCAAAAACATTACCTTCAGCTCTAATAATTAGCCCAAGGAGAATTTCTCACAGCACTGTGAAATTCCCAGAACAACCTTATACAGCGGAGAGCTAATGATGCAATTGACGCTTTGCTCCTTTAAATATTTAAGCAAGTAGTTATTGATTCTTTACTTATAAAATAATAATACCTATTACTACAATGTCAAGTATAACTATTCAAAGAATGTAAAGAATGTGTAAAATCCAGAACATTCATATCTTAACCTAAATATCTGTTCCACATGTGATAAAATAAATTGCTGGTGGCATTATAAAACCTTCAGTTGTCCAAATAACCCCCTATTTACAAAAAGTTTTTAAGTGAAAATAGACAACTTTTATTTTGCTTTAGGTGTCCGTTTACAGAGCTAATTTTCAAAAATGGATCACAAGGTGGAAAATGCTCGGGCTCCTTCGTCATGTAAGTGGGCAAAAAACACAATTTCTGGAAACGCTTGGGCTCCATCCCCTGTAGACGGCGGAGGCACTGCGACTGCACATGTGCAACACAATAACCAGCATGGCGGCCTCCAGCGTGGCATGACTCCCAGTCCAAATTCTAGTTTTATCGTCCATATTGGAGTTGTTATAGTTGAGAGTCACTCCAAATAACAATCGGACTTGCTCGTCTGTCCATACGAATGTCTGCCCACTCTTCAATGCTATTGTTGATAGCCTCAGAACATTGCTGTTTAAATGCGAAAATGTGCCTGAAACGAAAACGCAAAAAGAACGCTGCGTTTTCCTTTGAAACATCGTTGTGCAAACAGGGCCCGAGAGAACGTATTTCCGAGCAGCAGCCTTGAAACGGCACGTAGAGACTGCCTGTTGTCGGTTTGGAGTTTGCCAGGTCGAAAGAAAAGCTTCATGTTTTCTATTCATTTGCGTACAGGTAAGACCCAGCTGCGCTGGCCTCTTCCGTAATGAGGATGCTGCCGTGCATGTTATTTCACAGAAAGTGCAATTTTGAGTAACGGCGCCCAGGGCCTTCAGCCTTGCGGAGCCCCATGAGCAAAGTCGAGCGGGTGAGGAAATCTCCCAGCAAAGCAGAAGTGACAGGCTGCGTGGAGCCAGCTAATATTCTCTGACACATGGCATTGGGACCCCCTCACCTCCACTCAACATAGCCAAGCACACAGCAAATGAAGGAGAACGTGGAGCAAAGACCCCCCCCCCCCCCCGCTAAAGAGGCTCATAGTGCAGCCGTGATTAGCTGCTGCACGGATCTCTGGGAGCCAGATTGCTCCGGAAATGATTTGGGGATCGTCGCAAATGAGCAAATCAACAAGAGGGCACTTAGATGCCCATTTGGTTTATAGAGTCCTCTCTGAGGGGCACAGTTTCATTCAGCCCATTTTCTGGCTGTTCCAGGACCCAAAAAGATAAACCAGTGACATTATCAGCATGACATTCACTTTGATGACAAATAGAAAAAAGAAAAAAAAAAAAAAAGGCTTTTCATCTTTTGCACCAACGTGAGAAAAAAAAACATACAAGCACATTGTTGTAAAGGTCACGGGGACTTACAAGCATAGATAACCAAATTAATTATGCCGAGCCAGGTCCTGCGGAAAATTGCCAAGATGCCTGAAGAGAGGGCTGCATGAGTGACTCTAAATCCCACGGTCACTGTTTATTGCCACGGAGAGAGAGAGAGAGAGCGAGAGAGACAGCAGGCCCAGCAGTGGCTCATAATGAGGGAGGTATACATGTCAATCACCAGCAGACAGTGAAAGCCGGTGACACGCAGAATCTGCAAATCTAATGAACTGTTTTCCCAAAATAACCCACGTGTCGCATTTCAGAGAATGTCGCTGAAGGTAAAGAGCAGCAAAGCGTTGCGTGTCAATCGGAAAATTTGCTCATGAATAGAAGAGAAACGTCATGGATCAAAGATCCATCACATAACAATGAGGGGGTTGCATACGTCTATCTTTAGGCTTGTGTATGTTGACGTTTCTCATTTTGAGTCGAGTGGACAAAGCTAGATCTCGTTATCTGAAGCCAGTAGCTTTTGAAACTACCGTTAATACGATTAAATCAAAGAGATCCTTGCAGGTATGAGAGAAAACCTTGTAGCGAGTGTGGATATTGTTATTGGAGCATATTAATGGCCACAACTGTGGAATGAAATGTCAAATCCCTGACATACATGAGTTGCTGACAAACTGGCGGAAACACCTGCATTTCTGAGGCATTTGGACAATTAGGACTCAATTATCTTTGTAGCACACATTTCCTTTTGCATGATAATCGTCATCATTCAGTGACTGGAAGAATTCCATCAACACTTTCAATGACACTGAGTGAGAAGTGTTGTTGCTGTTATTTTCACTGCCTCGCACTCACAATGTGTAAATAGTACATGCACCCCTGAGGAGGTCTTTGGGAGTGTTGGTCTGCAGGACATGGAGAGTCAGGTACATTGGTGGTGTATCTTTCTGTTCATATTTTTTATCATATTTGAACAAGTGAGAGAGGTTGGGGGGTGTTGTGAGGGCAGGGTGGGTTGGACCGTATGTCTATGAAACTCATTCTATAAATAGAGACTGACTGGTTGATGAAGCACTGCTACCTTCAAACAATGGAATGGAGAAAAGGAAAATTGCAGGTTGCAGTGTTACCTTTCAATCATTTATGTAACACCTGAATTTTTTTATTTTAATAGTTCAAAGGGTTTTTTTTTTTTTTAATGTTTTCAGGAGAAAACATTGTTTTTGTGGGTTTAGGAGTGTTTTCCCTGGTTTTATTGTATATCAGCAGCAACAAATTGTGAAATAGGAGCATTTTCAAAGTAGGGATTAGTTGACCAAACAATAAAATATCTTTGTTAGCTGGCTACCACAAATATTTTTGGGTTAAAATTGCCATGCGATTGACTGTCAACAGTAGAAACCACAGATCCATCAGACACCGACGAAGGTGTGTGTGTGATGTGTTTCAGCTACTTTTACACTGCACCATTTTGAGATTGATGACCGTTTACACAAAAACGGCAGAAATGAATAAAAAGATGTAGTTAGCATGTTGGGCCACGGGTTGGCGCTGTTGTTTGTTCTTATAATGAAACCACACACACATGCATGCGGAGAACAATAGGCTATGAACATTAGCAATGGCGGGGTATACGGACAGACGGAAACAGTGCGGTGAGAAGCTGAAAATATAAATATGTCCTTTTGCAAAACCAGCGAGGTTTGTCACTACATTCATGTAGAAACTCAAAACAAGGTAAAAAAAAACAAAAAACCACTGGAAATACACACAACAGCCTTCAGGCATTTGACTACTAACCTATACTTAATTCGATATCATTTACCCAGAGACGCTGTGACGATGGTCACGCCGCAACAATTATGACCTCCGAGAATTAACCGGTTACTTTCAGCCTAAATATATGGTTCTAAATTCGGACGCTGTTTCCTGAATGTTTTCCTACTTATTAAAACATTTGCTTTAATTCCGAAAGAAAATTAGCTGCCATCGGCGTCCCCATTCCAAAGTAGGAGATGTGGCCGCGCAGCGGGTTCTTCATTACTTATTGATGAATCAACCTTGACAGGAGGACAGGATCACTCAGCCTCTAATAGCAGATAATATTGTCCACCGTTTCCTCTTGTCAGACAGGTGAGCTTTAACTGTCAGAGTCGATTTGTCGGACAGCAGCCGTCCTCAGTCCTCAGCTCCAGTCCAGCCATTGCTTTGGTGAAATAGATTCATTTTCTGTGCAGCAGAATCCACTCGGTCTCCATAATTCCTTCAACTAATAATACGCAAATACAAATTAAAAAATTAATAAAATCAAAATCAAATTCTGCTGCTCTGTAATGTGCTTGAGTGTACCTGTGTAATACATTTGATACTGTTTAAGAGTAGTAGTCACCAGTATATCTTAAACTCCATCTAAAAAGAAAATAATAAACCGATTCAACTGTAGCTGATCACGAAAACATTTAAACAATAGAAATGAAAAACATTTCCTATGTCTTGCATGGCCAATGATTAAAACCCTCCCGGCTCTTCGTATGGACCTTCGGCTGTGTGGAGCTGATGTAGGACTGTGTCCAACGACAGCTCAATCAGATGAGCAAAGAGGACAATCCAGTAGGAGCGGATTCATGCTTGTGTGTAATAGAGAGAGAGAGAGTATGTGGCTGCTTCGGACTATTAGTGCGAATACAGTCTGCAGTGTCACAGCAATTTTATGTCATCTGGCCCTTTGAGTCTCGTTACCTATGCAAGCTGAAGTCACTCAAACAAATACTGCGACTGTTGGTAGTATCGGAGGGAGGGACAATTATGGATCACCACACAGTGGGAAATAATGTGCAGTCACGTATGCAAAAACACACACACGCGCGCACACACACACACACACACACACACACACACACACACACACACACACACACACACACACACACACACACACACACACACACACACACACACACACACACACACACACACACACACACACACACACACACACACGCACACACACACACGCACACACACACGCACGCACAGGAGATAGGAGTATTATTCGAGGAGAATGTGCATGGAATCATGACCGGGGCCAGAGCGTATCATCAGCGTCATTACCATTACCTATGGAGCACAGGCACTTAGCGCAGCAGGGAGGCAAATCATTGCTCCCCTCGGGGATGCAAATTATCCCCACGTTGCTCCGCAGCTGGACAAGATGGAGCTCATCGGAGGAAAAAAAACCAAAAAAAAAAAAACCTACTTGCCAAGAAATGTCAGGTTTTCCTGCAATGTTTTTGAATCTCCACTCTGCTCAAATCTACAACCTATCAAGTTATATTTGGTAAAAAATTCTCCATGACTGTTCAAAAGTAATTATTTTTTGCACAAAACTGAACCATTCCTACTGGGAAATCGGATTATTTAAAGTCTTATCCAATATTCAGTCTGTGATTCGGGACTGCTTGTTCTTGAACACAACGTACAAGGGAAATGATTATCTAAGAAAGGTGGATTTGGAAATAGTCAGTTAGGAAATCAAATGTTGTAGACCAGGGGTGTCAAACATAAGGTCCGTGGGCCCACAAGAGGCTCCAATCAGGCCAACGAAACCACCAAGCAATTTTTTTCAATTTTAAGAAATATATAGATTTATTTATTTATTTTTATTTCTTTACAGTAGCGGAAACAACACAACACTGAAGCCCCATTTACATGACAAGATTTTAAGGTGAGAATGTAAAACTTTTGTTGCTTTTTGGGTTTCTGTTTACACGACAGCAGTGCTCAGAAACACTGAAAACGCGACTTTTTGAAAAAAAAAAAAGCTTCCAAGATGGAACTTTTTGAAAACGCTCCGACTCTGTTTGTATGGAAACAAATGAAAATGCAACTTTTCTGAAACGCAATGTGGTACGACTCTCATTCCATACTCAGTCCGTACTTGCCATTGTCAATGTTTAGAGCGTATTGTTCTCTGTGCGCATGTGTGTGTGGTTTCATTACAAAAAAACAGGTGCACCTCGTGGGCTGCCATGCCGACTATATCGTTTTCAGCATGCGGTTTCCGTGTAAACGGACATGATTTTCACAACGCTGCCCTGTAAGCACAAATTTCCTGAAACAGAAACGCAATAACACTGCCTTTTCACTGGAATCATTGTCTAGTAAACAGAGCCTGACACTCAAGCTGAGATATTG
This sequence comes from Lipophrys pholis, assembly GCF_963383615.2. Classification (NCBI taxonomy): domain Eukaryota; kingdom Metazoa; phylum Chordata; class Actinopteri; order Blenniiformes; family Blenniidae; genus Lipophrys; species Lipophrys pholis. The sequence goes on along the minus strand of NC_137641.1, from coordinate 15,885,212 downwards.
GTGAAGCAAGCTTCCTCACTTCAAGAAGACTGGCCTCAAAGCCGAGCTATCAGAGTCCGTTTGTAAAAACATGCATAATGCAACACTTATAGTTTGTATTTTGCACCAGAGAGCATCATTAAAATTTGCTTTATGTTGAGACTGTAGCCATTTTCTACAGTAATTTGTCAGTTTCGCAAAAATATTCATCTTGTATATGCTGCGTCACAACAACAAAAAAACATTTCCATTTAAAGGTTAATATACTCCTATTTCACTGGTCTGGCCCACTCACAAAGAAATTGACGTGTTTTTGGCCCCGGAACTAAAATGTGTTTGACCCTCCGGTTGTACTAGAAACTACAAATTGAAAATATTTGCAGCTATTCATTTCAACTTGTAAAAATAAACTGTAAAAGAAATATACATATAACTGTAAATTTGATGTGATCTGCAGTGTGTATACTCTGAAGGTTTTGGTTGAATGGATATCAGTGTGCTTACATGCTCCCCCAGCTCTTCTGTGAACACAATTTTATTTCAATCCCTTCAATCTTCCCAACTGATACTCGACCGAATGTGAACTCCTGGAAGCAGAGCAGCAAAAAAGATGCCACTGCCTCGAAACAAAAAGAAGACAGCCGGCGCAATCACATTCACAATAAACCAATTTATGAACACTAACCTTTCCTTGAAATCCAGGAAGATCTTCCCGAGGCCGCTTCCTCCGCTCACCATGTTCAGGTCGATGGCTCGCAGCAGGGCAAAGTGGACCCGGATGACATCCTGAATTACGATCACAAACACAATTTGTCCTTCTTGGAATATAGTTGCTTACTTTCTTTTATGCAGTTACATGCGTAATATTTCCAAACTTGTAAATCGTTGCTTTCCAGGAGAAACCGTCCATTGCAGAGTTATGCAACCTGCCACTCTGGAGCCACTTTTAGCCCTTCCTGAAGCTTTCACTGAATTATATCGAAATATTATATTTAGCTTATTTAGAGGTTAGTCATTTTCAAAAAGGGCTTTAGAAAAATAACTAAAATAGGAATATAACTATAACCATCATAAATGGAGAAAAAATACAAAACCTTCAAAAAATGAAATAAAATAGAAATACGTATGTCAAAATAATCCATGAAACTTTGAAAGCTGCTTTAGCCTCATATTGAAGGTAAAAATGTTTTTGCGGTTCTTTTGCTGAAAGTGACAAAAATGGCTCTCTTGGTCATAAAGGTTGCAGACCTCTGCTTTATAGGATGTGCAGCAAATACAAAATGTTCTAAATTATTTAACTTGAATTATTCAGTCCAACTCGATTCTATATCTTCTATAAAACATTTATTTGCAGTAGTATCATGATCGTTATTAAGACATAAAGCTGTTTTTATTCTAGTGAAACGTTAACCTCACCTATCTTCAAGTTTTGTACCATTTTTATATTGAGTGCGGCTCTCGACCAACATTTATAAATAAGTATTTTAATTGTTAGGAAGGTGGAACTGGACACAATGACTCATATCTATTGGGGAGCTTTTCCTTTGACAAGGGACAAACTGTACCGGCTGTATCATTACACGCACAATAGTCTAAAATGAAAAGAAATAATATCTGATTTGAAAATACTACGAAGGAAATGCAGCAACATTTAAAAAGTTAAATTACAAATACAAAAGCTGTGAGCGTCGCAAAGCAAACACAGCTTTGACGAATTATTTGCGGCAGCAGATCCGACAGAAAGTGTGTGGTGTTGCTGTTGTACAATAATTACTGAACATATGTAGGTTTTTACACCCAGAGTTATTGGCCACAAGCCCCCCCCAAAGAGGAATAAAAAGAAATTAAATCGTTCTGTTTCGGGGCGCTGCTGTGATGAGAACACCGAGCCGTGACGGCAAAACGCCGGCGAATAACGAAGCGTGAATTCTGCATACCGGCACGCCGCTAATTTATGGGACGTAGAGGCGACGCGTCCTGTCCTTCACTCAGCCATCCGTACACATATTGAATTATTCACTTGGAGTGAGACACATCCAGGCGTGCTTGCATAGACTTGCTTGAGTGGTTTACTCACCTCGAGGTTGACAAAGATAGCCTCCATGTCTTGTGGACTCAAGACTTGCTTCAACGGGATCATGTAATTCTTGAGAAGAGAAAGGAAAAGAAAAAAAAAGAAGAAAAAAATCAGTTTATAGAAAAATCCATGCCGAATGTGTTAGCAGAATGAAATAAAGCTGGCAGAGCTTTTAGCTGATCTGTACGACTGCGTTTGAAGGACAGGGCAACAAAAAGTTAACGGCGGCGTTGAAGAAAATCGATACCAGGCCAGACTGTAAAAGACACAGGCAACATATATACGGCCATTTAATTTCAGCCCATAACACTGAGTGCGTCATAAATACATACAAACTGGTGTGTGTGTGTGTGTCGCACCTCGGCTCAGAGAGGGAAAACCTGCCCCTTTATTTGTCCGGCGCCGCTTTACGCTTGTCACATTTCATCATGCTAATGATAACAAATAGATCAACTACGAAGCAACCAAAAGATGACAGATTTTATTAACCCCAACTCAATTACGCTTTACGAGTCCTCTGATCACGAGGAGGTTATTTATTCTAATTTAGACTTGTGTTGCTCTTATGCGGGGAAACACGGGAGACACATTTGGCGTAATGAAATTAGTGGAGCAGATGATTTGCGGTGCTCCATCAAATCGCGTATGAAATCTATCAACACGGAAACTGATGCGTTAGCAGCGCCGATCTCGACGATTGTTCGTTATTACGCCCGGAAAGCCGCGCGGATCTGTGTGTGAGTTTACGACACTTTGAGCACGCTGGTTTACACATTAGTTGGCCGGATGAATGCACGAATGCAGGGAAGGTGGACGCTGAATATGGAAATGTTTTTTCCTGCTGTCGAGTGCGTTCTCTGTCCTGAAGCTTTTCTCCACACTGCGTGACTGCTTAAGCTCTTAATCACAGAAAACACAGAAACACCAATGTCCTAAGGTTTAATTCGATCATGCAAAATGTGATAATGCTCGAGATTAACATTTTTTATTTCAGTGCTCTTTCTCTTGCCCCTATTTTACACCAGTATTCGCTCAATTGTTATTTTTTTTAATACATTTTTCAGTTTTTTCCCCCTTCTTTCAATCGTGACTATTTCCCACCTTAAATGTATGTATTCGTTAAAACCATTACAAAGAGGACTTCTGCAGACCGAATGTTTTTTTACCAAAAGGCTGAGAGAAAATGTGTGAAATGAGATTAATCCATCCATCCATTTTCGGGGGTGACAGTCTGAGCACTGTCAACCAGATCACATCGCACCTGATTAAGAACCTTCCTGCAGGTGGTGAGCCCACAGGAAGGTGGCGCCTGGCGTGGGACACAAACCCACTACCCTGAGATCGTGAGTCTCATGCTCTACCAACTGAGCTAGCCGGGGATGAGACTCCAAATACCGTTGTCGTATAAATGCAACAAAGGTTCACTAACCCTATGACTCGTTTTATTGACTAAATTCAGTTTTTCCATTGTCATCATTGTCAAATCTAGGTAATCATTTTGTCATGTCCTCGTCTCAAACATGAGTAAAAGCAATCTGTGGTGTGATGGAAAGTACAAGATGTACTGTTCCCGTTACTTATGGAAGTGACAACAAAGCACAGAACTTTGAAATATTGAGGTCCAAGTAGCGCACAAAGCTGTATTTAACTGCAGCACTTAAGCTTAAATGTACTTAATATGATTCTCAATATTCCCCACACGTACATCCTGGCACTTCTGACATGTGCTTAAAGCCACAGGGACCGGCGTCTCCCGAGGGAGCTGAGCCAATAATAGCCATGATCGATGAGCTCCCTTGACATTTGTGCTCCCCATTCAATGTGCCGATACCTGACATTTCCATGCTGTGACCCCACCCACAGGCCTGAGACAACCAACAAAGAAGAAGTGACAAAAGGAAAAGGAAGGAAAGTCTAACAGCTGGATCCGGAATAGAAAATACACAAAGCAGAATATAGTGATGACATCTAATGACAGCTTACCTTCTCAATGTCCTCTAAAGTCTTGTAGTACTTGGCTTCTGTTTCTTGGATTTCCACTAAGCAGCAGTTTCTCTTGTCATCCTCTGTCATACCCATTTTCTACAGTCGGGAGAAAAAGAAGTCAGCGCAGGCGAACGACACAGTATTTACACACATTTTACATCTGGTCAATGACTGTAGAATTCATGGAATCTTTTTTTATTTTGAGTGTGTTTTATAAATCTGAGCGCACCTCTGCAAACTAGCTGGAGTTGTGTAATCCATCAATTCCATCACTTTGCATTATCAGTAGGAGATAATGTCATCAAGCCTTCCAATCCAATAACTTCTATTGAATCTAAACTGCTTTCCAGTGGCGCCATAATGCAACATTGACAAATTGAATGCAGACTTCATGTCGACTGTGATAGATGACGAGTGGCTTTCCACATCCAGCTTTGCTGATCTCACTAGAATAGTGATTTTATTTCAATAAAAAAAAAAAAAAAGTTTCTTGGTATGTTGTCATGGACATTACTGGCTGCCGGAGGAGGGAAAGTTCATCCAAATATTTGGAATGGCACACTCGCGTGCTGGTCGGGAATAAAACATACATGATGATGTGCTGTAAAGGAGCTTAACCCTAATCATGACTCTGAACGTGGGCCAGATTACCAGTAAAGGGCATGTCCGGTAGTTTGAACTGTGCTCTGAGAACATACTTGATGGAAATGCTCCTGTTTTAACAGAATATAAACCAACAGAAGCTGTGGAGGAATGGTAAAACAGACGCGCTGACTGTCTGCAGCAGGTGGCATGGCTGGAAAAGAAAGATATGGTGTAAATGTTGAATGGTGGGTCAGTCAGTGGGCCGGAGAAACACACAGAATACATGAAGCAGATGTGTGTCATAGAGATGAAGTAGTTCTGCACACATGCTCTTTGTATTTATGTGTGGTAGTTGAGGGGGTTGGTGTTAGAGCAGAGAAAACTAACATTCGATCTTCTTTCAGACTACCACTACATGTGATGTTGGTTATCGATATTACGGCAACATTAAACCCAAAAATCAGTAAATAAATCAGTAGTTCAGTAATATTTTCAAATAATTTTGGTGAGTTTTGTGTTTAAAAGTAGCATATCAGTAAGTAAGTTTTAAAGTCTTAAATGCCTTAAGAGGCTGCATGATATGTGAGGGTATTTCCAATGGCACGGTTGTGGGTTTGATTCCTCATCTCACCCTGTACATACTGTTGGTATGTCAAAAACAAGTGTGTGTGTGTGTGTGTGTGTGTGTGTGTGTGTGTGTGTGTGTGTGTGTGTGTGTGTGTGTGTGTGTGTGTGTGTGTGTGTGTGTGTGTGTGTGTGTGTGTGTGTGAGAGGGAATGAGTGAGTCATGTAAAGCACATTCAGACTGATAAAGGGAAAAATGCACGATATCAATTTGTTTATTTAAGAAAAAAAATCTAATTTAAAATAGACGCAAGAGCAACATAATTGCATTTCTTTCTTTCTTTCTTTCTTTCTTTTTTCTCTCGACACTCTTGTCAATAGTTTCTACCAGCAGCATTTGAAGCACTGATTGGCCAATGAGATGGATCCCAATGAACAGTGCACGGAAACGTCATTTATGGCAGTGCAATAAGTACTCTGCAGTATGTATATCGTGAATGTTGATATCATGAGAATGAGAAATTTTATATATTTTAGATCTTTATTCTGACTACCTCAATTTAACTCAAATGCACCACTTCTAAGGTTTAAAACAGGGGTGTTCAAGTTTGATAACTTAAGGTTCGTTGCCCAAACAGGCTCCAATACGGCCCACCAAACCACCAAGCAAATGTTAAAAATTTCAGAAACATTGATTCCTAGGAACAGCGGACACAACACAACATTGCGACCCGAGCTGAGACATTGGTGATGCTGCACCAAACATTTGAACAAGCATTAGCTTCAAAGCCATGCTGTCAGGTGACTTTGTAAATACTTTCATAATGCAACAGCTATAGGAGAATTTGTTGGACTTTTCACTGTAATTTGCACTAGAAGGTTTGATTGAAATTGGCTTTGTGTTGATCTTTTCAATAATAATTGTTTGTTTTTTGTGAAAATATCAAACTTTTCACCAAAAACACTTTAGGTAGTGTTTAAATTCAAAGGTTATTATAGGGCAGGTTTTCCGGTCTGGCCCACTCAAAAGGAAATTGGGCTGGATGTGGCCCCTGAACTAAAATAGGTTAGACACAACTGCTTTAGAATACTTTAGATAAATGACTTTCATTGAAAACAGCTATGCTGGTAAGCTACAATTTTATGATTTTACTGATCATATGTAGCTCTTGAATTTATAATTTATGGATTATGTTACTGAACAAATCAATTAATAGAAAATCTGATTGGATTTTTGTAAATGGAGCCAGGATGAAGTTAACAACTTGACTGACCTACAAATAAATGTCATCTGGAGCCCATTAGTCAACAAATCATAAATCTCAGACAAAGCGAGAAGAAAAAAGAAAGAAAAACCTCCCCTAACATCTCATGTGATTAGTTTTCTGAATCGAATCCATTGACGTCAGTGCTTGGACAAAAATTGGACACAAAAACTCAAAAAAAAGGCTTTGGATGCAAAACGTATTGTCAAGGAAGCCGCGTGCCGCCTCTCTTAGTGGTGAACAAAATGCGGACGCGAGTGTCATATGTGTGGGCTGTAATGCAAATCTACTCATATATAGGTCATGCAATTAAAGGCAAGGCAATGATGGGAAAAGATACAAACTTGTACATGGGGCATTTCTCATGAGGCCTGATTGTGTCCGTGTACAAACTTGTGCATGTGTGCCAAAGCTTTGAAAGTGAGTCACCCTGATACCCATGGCAGTCCACACACACATAGGCTTCATTTCTCAACATATTTACTCGGCTCTGGCATTGATAAGAGCAGCTTGACTGAGGAATAACTAACTAAGCCATCTGGAGCAGATTTGGCTGTTGATAACTGGAGCTGATGGGGGGGGGGTTTGGAGTGAAAAATGTAAAAATGCCAGTTCAGTGCAGGCCTTAATCCACCATGTAATCAACCAATCAGAGAGGCAGCGCTCCAAAGCCAGCAGGACCAAGTTTGTTTGTCTCGTGCTTTGATGTGGCAGCTGGTGGCGTTCGCTGACGCCGGTTAACGCTGAAGTCACAAGCCCTGAGTCAGACGGTGGAACCAGATGGGGTCTCCACCACCGCTGCCACCGTGCGAGGGTCACTACCCTAATCAGAGGGTCATCCTCCAGGGATGCTGCGTGTTTGTTTTAAAAGAGGGCGTGTGTGGTAGTGTGTGCGTGTGTGTGTGTGTGTGTGCGTGCGTGCGTGCGTGCGTGCGTGTGTGTGTGTGTGTGTGTGTGTGTGTGTGTGTCTCACAGGCTCATTTGGACTCACCTGCATGTATCTTATCTGCGGCATGCGGAAGGCAAAGCAAGTCACAATAATCAGTGGTTATAAAAGAAAAATGAATGAACGTGCTCTGCGATACAGTTGATTATATCTATTTTGTAGTACTGTGTATTTTCTAGATAAATCAATATTTTTTTCTCTTTAAAACCAGGTTCACTGATAAATGTAGGAATGGTGATGAACATGACCTCAAGAACCTCAATAAAAAACATACTTTGCTGTGTAAGCAAATGAGTACACCCTGTTCCCGATCTTAAGTCTTCTTTCGGGCAGAAGTCATACCTTTAGCTGTTTTCTGTAGTCTGCAGTGTTTCCTGCACATAGTTCTAGTTTTCAGATCTTCCCCTACAGAAGTTCATGTCAGATCTTAGATGATTTTTCCTCATCTAACGCTCGCTCACCCTCCATCTTTTTTCTTTTGAGGCATTTCTTACTGGGTTTGCTCATTTTCTGAAGATCATAATATGTTCACGGGCTCTACTCCAGCTTTAGGACAAACACCCTCACAGTACGTTTTTTGGACTGATAAAGAATCCCTGGTTGAATCGATAACGGCGAGTTGTCCCTGAGGGAGTGAAGCGAACCACTAGCCAGAACATTTCTATCTCAAACCTTTACAGTTGGCTCGAGGTCTGGATTCAGTCTACTCCAAACAGTATTTCTGATTTATCACTCGAGACCATCTTATTCCCAAAAGTCTTGTGGTCCGACTATACGTGCATACGTATACTCTGTGTATTAACGAAAAAGGAAATACATGAACATTTGGCATTTAATCCACCAGAGACTAAATCAACATATATCATGTATATCAGGTCAATACACGCTTCGAAGTGCACACGGCCACTTTTTGCAGAACTTCTGAGAATTTCTAATCTCAATACTGCCCCCGAGGCTAACAGACCAGCGGCGTTGCTTCATTAGACTGAAATCTTCATGTGTTTCTAATGTCAAGTATGAATGAGTCTTAAAGAGGCTCCTACATACGGCACCTCCTCTGGAGCCCTTAAGACAGATGACTGAATGAAAGTCAAACAAACTGGTAAACTGTCCAGGGTGTAACCCTACCTTCGCCCATCCAGACAATGCACAACAAAGATAAACACAGACAACTAACCTAGTGTAAGTTAAAGGTGAGTCAATGCACTCCCTCCTAATTCAAAAGAGCAATAATCGATTTGAACTCATTGTAAATTGGAATCACGCACTCAGTCAGTATGACGGTTCAGTTGCAGACCTTCACCAGACATTAGAGTTGCGTTATGACAAACACGTCATTCATAATTTACCGAAAACAAAAAGAAAGAGCAGAGTGTGACACAAACGTCTCACCATGGGTTGTCGTACTTCCACCTTAATGATGTCCTCATAGATGTCGTCGCCATCGTCCTCACATGGCACGCAGTCGTAGATGTCATCCTCACCCAAGTCATGCTCACTGGGGGGAGAAAAACACAAGTGCCCGTGTTAGATGAGCAGCTGTGTGAAACCACAAGGGAGGACTCCTTTTTCTCGAGATGAAGAAGAAGGAAAAAAAAAAGAAAGAAAAAAAAGCTGCCACTTTAAACTTCTATGACAGCTAAAAGGCAGCGAGTAGTCAGAGCAGTGTGAGCTCATTATCTCTCACAAGCCCTGCCTGGAGCGCGAAACTCGTGGGCCAAGGCGAAGGCAACACAATAGCCAGTGTACGCAAACACGAGCGGATCTGCGTTATTAAGTGGCATTTCCCTTTAATGTGTTTATGTTGCTTTGACACCCAGCAGGCTAACTGACCTTTAATTAGGAAAGCAGCCAACAGAGCACAGACAGTTACTGTGGAGAGGAGCATCTTCTGGGAAGGATCCTCATGCTTGGGGTGCTCGCACTGTATCCCCCCTCCCGGTTACTAAAATGCAATTATTGTTTGGGAAACTTAGTGCAGATATCCCAGCAGGAGAACACTCTGGCAACAGGGCCGTGTTGACGTAATTAGTCACAAGGGGGCTTAAAGTCGCAAAACAGGAAATAAACTATTAAATGCTATCAATAAATAAAGGTGGAGTTGTCTGCTAAATAATCGAGGACTAACAGTTTAAGCTTGGCAACACCTTGTTTTGAAAAAAAATAAAAAATCTCAAATTAAGTACACAGAGGTCACCTCAGATGAGTTGTACTGTTGCCATGGAATCAGTGAGGTACACTGTGAAGCACAGCTTGATCCTGTTTACCCTCTATTTGCTCAGGTTTCTATCTTGCCACCTAACCTAACCTAATAATACACAAGCAACTGACATTGAGTTATCTCCAGGCTCATTTATGAAAACTCATGCATGGAGACTATAACAGATCCCATCAGTAAATATGTGGTTTGATTGAATTTCTATTCAAAACATAATGTCATCTACAGAACCGATTGCATCAAATCTCTCCATTTCCTTGATAAAATGCATTTATTTATTTTTTTTCTCGTCTGGTTGGTGCTACACATCGATGACAATTGCCTCATTGTTGGGCAATAGTGATAATACTTCAAACTTATACACTGCACCTGCTGAGGACTGTTGAAATGTATTTTCTTTAAAGAGTAAAAACTCTTCAGAGACCCAGACAAATGCAGTTGTGGCCAGTTGTGTCACTGCCTTGATGAGGTGCGATGATAGAGGGGCAAGGTAGGAGCCAACTATTTGAAATAAATAGCACAGTGACCAAAAATAGCAACTGCTAGTTAGCTGCCTTCTGTAATCACACATACCAGCCCCCAGCTGATGAAAAGAAGGAAATCGCGCTGCGCTGTGCACTTCTGGTGCTAATCTCCAGAATCCTTGAGTTTTGAGCCTGCACAATTTCCAGTGAAAAACCCCCACCCACTGCTCACACAGCAGATTGTAGACGGTATGATTGGATACTCAATGTAGTATTTGATGGCTGATCTGATATATATTTAATATATTACACCCTCAAAAGGCTCCAAATGGTGACATTGTAAGGTTCGTTAGTTGTGGTTAAAGGTTTAGCACAGGGACACTTGACAGAAACTGTGAAAGTCTCATGAGCGGGCATTCATCCGTCCCTCCGTCCATCATGTATGTATGGATTAATGGATGTCAAAGGTTAGAAAGGAGCAGGAATTTCCATGACCTACATGATTACTTTACTTCACACGATTTGAAGTGTAAATGCTAAACCTTTGTTGCATTTTAGGTGTCACACGACAACAGTGCTCGGAACTACTGAAACACTCCGTTTTGAGAACGTGTCCCGAGGAAGAACTTCGAAATTTGCTCCGACTCCATCGTTGCGTAGACGACACATGTAGATGGAGGAGACACTGCTTCTGCACACGTACAGTAGGAACAACCCCATCTCCAAAGTGTCACGACTCCCAGTTCATGTTCTCCTTGGACTTGGTAGATTTAGAGCAGAGAGCCACTCTGAATAAACATTCCAAATTTATTGTCTGTTCATAAGCATGTCTGTACTCGCCATTGTTAATGTTTCTAGTGTATTGTTCTCCGTGAGCATATATGTGTGCTTTCAATACAAAAACAAACGACAGTGCTAATTTGTGGCCCAACATGAAAACTCCATCGTTTTCATTGTACTTTTAACACTGTTAGGATTGGGCACACAGAGTTACCATACAATATGTGTCTGCGTAATTAAAGCAGACACGTGTCCCTCAACCTCCACCTTATTGTTAATAGGAACAACAACTAAAGAAAGATTGAAAAATTACAAAAAGTGTCCTTGAGCAGACTGCTTTAAGCCCTCCAGCATAAGGGATGCTATTGAGCAATCCAAATGTGAGCAAAAACAGGATTTGTGTTTTCAGTTAAAATGGACTCCTTCCAATACTGTACATATGAATGTCATCTCACTGCACAGAAATCTCTCTGCTTTTTTCTGATGCAGGTACTTCACCTCTCCCCGCCTAATGGAGGCCATAACACAGGTGTCCTTTCAGCAACTCAACCCGATTCAAAGTATTTCATTTGAACATGGATGAAATGGGTCTTTTTTGTTGCAACTTTTGTGCTCTTTAATAATTCATGAATAGACCTGAAAAGCTTCTGGGTAATTCGGACTCGTTCCACAGTGACGTGGCTGCATGAGACCTTCTACATCAGCTGTTGAAGCTAAAATATTCCTCCTTCCACTGTCTGTGTGAACAGGGGACACGACGAATGAGAGAAGACAGAAGTGCCCTCAATCAAACATTCAAGATCAGCGTAATGCTCAAGCTGCAGTTGTTAGAGGTTTTAATTGAGGTGGCTTGGTTCACTCCCGGCTCCGTGCTTTCTCTTCCTTCATTAAGTGAAAGTGGCTCATATTGAGTAGCGAGGAGGCTGCGAGGGCGGACAACGGATGGCTGAAGCTGTCCCAAAAGCATCTCCCTTCTGAACTTTGAGACTACAGTACGCTCCTCAGAGACAGATGTGGTCCAAGTCGGGGAGGTTTCAGCAAAGCAGATGTTGTACTTCATTTTGTTGTAACTCCTAGGAGAGAGTATTTTACGAGGTAGGTTTAGTGCAGTAATATGAATGTGACCTCTGAAAAGATCTAAGAGGAGCAGCTCCTCCAGGGACAGCATGATGGAGGCGATGGAAGACAGGCTGAATGAGGTACCCCCCCCCTTTATTCACTGGTTCTGTACGAGCTTAGAAACTCAATATGTGCTTCCCACAAGTAGCTTTGTTTTTATCATCTTCACTGATTCATCTGATTGTTAATACCTTATGTGAATCAGGAACATTCCCTATTGATTAGCGTTGGCATTTAAAACTCTTGGTTTCTCTCAGTTGGTTATTTTGTTGTTGGGTTTTGTTCATTTCCAATCAGTCAGTTCGAAATCTGTTCAAGGCTTTCCACTAATGATTACAGATTGATTGATATACTGATGTAGTGGAGGGTTCATTGGGTTCAACAACATAAAACTTTGCTATGGGTTGGGATTTTTTTTAAACACTCGTCCCAAACACCTCGCCCAATGGGTGTTTGCTTCTAAGTGTTTACCCCAGACCTTAAACCAGATGTCCAGTGAAAGCTAATGGTTTGAAACAAGGTTTCAGGTTCATCAAATACCAGTTTACAATGAACATAGGGCAGGGTACATCAAGTTGGGGAAAAAAACAACACTCTAACATTACAGTCAATTTAAAGTTAGCCATTTGACTAAATTTGCATGTCTTTGGACTGGGACCTGGGAAAAAATGGAAATCATGCAAAAAAAAAAAAAAAAAAAGCAGTGTTTTGGAAAAGTTGCGTTTTCCTCCAGTTCCATAGAGCTGGAGTTATGGATTACTTCAGGAGAGGATAGTGGCAGGTTGAGGAGAAGAGTTCATTTGAAACAGATAAGGGTGAGGGAGGGTGTGTTTCCAGGAATTGACTGTAAGTCAATGTAGTGGCCGCTGAAGTGAGAGAAATACAACGCAGAGTGTGTGCACTTTGTTAGAAAGAGAAAGAATACAAAAACAGAGGGACATATTTTGTCTCTTGGGCTTGGGTGGACATTAATGAATCATTCGAATGCATAAATGTGTTGCTCGCAGTGTTCGTGCGTCCGCATCACAATGCAAGGGGGAGATGGAGAGTGGGCGTACAAGGACCTGAGGACTCATGAATTAGGTCTGATTTTCTGTCTGATTACTCAGTGACGGGCCGGGGGGTGTCCACTACGCTTGCACGCAATCGGCCCGTGAGCCTGTGCTCACAGCCCCTCAGTGACTGAGGGTTACATCAGTGGAGGAGGGATGCGGTGACTCACCATATCGGAGCCACTGAGCATATGCCCCCCAAAGGCTTGGCTACTTTACAGGATTCTAACAATGGTGTGTTGCCTTAAAAATGTAGGGTGTCTCTTTCGTTTGTGATGCGATGGCGAGCCTCAGTCGGCGTAATTCATAACGTGCTGCCAAACAGACAGCAAAGTTTTGTCAAAATGTGGTCTTATCATATGAGGCCCTACAGAGAATATGTGGTCAAGAAAATGAATGGGAGTGCAGCAGTGACTCCACTGCAGTGTGTGTGTCGGGAAAAGTTTGGACAGATTGGCAGCATTATTAACAATATCATGGGACTACTGATCGACTTAAGCAACCTCTTCTGGAAAGCATTAATACCCAACGTTTGGATACAGCACAGGATAGGAATCAGCAGTAACATGTGGTAGTTCTGTTCTGAGATCTAAGATAATTAAAGAAATTTGACTGTTTGACTTTTTAGAAGATTATATCCGGGCACGCAGCCTGTAGTCATTATATAAGGCACTCAAATACCAATGCATCTGTCTACAGCACAATCAAGGCAACAGATAGGGTAAACAGTAAATGGATTTCACTTATATAGTGCCTTTCAACTCCACGAGCAGCCCCAAAGTGCTTTACGTCATTCATCACATTCGCCCACACCCCAATGGAGGCTGCAGCCATGCGAGGCACAGTTTGGGGTTCAGTGTCTTGCCCAAGGATACTTCAGCATGTGGACAGGTGGAGATGGGAACTGAACCTGCAACCTTCCGATTTGGAGACGACCTCTCGACCAAGCGAGCCATGCATTAATACAACTATGTCAAGTTGCATTAATTGGCTCACTTATGCTTGAACAGTGAACACCAATTAGCTACCAACAACAAAACCTAAAAAAAACACCTCCCTTATATTATGTGGCCACCGAAACACTCCAAACTTATTAGGACATGAACTTTAACAGATCCCTGAAGGTGAGCAGCCAATTGGTTAAAAAAACAAAACATAAAAAAATAACACTTAAGTTGTGGAATCGAGCCTCGGTGGATCACACTTGCTTTCTGCTGTACATCTCATGCCCGTGTAATTGGATTGAGATCTGGGGAATCTGGAAGCAATATTAGCCCTTTGAATTCATTGTCGGGCTCCTCAAATAATTACTCAGCCATTTTTGAATTGTGCCAGGGAAAATGATCTCGAATGGTAGAGTCGGTTGGTAATGACAACAGAGGTCGTGGTTGGAGGCAAAGCAAAGCCTTCACATATCGTTTGGGTATTTGCGTATGAACTAGGCTTTATGGCATTTAAGAAGTACTCCTATCAGTACTCTGTATCTTCTCTAAAGAAGTGGCATTGGTGCATCCCTAGTGACAAAATCATTGAAAACAAGTGACCACTGTTGATGTCCAGACATCTGGAGCTTTGACATTTGCTCCATGTCACTGCGACCTCACTGCACACCGGATTGATTGTGACACTTGTCAGTTAAATCGAGGAGTGTTGCAGTCACACCAGTTTTACTGGTCGAATACATCAGAACATGTGAAAGAGGAACATGGAGGAACACTTGATGAATAATAAACACAGAATAGGTTTATGTCATTTTGAACACCATAAAACCATCCTGCATGTTGACATGCTACCTTGGGAAAGCATTGGGATTCTCAATTTGAAAAAAAAAAAGCTGATCAAGTAGGACATCCTTTCTTCAAACTATGGTATACTATTATTGTGTTTGGTCATTTGTAACTTTTCTATGCTTACAGTATTCAATTGCCAGTGTAATAAAAGATAACCTTATAAAGTGTACTTTTAGTCTGTCTTTTAGAATAAGTCTTACACAAAATATTAATATTACACTCAATAGTTTTGAAAGCAATATGTCCCTACTTTATATAAAGTCCTTAATAAATTCTGTTTTTAAATTTCCACTTTAGATTTTTGTATGCAGCTCAGCATTAGGGAGCCAATATTAATCATAATATGAAACATGTCCTTACTATCTGTCTCCATTTAGAAAATAGTGTATCCCGAGTGTGGTCATGTGGTAAATAAGTTAATACCTTAATACCACGGAGCTCCATCCATTTTCAAGCTATTGACTTTTCATGTCAATCTGCCCAGGGGATTAATGGAGCAAAATAAACCGCCAAAGAGTGACACAAAGAGGTAGTGACAGTGTTTGCTAAGGAATGGAAATCTATGTGTGCTTTTCGCAGAAGAAATGGTCCCTTGGCGACTGTTTCCGATCCACCCCCATTTCATGCTTTGTCAACTCCAGGATGGAGTCATTCCAGATGGGGTGGGGGTCCGAGTTAAGTAACGGGAAGAGTTGACATCAGAACGGAGGCACAGAGCAGGTTTACCATATTAACCTTCGAGACCTCTATTAGGTCCAAACCATCGTCTGCCTCAATGAGACACTTGCATGCCTCACTACTACGTACCTGCATCTATCGCGGGACCTCTGTGCCACTTATTTACCTTCCGGTGAGCTCATACGCTCGAAACACACCTCGCTGGATATGAACTCCTCTGACATGATATTGTAAATATGGAAATCATGCAGATACTGACCTCTAGAGAACCTCTAAAATAACACAGTCATCTCCAGAAGTATTGCTACTGCATGAAGACTGTCTGCTGAATACAGACCAGAGAAGTTTTGACAAACTAACTACTCAGACATCTCAAAGGTTGGGATGTCCTTCATTTCCTCTAAAACTTTAAAATGTTGTGTAACAAATGATTTCATCTCCATATTCAAATTGCAAGTAGACAACAATGTCAAACCTATTAAGCATATTTGAACCAGGCCACTTAAAAAAACGTTCAAACGACTGTTTTACGTAGTTTATTTTATGGTTAAAAAAGTGTATCTATATTGATTAAAAATAAAGATATGTAGTTAGTCATATTAATGACTTTTTTATGAATAGATGTGGAAGAAATTTCAACTTAACCTAGAAAAAAAATGGAGGTAATTTATTTTGGTGAAAAGAAGAAAAGTTAAAGATCGAATGGACTCAGACCTCAAAAATTCAACAATCACATTAAGACAACCAAATAAGATTCAGAGAAACTTGCATTTATTTTCAGCCGGTTAGATTATTGTAACGGTGTGTTTACAGGTCTCAATTATAAATCTGTCAGACAACTGCCACTCATCCTTGAATGGGAGTACGTTAAAGTAGGTCTGATTTTGTTGTAGATCTCACAGAATGGACCGGTCATTGGCAGATTGGCGACATGGTTAAGTATCTTAATTCACCTTCACGCTTTGATCTCCTGGCAAAAAAACTATTGGAACCATTACCAAAACACAGTCTGACTACCTCCTTGTGGCATAGAAATGTCCACTGGTGGTTGCATTTGGTGCTTCAGATGGCAAGAACACGTCAAATAGCCATTGATCTGATGAGCATCGAAACCCCAGAACAAAGTGGAAAACATCTCCTGAGTACTGATACAAGACTTGAAACATCTCACTACATTCAAATACATATTCCATATGACTCATTTGCATGTGATTCAATGTATTTTTTACCATAAGCACAGCAGTTTAACTTCATTGGACGTTGGGTTGCAAACAACAAGTTCCAACATTCGGTCTCCAAGCATAAAATGGGGTTTTAAATGTCAAGTCTGGATCTATTTTTGTTTTTCTTATAATAACCGTTAACATTTCCGTCCTCATACCATCGAGCTTAATGATGCAATCTGATTGTTTTTTATTGTTGGCTACAATATTGTGGTTCTTACTCCTTATTTCTTCCCACACCTGATATTTTTGGGGAGAGCACTGCTGTTTTATTCCTCGCATGCTGGCGCTTTTTACGACACCATATGTCCCTCCATTGCGACGTTTTTCCTCCGGGAGGCCGTCGAGCCGAACGATTTTACATCCATAAAGATTGGCTATTATTTCCGCGGGAGGACAATCATTGCGCTTTCCCTCACTCTCGCAGTTCAGGCGGGCACTCATCATAAATCACATGTGCATCAATATTTCAGGCTAATTAATAAGTCTTTGAGAGCGGGGTTAGTGCTAACGTGGCCCATGTGCTAAGTGTGTCCAACTGTATTAAGTGCACGACCTGCTGATGAATCAATTATGCGTGGGTCTATTGGTGAAACAGAATGTGTGGATGTTCTTCTGGAAAGGTCAAGAGCAGCCGTGCTGCCGGGCGCCATGATTAATTTAATAAGACACCTAGAGGTTACACAAAGAGCATGGCGTTACGACCTCAGTGACCGTTTCAGAGGAGAAAAAAAGAACAGAGAAAAAAAAAAGTGAGAGAGAGGAGAAGCAGAGCTTATAGATTGGAGGAATACCATGCGCTTTAAGTATACATACATTAAGCAACAAGCTTCATAACTTCACTTTCATGCTCGCTCGCTCTGCAGCCAGGCTCATTGGCACTTGTTGCTATGGATACGTGCACCGGATCTTTCAATAGAGGTTTACATAAGCGGACCATTCTGTGCAGATGGATGGAGTGAGGAAAAGAAAAGAAAAACAACAAGGTTGGAGGGTTAAGTCACTTTTCTCATGGGTTTCGAGCAGAACAGACTATTTTCATCACGAGTGGGCTGGATTGGTCAAATTACAGCATAATAACCCTTATTTAATGACAACTCCAAATGTTTCCCTTTATTCAAGTGCACAGACGTATGAAAGATTCAACATTTAGTGATTAAATCTTTTTTTTTTTTTACGAAAACCTGATCAAACTGAATTGTTTCCAGACTGAAATTTCGGTATATTTTTTAATGATGCCTCCTGTTGAGACCACCGATCTCCTGGCTTGGATCTCATAGTGTGTTATATCTGCTTCTCCTCTTACTGAAACAGCGTGATCCCCAGTGAGCAAATTAGGAACAGCAGTTACTTTTATTGGGAATTTGACATTGATGTCTTTATTATTCCTACATTTTGGATTGGACCAACAGGGAGGCTGAATTTGTCCTTGGGCTGTTTTTTTGTTTTTTTGACACCCTGGTTTAGGAAGACATTGTTTGTATGAATTTGTACACCTATTTTCCCATATATAATGATATTTTTCCTTGCTTTTTTTATTTATTTATTTTTTCCATTTGTGACCTTCATTTGAAAAGGAACATTTCCTAACTCCATTCCGTGTAATGCTACTTTTCTCCATTAAATATTGGCATAACTATCCGTGAGCTGTTCCGATTAAAAAAAACAAACACCCATTGATACACCGGGAAGTGCCACTGTCACTGGGCATGCTGAGTCTCTGGGAAGTTCTGAAGTTAAAACAAGCATCTTCTTTTCTCACTGACGTCTGAGGGTGTGTTCACACTTGGCTGGTTCAGTTCGACTGAAGCAAACTGTGGCGTGTTCAGAGGTGTGAACGCTTCAATCTGGCGTGCACCGAACAAGAGCGCTCAAGTCTTCAAGTGGTGTTGGCCCGCTCCCAATAAAGAGCTCGGGCGTAGTTTCTGTATAAAAATAAACTGCACACTTCCTGATGAATGAGACAAAACAATTCTTCATTAGAATGTGCAATAGGTGAAATGCCAGTGAAGGTTTCCGCATTCCCAAATGCTTAAAGACTTTTTCAGCCGGTACTAGCGCCGCTATAGAATTCCCACATACAGTTAGCTCAGCGTTCCTAGAATCCTCCATCGCCCTCAAAAGTCAAGAAACAAGCAGCACGACTCCTCCTCGTGTGCTCTTTTCTCCCTGCTGACACAATTTGATTTGTTTGTGCGAAATATATTTTCTGAGTTGACTGAAACAGACGTTTGAAGTTTACATACGCCGCACGTGGAAGCTAATCCAGTATTAGCCTGCTTGGCTAGCACATTCCTCGTCCCCTATACAGACAATCATGTATTCAGCGAGCATATTTCTATAGGCTCTCCTTTTCTTCTCTCATCGCGCTCTCCTCGCTGCTATCTCTGTGATGAATGACACCCATCTCCCAGCCGTTCACTAATTACTCTCCATTAATCTGAGGCGAGCGGCTGCTGTCACCGCTGGAGCCGCCGCCAACTTCCACGACCTACGACTCTCTTTCGCGCGCGGCGGGGCCCGTCAGCCCGGCGAGCGTGGCGGCAAAGCAGCAACGGCGTCACCATGGCAACAGGCAGAGTGACAGAGGACTTCGTGCTTATGTAATTAAGCAGTTAGAGGAAATTGCACGAAGTGGCAATCAAGATCAATTTTAGATGTTGCATGCAGACTGCAGAGAGAACCGTGACACACCAAGACAGCTTTCTGCATGAGGGAGTTGATCTTTTATAATAACCAACTTCCAGATGTGCCGTGGCGTCTTTGCTTGTACTTAAATCAGTGCGGCATGATGAGCAGCTCCTCTGCCTTTTCATCCCACCCAGAAGCTGTTTCAGGACTCACTTCCCACCCGTTTGCTGGAAAATGCAAATGAAAGTGGTACTGCATCATGTAAAACAAAGAGAGAAAAAAACCCAAAACATTTTTAAACCTTTTTAGTTAAAAAAGAATAAAATAAAACGAGATTGTGAGTGAGTCATCCCACACTGAAAACTGAGCTCTCGTTCTGGAACAATAAGCAGATCAATACCAGGAACAACAAATAGCAATGTGAAATATAAATAGATGCGGTAAGTAAATCTTGTTATTTCTTTAACCCCCATATTTGTGGTCCAAAGAGCAAAAGCAGTAGTTTCAAGACTCTCTTTTACTGCTTCCACGACCAGTGATGCCGGTAACACGTTACTGAGAGTTCCTCTCATATGACCACTTTTTCCAGTAATGAGTAATTGAACACGTTACTATTTCTAAACCAGTAATCAGATTAAAGTTACTCCTCCAAGTCACTGTGTGTTACTATTGCAGTGTCCAGCAGGACGAGTTTCTTGTCTGTAAAGCCGCTTTATTATTAAACAGAACCGGGCGGCTCCTTCGTTCTCCTCCAAACACACACACACACACACACACACACACACACACACACACACACACACACACACACACACACACACACACACACACACACACACAGACACACACAGACACACACACACACACACACACACAGAGGCAGTTTCCACACCGTACTCCGTACGCTCACCAGACCCGCCCCCTTCTCAACTCTCAGCCAATCACAGGCCAACTCGCTCTAACGGTGCGTTCAGGTGACACAAAATAATCGGAACTAACATACATAATCAATAAACCTTGTCATCGCAACAAGAACAAAACTGCAGAGATGTTACACTATTTTTGTAATTTTCCTGAGTGTAAAGATAAATTGGCAGGAAGCCACCCCCTTTTTTCAATCAATCAATCAATGAAAGACTTAATTTGTCCCCGAGGGCAAGTAAGTGGTAGTTTAGAGCAGGTAGTGCAAATAAATAAATAGATAAGTAATGCAACAACAGTATGCACCAACAACATGCAACAACAATAAGACAACAACTACATCGCCGGGTAAATAAATACCAGTAATAGTAAAAATCTGATAATAAACAGTTGTTAAATTTGACTCTTTCAGCATTTTGGCTTTATTTATTTTTTTACATATTGACAGTATTGTTTGGGCTATTTGGGTAATGTTTGCTTTTTACCTTGGTCGTTCTCGAAATTTTAGACCTTTTTTCCACTTTTTTGTCATTTTAGGCATTCTGCATTTTGAGCTGCATTCAGAAATGTTTGCTATTTATGCAATTTTACCTTTTTTAGCAGTCTTTCTGAAGTAGCATAAAATAAGTTTACTTTCACTTTAAAAGCGTCAGGGAGCTACTACATAGCAGCTAAAGTGCCACATGGTGACCCCCCATGTAAATCCAGTTTGTAAATACATGCATCTCGTCAATCTTTTGTGTTTGTCTCACAAAGAATTGAACCTTTTCACTCAGAAGTGCACAGCCTGCGATACGACTTTACCAAATGCTGATCCATCAAACCGTGCAGTCCAGTGTCGGAGGTGCAATCAAGTGGTGGGGTTACAGTTAAATTTAGGGGAACTCTTCAGAGAAATATTACAATGCCTCGCT
The DNA here is from genome assembly GCF_963383615.2 of Lipophrys pholis. Taxonomy (NCBI): domain Eukaryota; kingdom Metazoa; phylum Chordata; class Actinopteri; order Blenniiformes; family Blenniidae; genus Lipophrys; species Lipophrys pholis. The sequence goes on along the minus strand of NC_137641.1, from coordinate 15,864,020 downwards.
GGGGGACACAAAACTGTGTGTGTGGGTGTTTTGTGGAGGAACGTGTACTTACTCTGCCAACTCCTCCAAGCTGCGGTACACATCGTCCTCGTTCAGAGCGGTGTCCTCCGACGGGAAAGGCCTGGTACACACACACACACACACACACACAGAAAAAAACCAACAACACAGCGTGAGAGAGTGTTTTATCACTGCACGTACACACACTCCAGTGGCCCGGGCTGAGAAATAACCGGTTGGAAAGGTGCGTGTTCTATCTGTCAGCTTGTCACTCCGGCAGCGGAGCAGCGGCTGGGATCTATTCAACAGAGGATCCCATCAGTCACAAACAACATTGTCAGAACACATCAACACGTCGCGGCTGACAGATAAAGAAGCCGCCGTCTTCCCACAGCCAACTTTTTCCCAGCGATACCGCGAGGAAAAACAGCCCTTTTACCCCCCCCCCCCCCCCCCCCCCCCCTTTCAGATGGATAGGCAGGTGTCTCATGAATCCTCTCAGGGGGGGGTTGGACCAGTTTTCAAGGTCCCTCGGGGGACAATGTAGAGCAATGTAAAGCTTGGGGAGTGACAGCGATGAGCTGGAGTTATTGACCTTCATAGGGGAGACAAACATGGTGGATTCAGAAGAAAGAAAGAAGAAACTCGGCGTGTGATTCATCTCCGTATTCGTGCTCCCACGCCGTGTCACCCAACAATACCTCCAGGGAGTGGCAGAGCGTTAAAAACTAATGACTAATCAATTAGCTCATGGATTTATCTAAGAGATGGGATTTCTGCAAATCAAGTGCAGGATTAGGTTCAAATGGCCAACCGTGCTAATGACTTCTTTTTTTTCTCTCTTTTTTCCCCCCCCTGTTCCACGAGATGATTGTGATTGCGGTAAATTACAGCCTATTATCTTAATGCCGTGCACAATCGAAACCCATTAAAATCAGCGAGGTCACGATCAACACGAGCCATCAACAGCACTAACATAACTGAGATAAAGTGTTTATTATTTGCATTAGATCCCGAGTGGCTCTTGAGAGCAGTTGAGTCATTGAATGCATCGTTGTTGATATGTTTCGTTGTGTCTTTTTATGGATTCTGGAGGCACCGTACTCTCCTCCCAGCTCAACGTCCTACGCAGGCACATCAACACCTCGGCTGACCTTCACTCCCTCTGCTTTAACGCGACCACCCGACACACTATTTGTTTTCCTCTTGTCAACAAGAAAAAGACCCACATATTCACACACACACACACTAGAGAAGACGGCATCAAAACAGAGCGTGTGGGAGGAGAGACGTTCAAAGCTGTATGTTCAGAGTTGATACTGATAAATACTGATTATACAATCTAACTTAAACAACATCTGTGAGGATGCCACAGCGGAGGAAATAAACATTTCTTATCACTTCAGGCACGAATCTGAAGGTCGACGTTCATCTTGGATTTATTGGCCATTTATTTGTTTGTATTTACTCCAATAAAATTGCTTTATTATTGTCGCATTAACGTTCACATTCACATTCGATTAATATTACATGATATCAACACACAATTACTGAGGTTATTTCATTATTACTATCTTTATAATTATTCTAACCATTATCTTGTATGTGCTCCTGTATTGCATTGCATTAGCTGTGTTAATTAACAATCTCTGTACACGGAGCGTTTACTGAGAACAAAAACAGTCCAAATTAGTAAAACAAAACAAGATATAAAGTGTAAATAAAATAGAAGACATGAAACACTTTCAGTAGTGATCCTGCGTGAATGTGAAAATTACTTCTATAATCAAAGCACTAAATACATACAAAGGACTTAATTTGCTTCAAATTTGTTAGGTGTCTTAAAAAAGTACTGGTATTTATCTCTGATGCACGACTGATTGATTCTTTTTGTTAATGGACATGAATGATAACGCTTTGACCATTTAACTACACATAAGACAACATTCCATGTGCACAACAGTATAAATGATAAGTTATTATTAATTTAGACCAGCTGAAAACTGAAAGAATATGGTTTACTTTTCAAATTTCCCAACAACATTAAAAATCACGGCAGAAAACAGAATGATCTGCAGAGCCAAAACAAACTCCTTCCTCTTCCTCCCGCTAACTTTAGGATTCACTGGGAATCTTTCCCAGCCCGGTAATAACGCACCACATTAACGATGATTAAAATTTTAAACATTATTACTGATAGTTGAGCGATTCACTGCAGTGTACCATAAAGCTTGCTTCGTCCCGGCTGATGTTCAAACCCAAACACCCGGAGTGGGAAACAAGCCTCAGCTCCAACGGAATTAAACAAAACTCCACAAACACACGGTGATCCACGGTGAGAGGCCATTTTCCTACCTTTTTTTTTTTTTTTTTTAATATAAAACATATTTAACCTTTGAAACGAGCATAAGACCGTCTAAATGGTTAAATAGTTGCAGCTCCGTGTGCCAAGGCTCCATATAAATGACAATGTTTAAGTGAAGACACATTGTCTTTGTGATTTTGTAACGCAGCCGAGAACTTCTTCTCCTTGACCCTGCTTCTTGTTGATCGGATTAGAATAGAATTTTTGCTCGATTCTAAAGGAGCGTTGCTGCTTGACCTTTTAATTTCTCATTCGGTTTGAAATCAGAGTGTTTTTGCAAATGAATCGCCTCAAAATGTTAATCACAGTCTTCAAGCCCCTGTTTCATAAAATGCTCTGGAAATACTTTTTTTTTTTTTCCAATAACATTTCTATTTTATTTGCACAACAGACTCATTTTCAAAAGTAGTTTTATGTTCAGGCTAAATAAGTCAAAAGGGCCTAAACAGCTATTACTGCTAAATAAACTACAAGAAAAGCTAAGCAAGAAAATAATGCAAAAAGCTAGAATTGATAGAAAAAAAATGTAAAAACAGAATAATGTCTAAAAGAATCTAACCTGTGAGAATAGATGATATGACTGCAAACACTACAATTGCTTGAAAATGTTCTAAATCATTAAAACAGTTCCAACACAAACAGATAATACTCCTGGAACAGCTTAAATTGCTTTAAAAAAGCTCTTGAAAAATCCAGCATCCCTTCCACATGCACTACAGGGGTTTGAAATGTCTAATTTGAGGCAAGCAATTTCTAAAAAACGTCACATTTAAAGCAAACAAGGAATTAAACGGTTGGCAAAAAGTCAAACAGTGATTTTCTAGTCGGATGAAGGACAACGCATAAATATTAAGGAATGAAAAGAAAGTAAAAATGAAATTGGGATAAGGGCGATATAATTATAGCATTTATTAGAATAACGGTGATGAGTGACTGGAAAAGCTCCACATCACCTCGGCCTCCAGGACCGGGAGGAAACCAGCAGGCTCATCTTGGCAGCTCAGTGCTGCCACGTGCCACGTCAATAAACTTTTAAGAGCAGTTCAGGCCTTAAAATTTTCAGCCATAAAATTTTAAATTCAAACACTATAGTCAACAGCGGGGAGGCGAGCACGGGGGAAATATGATGCTCTCTCTGAGTGGCCGTATTAAAGTCGAGCAGCCGAAAAATGGTTTTGTGATACGGCGAAGCAAAGTGGTAACTGATGTCAGTTCACCAATCAATAGCGCTGATTAAACTCTGATACATTGATTATATGAAACCGGGTGAGCCAAAACCCGTCAGATCCTCCATTCAGAATGTCTTTAAAAATATATGCTATTCTGCAGCCGTCAAGAAGTGACAAAAAGAGAACTAATCTACAACTATTTTTAATGCTGCGGAGAGAATTTGTTTCAGTGTGGCTGAAAATTGGATTTATTTCATGTGAGCTGCGGAAGATTTTGTCTAAACTCCGACATGCTTCAGGTAAGAAGTTAAAAGCAGGGCGTCGAACGTACGTACAGCAGAATCGTCCTGCAAGAAGCTCAAGATGTTGATGCTGCTGCTCTGAAAACGAGTTATCTTCTCGCCAGAAAATGCAAACCAGTCGAGAAGTCGTGCTTTCCGAGTATGAGAATGTTCTGTATCAGAAAGCACAGCTGAACTGCTTTATCTCTTTTTGCATTTCTTTTTTACACCGTATTTCCCAGCGATATTATGAGCGATATCTGTCAGCCGGTTGTGTTTGAAAGAGATCATGTCGGGGTCATTTGGAAATCGATATTCGGAGGACAAAGAGAACAAAGGGGAGGACGGTGGAGACGCTGCAGTGAGACGGGAGCTGATACCCACGCCACAGCGTCGGACACAAGACCTTCAACGCTCCCAAGCTTTCTAAATCCTTGGACGTTTTATTTCGCGGGATAGAATGGCATGGCTGAGGTGTTTTTATTGTGTCTCAGCGAAGTGGCCTGTCGGTGTGTTTAAGGCCAAATGCCGCGCCGTTAACTCGAAAGGAATATAAAAAGAGCCGGCGAACAGAAGTTTGTTTCATGGTCCGGGTCGTGTGCATGTTGGTATGCATGTGCGTGTCCCGAGCCGTGTGACACCGGCTATTAGCCCCGGCGTAATTAAAGCGAGAGGGTGTCAGCCATCAGGTTAATGGATGCTCAGCGATATAGTCAAAGGTCAGCTCGTCACTTGCGGGCGGACACACCAAGACCAACAGCGCCACGCGCTCTGATTCGTTTTCGCCGTGTAACTTCATTAAAACTAGTTTTTCCCAAAAGCTAATTACAAGTATTAACAACACACACACACACACACAGACACAGACGCACACACAAAAGTGATTTATGTTGCTTTCTGGCTGGCTGTTATGAAGCTCCAGAAGGTGATTCCTCTGGAGCGTAATAACACACCCACATCTGATGGCCCCCTACAATGAAATGTGCATTATATTATAAGTTATTAATGGAGTCCCGCAGGGCAAAATTTAATTACACAGTAGTTTGTGGAGATGCGCGCTCGCATCTATCACCTCCGTGTTGTTTTGCGGAGCCAAGCACTGTCCAATGCTGCCGTTTTCATTTCTCCTAAATGGTGCAACGAGGTGTAATTGAACTATGTTCATAATTTCATCAGGAGCCCTCTGACGAGCCGTCTCCTGGCTATTCCGCGCCGCTCCATTATCTTTCCTGCAAGCGCGTTGTTCGGGCCTCTGTTAACCAGAGAGGATGTTGCAATAAAAAAGAAATCAACTCTTGATTCAGAGGATCCAAAAAGTATTTGTTTACAGAACTCCGCAGTTCTTCCTGATTTGGCTCATTCAGTTTTGTTTTTCTCCTTTGTTAGTTCGGTGTCAATAAAACTCATTTTTTGGGGTAAAAGGATTTTAGAGGCGCATCCAACTTCATCACAGAGACTATTTATGTGCTTCAGCAGGTTACTGTCTATGAAGACTCAGACCCCGTTTACACAACGACTTCAACGTACAAAAGAAAACTTTTGTTGTGTTTTGACGACAGAATACCGAGTGGAAAACTATTAATGCAGAAAGTTGCACTTTGAAAAGTTCCCTGACGACTGATTGAGAATGTGTTACTTTGAAAAGCCGAATTTAACGACCACAGAAGTAATTCAGCAGCAAAACAGCAGGTTGCCATTTTGTTGACCAGCAGCCACCAAACTGCTGAAGCTGGGGGAAATACTTGCAGGTGAAATATTAATTTCTCCTCTTCGTCTCTTTCCATGGCTCTCCTGTACAGTGTGTGTGTGTGTGTGTGTGTGAGTGTGTGTGTGATTATATTTTTCAATACTTTATTCAAGCTCAATGTGTTTATCATTAGTTCAGCCTTACAGTTGCTGATTAATATTTTACATGTGATTCTATAATAGAGAAAAAAAGATTTTCACACAGGAAACACTTTACTTAAGTTAAAAAAAAAAAAATTGAAACATATTTTGCTTATTAAATGAACTAATATTGTTCCCACAGTTCCCACCAAATTCAAGGCTGTAAAAATGAAAAATCGGCTATTTCAGCACTTACAGTTCCTTCATTCCAAAATGTAGGAGTTTTTTTTGGTTTTATTCTTAAAAGGAAATCTGGAAGGATTTCCTCTCAGAAAGCTGCCTCCATTTGATTTGGATGAATGACGTTTGTGCCCACTTTAAACTACCGTTCTTTAAAGTTGTTGATATGTCAGTTAAAAGCATTTTTAGTTCAGGGGCCACATACAGCTCAACTTCATCTTGAGTGGGCTGGACTGGTAAAATAGTAAAAAAAAGTTTTTCTTTGATGTAGTGCAGATGAAAATGTTTATATTTTAGAAAAAACAATTACTACTAAAAAATTCCTCCAACCTCAACATAAAGCCAATTTCAATGAATAATTCTGGTGCAAAATACAATGAAATGTCCAAAGACCTTCTTCTATAGCTGCGGCTTTATGCACGTTTATACAAAGATGCTAATTGTTAAATTAGCAGGTTTCTTTGACATTTTTACAGTTTGCTTGGTGATTTGATGGGCTGGATTGGCGCTTCTTGAGTCCCTGTTTCGACTCACGGGCCTTATGTTTGACACCCCTGGTTGAAAGTATTTTCAAGCACTTAATTACTAAAGGTAATAATATCTTTACGGAGGACGTAAGAGACTATATAAGCTTACAAGCTGCGAGTTGATAGCGGTTGATTTCAGGCTTCCAACATTTGTAGAAGCATTAGCTTGTGAAAGATATTCGGCGATTAATAACGAGGGAACTAAAATGTGTGCGGCTCTAAAAAGGCTTTAATTCACGCAGTGATATATACACTGAACTTTATCAGAAAAACTCTTGAGGCCAGAGGGGTCAAACTATTTCATTTCTCTGTCAGTACTAACATTTTTCTTGGGTTTTTCACATTGCGCCTCGGCCACCCCCCCCCCCCCCTCCGACGGCTTCACTGTAATCAACTCCAATCCGCTGGTGATCATGTCGACGTCCTCTGCACTGTCCGGGGGAATTGTTGGCACACGTGCGCCGCACAATGCCGCGGTGAGTCGCTCCCATTGATCAACTCTTTGTCAAGCAGCAGAACAACAGTGAGGCTGTTATGTGTGAACGGTCGGCAGTGGAAGCAGTTTCATGTCCCAGGATGCGGATTCTTATCTACAGGGGTCGATATGTTTCTGGAGCTCCAGCCAGCAAGTGCACTTTGTCACTTATTGCGCGATGCCTGTCTATAAAACCCTCCTTTACCCCCCCTTTTAAAAGGCACCACTGTGATCTTTTTTTTTCTCTTTTTTCTTTTCCCCCCATCAAGCCACTCTTGCTCGTGGAGAGAGAGGGTAAATGTGCACAGATAACATACAAGCAAGGCGGTTATTTCTTGGCACGTGCGAGTCATTCTAACAGTGTTCACGTGTGAAATTAGCACACGGGATGCATTCAAATGCCATGTGTGAAAAATGAGAAGCGGATGTGCAATGTGATAACTGCATACTAATATGTGTGATGGGCGCAGAGCTGAGTCTACATGATGAGAAAATAGAAGACTGAGTAAATGATTCTTGGAAATATATATTTATCCCGAAGTAAAAGAACTAAATACACTGATCTCTTGCATGTCTGCTCAGATGCTCTGATTATCGTCCTCTACACTCAGAGAGCCTAAGCAAAATAATGAGAGAGAGGAAATTAACATACATAACATATACAGACATGTGGAAAAAAAAAGATATAGGGAGCAAGGTTTGAAGAGGTTTCACTTATCAAGACCATTTATTTCTCTGCTTCAGTCACAAATGATTGTTAACCACATTCACATACAATAATACACCAATGATGAAGACTGCTATACCTCCATTATAGCAATTAAGGGTTTCGTGTTATTCTCGACCATGTTTACACGACAACATTTGTTTCACATTTACACCTCAATGACAGAAACACTGAAACTGATGTTGTTTGTTTTTTTTATTCCAGGACACAAGTTGGCAATGATTATTTGTTTTGTAAATGTGCATTTTTTTTCTTCGCAGCGGCTGTGGCGCGAGTATGTTTTAGCAGCGTTTCCGCTGTCTACTCGGACTGAAAAAGTTGTGTTTTCAGTGGCTCCGAGCACCGCTGGCGTTTAAACCGACACCCAAAAGCACGATGAAAGTTTAGCGTTTTCACTTGAAAACTTCATTGTCGTGTCTATGGGGCCTCAGAAACTAGATGGATATCAGCCCACAATGGAATAAAGGCTGATGAGAAGGGAAAGAGGGTAACGTCGTCCCTCTTGGTCACTAACAGAGCAGCAGTGATCAGTAGTTAACCCACGAAGAAGCTGGTCAGCATCTTAGTGGGGAACTTGAGGAGTGGCAGCGATCCCTTAGGACATGCGTTCATGTGAAAATGTAAAAAAAAAATTGCGTTTTGGATGTTTGGCTTTTCGAAAACATTGCTAATGCGCATACGCACCAAGGTCACCGTAAATAGTTCTCCTGCACTTGCACGAGTAGACGCACAACAGCAATGGCGGCCTTCAGAGTGACATGACTCCCCGTCCATATTCTCCTTGGACTTGGTAGTTTTATAGTTGAGTCACCTTGAAAAATAATCCAACTTGGTCACCTGTCCATATGAATGTCCGTTTACTCACCATTGTTGATGTTTATGCCATATTGTTCTCTGCGCACATGTGCGTGACTTCATTACAAAAACACACAGCACCCACTAGTGGCCCTACATGAAAACTACATGGTTTTTAGCGTCAAAATGTTGCAGTGTAAACACTTCACTTTTCTGAAACAAAAAGGCGAAAACCATGCATTGTCTCTTGAAACATTGCCGCGTAAACAGGGCCGGAGATGTTGTAATTACAGATATCTTCGAGAAGCAAATTTGTTTTGTGTAGTTGAGCGTGTGCTAATCTCACGATGTGAAAATGACATCCCTATAATTTTGTGTGATTATTCTTTGATAATGGCTCATGTAAAATATCGATATCTGAATCATCATAGGGCCTCATACACCAGACATGACTACATAAAAATGAAGTCCCTCTCACAGTGAGCACAGCCTCGTAGGCAGTCCCTGTCCTCTCTTGATGGTGAACTGTTGCTTCTTGCACTCTTCGACCCTGTCCCCCCCCCGAGAGCACATGACACACACTGAAACAGCAGGGATCAGTGATGAACCGGGACGCGAGCACAGTTGACTTGAAGGTTATGATGGGGTTGGCCGGGGACGCAAAAGATAAGCAGTAAGAATAACAGGGCAGAGGGTGACTCGGGCTTATGCTGCAGATAAGCTGTGAGGACAGGACGCACAAAGAGATGAGAACACGAGGTCTCTAAAAAGAGGAGGATTAAGAGTTTGTGGTACACTTGTGACTGAACGACACATTCTACCAGCTGTGAGTCAAATAATTCTGCTGATACCTTTGATATTGTATTCTAGCATCTAAGTGTGTTTACTGTCTATGCAAATATTCAAAATAGTGTGAGAGGTGAAGAGTTCAAAAGATCCATATGAAGTGCAAAAAAGGTTTAAAGCCATTGTTTAACCTTTTTGGCCTCTCTATGTATACAAACTATAAGGGACCAATTTAAAGCCCACACTTCTGTTGTAACGCTGGATTGCTGACACAGTGACAGAGCTGAACTATTGTGGCCTGATTACAGTGAACAGACACGATTAATGAGCTTCACCAGAACATCAATGGTCACGCCCGAAGCAATGTTACTCAGAGACTCGATACGGTGAGGAACTTTCCGGCCGTTTGAAAACCTCGACGGATGGACGCGTCGTATCTGTGTTTAAACGATTTGGGATCACTGGGTTATTGTGTGAGCATCAAGGCCAACCACTTTAAGGAGCTGAAGCCGGACAAGAGCTTTTAATTCACGATCTTTTAAAAATCCATTATCCAAGTGCTTGTCAATTAGATCGTTGAAGCGCCCTCTACTTCCTGTCTTTGGAAACCTGTTTGTTTGAAGTGGAAGAAAAAACTATTGACACGTCTGATCGTCCTGTTATTCAGTAGTGGTTTTGAAGAGGATAACATGATGTAGAGCTTTGGTTTACGCAAGAAAAAACTGTTTCATCGAGTGTTAAGAGAACTTAGTTATAACTCGTCCCACCAATCTCTTATACTCTTTTATTCAACGTAACAAAAATGTCATCCATCCAGAAGAGGTCAAGTCCATCACATGGTGAGCAGAGAGAGCGAGACGATCGCATAAACTCTCACATTCACACCTATGGGTCAGTTTGACTTCTATAATCCAATAAGAACACACTACTGTATTATATCAAGCAATTAGTGTTATATTTGCTGCATCTGTTTACACGCCATTGTGTAAAATGCCTCATTCCTGCATTTTTTGTTTCAGAAAAGTTTTATGTTTACATGACAATGTTTTGAAAACGATATTCCTTTACACAGAAACAGTAGAAACACAGAAAACAACGTAGATAGCATGCAGGACCACGAGTTAGTGCTGTTGGTTATTTTTGTAATTAAATTACACAAACCTGCGCAAAGAGAAAAATACACTATAAACATTAAAAATGGCGAGTGAGCGGACATTTGTACGGACAAGTCGGATTGTTATTCCACTGTTTCCACAGAGTTGGGCTCTGTGGAAACAGTGGAAAACACCATTTTCAAAAAGTTTCACTCCGAAAGCCTTTTTGAAAAAGTTGTGCTTTCCACACATCTGGGAGATTTTAAAGTAAATCCAGGAAGAATCAGAAGTCTGGCCCTCATAGACTGACAAATCTGTGCAGCATTTTTTTGTTTTGTTTTTACAAAAGTACATTCAGGTGTGAAAAAGTCTTTGGGATTATGGAGGAGCCTTCCCCTTAAGGGTTTACTGCTCTGTTTGTGTTTGTTTAATAATCTCAGTACCAGTTTCTTACACCAAATCTTCTGACTCCTCATGACAGCAGTATGCATCGAGACATGCACACCTTTCAGTTGTGTTTGCACTGTGGGGGAGTCTACTGAGAGAACTACTGCGGCAGCTACTTTCTGATGGATGCTTAAAGTCATTTCTACAAGTTTTGAAGGTCTCCACCCACACTCGGGAAGTCTTTGGTTGTGTTTTGTCATCTCCTGTATTCTCCATGCACCACTGAATGTATTGGCTTCTGTCCTTTTTCGCAAATAGTTGCCCATTTGCTAAATAGAAATAAAACACTTGAGAGATGTGTTGCAGAGGTGCCCACGAGAAATAAAAAACAGAATGAATTGTCAGATTTTTTTTTTTCAGTTTAAATATAAATGCTGACTTTTGAACCACATTTGTCTCCCGTGCCTTTGTTGTGAAAAATAAATCTACTTTTCTCAAGATACCGGTATCAGTAACAGGGGATATTGCATGCGAAGAGCAACTTATTAATTCAGCTTAAACTTAGAAATGCCACTTTAGCTTCATTTCAGTACCCCTCAAGCTACCATTAACAGGCGTTTTGCGGACGGCTCTGACTAGTTCAGCTCACTTCTGGTTTTCGAACGCTCTCTTCACGCTCAGTATCCAAATAAACACATGCCTCATATGGAAGCCATTATACGTTTCCTTTTTCTATCAGGTTTTCCAGAAGACATCTGAATAGCGGTGCTAAAACAACATGGTGTAACAAATCAAGGATGACGTCTAAATGTGGAGTTCGGTACAGTATCTGATCTATGTCTCAGTAACCCTTGCATACATTCACAGCTGAAGTTAAATCTGTTGCTGTTCAACGCCAAAACACCTATGTTAAGCTCGGGTGTGAACTTCAAACGATATGCCCTGAAAACCACTTTGCAACCTTATTCTAAAAGGTGCGATATGTGACCGAAAAAGTGTGTATGCAGACCTGGAGGGCACGAGCACAGCACCTATATGGTGCCCGACCTACGCACACGGAATGTGTTGAATGAGTTATAGCTTTTGTCAAGCCTGCGCACAGATGACAGGGGCTTCGAAGCGAGATAGAAAAGGTCTGACAAGTCCTTGGACCCTTGTGTGTAGCTGACCTTGTCTCAAACAGAGTTATCAATTAGTTGGAAAGGAGACTGTTCATAGGCACCATGTGGGGAGAGGAGACGTGTCATCCAGCAGTATAGGATGTGTACGGTACGAATATTTTGACATTATTTTATATATTTTATATATATTATTTGGGGTGGGTTGCTCAAGGATATTTAAACGGACGGAAACAAAATGTGGAAGCCCTGCATCCATCTCCAATACCCAATTTATCCAGAGAGGCGTGTGCAAACCAGAGCCTATCATGTGTGATAGGCTCCACACACCCCAAGCAGGTCCCCGCGATATGGCAGAGTAAACCAAGAAACAAGCACGCGTGCAGACAACAAAAAAAAGCTATAAAAAGGAACAATGGTGAGTACACAGACATTTGTATGGACAGAGGAAGAAGATGGATCGCTATTCCGGGTGACGCTCAACTATAAAACGACCAAGTCCCAGGAGAATTTGGGAGTCATGACACTCTGGAGGACACCCTTGGACGTGCATGTGCAGAGGAACTATTTACTACAGTTTTTCTAAGTAACCTGAGTTTAGAGATGCATCCAGTGATTCACACAGCGGGGAAAAATAAACCTTGTTTCACAAAAATCACGACCAAAATGGTCAGTGTGATCCGGCTGTGAATGGACCAGAAGTTGTCTTTATTAACGACTCGGGCCTTTCTCTCTGTTTCTCTCCCTCCTTTCTTTCCCTGGCAGGACTCCTAATGGGTCCTCTCCATCAACTCATTACTCAGACAGATAAAAAAGTGGCTTTCCATGTGGCGCCGGTGAGCCACCGAGCTCCGAACACGGCGAGCAAACGAAGAGAAATCAGAAGCTCATCCAGAGCACCGATAAAGAAGTGCGAAGGATTTCCCCCCATACTCACTATTACTGCCGATTTACAGAACGACTTCACATGCATACAATATCGGCGCCGTTTGAGTGACAGATGGAAATGTGTGCAGGATTACTTTGCCTCGGAAGATAATGGTGACTAAAAGCTGCAGCTAATTGCCTAAAATGTAAATTGGCTTTTAAATGAGCAGCAGATGTTAATGGCCACATCCATTTTAATAGGGGCCACTAAGAAAACCTGGGATATGTCCATCCAGATGGTTCCCTTTGACACGGAGGGATTCTGTTGTACAAATGCTGAATGAAAAAAGGTACAAATTAGACACGTACCTGATGCCTTTGATTTGTGCAATGCTGTGGTGGGAGATCCTCGACAGAGCTGAGATTACCTGAAACAAACAGAGAGAGAGAGAGAGAGAGAGAGACGTTTAAGGAACAAAGTCAATTTTAATCGGCTCGTGTTTTATCCACGTATGACACTGCATCGTCAACTGACAGGCTGCTTCCTGGTGGCGGCGCTGAAGTGGGATATTCTAAAAACAAAGTGATGTAGGAAACAAAAGGTATCGCTTCACTAGAAACCAGCACAGTTCATCAGAATGTTAATCGAGAAAGTCAGAGCAAGGTAGGGTGGAGGCTGTGTCAGAAAAAAAACCAACCCAAAAAAACAAACTGATATGATCACTTCACTGGAGCAATGCACAACCATCCACCCAATCATGTGTACATTGACCTGCGCCGACCCCCCGGCTGCTGCGAGCAGGGACAACTAGCTCTCTGTTAAGGTCTTATCCTGCCTGGTCTGAAAAGATAACGCAGCCCATCACAACAATGACTCCGCTAGGCATGGTGCCACATAACTTTACATTATTTAAAAGTAAAAGGTTCACGGAAGTCAATGGAATAAGTTGAGTCTGAAGACACCGTGATGTCAAATGCTAACTTAGATTGCACTGCATAACGCAGAGTGTCTCGCATGTCGGCAGCGAATTTAAATCAGAGATAATTCTTAAATTCGTATTCGTCTCTTAACAGACGGAATCGATTTTCGGGGTCGGTGTTTTAAAAGCTTGAGCCTAAGGCCCTGTTTACACGACAATGTGACAATTTTGTTGAGATTTGGGCGTCCGTCTACACAACATCAGTGCTCGGAGCCACTGAAAGCGCTCCTTTTGGAAAACACTCTAAGTTAGCGTAGACGGGGGAAAAACTAAAGTCTTTTGAAAAACATGTACGTACGCGCCATAGCCATAGTAAATAGATGGAGAATAACAACAATGGCGGCTTCTGGAGTCTCATGACTCCCAGTCCATGAAACCTTTGGATGTAATTATACTTGAAAAGTTTTTTCTTTTTTAAAAAACACAATTGGAGTCAGTTTATATTCATGGAAATGTTCCTTTAATCAACAGAACACCCCTAGTTACCATTGAATTAGAGAAATCCCGCTTGCGTAAGAAGGAACCTCAGAGTTTCTTCCAAAACTCTGCAAATTGTTCCAAGACCATTCATGATTGTTGCAACAAGGATTCAACAGTTTCACACATGGATTCTGATAGAAAATATCACCACGGCATGAGCAAAAACAACCTTTTGCACAGCTGGAGTCAAACTCGCCAAGCCTCTTAACGAACTGACAGTAATCCTAAAGTCAAGGGCCATCACCTGAGGAAGATGATCGGTACGCAGGGACTCAACATGCAATTCCCGGGAGTCAGACGATTCTGTGGCACAACAGCAAATAGATCCTTCACAACTTGGCACAAGCGACTATGAGCTGGTTCTCCACATGTTTTACAGACAAACGAACACAATCGATGCAATAAGATTTCCTGCAGGGGAGGACATCCAGGACAAGTTACAGATGGCGCTCGACATGTAAGAAAAGGTTGTTCAAGGCAACGCGAGCGCCCTGCGACTGATGTAACAGTGTGCAAGGCGACTGCTTTGAAGGGAATGGTGGCCAAGTTCTCATCAGAAATGTGTTTTTTTTTTTTTTTTTTATATTGGTTCAGTATTGAAACCGTTTCATCACAACAATTACAGGAGACACGTGGAAGCAAGAGCAAGCCGTCAAAGGAAATAATAAGCCTAGTTTTGATCTTCTTTATTAGGCTGAAGGATCAATGTTTTTATTGCGCATTGACTGTGTTGTGCAGAAAATAAGATCGGTCCTCGCATCTCCACGGGGGGTCTCAGTGGTTTAGTGACCTGGTTGGACACCTGTCATTGGTTGGGCTTCGGATCCCGTGTGTCTTTGTTTTCTCAGCACTGGAATTAAAATTCTTCTTATAACTTTTGAAGGGAAAAATATATAATTATAGGATAAAACTGATCCGTTCTTTTACTCAAAGTAACAAACAACAACACTGTGACCATTTAACCATCTTAAAACTACACCATGTGTGCTGCAAGAGAAACAGACTCATTTCATTCTACATGGGCTGTTTTCAGAGGACGATAATTGACCATTTCTTGTATGTTTCTTAGCAACCCCGCACAGGACACGCAACAACGTGTTATTAGAGGCATTAGACGACATGCAGTTCACAGTCACACACGGTGAGGTGCGTGTGAACTCGCACAAACGCAGGGACAGTGCATCACCTACACCCTTCTATTGCTTTCTGTTTTTTTGTTGCATCCTTGTAGCAAAAGGTTAAATGTGTGTATTTAAGCAGATTTAATGCTGCTTCCGAGTCACACGCATGTGGGCTTATGGCTGAGGACTACAGATGGCGCGCTTGCCGTCTCAACAGAGGCTGGATCAGGGTGATGAGGGGAAAGCCACTCACACACACACACACATACAAACACACACGCCACAGAACAGAAACCCGGTCTCCTACGCCTCATTACCCACTCCTGGGCGTATTCCGGGTTGCAGCACTGTAGCGGTGCCAGATGTCGCCTTGACAGGGAGGAGAAAATTGTTATCTCAACCCCTCTTCCCCGGCAGGTGCGACGTCCTCGGGCTCTCATCCAACTCCCTCCTCACCGAAAAACACACACGCACACACACACACACAGAATGCGAGCGCCTCGTTTTTTTAAATGCAAGTGGAGGGTCGCGTGAAGAGTCAACCACCTCTGTGGAGTGCTGTTGACCGAAAACCCTCCACTGTCTCTATTCAAGTAATGTTTACCATATTCGAGAGCAGAGAGATTACACAGAGCGCCGGCGTGGCGTACGTATACATCACTTTCACTCATGTCGAGGGGAAACCTCGACGAGACGATAAGGGGTTGTTTCTCTGTGCCGCTAAAGACCCGTGTAATAGGCAGTCGTGTTCACGCCTAATGGTTCCAATATGGGGTCAGTCTCCCATTACACACCTCCTTAACATCCACTCTCACTGCTTTGTGCAGATAGAGACTGAAAAGCAGCCAGGGTCAGACAGAGATGGATAAAGAGGCATGGGGGGGGCGAAAAGGAGAACAATAGATTGCTAATTTCGCTCGATGTCTCTCTTTGGCCGGTGGTTGGGCTGTTTAAGGAACCACTGTGGACAAAGCCACTGTGCAGCCCGGTGGCACCCTGCCCACCTGCCCCACGCTGCAGGGAGGAACCACATATGGCACCCGGCCTCAGCTCAGTTATTAACTCCCATCTTTCCCAAGTCTTATTAGCCGTCATTGTCATTGTGATAGCCTGACAAGAGACATCGTTTTAAAGACACAGCAAACCTTGAACCGGGAAAAGAAACACTTAGATGAAGGCAAAGTTTGGTATTTAATTGGAATTAATATTTGATGGCGGCCGGGTGCGATCAGCTGCGGTGGGATCCGGCTGAACGCAGCTGCGCTCCAGCCAGGTTCGTCCAGGTTCAAAGGAGAGCGGGAGCCGCTGGCATCCAGCCAAGCAGGTCACAGTGGGGCCAGAAGCCCACCCTGCTCTGGAAAGGGGGGGGGGGGGGGACGACGACACATGACATGTGTGTGCCAGCACCAAGCAGGCTAACGTGACTTTCACACATCGCGGGGTAAAGTCATTTAATATTAAATCTCTCCTTTCCTCAACCTTAAGGAGTTTCTTTTCCCATTCATGTTAACCTCAACAACCTAATGTGAAAAATGTGTCTCTGTTCAGAGGGATCGCGGGGGATTCGTGACTCCCTCTGGCTTAGATTAGGAACCTCATATTGAGGGCAGCTGGAAAAAGGTGCCGACAACCACCTTTTTTTTTTTTTTTTTTTTTATATTTGGCTAATGGGTTACAGTGTAATTGTTTTGAAAATATGACTCATATTGAAACATTTTGTTAAAGAAAATGCAATAATCTACAAAGTATCTCAGCTCAATGCCAATTGGACAAATAAAAGAGAAACTCAGAATCGAATTACACGCCGACATGCCGGTGGTCGCATTTTTGGTTTATAATATGTCAAATATGTTTAAGAACTGACAAGCCCTGGACACTTTACTCCAGAGCCATAATGTTCTAATGTGTGCCGGCTTATCTGAAAAAGACACTTATAATTATAATAATAATGAAGTATCCCGCTCTAAAACATGTAAATATTGTTGAGCATTAATGGAGCTTTAACAGATGTGCGAGTCACTCCCACCGTGTGCACTGGTGAACCGTCACAGATGTTGATGTTTGAACTGTGCACTGATGAGACACTGGATGGGTTTCCTCTCTTTTTATTCAGCATTTCTAACACTGGAGACCACAGGACATTTTTCTGTCTTGCCTCAATTCATCGTGAGGCAGCATTTCCGCTTTTTCTTGATATTTGGCGGATTCATTTGCAGCATTGGTTAACATTTAGCTTTGGAGCTGTGTTCATTGAGAACAGATTTGAGAAGAGATTTTAACCCGTTTGTTTTTATTGCAGAGCTGCCCGAGTGTCACATAAATTGATTGCCAACCTCATTCTACTAAAAGAAAATATTTTCTACATCCTTAATCCTCGTTAATTTTCTGCTGTGAGGCATCTTTTTTTTTTTTTTTTAGCAGAGCAATAAACTCTAAATCTTCATGAAGGATTAAGATCTTTTGAACAGTAAAAATATATGTCTTTGTTTACATTTGTATTTTCACATGTTAAAAGTTTTGAATCTTGCCTTTGAGCAGGCCCAAAACTTCAAAAAGGCATCTTTGTAATCTCGCGAGATATACAAACATGTCTTTTCAGTTTAAAGAGGCGGACGTCTTTCATCTGCCTTTATTCTGTTCCTCCTCTTGCTCCCCAGGCTTTGCTTGAAGGCGACCTGTGTGTGTTTCTGTTTCCCTCTCTGGCTCTGATACACTCTCCTCACCCTCTCCTGATCCTCTGCTTCACTCAGAGCTTCTGAGTCTACATATTATTAATTTCCCTCTCATCTCGTGCTCCCCGGGGGGTCTGAACTCTCCGGCAGGCCACAAAATAAAGCCTCTTTCACCCCATCTAGGAATATGGAGGAGTCAAGTCGCATGATAGAGAGATAGCCTTGGGTTTCCAAAGCCCCAATATGTTACCTCCAAACGTCAACCCACTCAGCATCCTTTTAACCGCCCATGACCCTTTTTGTCAGCCAGTCAGGAGGATGTAATTGAGGATGCGTGTTAAAGTGAGACATCCGTACTGATGCTCTCGGTTTCTGCACGAGACCGACTTGAAAGACTTACACTCCATTTACCGTGTGTGTGTGTGTGTCTAGGCAGGAAAGAAGGGAGCTCGGATAAGGATTGCATCTATGGATTAACGGGGAATTCAAAGCCAAGTGTTTGCAAACACACGCCAACCTTACACGTCTCGCCGCATGAGGCCTCCGTCCCATATGGGTGCCAAGGCAACGCCACATGTGACCAGCCCCCGCCCACGCTCCCACCCCGAGCCAATCCGAAGACCTGCAGGATTCTGAGCATGCACGGTCATCGGTTACAGTGCAGATCCAATCAAAACCTGCAGTCATATGCCATCAACAGTGGGAAGGCGATGTGATCTGATTAAGATCTGCATGCAGGCGCAAGGGCACCATTGACAGGCCGTCACCAAACACCCACCACACTGTCCATTCTGTTTATGTCCCGACGCAGCGATGACGCGATTACGTCTCACGCTGCAAATCAATGCAAGAGCTGGAAGTGATCCAAGAAAGAGGTGGAATTAATGAGAGATTCATCACATTACTTTTATTCCCCCTTGTTTCCCTTTTATGGGCTCTAACGGCTACCTTCGTGATGGTGTGATATATTATGAAGCATTCACACTGATGGGGACGCGTCGCTCAGCTTATGCCACCCTGCCAAAGTGGTAGGCATGAAGCAAAAAAGGGGCACCGAGTGGGAGAGCTGAGAACAGATGGCTGTGTGGGAACCCTGCATGCCCATCAATAATAGACCGACAGAGGAGGGCCGGCTGCGTGCGTGTGTGTGTGTGTGTGTGTGTGTGTGTGTGTGTGTGTGTGTGTGTGTGTGTGTGTGTGTGTGTGTGTGTGTGTGTGTGTGTGTGTGTGTGTGTGTGTGTGTGTGTGTGTGTGTGTGTGTGTGTGTGTTGCACTGTCCCACTGCCGCCGGGACTTTCTGCCTTTTTACAAACCTCTTATTCTCTGTCCCTTTTCTTTGGCTCAGCTTGTTTTTTGTTTTTTTTCCTTTTTTTATTTGTGATTCCACTTTTTGGTTCATTTGTCACTTGAGCCGCTACACTTCAAATTCGATCAGCCACATAAGAGTCCCATTGGCAATGAAAACAACAATGTTAAATTATGATAAATAGGATCTTCACCCATGTGTTCTAAACCCTTTTGATCTCCAAGCAAGTTGAATACGTTGCTACACCGCAAATCGCCACTGTCACATGAACACCAATGCTGTGTATTACCCATGTTTCTATAACACCATGCATAAAGTATAAGACTATACAGTGTCTTAGGCCCTTTTAACGCAACGTTTTCCAGTCAAAATGGACAACTCTCATTGTGTTTTTGGTGTCCGTATACGCAACAGCATTTCTGCCATTGCCGCGCAAATGGACGTCGCTTTCAAAACCTATTTGAAACGTTTTTGTCACGAAAAACGTAGAAATTATACATTTTCACTTGAAAAGCTGCTGTGCAAGCTGGGCCTTAGCCACGTTCCCTCAACACTTCACATACCTTGACAGACAACTCTTCACTAATTTACAATCCTGACGAGCCTACATGCATTGGGTAGATTATGCTGAAAATGTACCAGGTGCAATTTGCTGTTAAGCCTTTAACATTTTGTCTTTCTAGACTAAATATCGATTAAACAATGTTGTCTAAACACTTAACATGCCTTGGTAGATTATACAATAAACACATGTTCCCTTTATACCAAGCATGCAAATGTAGATTGTGCTTTAATTAACCTACGTCTCCTAAATACATTGAATGCATTCTTTTGCTCCAAAATTTTAACAAATTGCAATTTATTTCTAATCACTATACACACTGCAGTTTTCTGTAGACTATGCATCAATTAAGTCATGTTCCCCAAACGCCTGAAATGTATCCATGTTTAATGTAACCATGTTTTTTAAACATATTGCACCCAATAAAAAAGGTTTACTTAAGGCCCATGAATGCCTCACATGGATTACATTACAGATTTACAGAAATAACCGCATGAACGTTTGCATAAGCTTTAATTGACCAATTAACCCTTTGTACTTTACATATTGATGAATATCGAAATCTACAAGAGCTCCTTCAACACAGGAACAGAAAAATATTCTGACACATAAGCCACGTCTATTCAGGTTTTTATTATGTATATGTATAGTAGTATGTGAAGTAAGTGTCATATGCTCAACGTCAATATGAGTTCATTTTATGTTTCTCAACTATGAACATTTAGGAACATGAACTAAACTATACTCAGACTGATAAAATGTTAAATACAATTAGTTAAATCCCCGTTTCCGTTATTTGTGCTTTTTTGTTTTTATTTTCAGCTTTGTTGCACTGCTGCTTTGTGTAAACGAGTTAATAATAATAAAAAAAAAAAAGAAAAAAGAAAGGAGTGAAAAAGCTGAATTCAAGACAAGCCCCGAAACCTTCAATAGAGCAACTGAAACAAATGACATTAATAAACATGGTAAAGGGTGGGGAGGCCATTAAATCCACCATAAATATAGCTGAATACAACAATATTGGCACGGAGCTGAGTTAATTGGGCTTGCAGCCAGGCATTAAACACATACAGTCAGTCCCACAAAGGCACTGATGCCAACTAACAACTACAATCCATAACCATGAACACAGAAAAGCGTTGTGAGCTTTGTGAATCATAAGAATACACATAACTGTGTAAATAAATTAGGGATTTAGAGTTGCTGTGAAATGAATGAATAATACAAATGAGCAGAATTTGTCCCCAAGCATATAGACGTAGATGTTAGAACGAGTAGAAATAGACAAAACGGAAGATTCTTAACATGACTTCAGGTCATATAATATGATATGCATTGAAATCATGAGCTTAGCTTGGGCCCAGTTTACACCAGAACGTTTCAGGTGAGATCACATTGTTTTTCTTTCAGAAAAGTTTCCCATTTACCCGGCAACATTTTGAAAACGAGGTCAGTTTACACGGAAACAGCAGAAATGCCGAAAAACATGTCGTTTTCATGGCAGGCCACGAGGTGGTGCTGTTTGTTGTTTTTGTGACAAATGCTCGCAGAGAACAATACGTTTTATACATTAACAATGGAGATGGAGAACGTGCGTTTTCAAAAAGTTTCGCTTTTTCCCTGTTTCCATGGAGGCAGAATCGGAACATTTTCAAAAAGATACATTTTCAGAAGTCCCGGCACCGTTGTCGTAACAACAGACATCCAAAACACAATGGGAACTTTTCCATTTTCACTTGAAAACGTGGTGTAAATGAGGTATTTAGAAATTAAATTGTTCTCTGACAATTATAAGACTTTGAACTAAAATCTTGTTGAAACGCTTTGGGATGTGACAAAATGAGCGATTTACAACTCGAAACTGACTCAAAAACTATGTAAAGAAATCTCAAGAAAATCCTCCACTCTCAGAATTCAAGCACTATGAGGCAGAACAAACAGAGGCCTCACTGACACTGGATTGTTTTTTTTTTTATTAATGAAAGCTTTTCTAAGTGTGAAGAAGCACGTAACGAAAGAAGCACCGGGATCCAAGCGGGCGTGAAAGACATCTCAACCCCTCATCTGATGGTCGCCGTTGGAGTGCGCACACAGACATGCCGAGCAGAGGAAACCTCATGAATGACCGCGATTAGTCTCCGAGCATCGGTTCACGGGAAAATTGCTGAATGCCGCCGGGGAGCCGCGATAAATCCTGATTGCAGTCAGATTGGCACCTGCCACATTGCACTAAATCCCCCTTCAAAGCAGACCTTCCAGCTGCTTGATTACAGGGGATTTCTCGGCGTATGTCGCGGACAAGAAAAGCCTCCGGGTTGGCCCGGGGGCCTGAAAGAGTGCTGCTGCTGACCCAGAGACCCAACGCAGCAACGGAGCCAAACCAAAAACAGCTGTAAAGCTTACGTGAGGCCACAAAATGTACACTAATGTCCCTGATTGAAAATGCGAGTTAGATTACCATAATGCCCATGATGCTAAAGGTTTGTAAAGCCTTTAGGAAACGCATTTCCTGCAAGCATCGATGAAGTAGCTTATCGATGTGAATATGTACCACGTCATTGATTTTGGAGCTTATTTAGCTTCAGGACCTCAAATATTGATTCAATCTGAACCCGTGCTGCTTGTAGAAAGAAGAAGAAGAAGAAAAAGAAGAAGGCAAAAAAAAAAAAAAAAAAGGCCAACAGTGGCTAACGTGTGCAAATTGTACTTCATAGATCGCTTTGGCGCGGTCAACACCTGCCAATGCTCTGCAGCCGTGTCCATGACCCTGTCCCATTTCACGCTAAATCAACAGACATGGGCCTGCTCACTTATGCGTGACTATACTTATGTGTCAGAGGGTGTTTGGTGTGTGTATCAGCACACACACTCCAGCTGGAACGTGATAATATGATCCGAACAGAAAAGCGCCCCGATCAATGGGGCACCAGGGAGTACAGTGTGGATGAAAAGAAATGGAAGAGATGGAGCTCAAGTGAAGCCGATCCAGATGTGTGAGGGCCTGATAAGGACCTGTTCACAATCTCCCATATCTTCAATGCTATAAAAATAACAAGTACACACTCTGTATCAGCCATGATGAAGAAACCAAGTCAGTTGTTTTGTCGGTTACGTTGCAGGGTTTGTTGATAGGATTGGATTCTGGTTCAGTTTGGGACTCGTCCTTGACCAAAATTCGACACTGTTATCTTCCTTGTCCGTGACTTCATACATTGTTTCTGCCGTAGAAAAAAGGTCACGTGTACATAACCACATTTTCATCGTGAAAACAGAAAACTTTGGTTGTGTTTTGGGCGTCTGTTTAAACGACAATGTTGTTTAAGGTCACTGAAAACACACATTTTTGAGAACCGCTACCACGGAACTTTTCAAAACTGTTCTGTTTTCATGGAAACGGAGGAAAAAGCAACTTTCCTGGAATTATGCTATTGTGCACCGCCAGAAAATAGTTCTTCTGCACATATTTGAGTAGATGGACAATAGCAATGGTGGGGTCCTTCAGAGTGTCATGACTCCCAGTCCATATTATTCTGGGACTTGGTAGTTTTATAGTAAACGTCCGTGTGCTCACCATTGCCATTTATAGCGTATTGTTTTCTGCAAAAGTGTGTGTGTGTGCACCTACAAATGACTCTCCATGAAAACCACATTGTTTTCAAAAAGTTGCTGTGTAAACGCGAGATGTTTCTGAAATGAAAAGACGAAAATGATGCATTTTGACTTGGAATGCCTCTAAGAGACTTGAGTGGAGTCAGGTTGGCTTTTCTATCCTATCACTATTAAAAGCAAAAAGAAAAAACAAAACTTAAAAAACAGAATGTCAATTGGCCTCACAACCATCGAGTCGGCTGGGTTGATGAACTCAGAAGTTATGTAACTCTCGAGATTTGAGGCTAAATATTAAATGTCATAACTGAAAAATGAGTTTCACGTCGTGATTGCATTAAATATCAGGAATATGTGCCCCACAGATATGGAAAAAAAAAACATTTTCAATTTGCATCCAGTGGGAGTACCGTGTCAAAATCATTGGGAATATCCCACAGTCCTAATACTGTCTGACGATGCAGTGAACTGTGGAACAGCAGGAGACGCCATGGATTTGCTGGTTGCGTGCGGGATTTCTTTTCACCATAAACCTAAGCTGAACAGTTTGGTGGAAAGATTGGACAGAAATGCCGCCTGACTAGCTCTTCATCACCACACAGTAAATCTGCTTTAAAGCTGTCTGAAGCGAGCTGCATTAATAACTCTTATGAAGGAATGCCAGCACAAAGGAAGAAGCGGGAACAGATCACTGAGGATTATTATTCCGCCTCTTCTTATGGCCTACTTGTTGCAAAGGAGGATCATTCATAATAAATAAGGAGGCAGTGAGTTTTGAGCTTCGCAGCAGTGTTTTAGCTCCAGGCTGAGTGGGAGGTGGGAGGTTTTTGTTGGGGGGGGGGGGGGGGGGGGGGGGGGGGGGGAGATGCGGGAGGTGGTGTGGTGGGAGAGGATGCGGGAGGTGGTGTGGTGGTTTTGCAGCCATTTGGTGACTCAGCACACGGGGAGTTGGACAAAGATCCTTCGAATGACTTGCTGAGCAAGCACAAAAAGATGTGACGACTTGGGGCAAGCTGAGATGTGGAGTTGAAACATTAAGTTGCTGTATAATTTAAACCAGTGTGTTTTACTAACATTTTGTTAGTCATGTTGAAGAGCCTGCAGCTTTTTGTCTTCATGCAGATGTGAAAATGAAACAAGGCAGTAGAGTATGTCCACCAGGACTATGTTGATAATTGTTTTGCATGATTAAACAAAAAAATACTAATAATGATAATAATAGGCATGTCAGAAATTACATCACAACAATCCTATTAATCCATACAAATTCTCAAGAGGGGTCCCTCAGTTGGAAACAGCTGAAATCCAAATGCATGATGACTGGGACTTTTGTTCCCTCAAGAAAAGCCCCACATTAGAAACAGACACAGTTTGGCTGAGGAAGTACCTGGACCAAACACAGTATGAAGACAATGCATCATTGCATCCATCCATGCAAATTAAAACTCAACTACGCAGGGAAGAAACCCAACACAAACACAATCCAGACGCAAAGCTGACTTCACTGGACTTCAATAAAGATGGACTGATGCAAAGTGGGAACAAGTCATGTGGTCTGATCAGTCAAAATGTATAGTTCTCCTTTGAAAATGCAAAAGTCTTTGTCCTCTGAGAAGGTTTGTGATGTTCTCTTTTAAAACATCAGTAGTATGATGGAGGTCATAGAAAGAAAGGCATGAAAGAGCCTGAACAGGATAGTGCTCCGCAATGTTTTAAACGTCTTCTAAGGCCCAGATTATGTGACATCATTTCAGGTGAAAACGCAACGTTTTCGTTTCAAGAAAGGTTTCAAGAAACATGACCATGTTTAAAGAAAATATGTCACCCAGAATCACTGAAAACAATATAGTCGGCATGGCAGGCCACGAGTTGGCACTACTTGTAATGGAACTACACATAGATGCACACGGACAACAATACACTATAAACATTAACAATGGCGAATGCATCGGTATGAACAGACGACAAAGTTGGATTGCTATTCCGGTGACTCAACAACAAAACTACTAAGTCGCAGGAGAATATGAACTCGGAGTCATGACACTCTGGAGGTAAACATTGTTGTTATGATTGTGTAGAAAGACTATGTACTCTGATTGTGGTGAGCATGTATTTTCTCCCGTTTCCATGGAGATGGAGTCTGAGCATTTTCAAAAAGTTCCACCATTTTCAAAACGTTTCAGTTTCAGTGGGTCCAAGCACTGTTGTCATGTAAACGGACACCCAAAATGCAATGGAAGTTTTCTATTTTCACTTCAAAATATCATTGTGTAAACAGGGCAACAGAGCATGAAAATCCTTGTGTAGAAATGTTCCACGCCCTAGAACTCTGGGTGTGCTCCTGGCCAGGAGAGGCCCACCCAAGGCTTGCTCCCACTGACTGATATCTGTTTCCGTGCTATTGTGACACTAAGGCAATTGCAGACATGTTGATTTTTCTCAAGTTAAACCGAGTTGCTCACGAAAGGCTTTCAACATATGTCATAAAGTGTCAAGAAGTCCTGAGCAAAAACTTCATTTTCCAGTTAACAGACTTTGGTGTCGCCGTGGCGTGATAAATGTGTGGCTGCAGGATCCCATGTAGCCCGCAGGGTTTAATCACAGCAGTGAGTAAATACACCTCCTACAGTTGGAAGTCGGTCAGGCTGCAGGTGCAGTATTCCTGACCTGCCTGCGAGGGCGTCGTGGCGCGCTCCACTTCGACGGCACACAGGCGTTTAAATCTGTTTGAGCAAAACAGCACTTCAGGGACTTCATGTCAGCTAACTAAACAACAAGCACTGAACAATTCATGTCGAACAAGCTTCCCCCTGCTGATGAAGTCTGGAGTAAAACTGAGCTGACGCATCGTTCAAGAACTATTATCTCACGATGAGCTGAAATTCAACTGTGAGAGAAGGACACAAAGCACAAAGCCACACACACACACACACACAAAGGCTACAGTGGGTTTCTTGGACACGTTTTCATGGTAAAACAATCAAATGGGACAGAAATGAGCACAGATCAGTGGTGTCGTCTGTCCACTGCTGCTTCTCCAAACACGCAGCAGGTCACTTCCTCGCACTGCTTCTCCTGATTCCAGCACACCGCTGCGAAAAAAAACCACCACATTTCTCCTCCGAGCGCTGAAAGGCCTTCACCACAAGCAAACTTCAAAAAGAAACGAGAAACTTCACATGTGAGCGCACATGCGGAAAATGTATTTGTCTGCCTGCTTGCGTGTTTTGCTTGGCCCACTTTTTTTTCTTTTTTTTTTTTTTTGCCTTCCTACCAAACAAGTGTTTGACATTTGCGTGCGGCAATGACTGGATCTTTCCCCTCCTGCTGTGAATAAGATCTCCCCAGTGTCACGTCATGTTTCAAATTATTGTATCCATAAAGAGTGTGACCCACTGGGCCGGCATTGTCGTCCTAATCAAGGAGCTATTGCGAAGGATGCATGGAGGGGTCCTCCACGTCATCAGGAATAATGCTCCGCAAACAGCTGCAAGAGAGTCGCCAAGAGGCAAATCTGTGCAGCGAAGCGAAGTGAGGCGACGAGATGTTACTAACAGACAAAGAAACTTGAGCAACTAGAGTCGGAAAGTGTTTGTTTTGCTGTGGCAGAGAGCTGTGACATGTGAGCATCAGATGCTTCAGAAGCATCAGAAGGCCAGAAATACATGAAAACAAGCTGATAGTAGGTCAAAGAGCAGCCTTGGCTCTGTGAAGGCAAACAAACAAGATTTGTACTTACTTAAACTTAATGTTTGTATAACATACGTGGACATTAGCACAAGATCAAAAGTCATTGAAATGACTATATCAGAGTCGAAATATACAGAAATCACACTCAAGGACTGAAAAGAAAAGATCAGAAAGAATATGACATTTTCATTTTCTTCACCCCCGAGGTCAACTCTGTTTTTCGAGTCGCTCTGACGTTGTAAACAGCATTTTCAGGTTTATCCGGCCCATGTGTACATCAGAGATGATCCCTGACACAAAGCTGCTGGGGGGCCGTGTGATGACACAAGGGTTTGGGGCTTTGGAGCGAAGGCTGCGGTGATAAGGGCAAACTGGGGATGATGGGAGGAAACAGGATTTCCCCGTGTTGAGGCGGGGCCGGACTGATGAGGTTAATACTTCCACACCGTGCTTATCAGACGCAGGCACCTGAGCCTGCGTCGTGTGTGTGTGTGTGTGTGTGTGTGTGTGTGTGTGTGTGTGTGTGTGTGTGTGTGTGTGTGTGTGTGTGTGTGTGTGTGTGTGTGTGTGTGTGTGTGTGTGTGTGTGTGTGTGTGTGTGTGTGTGTGGACGAGAGTCAGGCACACCATGGCCGAGTGCATGTCGGCCTGACATGGAGTACTGAGAGAATGAATGGGATTAGGCCAACATACGTAATCCAGCTGGCCTGTGGGAGGGAGGACTGCCCACAGTGTTCTGCTGGAGGAGATAAGGAAGTTGAAAAATAAAAGGGGGGGGGGGGGGGGGACTGAAATTCTCCTTTTATGCAAACATTGAACTTACTGGTTGGACACTACTGTAAAAAAGCTTTGCATCAAGTGGAACAATCGATATTTTGTCCAAATCCTGCATAAATGCCTGTTATTGGAAGATGTAGCGTCGCTGCAGTTTAGAGAAGACCGGTAAAGTATCTTTCGGAGAACGCAATGCTGGTTAGGTGACTTTAATGATTGGAGCCAAAAAGGCCTCGATTCAACTTGACCAGCAGACTGAAATTTACACAGCTTGTCACAGAATAATTAAGAAATCAAGAACAAAACACACACAAAAACTTGCAGCAGGACTCAAAATTGGCTGAAAAAAACCAAACACCACACTTAGAATGATTAATGAATTGTCAAAATATGCCTCGGCCAGTTAATCAGCCCATTATCAAACTATGTTCTCCATTAATTGCTGGGGCTGAAACAGCTTTCCATAGCTTAATTTGTTTTATCACAGCTCTCGAATAAATGCCACGTTGCTTTAGATTTTGCACACGTGAAGCCAAACATTAACACGATCCGCTTCAAACTTTGTTTCTGTCGCTTCTTGGAAATCATAAAGCAAGAGAAATGATGTTGGAAATTGATCTATATAGATTGATCTAATAGCTTTTTCGGTGATCAATCTGTTAGAAGCTGCACATAAAATATTTCAGTCTAAAATTATCCAGACGCATATACCCCAAAGAACACTACTGAAATACAAACCCAAATAAAAATATCATGAAATTCGTACAAAAACTACCTGCGAATGCTTTGCACACTTCATAAGAAAAAGTCTTATTCAAATTAAAATCAAACAAAATTTTCGAGATCATACTAACGCCCTTTTTACAAATCAAATGTGTTAAACATTCAAGACTTTTCAAAAAAGGAAACTGCTCATGTTCAGCCTAAAGCCAGAAATAAAAAATATTTTATGATAGGCTATTTAAGAAGTTGGAAGTTAATTTTCTTCTACCAACTCCTCTTTCACTCGTGCAATCATTTCTGCTTGTGGCGGTGCAGCCTTGAAGGATTGCAGCAATAGAAAAAATATATTTATAGGACATTATTAAACAGATACAGGTCGTTTCAAACTGAAAAAAAACCCATTCATTCTCAGAAAAACACATTGCTCCTTCAAGAAGATGCTGTAATTATTTCGACGGGGAGCAAGAGTTTCATGGGAGATATTTTGTTCTGGAGTCAGACGAGAAAAGTCTGTGAAAGTTTTCCTCCATCTCCACACGTTTGAGGCTTGTTTAAGTTTGAGTGCATGCAGGTTCCACCCTCACATCAACCTCAGTCCCACAAAATTTGATGTATACTTCAGGGCTCAGTGTATACAGTACAAGCAGCCGGCTTATGCCTATAAAAACTCATAAAAGTCACACAATATACAGCATCCCTGCCAACACGCTCTCTCTAATAACTGTAATTTAGTTAGAGAAGGAATTTAGAATCAAAACTAATGCACAGTGGAATTTATTACCATTGCTTATATTTCACTAATGATGAAGATAAATCCGAGTGATTGTGACTCCGCACACTGCAGCGGGCGCTCCGTCACAAATCCTGCCAGTTAAAGCCCCTCCAGAGCGCGGATCTTATTGGTGTCTTTATTCATGTGCGAGTGTGCGACGCTCCCTCGTCCGACTCCGCCCGGCTCCCCTGTCTGCTGAAGTGCAGTATTCCCACAAAATGAATCCTACAGCGACGCACCGGTGCTTTATATTCACACTGGCTGCAGAGATACGCGGCATCCTCGCCTCTTTTTCCACTCTGCCAACATCCCTTTCTCTCTAAAACCCTTATCGCATGCCAGAATGTTTATCCAGTCGGAGGGACGCGTGCGGCCACGGCCACCTTTGTACACAGCTACTGTCGTAGGGAGTCAAGTGGGAGGGATTCATGACCACTTCGGGGAAGGGCGGTGAGCTGGAAAAGCTTCTCACTGCCTGCGTTGCACAATTTGAATGTAGTTTTTCCCTCAGCATGTAAAACGACGGCTCATAATTGACAAATTGTCTGCAAATGTGAGAAAAAAAAGGAGAGAAACTTGAGATAGTTCGACGTGATGGATGCTTTTAAGTGCAGCAGTGACAGAGCGGCGCGGGTTTCCACCTCCAGGGCTCACCTGATTGGCCAGCAGGACGTTTCCATGGGAGCGGTGAAAGTGACAAGTGAACAAAGGGTTTCCATTAGAGGCTCCGTCCCCTTCGCTCCGCCACTATTAAGACCCTGTCGGTGGGACACCTTGCGCCGGTGACGGATGAAGAAGAGCGACGGGGCAGCAGGGCGCTCATCCCGTTCACCACTGCACCTAAATGTTCACCAGATACCAGTGAAACAGGTGCAGGACGGGGCGTGGGAGGCTCTCCGTGAAGGCTTTCACTGTTATTTTAATCTTCAAAAATCAGTTTTCATTTTGAGAAGTAAAAGCTGACAGACGGTCAAGTTAAGGCAGTCATTTGAAATTAGGGATGCATCGATGGCACTTTTTTAAAGGAGAAGTATGAGTACGAACCTTTAGCTACCTGCTGATGCAGAGTATCGGGTACATCCCTACTTGAAATAACATTTTTGCTAGAAATTGATTCACCCAAGTCACATGTACTTAAATTAATTCAGTTAATATGAAAGAAAACACAGGGAGAAAGTTTAAAAGGCAAATGGGTCAAAAGCTTAATTTATTTCTAGTGTACTATATTTTATGAGTAGGTCCTATAGACAGAGAACTGTATTGTGTGATTCACATAACCATAAAGCACTCACTTTATATCTGGTTACATAAGTTATAGCAGGCAATGTTATGGTTGGTGTAAATGGAGTCACCGAGGTCTTGCAAGGAGGACTGGATGACTCGCACCCTTATAAATCTACGTCTGCACTAGAATCATTTTGTGTAAATACTGCATATGCTGGTGTAAATACAGTCTTGATATTTAGTGCCTTGCATGTATTTTTTTTTTT
The DNA here is from genome assembly GCF_963383615.2 of Lipophrys pholis. NCBI lineage: Eukaryota > Metazoa > Chordata > Actinopteri > Blenniiformes > Blenniidae > Lipophrys > Lipophrys pholis. Next base: position 15,833,187 of record NC_137641.1, on the reverse strand, counting down.
TTTAATTAATAAATTCTATTCATAAGAAATTGTTCCAATGCTCGGCAGCACTTTCTAGAGGAATTACTACAATTTGCTGGAAAATCAGAATAAGCCATTAGAATTGAATAATAAATAAACTTTGTTCTAAGTGTTCGAAATGTATCAAACTACATTACTGAAATATGCAGAAGCATGTCTTTATAATCAAAACACAACATGCATATTCACAAGTCACGCAATCACTCAGAAATTGGAAACTCTTACATGGAAACCTAATTATTGGAAATTATGCCATATTACTCCTGGAAGATCATTATCATAAACCCACCTCACTGTAATGACTGTCACACAAAAACGAGGCTGAAATAATTATTGAGGAATAAATGCAGCAATTCTACACGGAGAGCTTTGACTGATTATCGAAATGGGATTTATACCAGGTCATGGGCAAACGTAGTAGTAGCATAAGTTTATCAACTGTAGAATGACGCTATAGAACGTGACAAGAGGGGAAGAAAAAACAGCAAATGTTTCAGATAGGTTGTATTTCAAAACTACTCACAAGTTGGCTTTGTATGAAGAAAGAAGTAGCGTGTCCCTTTAAGAGCCAGGTGCACTCATATTTAAGCCCTAAATATAAAACATTAGCCACATTTTAACAAGTGTTCTATATATTTTTGAAAATATGCACACAGCTTTTAGTATTACGACCAAATGATTGTGTTTTATCTGCTCAATACCTCCTTTTAGCTGATCTACAGCACAAATATGTAATGTTTCACTAATGCATCTGAACACATGCCAAAATACAGACACACAAAAGTGTGTAAGAAAATGCAAAACTGCTTCAACAACAGCGATTCAAGTGAAAACTCCACTAGTGGGTATTGTTGGTTGCTTTTGTAATGAAGTCACACACAAGTACACCCAGATAACAATAGGCTATAAACCTTAACAATGGCGGGTACACGGACATCTGTATAGACTGACCACGAAGTAGGATTGCTTTTACAGGTGACTCAACTATAAAACTACCAAATCCACGACACTCTGGAGGCCGCCACTGTTGTTATTGTCGGTCACTTTGCGCATGTGCAGAAGAACTATTTACTACTGCAGTGGAGCATAATGCGCAGTCGCAGTGTTTCAGAAAAGTTGAGATTTTTTCCCCCCATTCCCAGGGAGACCGAGTTGAAGCATTTTCAAAAAGTTCCTTTATCAGTGGCTCCAAGCAATGTTGTCGTATAAACAGACAAGTTTTCCAATTTCACTAGAAAACACTGTTGTGTAAATGTGGCCTAAGATTCACGTTTCCCTTTCTTTAGAGCTTCATTACCAGATGCATTTCTTAGAAGCAAGACGATTGATGAAGCCAAATAATCTGTGCTTGGTGTGACAAACTCAGTTCAAAAATATTACAGTTTGTGTAATATGCCCTTACCCTTTGTGCAAAGAAACCACAGCAAAATAGATGAAAGTACCACTATCTTTAAGACAGTCAAGGTTTCATTCAACCATCTGAAGTTTACTGAAGAAATCTTTCTTTGTGTGATTTTGTTGAGGAGAACAAAAGTGGGCTTTGTACAAGAAGCACTCTAAGAGATTTATCCTTGAATTGTTCATACGGGTGAATTAGGAGAAATTCCAGCACTGATCAGTTTTTCTTATATTTCTATCATGCCGTTAGTCTGCCATTAACCATACTTATCCATACAGTATTGCAATGCGTTGTTACTTTTCAAGCAATTTCTTTTTTTTTTTTAAATATAATACACACACATACATATCTTTAGATGGCCATTCCTGTGAATGGAGGGACTTCATGGTGCGTGTGAGCGCTTGTTCAGTCTTATGTGATGTAACAGGTTCAGTGATCATACAAAGTCCTGTTTGCTTTGACAAAACACAACATTTTGAGAAAGTTACAGTAACAATAGAAAATGCTGCAACACTTTCAAACCCTTCTTCTGATATCAGTCTTCCACTGACATTCAGCACATTGGCTACATGCCCCTCGGTTGGCTGCAGCGTTCACAACCCATGAACTCTTCACATGTGAATGCATTTGTAGGGAAAAGAAAGAAAAAAAAAAGGGATTGACGTGGACTGTCCACACGTGTGAAGACGGTGTCAATCACAGCAGCGAGGAGCTTACAGTACAATCCGGCTCTGACTGAGCCTCCAGGAAACTGAAGCACGTAGAAGTGGGGAAACATTTTCCGGTCTGCCTGCGAGTTATCTCAACCGCAGAACTACGCAAAAGTGAAATGGCAACATAGGTTGAATAAATGCAACACTATGCAACACCATGGGGCTTCAATGTGTAATCAGGAGTGCCATTTGGCTGTGGGAAATGCCCTGTGCTCAGTGCGCGTTCGGATGAGGCCAGAGGTTGAAATAAGTCACGGATGAAGATGTTTAAGTCCATCACAGGCTGAAAGGAGTGCATCACCCGGTCGTCTGGATCGCCCATATAGTCCATCTGTGCCTCCAGATGGGCACGTTCACATGTTATACATTAGGATACTTGTGCATAAATGTTCCCAAGCATGCAAACCGTTGGAACAAGAGCCCATTTTATAAGTGAATAAATGCACGCGGCTTCGACACAGGTGCTACGAGTGAAGCTAAAAGCTGCAGGAGAAAGGAGGTGCAGCTTCACCGGCGGTGTGGCGTGCGACTGTCTGCCAGAGAGGCGGGGAAGTCGGAAAGTGTGAAATGAGCCCGGGGTATGAGGGGAGGAGGGGGCGAGAAGCTAAATCTGACTTCATCTATCAGATTGATGGAGTGGTGTGACATATTACGGAGGTAGTACGGGGTGTCTTTAAGGCAAATCTTTGAATCCACAACCCTCTGATGACACACTCTGAAGTGCAGATCTCGTCATTTCCTTGTTTGGTTGCGAGTAAATCTAAATACTAAGTGTATCTGTGTTAACCTGAACATGAAGCTTTAATGATTTTCACTAGCTAAGTTTATTTTTGTAAATCAATTCTACCAAAACCAGGATATATTTAAAATATTCAAACACAATGAACAATCCCTGGCAATGAACCGTTTCATTGCTAATACACAGCGAGCTTTTGTGGGAGGACAAAATCTGAACAGAAAGGCCTCATAATAGTGTGACGACAAGCTCAGAAACTCCACTAAACTTTTATCAACTTCAACCTCATCATGAAGGAACTCCCCCCTGTGCAAAACACTTATTTTCCTCTGTCGTGCTCAAGTCAACACAGTGAGCCGCCAAATGACAAAATCTCTTAAGCTCGACCAGCTTGTTAGTGTTTGCAGAGTGTGGAAGACTCTCCATATGTAGGTCTTAATCATAATGCGGGTAACAAAGAAAACATCATGACGCCCAGTTTCCTGGAATTTTAAACTGAGGTGAACGGAAGTCTGACAAAGTTTCAACCTGAATCTGCCCCTTTAGAGTCGTCATTCCAGTTTGTACGCCAATCTTTTCTAAGTGTTTCTCTAATTTTACCTTCTTTTTTTTTTTTAATGAAAAATCTTCATATTAAATCTGCCTGTGGTTATGTATGAATAAAGCGCACACACTGGGCCTTCTTGACACGCTGTCTTCCGCCGCCTTTGTACGACAGGTTTGCTGTATCAGTTCTGGTTTGGTAATGAAGCAAAAACTGTCAGAAAACCTTCACCACCTCGTCGCACCGCCGAGGATCTGAAAGTGGGGGGAAAAAAAGAAGAGTGAAGGGCAGCAGCTACTGTATCACACCGGGGGGTATTACCAACATGCTACCGCCAATCTAATCTGAGATGGGTGCGTTTGAAGAGTGGAGAGGGGGAGGTGGGGGTGAGGGGGGGGGGGGGGGGGGAGTTTTCGGGGTGACGGAGAGGGCACTGGGTGATCTACATTTCCAGAGGTAAGAGAACTGACAGACTGAAGCTTCACACACACACACACACACACACACACAGTACATCAAAAACAACAGTGGGTGTGGTGAGACGAGGCGTTCAAGTCACAAAAGAACGGCAACTGTTGAACCACTCACGTCTCACAAGATGACTTTAAGGGAAGCAACAGGGGATTTTAGTGGCGGAACGGCTGCAAAACAATTGAAAGCCATTGCTTCAGAATACTACTGAAACACCTTTATTCTTTGCCAATGCGTTCTGCTACCAATGCATGCATAAATGCATCAAAGCAGTTCAAAGTGAATGGGGGGTGGGGTTGCAGGGAATGTGAGGGAACAACAAATACGCTTTGCATCGCGGCTGCCATGCAGTAGTTAGGGAGGAGGGAAACAAAAAGGCGAGTACAGCTGCGTGGGTGGGGGTGCGTTATCCGGATAAAGGCCGTCCGAATTACATGTTGGAAAGACACCTTTGTTGTACGGCGCACTGCGCGCACAGAGGGGGGGCCAAAGTGTGTGGGAGTGTGTGTTAAAAGGTGGGAGGAGGTTATTCTTGGGTGAGATTATGTCAGTTGAGATCTAACGGCCCACCGGCGGACTTCAAAAGGACTCGTTTCTTATTAATGTCCCCTCTGAGGGGAAGACAATACATTTCTGTAGCAGGATGAGTGGGTAGGTGGGGGGGTGGAGGGGTGACCAAATGCATTATGCTTTGTATGTGTGTGTGTGTCTGTATTACAGTTGTACTTGTTTGTGTGTGGTCCTTCACGCATTCATGTGTCTGTATGATCAAAAGGAGGCAAAAGAAAATGCAGAAAATAATTAATTGGCTCCTCTTTGGCGCCGCCACTCTTCATGATGTCCTACACAACACAAAGTGAAGGATCCCTCTCGTGCCCCCCCCTCCCCTCTCCCTCCTAACACGAGCACATGAACCGTGAAGGAATGCCACATCAAACCGGGCGACAACGGTCAGGAGGGGGGGTGTCATGTCACATCGGCCGGAGAGAGGAGGCTGGTGTCTGTTAACCTTTGGGAGGGCCACACGCATCAACCGAGCCGGTGTCGGAGATTTTACATCAACCCCTCCCCCATTTCCTTTTTACCCCACCAACACACACACACACACACACACACACACACACACACACACACACACACACACACACACACACACACACACACACACACACACACACACACACACACACACACACACACACACACACACACACACACACACACACACACACACACACATTCTCTCGCTGAATATTTTCACATTCCCTGACTCTGAAAACACTGTTAACAGCCTGTGTGACATAGAGAGAGCGAGAGTGAGCGCGAGAGAGAGAGAGAGAGAGAGAGGGGGAATGTGTGTGCGGTATGTGTGATGTGGTTTGCCGCTCCGGGCTACACCAACCAAACTGTGCTCGTCAGCCAATGTGAACAGACACCCCAAAAAAAAGAATAATGCATGCCGATGAGGGGGTGGAGGAGGTTGCAGAGGGACACGGGCTAAAGCTTGAAAGTTAGGTGGCCTCTGTTGTGCGCTCTGCGCCGCACTGGTGAATTATTCCCTCTCATGAGGCGCGGTTAATGTCTCTGGTTCTTTGGCGGTGCCAGCAGGTCGCCCGGGAACACCGTGACATTTTGTTGTTGCCACAGATGATCCGCGCTCTGCATCCGCCCACATAAACACACACTCTGCAAGTGAGCAGGTGAAGGCAACGTGAAGCTGTAGGGAATTGTGTTACACTGGCTTGTAAATAGGGAGCCTCTTGGATTTAATGCCCACAACACCGGGAAATGAAAGGTTGCCAAGTCGGCAAGTATTTAGTTAGTGTATGCTATTTAAATTGTAAAATTGTTCCTAAGTTATGCAACTTGAAAGTAGCTGTATTATTGAATGATTGAACGCTTGAAATTATTGTAAAAAGTGGGATTGTCTTCTTGTCACTGTTGCCTTTTTTTGGGGCACTGGTACAGTAATTAAGATTATCTATGGTTTATATGTTCAAACTATGATTTCTTTGTGTAGCGGCTCCAAAAAATCTTGGCACAAAAAAGATTCCATTTGATCAGGCAACATATCGATCTAACTGAATGTCTTGTGATGTTTAAAAGTATTGAGTTGGTGCAGTCTATGGGGCTATGTATTTTATATGAACATTACAAACCAGCTGGAATTTGGGTTGCAAAGTGGCAGTTAGGTAACACGCCAACATGCTCTGAAATGTAATGGATTCTTCCTTCTGCCAAGTTTCATAAAAAGTCAGGCTGCTGCTTTTAATTGTGTATTCATGTTTTATAAATGATGCTGACAAACTGCACCATCAAGAGAACGATGGAAGAGGTTGAGCATCTTTGATTCAGCACCGTATCTCGACCATTTATGGGAGATATCGAGTTCCGTTCTAAATATATCTATAGATTTTATAGTCTTTAGATAAGTAACCTACTGAGAAAAATAGAAGCTGTGTGAAGGAATAGAGGAAAAAAACACACATAGGTTTGATTTTTGTCAATAAAACTGTGTAAACATTAATTTGTCATTCATTTTTATCCCAGCTTTCCCAGAAAAAAAAAAAATGGTCTGGACTAATAAATCAATCAATTGTCAAAATAACTAAAAGCTTGTAAACAGTTTAGAGTTTATGTCCAAAACCCAAAACCATGCTTGTCATATGGGATTCAGCTCTGCCTGCGCGTGTTTGATGTGTGTTTGCTGTGAAGTGCAACTCACACGAGGGGTGATGCTGTGTCAGGGGAATGTTTTTCGACAGAGGCTGCCAGGTTAAGTAGAGTGCGGTTAGATAAGTGCAGGAATCTGAGGTTTCCTACTGCTGCTGTGGCTGCAACACAAACACTCACAATGGGCTTACAGGGAGCTCACTCACCAGGATGTGGACACCGTTAAATTTTTTGGTATTTTCACTTCGCTGTGTGTGTTTGTGTGTGTGTGACAATATGCTTGTGTGTGAATTTCCACGAGAGCGTGTGTCTGTCCATTCCAATGGTTCGTAAGTCTGACAGAAAAAAAAAAAAAAACCAAAAAACTGGAGGGTGTCTAGAATGTCAGTCTCTGAAGGGTGGGGCCAAAGAAAACAAAGACTGAGAACAAGAAAGATTGCAGGTTATTTTGGCAAAGGGTAACAATGAAACAAGACTAGTATGAGGAGAACTGCACGTCTCACAAAGATCAAAACGTCAGAGTTGATTCAAAAGTAATGGAGTGGAAAATACAAACAATATTGTCGACTTTATAATCAGAGTCATCTTATATTCAGAGGAATATGGGACATCTCAGTGTAGAACTGGTCCCAGAGTTTGGCGTACCCACCACTTATTGTTTGTTGTGGTTCAGGAGGATTGGTTAATGGAGCGTTTTTGGGTGATAAAGTCATTTTAAGCTGCCAAACTAAATCTTTTGTTCCCTTTGGTTTCTTAAGATTTGCTCCATGTGTTCATCGCTGAAGAAAATCCCCCCATTGTTAACAGCCAAGGCATGGTCTTGCCATGACAGACAATATAAATGTCTCCGGAGACGTAAACGGTCCAGTGCATTAAGATATAAAAAAAAATCCATTCCCCATACATTTATGGCTGACCACGGTCCGAGCATGCCATTCACTTGCTATATGATCAATAAACATTGTATTATACATCATACAGGAAGCTATCTGGTCGATGATCTGCACCAGGGAAACGCTTTGCAGGAGCAAAGCCATCCAACGTCTCTGAGGACTCACAGAAGCTCACTGTGCTCATACATGTTTCAGGGCCTTGGTAGAAGTTTCAAACACAACAACACAAATGTGTCCAGTTTAACGCCACACTCGGGTCCAATTCTACGCTTCAGCACTATAACGGGGTCTGACTGAAATGTTAATTTACTTTATTTTCCTGCTACATTCACTGACACAATCAATAAATCTGAAAGACACTCATATATATATATATATATATATATATATAAACACAATACTGTTATCTAATGTTTCCGTCATACATTAATCTGGATGTTTGGTCTACTACAAATAGCTGGAAGCAGATATTTCTGTATTTAACATTGACATGTAGGCATTTCTCATGTGCCCTTGAAATATTAAGAAAATGCTGCACCACTTTTTAGATCATCAGAATTTGATGTCTGCTGCCTTCTGCTGATTGCAGCTCATTTGAAAGACAACATATCGATGGGTGCACAAACGTGTCCATGTGGGGCAAAACATAAAATGATTACTGAGTGAGTCGGACTATACAAAAGACAGATTTATTGGGCTTGATGTTGCTTCTCTTCAAGGCTAAGCTGGAGCTCATGACCTTGATATTGAGGTATATACCTCGATTACTGGAATAATCATAAAGTCATGTACATTTTTACACACGCTCATATGACAATGTTTAACACACAAAGAGAGAATACATACAAAACACAATGCAACGAAGCTTGTTCGCAGCTGTCGGCCATTGAATCATTTCCCTTTTCAAGCATTTGAGACCGGTTCTCTCAACCTCACCTGCTTACAGCCACAGCGTTTATGTTTTGACTGTAAAACTCACTTCAAAGACTCAAAGTTGTAATTTTACCTTTTTTTGCTCATTTATTCCACTTACATAAGACTTTAAACCAATGATCTGGCAGAAACAGCATCGCCTCTGGAGCTCTGCCGACCCTTTAACATCTGTCGGTATCAAAGCATTGGAAGTCTTCAGATAAAAGCAGCCAGGTTTATCAGTATGCTCTCTCCGATGTGCAGGCAGACGTGGTACTTCCTGGCAGGGTGTTGTCAGGCTGTTGCTCCTGCTGCCGCTGCCAGACACATGTGTTCTCGCCAACTGCCTCACTTACCCTAATGAAAAACAAACCCCGCTTCACACTGGAGGGGCCACGCGTTGAAGAGCTGGAATTAGGCAATTTGTGGCCGGGGAGATAGCGTAACTTCAGAAAGTGGCAAAGACCTAACAATCGTATTTGTTGTGACGGCTACAAAGAGGGGAAAATCTCACAAGGCCATCCCCGCAGTGGGGCCGCAGCAGAGATGATGTTGAACTGTTAGACAGGGTTCTTTTGTGCCATCGGACTTGTTTTCCAAACAAAGGGAAAAAGAAAGGTTGAGGCCCAGAAATGAAAACCACAGCCTTCAGAGCCGTGCAGATGTGTGTTGGTGGTTTCCAGCACAAGTCAAAGCTGCAGGACCTCACTAAAAGAGGTCTGAACCTCTTCCATCCCCTTGTGGCAGTTGGAAGCATTCTTTTTTTTTTAAGAGGGAGAGAATTCCCTTTATTCTGCACACAGACGTCTGGAGGGAAGGAGAGAGGAAGAGGGGCTCTGCACGAGTGACACATCATAGCCTCAGACAGCTCACTGTGTCAGCTGGAGCAGACAGAGGCTCATTATGGGCCTCCATTCAGTATGTCTCACCAGGGACAGCGTGGAGCAGACTGGGGGAGGGGAGGGGAGGGCCCGGGACACACAGATGAGGATCCACATGTATTCATTTTTTTTTCCTGCTCGTTCCAAAAGGGGATGCAAAGAAAAGATTCCTTATTGGATTAGACATTGATACAAGAGTGGAGGAAAATCAGCTCTGTGGAGGAAAGGGTGCAGTGCTACAATAGTTCCTTTATTCCACTGAACTACTATCATGAACAATGATAAGGATCTTCCAATATCCAAGTCGCCTAAAGAGTGTTTCACAGCATTCGGGAAAACCAACAGACAGCATATCAGAGTAAAGAAATGGTAAGTTTTCAACACACGGTTATATAGAAACCAAAGCAAAGGTTGACTTTAATTTACTCTCAAATATGACACCCTTTATACCGATCATAAGACCAGTGGTGCAGTCCAGCGTATACAGCATATATCCATTTATTTTTTCAGTCAGCATTGTGTACACCCTCTTCCAAATCCCCCCAAATGGACCCCTCAGAAGTATATATGAGCCAGAATGCATATTTCTCTTTCCTTAGAATGATGAAGTCATGACCCTCCTTACTCTGCCTGCAGTTAGCTCGTGCTCACTGCATTGACTGATTTGATTGGCTGATGTCGATGCTGACAGTGCAGCATCAGCTCTGACGAGCCAATCAGAGGCAGAGTAGGGCAGGTCATTACAAAATATAGCAAATTGATAAATAGATAAATCCACGGAGCATTTTTGACAAGTTCGAACTTGGAAGCAGTTTTTCAAAAGTTGCATTTTTGAGTTTTCGTGTAAATAGACGCCAAAGCACAACTAAATGTTTCAGTTTGTCCTTCTTCTACTCTACAAACAGATTGTCACTGCTATTTGCAAAATATCTGCTACTTTATATCGTCTTTCTAGTATCCTGGTATAATATGGCCACTGAAGGTTACACAGTGACAAATGAGGTGTTGGAAAAATTTGCAGAGTTAAATATTGAAAACGGCACTCGCACACAACAATTCTGGCAGAATGAATATGAACACTGCTTCTCTATGAAAATTCCTCAAGAGGCAAACTCATTCTCATTAATTCAACATGATACCAGAAACCCTGAGAAGCTCTCAGTGAAGTAGAAGTTTCCAACTTGAGTTGTCACCACCCCGAACGGAGCTTTCAATTATTGATATGGCACTTTATACAAAAGAACAAGTAAATAGTCTTCTTCAAACTGACGAAGGAATGTCCAGCCGTCAAGTAGACTCTGGGTGGTATCTCGCAGGACCTCATCGAAGCAAATGTCTCCTTACAAGTCCGACTGTCATGCTCGGTCTGCTCTGCGCTCGCTACTGTTGGACTGAAAACTCTGAGCTCTCCCTCAGTGGGTAAACTGTTACTCAGTCATGCTGAAGCCTCTATTCTCATGAAGATTTCTGAAGGTTTGTCTTGACAGGGATGTGAACGGAGAGCAGAATTCACAACGAAGCTGCTGGCTTTGTCTTTCTCTCCACAATGAAGAAGGACTTAGAAACCATGGAAATCCATTAAGTTGTCAGTCACTGCAAAGCGGTTGAAAAACATCATACAGATCTCACATGTCTAATTTGTATTGCTGTAAAACGCTGGTTCATCAGAAGTCATGGGAAAGACTACGGAGTCACTGCAGATGTCTGACTATTTGAAGACTCTTCTGTGATGTTGTGCGGCTGTGATAATGTTGCTCACTTAACGCCATTTTTATATTTATCTGCCCACTGCTATCGGAGTGTGTCGCTCTGAATGTCTCTCAAAAAGTCATAATAAATCCAAGGGACACACTGACGGTTAAGTGACATCCAGCCAATATCTTGCACTCCAAGTTTGCCGCATGATTGACGTTGAGAGTTGTCAGGTGGGCGCACTCTGAAAACAAATCATCGTATCTTCAGGGGTACAACACATTGTCACTGGGGTCGCAGTGTTTGGAGGTACTGCTTTCATACCCTTGGGATTTGTACTTGTTTGCACCCTTGTGGTACAAAATTCCAGTTTCATTTCCAGACTTGTGTCAGGTTAGTTTTACCATGCGACGATGTGTTCTTGCAATAGTAGCAGTAATTGCCACGGTACATGGTATGGTTCCTTTTGGCCCATCGTATACTGTGGCAACACTGTTCTGCACAAGAAATAATATATTTTCTTTCTTATACTTCTTACTGTTCGTGGGAACGATGTGTACCCTGATGGAACTCTGAATAATAGAGAGGGTTTCCAGACCACAAATACCGATTTTATTTTTTGTCAAAAATGTACTACTTTTCATTCAGCTTCCAGCCTCTGTGTGAGGAAAGCTTTTAGTCCATACACCTTTCTTCACTACAGTCACATAGGAGGTATGATCCTAATACAGAATGGGTGTAAGCCATGTCCAAAAGATAAATAACAAAAAGAAAAATGAAGACAGAAAAACTGGAGAAAAAAAAAAAAAAGATCCCAAAAGATAAGGCAGCCTTTCTATATTCAAGGAAATTCAGTTTGACTGTAATTCGATGTGAAAGAGTTGGCAAATGTCTTGGAAAGCACTGTATAAGTTAAGCTGCTCTATTTTGGATTCCGAAAAAAAAAAAAAAGGGTCACAAAGCTTCCAGGACCATCCATTCCAAAGACACCCGGTAACCTTGATAGTAAACAATTAACCGTACTACACATGACAAAATCTTCAAATGAATGCATGAAACATCAGTTGTGGTTTGGCGTTCGGAGCCACTGGAAACGCAACCTTTTGAAAAGGGCTCCCAAGGTGGAACTTTTCAAAAATGCTACTGTATAAATATGAAACTTTTCCAAAACAAAAATGCAAAAACTACACATTTTTACTCGAGTCCCCCGGGAAACATTAGTGTAGATTGCATCTTGGGGACAGCAGTGGAGTCCGACCTCTGTTTCTGACTGCATGGCTTGTGACTCTCACATGCTGAAAAATTTGGTTTGACAGCAGGTTTTATTATTGATGTGATGCCTCACTCCTCCGAGGACGTTACTGACCTAAATGTCACTTATACGGTAACCCAAATCAAAACAACCTGGAGTGGACAGGGCGTCTTGGTCTGTTTTTTTATTTTCTATTTTATTTTTTTATCCAGCATAAAAGATGCATGCACAAACACATATGTGCTGCTACTCGCAGCCCCGCGAGAATGCACACTCCTGAGCACAAACGCAAAGAGACAGTGACACTCTCAATAACTGCAGGTGTAGCGGATGAGGGGGGACTGACAACCCGTCCTGTCATGCCGGAGAGGGGTTGGAGGCTACTTGGATCCGAGGCTGTTACAAGTGTTTTCATCCTGTCTCTGGAGAAAACTGCAACACCGTGACACACACCAAGGTGCCTTTTATCTATGCGGTGTGACAGCAATGCAGGTCCTTTCCAGTGAATTTCCTTGCGTCATGTGGTGTTCTCATTCAGATGTATGAATATGTATGCTCTGTGCACTGTGTAGGTGGTTGTGTTATCTTTTCGTGCTTTCTTGGTCCAAGGCTTAAATCAGCGCCGCAGGGCAAAGGTCGCCTCTTACAGCACCCGGGATGATGTAATCCGGCCACGAGGCCACTGACATGACACCCGTAGACAGGTCTGGCAACCGCAACCGTCATTAGCCAAGCAGAAAGCGGCCCAGAAGCACAAACTGAGGGCTCCAAAACCACTGCTAAAACAAGAGTGGAACAAGAAGGGTTGAAGGAAACCACAGAAGACCACAGAGAGTTCAGCACATCACTGAAGCAGTTCTCAGCCCAGAGACTACGTCTAGACCGAACATTTCACTTGATGTAATCAAGCAAATATTTGACCAACGGTCCAAATAAAGCCCTGCAAATAGCATTTATAGTTATGTCCGACCAAACCTTGACAGAAACTGTTAAAGATGCAATGATTCACAGTAAAGTAGGAGCGGTAGGCACGGTTGCCTCATAGAACAAGTGTTCTTTAAATATAAAATACTTTGAAGGTTGATTGGTGACTTTAATTGCCTTGAGGCCTTAAATGTTTGTGAGTGACTTTCTCTCTGTTGGATCCACGATGGATGTAAAATGTAAGTGAGATGCTAAATCAACAAGCAATGAGCTGAATCAGGCTGAAATGCAAAGAGCAAAAGGTTTACGACGTCTACTGTGGTTTGGCTTGTTCTCAGATTCAACACTGCTAAACTTTCTGAAACTCTGGACATAACTGCACAGTCAGAGACAAATATGTTCAGTAAAGTGAAGAAGAACTTTTAGCTTATCTATATAGATTAACAGAGGCTTGAAATCAATATTCCTTATATACAACAAATAAACATAATCCATCCTACTGCAGCTTTAGGTGAATAACATGTAACAAAGTAGAGGAGGTAGACTGATACAAGACTTTGTCCCCATGATAGTACTGTACTTTCTGTAATTTTACAACTTATATATGATTTTTAGGGGGGCAACAAACAAGCTGCCGTGTTTAACAACATCACACCGACAACTCAGATCGCAAGAAACCTTAAAGTTCCAAGAGGGATGTTTTGAGGGTTGTGTATTCTTCTCAAAAACACTTGCAGTTTCCATGAATGTACCATCTGGAGAGTAATTGATTGTATAGTCAGTAGGGCATTCAGTCTGTCAAATACCACAGTCTACGGGGCCAGCCTGTCCCCCAATCCTGGGGATGACAGTTATGTATCGATCTCGCCCAGGCTGGGAAATGCACCTGAGTGTGCTCTTTGAATGACAGTTGAAGCTCCTAAAATCTTAGCGCGACAACAATCCCGTGACCCTGAACCATCAACACGGTCAAGTGTATTTCCCATGAGCCTTCTAGCTTCCAATGACGACGGACCAAGGTGAAGGCTTTGACAGAGGAAGTCACTGGGATGAATAATGCACACGGCACACAAGGAGGCGCCTTATATATTGTATCTGACAAGAGTAGGTTTTAGTGTTACGCTGTTCCTCGTTCAGCTCCACTTTAGGGTGTGAATGCACTCACGCTAATTAGCTGTAGTCATCAGATTTTTTTTTTAATGCATTTTCCTCCAAGTGAGAAAGCGTGTTCAATCTGACGAGTGGACGCTGCATTGCAGGAGTGCCGTAGTAAAGAACAAACAGCTGCGAGGGCGTCCCCCCCCCCACACACATTTTACCTAGAGCCTTACAACAATGGCTGGTTATTTTTTTTTGTTAGATTCGCCGCAATTTCTTACTGCTCCACAATACGTTATCTGTGGTAGAAATCCAAACCCACCACCTTTGCCAAACCAACAATTGAAACACATCAGGCGTCAGTGACAACTCCTTCAGCGTTCTGAAAAGCATCCGTTAGAAGCTTTAGCAGAATAAAAGGTAATTTCTTTAATGCTGTTCTCTGAAGGAGGACAAACAAGGCTGAAAGGCAGGGAGAGCTATTACGATAATGTGTTTTCTCCTGTTGCTGTCCTACGGGGACAGCCTGCAGGTTCCCACAGAACAAAATGGCAAGTGCGGAAAATCAGCAATCCTTCATAAAAAGGTTACGTTTGGTTGCCCTCCGTGTCTGAAGCCATTGGCACCGTCACTGGCTGTTTTCCCTGGGGACAACGTTTGGATGACTTACTGTCTACTGGCGCCGTCAAGGACATGATGACAATGCATGTTTTGTTTAGGTATTTTATTTCATTAAATGGTACATTAGCTTGAATGTACCTGCGGATAAAGGAGGTAGGGGCGTTCTTGGGGAAACGGCGGAAGGGCCATAGGAAGAACAGCAGATGGGGGGGAAACATAAAAGCAATAATATAGCGTTTCCAGATCGCTGGGCTACAAGCCGCTTCAATTACCTTTTTCTCATCCTATTTCCACAATCCCCCCCCCGCCCCCAAATTACCCCCCCCTCCTCTTTCCTACAGCAGATAAAAACTGTTGGTGGGTTTCGTTTGTCTTGTACGCCTTTGATAATGGAAGATACTGCATCCCGATCAAGCAGAGGCCAGGAAATGGGATTTGCCAAATGGCCATGAGACACGAGGAGCATAACAGAGCCAGACATGTGGAAGCACACTGCCCTACAACGTTGATGCTCTGGGCTGTGTAGTACTTGTATCCTCTATTGTTTATTCATTGCTTCCTGGACTTCCCAGAGTATTGGGAAAAACTACAGGGAGAGAGCGAGAGAGTGAGAGAGAGAGAGCAAATGAAGGTAGGGAAATGATTGCTGTTTTTCTTGCTGGGTGACATTTCCGTTCCTTAGAGAAACATAGCGCACAACAGTCAACTGCTCCAGGCAGGCTCCTCACACGGTTTCAGACTTTGTGCTTTAATAGGAGACAGTTGAGTGCTGGTGACGCTTTATAGTGGCCCGGCCTTTGGAAACAACTCGTAAAGGGGGAAAAGATGGATGGCTTTAGTGAGACCGTAATAGCAGAAACAAACAAAAGCAGATTGCAGAGCCTCTTGCTGACACACCCCTCAGTTACAGCGTATAATATTTTTTGATTCCCTAAGGTCACACTGAACCATCATATTAAGTCTTTGTAATTACATTGTACATAACAAACCCCCTACCCCATGCGTATTTTACAATTACAATAAAAGGCCAAGACGATAATCATTCGGGCTTTGTGGCCTTTGTGTCCTGGAAGTTTTAATGTCACACTCCAGAAAAGAAACATGTTATTATCGAATGTTCCTGGGAAGATTCTACACTTGAAAAAAAGTGTTTCTGGTAATAAGTCAAAGCCTGCTCAACTTTTACCTCACAAAAGTGCATTCAGTATGAGTCAGTAGGCCCGAAGTCAACCCAGATAGCAGAATGTATGCTAACCACATGTGGAAACCACACGGGGTTGAAAAGTCAGTGAGAAAGGGGCTGTAACAAGAGTGACAACATCTGGATGTCAATCACGAACGTGTTCAAGTCTACTGTAAAATCGTCGTTTTTGCATTTTCGTTTTCGAAGTGATTCACAAATAAACAGCAACATTTTGAAAACGTTGACACAGAAACGGCAGAAACACTGAAAATGACGTCGTTTTCAACTGGGAGTCACTCTGGAGGCCGCCATTGTTGTTATTGTCCATCCACTCATGCGTGTGCAGAAGAAGTATTTACTACGGAAGGTTTTGTTTTGAAATGGCAGTTTCAAAGTGCTTTACACTGTTAGCGTCATTCAATGTCACTATTACACTCGTGTACCTTTGGTGGCAGCCACAGTGGTTATCCTCAATGGATGTACATTACCTAAGGCTTCAGTGTTTAGCTCGATAACACTCTGGCTATGACCTAGCAGCTTCAAGATGACTCATTTATGCAGAGTGAAGTGGGTCATCTCCTGATGCCACGGCTGTTGGTTCAATCCCGCAAACTCCTCCTTGGGGGACACTGAATCCCAGTTTGCCCAAATAGAGCCTGAGCAAATATGTACGACTGCTCAAGCATGAAAAAACATTACAAGACCATTTACCATCTATATGGGTCTATTATCACCTTTGCAATGAATAAGTAAGTATGGACCTTCACCCACTTTTCAGTAATGTCTGAACTTAATCAAAGATTATCCCCAACATAGAGCCCAACAATGAACAATAGAAACTACTGATAACATCCAAAGCAGATCTTAAATTTCAAACTCTTACTAGCCCATCTTATTATATTCTTAATCTGGTGACCCTTCATGAAATGCATATTGAAGTTGTAGTTTGGTAACTTATTCAGAGACTGTTCATGCCTTGGAAATCCCAAAAATAACAGGAAGTAGTTCATTGTTCACACAGCTTCTCTAATGCTGTTAAACTGGGTTATTGGGTTTCAGAACACCGTAGGTCAACTCATTGCACACATGCAATAAAGAATATGCATACAGTATATTCAACACAAGCCTGCAGTGTCACACTCTGGTTATTTTCTGCAAAACACCACTTAAAAGATGAAGTGCAGCGCAGCAGATTTCACCCAGCTCTGGATATGGCCCCGTGGCTCTGAAGGTGACGACGGGGCTTTACAATGGTTGCGAAGGTCGACATGGGAGACATGCTATTTTATAGCAGCTGTAATCTGTTGCAGATGACTAATTCATTCATGAGGCCATTCCCCAAACTCTTCAATTTCTCCAAGCCATAAGCCACTTTATTAAGAGAGCCAAGCACTAAGGTTTTGTTCAGATAATACACCCAAGTGCGCCTATTAAAAGCTCATCGAAATAACCCTGATCGAGTACAAAAGCTGAACAATTAAAGGATGTGAGATTGTTATGAAATGTGATTCTGATTCTTTTTTTAAAAAAATTTTTAAACAGCCAAAAGCTTCTGCAGATTTCTACATTATTCAAATGAAGCGATGCCAAAAAGAAAATCGCAGGCGTAGAAACTCGTCTTAAATCCATTAGAGCTTTTGTGAGCGGCAGTTGATGAGTACTTGATGATACCTTTAGTGTGCTTGATGCCTTACATAATTTAGTGTGAAATCATTATCGGCAAGCGGGCACAGCTCGCATATTGGCCTTCCAATAGAGATGCACGCATCCACATTTTTTCAATTCCGATCCACTCCTGATACCTGAATTTGGATATCTGCCGATACTGATACTAGTCCGATACCAGAGCTTTGTTTGCTTTATTATTGTTATTATCATTATTGTTGATTTTATATGAGGCTGTAATAAACTCTTCTCTAAAGGCAAGTATGAAATGTACTAATGTGTGCATGTATTCTCTCAAAATGCAACTTGAGGATAGTATAAGGTTATAAAAGGAAGCAGTACAAACTATTTTTGTTCCATTTGGACAACGTAGGGGTCTATTTGACGTCATCATCTCATAATAAACTCGTTCTATCTTTAAAACCTCAGAATCACTTTATTAATCCCTGGGGAAATGCTTTAGCAACGCAGCACAAACAGTATTTTTCCAGCACTAATGGAGCAGAAACGATTGGGACTATTTTCACCGAGTCTTGCGTGGAGTAGGACGCAGCTTCACGGAGGTCTGAATTGCCTGCTACAGCTTGGAGGAGCTGGTTTTCATTGTTTTGATGCCGCGGTCAGTGCCGTTCTTTTAGGCGAGCTGCCATTTTGAAAACGGTGACGTCTGGCTGCAGAGTGGAGCCTCGCTGTACTACGGCTTTGCAAACATCCACGTTTCTGTTTTGCTTTGCGGCGTTTTGAGCGTAAAATACGTCCAAACAGCAACATGTTGTAATGAAAAGTTGGATAGCACAGTGCTACCACGTCAGCCCGCTAGCTGCATGCAAACTTTGGAATGGATTTCCTGACTCATTACTCGGCGTCTCATTGAGACCCGCCTTCAGGAAATCCATCTGCAGAGCAGTCGGCAGGGAATGCCTTGTGGAGTCATTTCAGCAGACAGTAACGGAGAGATGTGGCTCGTTGATCGGAAATCTCCGCAGGTTGGATCAGAAATTCCCGATACATGAATTACGTTGGTATCGGAACCCGATACAGATACCGGATTGAATCAGTCCCATCCCTATTTTCCAATGGGGACTTTTCATCTGCTGATCAATTCATTTTTTTGGTCAGATGTTTTCCTTCATGTGTTATTTTCATGTGGCTAGAAGCTATTTTTTTTATTTAATTGGTTGTTGTTTTTTTAAAGAGAATCATCATGCACAGGGGAAAATGTGGTTGTCCAACACCTAATTTCATTTTTATGGTTTGATCACAAAGATATTAATTAACACCACAAACAAAGAGTGTGGTTGTTTGTCACTGTGTGTTTGCCCTGTGATAGAGAGGTGACCAGTTCAGGGTGTATCCTGCCCTTGCCCATAGTAAGCTCGGATTGACCCCAACGCCCCGCGACCGTGAAGTGGATAACGGTATAGAGCATGGAGATGGATGGATGAATGTATGGACGTATGGATGGATGGATGGATGGAGTCGTTTTCAAAAAGTTGAATTACCCCCCGTTTGCATTGAGACAGTCGGAGTTTTCCAAAATATCCACCTTGAGAGCCATTTTCAAAAAGTTGCCTTTTCAGTGTCACTGCTGTCATGTAAACAGAAACCCAAGTTGCTAAAAACGTTTCTCATTTTCACTTGAAAAGGCCTAAGACCAAAAATCTTGTCTGAACTTAATGACATTATGTGTATAAAGATCTTGTTGAATGAATTTATCTTTTAGATGCTACCGTGGTTTTTTGTTCAGGAATGGTTCTATTTAAAACTCCGCAAACTCAGAAAACAGTGTAAAATCATGTGAAAACTGTGTGTGAATATGGAATACATGAGAATAGTTTTAGCAGCAAAGTGGCTCCTCCTTTATAAAAGCACAAATTTAGTGAAATAAAAGACATAGTGAAATAGAGGAGTTACTTTTCTTAAGTGAACACTTTTTTGCAGGGATCCCTAAACTCACTGAGAACACACAACATGATAAAAATATGAAATTATTCTGCAGAATATGTCTCCCTTAAATCAAAGTATACCTTCTTTGTGTGGTCTGTTGCACAGACTTCTCGCTGCAACAAACCGCAAATGTCTTTGAGCCAGTGCTGTGAATCGAAGAAGGGGTAGTACGAGCGGCGCTCAGGAGTGGAGAGACTAGAGAGGCTCGGCAGGCCTAATTGGCAGGTCCGGGCGCTCTGCAGTATACTCACACAGTCTGACCTCTTCCTGAGGAACACGTTCATTTCGAGGCGGACAGGGGAGCATGCTGCTTGCAGCGGGGCTGTGGACGCGGCTCCACTGTGAAGAAAACTGACTTTTTCCAACTTCACACAGCTCCGCCTTAGTGCCTCTGAACGCGAGCTTGGCAAAAGTAATTTGCACCACACACACACACACACACTGACAAGCATTTCACAGCCAGGTGAGGACCTGGCTTCACGATATGTGGATCATGTGCATGTCAGCTAATGGCCCTGGAAGTGCGCTTACGGTGCGATTATGCCTATATGTGAATGGTACAGCGTAGAAAAGGTGTGAGTATGTGACAGCTCTATGAAACCCACATCTTTTAGCTTTCCACTGGAGATCTGGCGCTGACGAAGCAAAACCAGTGGACAGAGGTGTCCTCTGTGTGTGTGCGTGTGAGTGTGTGTGTGTGTGTGTGTGTGTGTGTGTGTTGGGGGGACCGGGGGGTTTAAAGTATGGACTTAATATGCAGCCAGTATGCTGCAGGCAGCGGTACCAGTGGTTGGCATGTTCCACTGAGGCTCCACACTGTAGCAATAAAAGACAAACCTTTGTATCTGTGACTGTGTCTCACACACACACACACACACACACACACACACACACACACACACACACACACACACACACACACACACACACACACACACACACACACACACACACACACACACACACACACACACACACACACACACACACACACACACACACACACACACACACACAGGATTATCGAACTCGCCTAATCAGGACAAGAGATGCTTGTTTTCTACATTTCATTCAGAGATCCACAGAACAAACAAGTTGTTTGTTCATTTCTGTTAAATATGGACACATCTCGCATTTCCATTGCCGGCTTGTGTGATTCCATTCTGGCGCGCACGAGACGTTCAGCTAATCTGAGGGCGAATGAGCTCAAAAAGCCAAGTACAACTGATGTGAACATGAATATCAATTATATAGAGATTGTACTTGGACAATAACGGATACATTAAATCAAAAGTCAAGAAATCATTAGTTATCACAGCGCATTGTGAGGCCCTGTATGTAGGTAAAGCAAAAAAAAATAAAAAAACTCTCCACTCGGACATTATTCCATTTTCATTTAATTTCCACAATTTCACAGATACAACTGGGGATTTTGACTTGTGCAAGAATTATGCGACTATCGTGGAAAGAATGGACACCCCAAAACAGCTTGGAGCTTAACATGATTGACACAATGATTCAGCACATCTAAAGCAGGACCTCAACGTCCACCTATATGACCCTCGTAGGGGCTCCTGCTGGTGGACATTGCAACAATGGACCGGGGAATGGGCTCATGAGTCCAGCCCGTGAAAGGCCCCTGCCATTAAAAATAAATGAAAAGTACACTGAGATCTCCCACCTGTGGTGTGGAGAGTTTGCCCGGAAAACAGAGAGGGACGTATTCTGTTTGAGAGAATCAAACTGATCAAACACGTTTGCAGAAGAAAAGAAAGGGAGGCCACCGGGGAGCGAAAATACTCGATAACTACATTTATCCCACCTAATGGTGTTGTGGTGGGCACATAAAGGGCTTCCTTTGTGAATCCAGATGAAGGTTTGCATTCACATGAAGCCTTTCAGCAATGATTTTTGATTTAAAATGTAGAAATAAGTCACAGCTAAACAGAAAGGGGCCATCACTGTTCTTATATTCAGACAAGGAAATTATATCCTCGACACCTTTAAAGTGTTAATGCATGTTGAATGTCGCCTGACACTAGATTCCACTTCTTTTTATCTTCTCTCGTGTGTTCAAATTGTGAGCGTCAGTAAATTTTCAATTAGATATTAAAAAGCTTCTCACAATCAGATGGGCTGCCGCTTCGAGCTCCGGCGCTGCCTCCAGATGAGCTCATTCAACAGCAACCACAATAACGACGCCACGCACCGCCGAAGACTATCAGGAAGAGGACAGAAAAGGTCCGGCGACCTCCACATGGCTGGATTAGCTTTGTACTTTACACAGTGGAAAAGAGAAAGGGAATCATTCCAGAGGCAATCCGTCCAAGGCCATCGCAGCCATTACTCGGAGTGGTGCCCTCCACAGCGGGAGAGGACAGTGTCTCATTGGAAGCAGCTGGAGATCAAACAAAACATATTATTCTCAAAAAGAGCTCTATTTCACATTTGGGCTGTGAGAAATATTGAATTCATCATAAGCGCAATGGATCTTTTTTTTTTTTTTCATTTTTTCATGTTTTGTCATCTGACAGCAGAAAACTTTTTGACGGTTTAACTTTTTTCTTTTTCTTTTTTTTTTAACATTTGCAGTGCAAAGGCTTTTCAAGTGACAGTGTTGGACAGCACCCCAGTCTGAGGAGGGTACCACAACCACATACAGATGGATAGCAATATGAAGGTGATGTTTTGTGAAGTTTTTATTGTTTAGTGTTGAAATAGATGCACAAACTGCCAGTTTGGTTCCAGGCGCACGGAATGCGATGTCCTTGCAAAACACTGAATCCCCGTTTACAGGATTCTGTTTCAAGTTTCGCCTTTAATGTCTTGAAAACGATGTGCAGGTTTAATTTTGCCGCCAAATTTATAAAAACCTGCAGAAGTGTTCAAAGGATATGTGTCAAGTCACTGTGACGAAGATCAGGGGTGTAAACACAACTTTAAGTTCACTGGCCACATAAAGTCCAATTTGATCTGGAGTGGCCAAGAACAGTAAAATAACAGCAAAATAAGTTATTATAAACAATAAGTCACATTTCAAGTATCTTTTAGGGCAAAGAAATGTGAGCTATGAAATATTAATTGAATATAACTTCAATATATTTTGAAAAACCCTGAAAAAAAGGATAAACAAATAGAGAAATGGAAGTAAAAATTCATCATCCGAGGGCTTCATGGTGCAAGACACAGTGAAATATCAAAACAACATGTCTCTTTGAATTTGAGGCAAGTATAAAATGCCCCAAAAAAAAATTTCTCCTTCAGCATGAAGGTTTTAAAAAAAACAAAAACAGATTCACCATCAGAGTGAATTTGTTTGAGAGAAAAAGCGCGAGTAAATAAACCAAAAACAGTAACATCATTTCCTTTACTGTTGAGAGCAGCTGAATATAAGCTAAGCAGGTCGGAGTTACGTGATGCACCTGACCTCATCACCCATGTATTGGCAGCATGAAGCTCGTTTACCCGTAAATATCCATAAATTAGCCGTGCTATTGTTTAAGCCGCGGGGTGCGAAGTGTGTGAAAAAAGTAGCGGCTTATAGTCCGGAAACTACGGTAGTTACATCTATTAAAATTGCAAAGTCATTAATTATTAGTAATTTTTACACTTTTGCTCGATCAGATACTCTGGAATCATTTTACTTTAATCAATTTGCATAAGCAGTGTGTTAAAGAGGGACATCATTTAAAATTGGGACAGCCAAGACAGCTCTCGTCTTGTCACACGGTCCTGGGCTTTCTAGAGCGTGTGCTCGATCCACCTCCACTTCCTTCTACATATTTAAAGGCCATCGGACACCGACGATGGAACGCAGGCACCAGTTAACCAACACCTGAACCCGGTCTGGTTGGTTTCCCTTCCAGGTCTCAGCGCCGTAGAGTTCGGCCCCGTCCAGACAAGCCAAAACAAAAAAGCTTCACTTCCAGCTGATACATAGAGGTTTGTGTGATGCTGATTAAAAAGTATCTTTTCAAATATCTTTTCAGCTCTTTCCCACCGTGACACCGTGTTCTTTGGTCTCCCCTCTCAATCAGAGACGAAACAAACAAAGAGTAAACACAGTTCAGGGTTCAGTAACCTCTTGAAATTGAGGTTCACAACCTGGTAAAATTTTTCTAACTTGCTACAGTCGAGTGCGGAGGTCAGCGCTTTCCGACATCCGTGTGAGTGGCAGGGAACCCAAACAGCCGGAAGGGGCGTCTGGCCCGTGTCCGTCCCAGTGTTTCCCTCTGTCTGTCTCAATGCCTCGGTTTCTCTCTCCGGCTGCTCCACGGGGGGCGTCAAGTCGGAATGACTCCCCAGGGACTGATGTGCTTTCGTGCAGACTGCTGGCTCTGCATTACGCTGAGAGGCTGCTCCCGACACTTCCAGTAGAAGGAACATAATTAAGACACTACTGTTTCCGGCTGAACAATGGCTCCCTCCCAGGAGAACAACAAAGAGGAACACACATCGTAAATAAGGCAGCGACTGTAACGTGAATCAACCACACAATCTACATTATACTGTGAGGTTTAGGCCATTCTGCATTATATAAATGCTGCTAAGTGCAGACTATTATTGCCATTTAAGTGACGAATAGCGACTGCGGGAGATTATAACGCCGCCTTTGTCAATCCTGTCACTGACAGACAAAGAAGTCTTATATGTAACTGTGTTTGGCTGTTGTTGTTTTTGTTTCGCTCGCTATGATAGTGAAGAAGTGGAGGCACACCCCCACAGGATGAACAGGGGCTGGAAAGTACCATAACAATAAGATTTGGGAGAAATCAGGCTCTGCCGATACCTGTTTTATCCAGCTGCCTCCTCTTTGGTGGCTGATAAGAAAGAAAGTGGTAGCCCACCGCTCTCTTTTATCCCTCCACTGCCACTCACAGGAGGCATCGGAATGAGTTCTTATCTGCTGTGTGTGTGTGTGTGTGTGTCTGTTGGGGGGGGGGGGGGTTCCAAAGTATAAGCGCACACACATACCAACACACATGGGACCGGCAGAACAAGCAGAATCGCCCAAGAGATTGGCCAAACAGATACCACACAAAGCAGGAATGCATTAATAGTCAAGTGAGACGAGCCATGCAATATTAATCAGAGCATTATCAAACATCATCTCAGATCGACTCCCACATGCTGAGGGGCTGCACAGAAATGCGAGCGGACCTGAAGTGGAGGTCTCCATGAGAAGTAATTGAGTTTAATTGGAGGAAAACGAAGGGAGATTACTGCATGTTGGTATAAGCCAGCAGAAATATCCAGTGTCAGGAAAGTATGACGACACGGCTTTGCTCCCTCAAGTGTTGAAGAGTCAACATGTACTAACACATACACACCAAGCCATCTGCTAGGAGACGGGAGGCTTTAACAGCCGAGCCTCCACGGGGTTAAACTGCTCAAACGAAGCAAACAGGGAAGCAAACACGCTCCCATGACGTCTCGTCCCCATAGATAAACACATATACACTGAAAAAATTGTTTTAATGACACAGACGTGGCGCTCCAGCAGACGGATTAAACATAGTGGGTTTCACTAATGTAGAATTAAAATTGAAGATTCAATATATTAGATATTTTTTTCAATGCATTTTTAGTGACGAAAAAAATCCAAACCATCAGGCTATTATGGTCTTTCTTGACCCAATACAAGATTGCAAACATAATCTAATGTTTTAAGTGCACTCATACCCACTTCTAGGAGGTTGTGCATTAGCACCAGGAGAGAGGTGACATTGGTTTAAAGAAGGACGAGGCGCTAAATAATACAAGTGTAGCTCTGCAAAAAGAAACAAAGGCCAAACTGGGACTGTAAATCTCTGAGCACTGACCTTCATGAGGCCATGACATGTCTAGCAGAGGTGTGTCACTCTGTGTCTTCCTTGGTCCGCTTCAGTTTCTGCATATGACTAAAATCTCTGCCTCCGGGAGAGTACGATCTGCACGGCATATGTCAACTTCTATCCCTCCTTCACACACAAAAATCTCTTCCTACGGCTCCGTAGAAGTAGCAGCAGGTAACAAAGCGGAATCGCAGATCCCGTGGACTGTCGCTGAGCAGCTAACGGCTAACCCATTCAGTAGTGTTTTCCTATTGCCTACATTTACGTCCTAATATTCACAGATTTGTTTGGAGAAGAATATTAAAATCCTCAGAGTCTAAGGAGTATCTAACAGACCCATCAGGTTTGCTCCACCACTGATGGAACAATGAACTCACTCTCAGTCAATGACTCTTCCTCACATTAGCTTCAAAGGATAGCTTCCTTTTAATCTTCCCACTACAAAGTGATCACTGCAACACTACTAATAGATGATAATGGGCTATTCGGTTCTAGATCTTCTGCTTCTGGCCAGCTCAGTCAAGCTTCCCACACACACACACACACACACACAAGGCACTAAATCTGAGCTTGACACAAGAGGAGTGTGCCTTTCTTTCCATGAACATTTTGAATTGATCAATGCTGGATGTTAATGTTAAACATGAATACAGACGTCGGCCCCTTTTACGTTTAAGTGAAAACAGAAAACTGTTGCTTTGTTCCGGGTGTCCGTTCACACAATAACGGTGCTCAGAGTTGATGAAAACATAACTTTTGTATGAACATTCAAGACCCCCTCTTTATGAAAACAGGGAAAGTGCGACTATTTGAAAAGGCTCCATCTCCCTGTAAACAACAGAAACACTGCTGCTCTGTGCATGTGCACCATGGCCGTAATGAATAGTGCTTCTGTATATGTCTGAGTAGATGGACCATAACCACAAAGGGTCATGACTCCCGGTCCATATTCTGAAAGTCTTTTGTAAAAAAATGCAAAAACGATGCATTTTCACTAGAAATGTTGCCGTATAAATGGGATCTTGAAAACTAACTCCACGAGTTGCAAACTGTTAAGAACAAAACCCAGCTTTTAAATTGATGAGAATACACACAGAGCAATGCCCCCATTAGCTGCTGGCATGCTGACATCATCAGCCCAGAGAACGTGAGGCTGGTGTCAAATTACACACACTTGATAGAACATATCTGCAGACTTAAGTCTCAAATGTAAACTGGCATTAGACATTATATAAAAAAAATTGCACGAGCAATGATGTTAAGGTAAATTGTGTAAAAGAGCATAACGGAGGTTTAATCTGTGTATTCCAGATGCCCCCGACTGAGGTGGAGCCTGTCAGGCCACATCGGTTGGTATTTAAGTGAGAGGGTGTGGGCAGCGGCCCACAGCATGTTATACCTCACACTCTGATGTGCGCGTCTGCTAGAAGGCGGCGACCAGTTGTAACCAGCGCAGACAGACGGCAGCCGAGCAGAGGGAACACAAGAAGGCAGCTGCTTCGCACCGTGGCCACCTCCAAGGGGTCAAGCACAGCTTTCTAGTACTGAATGTAGGCTTTGGTGCGAAAAGAAAAAAAAACTAATCTTGCCTTGGTTTCTGTTTCTGTTCAATGCAACTTTTTTTAGAAAGATTTTGAGGGTTTCTTCATATTCTGCAACTCCACGAGCTTGTGATCTTTAACGCAGCTGTTCGGAGGATCTTTTTATCTAAAACTTTGTTTTCTGTCATTTTCAGACTAAAGTCTGCAGACATACATCTTCAAGTGACTGTAATTTGACACAAGCCTCTTGCTGACTGCTGTTACACTAAAGGCAGATATGAATGGGAAGCAATCTGTGGTGAGGCTGAGGATGTATGTAAAGAATCATTTATGCTTTAAATGGCGTAGATGTCCCTGCAATTACACTCCCATGCATGGTACAACTCCATTTCTCCAAGGCGATGCACAGAAACACAGGCTAAATGAACAGATTAGACAGAAAGCTACTTGCATATGTCTGTATGCATCCAACATCCAACATCAAGCATTATTAATCCTTGAGCTGAACATGATGTTAACTTCAATATTTATCTTGTTGATAAAAAAGACACAAAACTGTTCAATGTGCGAGACAAACTACAAAATGCGGGTAAAATATGATACATTTTATTGTATTTGGTCCATCATAAAGACAAATAGTGATCATTGAGGTATGTTTTTGCTTGCTGTCTACTTAACTATATAGGCCAGTCCCATGAATCTGGAAATGTCTGCAAAATGCAAACACATAAAGACAGATGGTGACATTGAGGAAAAGGTCCAATCACAGCGTCGAGGTATCCTCAGCACCCGGAGCCTGCCGTGTTTTCAATATATCTGACAGATACAAGTATGTCAGATGACACCTTTCAGTCTGAAATGCATCTTCATGCATCCTCTCGATGATGCAGTTCTGTGGCCGTATGCAGACTGAAATTCATTCACATGCCCAAGCCTCATATTTTTCCAAGATAAGGACATGAATAAATGTCCAATGCAGCTCTGTGCTTTATAGCTGGTGTAATGCTGCCTGTGCTTTCAATACTAAATACCCACACAATAAATCTGCTTTGATGGAATGCATAGCTGCACCTCTGCAGCTGCTAAAATCACTTACCGAGTACAACAACACAGTTTGACAAAGTACTTCACGCTGAGGCATCCTGCTCATATTTCAATTACCTAACTGGCTTGTTTATGCGCAAACAGAGCCTCATAAATTATTGCTTTTAATATGATGTGTCTGGAAGGAATTTTTCAACCTGGAGGTTTTCTAGATTTTCTGTTTTCGCGATGTCAAACTGATTAAATCCGTTCATGTTGTACACATCCTTAAAAAAACAAACAGGCAAACAGATGGGAGCGCAACATGTTTAGTCGCACGCACAGATGCCTTTCAGGGCGTTCTTGTGGGCATGAAGAGAAGCAAGAACACATTTTCATTGCAAATGATTTGAAAGCTGCGACATCGCAAGAACGCGATGAGTCCTGCGTCCAAAATCAGTCGAGATCGGAATGAAAACAGGAGAGGACCTAACAGAGAAATGTGACACAATTGATGTTGTTTCTTAATGCAAGGCAGCCATACTGTGCTGTGCTTTCTGTTTGTGTCACTGAGGGGAGGCAAATGTGATTTTGAAGCCAAGCAATAAAAGCTACTCTGAAAGAGCAAAACACAGTTCAAAAACAAACTTGATTGATGGCCTATAGCGATACGAATTTTGCAATTTTGAATTCTGCAGCAGTACCCTAATAATTTTGTCTTTCATTTGTACGCCCACGGTAGCTGAATCACATGGCATGTAAATATCAAAAAAACCCAACCCAGCTGAGACTAGGTAGAAGGCAGGGTGCAGCCCTGACAGGCTGCTGCTTCATCATATGCATCACATATAGGTATCATATATTCATAAATAAAAACATAATTAACACCACTTGATCATAAACACAGAAAACAAGCTTCAAATGCAGGATGGGCTCGGGGACAATATGTGGGAGGCCTCAGCCAACCAAGCAAATAGCATCTGATCATAATATCTATTTCCAACCAAGAAAAAAACAAGGTTGGGGCCAACACAAGGCAGCAAGGACGTTGATATTTGAAAAGCAAAATCTGACACATTTATTTTGAAATTAATAGACACTAACTGCAGTGATCCAAAAGAAAATGTAATGCATGGAGTGTCATGCTGATTCTAAAAAGCCTCTGGTATTGATAAATCAGCCTTATTCTCTAAAGTATCTCTTGATGTAATTTGCTGTAACACATCTGTTTATTTGGATACAACCTGTTGCATTCCTCCCACAAGCAACTATGGACCAAGTCCACCAATAGAACTGACATGATGGTGAAAATCAAAATGTGTGTTGCCAAAACATGTGATAAACTGCTGAGTGTGCTTCCTTCCAAACAGGTGGTTGATGTTTCCATCTCTCAGCAAAATGCTCATTAATGGAAATACTGTGAAAACAAACAATTGTAACCCCTCTGCTTACTTCGTTTGGTGTATGTTTAAGTCTCATTTCCAAAACCAAAAACAATTTATTTAGCCAACATACTGCAAATAGGAGACAATATATAAGATAAAAACCATATAGCCTCAAGAAGATAGAGCTCCCTTTGTTCAACTAAATTATTTAACCATTTCTGAAATACTTTCTCATTTTTTGTCATTGTTAAAATATCAGAATCAGTCCCTATTTTAATTTTTCTTTTCCAAGTCAAAAGAGAAAACTTGTTGCATTTTGGGTGACCGTTTACCCAACAACGGTGCTCGGAGCCACAGAACACACAACTTTTGGACGACACTCAAAACGCTGGCGGTTTTATAGTTGAGTCACCGTAAAAACAATCCAATTGCACTCGCCATTGTTTTATTGTGGATTGTTGTGCATGTGAGTGTGTAGCTTCATTACAAAAACAAAACAGCAGCACCCACTAGTGGCCTGGCACGCTAACCACATTGTTTTCAGCGCTCCTGCCGTTTCTGTGTAAACAGACATCATTTTCAAAATGCTGCAGTGTAGACACAAAACTTTTCTGAAACGAAACACAAAAACTGCATTTTCATTTGAAACGTGTAAACGGGGGTCTCAGTTTGTTCTTTATGGGATGTCAAATTAGTAGTTCCTCTACGCGTTCGGAAAAGGCCAGACGGACGAGCAACGTGAAAACCTGACGTATTGAATGCGTGGACGCATGAAAATATCAGAAGACGTTTGGCATTGAGCATGAAGCTGCACTGGGGTCAAGACAGAAGGTAGTACTCCCTGGATCGTCTACGTAAATTACTGCACGACACATCTAAGAGATGGCGGGGGGGGAAGAGAAAAAAATAAGAAAAAAAAAAGGGGAAAAAAAGGAAATAAATAAATAAATAAAATAAGAGATGAGTGAATACAGCATTTGATATGTACATCCCCCTCTTAATCCACCGTTCTCTTCAGCAGAACCACGGTTGCACGAGGTCATGAGATGTTGGGAACCTTAACGCGCCTTGTCAGTGTTCATACTTTACATGCTTGCTGAACCAAGACACACAGGTTATCGTGTACCGTACTGTATGACAGATGGAGAAAACAGAAGGTATATGCTCCGCTCTCTCTCATTCCTCCCTCGTGTCGATCCCTCTCTTCATATCAGCCCTCACAGGACTCTAAAGAGTCATTTCTCCAATCTGTCAGAGGGCTCGCCTCGAAAGGATCCCACAAGAAACTGCCATTTATATAGTGTATAAATTCCATATTCATGCCTTCAGAGTTATCGTATTCTTTTACTTCTCCATCAGAGAGGCAGTGGAAGTAATTTAGCAGCGGAATATGGAGAGTGTCGGCCAGTGGGAGATAAAGATGCCTGCGCCTCTTCCCCGAGGGAGATGAAGCCAGTATTGCTTTTTCACAGACGGCTGCGACTTGACTCTGCTGTTGGTTGCTAAGACGTGTGCTGTTAGAAGTATTAAACTTCCAAATATTGCAGCTCATAAGCAGTCACGTCAGAGCTGCGGGGTTGTTCCAGAAGCAGCGCCACATGGTTTCAAACAGCTGACTGTCAAGGGATGTGTTAGCAACAAGGACTGGAAAATACAAGCTCTGCACGCGTTGGGATTTCATACAAAGTCAATGTAAAAACAATGTTTGTTCTAAATATGTTAAAAGTCCCGGAAATGTCAGAGGCAACAATTTTAACTTTTTGTGTCAATGTCAATTGAAATTAGTAAACTGGCTGCCTCGTCAAGAAGATCAGTCTTGTAATCCCACTTTATACCACCAGATGGTGCAGCGAGTCATCAAGGTCTCAAACATGTGATGAATTACATTTTTTTCTGTTTGAGAAAGCTGTTTCAGAGAAACAACAAAGAATGTGTAGATAGCTTTATGAGAATTTTGGTCAATTGTTTTTAACTTTCATGTTAAATTGTACAATAGTTTCTGAGTTACTTCTTCATTTTGTGAATTCATAGTCATTTGATCTCTGATCACTGCAGTCCCTCTGCAAATCGTTTCTACATATGTATCAAATGTAAATTCCTTTGTTCAAAGCTTTATTCTATAACCATGACAATCTGATCAGTTTATTTCTGAGGTGCACGTGAACAGTAATGGCAAATGTTGGGAAATTTCCTTGGGGCGACAAAAATATGGCCAGACCAATTTATCCATGAGTCGGTAAACATATAGTAGTATCTACTAAATTAGAAAAAAATAAAAAAGACTTTCCTGAAATGGTATGTGTAAGAAAAAGAAAAGAAGAGATGGAAAACTTAATAATTCCCACCTATGGCAATCAGCAGCATGAAATTGCACGAATCAGGTCCACAAACGTGCAGGGACAAGACAGGAAAGGAAAGCGACTGAAGGTTTGAGATGAGTCCTCAGCTGCCACACAAAGACACACGGCGAGAGCTTTTACAGAGAGCTAATAAAAAGCCAGCGAACAGAGACTGACGATATGTGGAGAACCACACATGGATAATTAAATTACTGGCACTGTTTCTGTTTATTCATAGCAGGCAGGTAACGTACAGAAGACGGCTGAGACTTACTATGAGGATGTCCCTCTCAAAATATCCAATCCAACTTCTATACATGCTTTATTTATAAAGTAACTTGGCCACCCCAAGTTACTTCCATATGTGCTATCAATGATATATCCGGTGCACCGCTGTCAACACCCACACACTCACACTTTCACATCTTACTTTAAATAGTGTGTTTTTGGACTGCTTTGAAGAGGTAGATTACCATGAGAAAAGGCCCAGACAGAACATACTCCATATTGAGAAGCAAACATGGGTTTTATTGCTGTGAAGCCAGAATGCTAACCACTACTCCACTGTGCCACAGGCTTTTAAATATTATTCAAAAGTCCTAAAGGAGTCAAGCTTCAGGCTGATTTATTGATATGGAATTCAGCTAATAAGACAGATTTCTTTATGAATAAAAAATCTAACTACCCACACTTAAAGCTGCCTTATCATTAAAAAAAAAAAGTATGGTTTTTTTTGTGACCTCCAGTGTGCTGCGGTCATGATATAAACTATTGCAAGGAAAAAGCCTTGCAGCTAATTGATCTGATATGAGGCAATGGGCCCGTCTGAGTCTCTGTTGTTCTAACAGCGAGATAATCATGACCAATTTCCCAGGCGGACATCCAGGGCCAAGATGTTGCATCCTAATATAATCCATCCAGATGGGTTTTTTTTTTTTTTGGTCTGGTCAGATAAGTGCTGTAATTAATTACATTACAGGGAGAAACTTCATTAGCCGGCCTGAACCTCTGGCTCAACACACACCTCAGCCAGGGCAGAACACTTCCAGCTAACCCTGATTCATTCATGGTCCCCAAAGGCTTGTATCAATTCTGGCTCAATCATATCAACTTTATCTTTGAACACATTACAGTTTGAATTTTCTTTCCATGCCTCAAATGTATATTAGGCAGGTCATTTGAAAAAGGGCATGAGTCACCTCATACAGAATAATGTGAAAAAGCAACTATGTTCGGGTCACTGCTGTTCATTTCTCTGTAATCTGTGCTTTGTATGAGACTGGGACTGTTTTAGATGAACTCCGACCAAATGAAATGAATGTTTGGGCCAGAAGTGAGGGACTGAACTGGTTGCCATTAAGACCACAAAATGATGAGTAAGAGAGATAAACTGAATGATGTTTGACTTGGACAGCATCTGGAAAATCCTATGGAAAATGCTCATCTGTAAATGTACCTGCACTGTAGCTAGAGTGCATGAATGAAACCAGACTGTGTCTTAGATTCTAATATTTTATGTCTTAGATTCAAGCCTGTAAAACGTTTCAGACTTTAAGGTAACTTGACTCAACCCCGGAGCTTCATGGTGGTAAACCGTGTTTAGCACTCTCGCCTCAAAATCAAAATATCCCCGGGTTTAATCCAGGGCCTGAGGGCCTTTTTGTGTGAAGTTTGCATACGCGTGAGTGGGTTTCCTTCAGGAACTCCGCTACTTTCCCTCCACAATTCAAATACATGCGTTATTAGATTAACTGCTGGACCCAAATTGGAAGTGTGAATGAAAGTGACTCCAGGCACCTCACAGCTTTGAGTTGGATGGAGGGATGGGTGGACGGACGTACGGATGGATGGACAGACGGATGGATGGAATTCTATAAAATCATGTCTCACATAAATTAGAAAAACAGGTGGTTTGTTTCATATCAAAACAGAAAACTTACCACGAAAGCCATCGCCACCGTCCATCTAAACTTGGCCGTCTGTCCATACGAATGTCTGTGGCCTCACCATTGTTTACACCGTATTGTTCTCTGCATGTGTGTATGAGGTTTCATTCCAAAAACGACCAACAGCACCCACTAGTGGCCCACCGTGAAAACGTCTCTGCAAAGCGTTTCTGCAATTTCCATGTAAACAAACATCATTTTCAAAACATTGCTGTGTTCATGTGAAACTTAACTGAAACGAAAAGGCAAAAACGATGTGTTTTCACTTGAAACATTGTCATGTAAACAAGGCCTTACTCTTGTGCCAATAAAGATGATAAATGTTGCTATCTGTTGTTCAACCTCCAAACCAGCAGATTTGATGTGAACCCTTGATCAAAGCTTGTTCTTCCTTGATATGATGAGGCTCACACCTGGACGATATGTAAACTCCTTTGTTGAACAAATAATGTCAAAACTACTCCTGCCCCAAACACTCAGTGGAAATCTGCGAATCAACAGAAAAAAAAAAGACATCACAGCCACACAGAACCCACAGTGACAGAGATTATAACCCTTCTCAGAAGTAGACACTCTGTCTCGACCCCGAACAGTGACGACCCGACAAAACAGCCACTGAACAATTAACGCAACCTGATGAAGTCGTAAGACGCGGGGCTTTGTTCTGCACACACTACATTAATGACACGTGTACAGAAGACGGATCAACAGCTGGACTTGTCGAATCGATAAAAAATTCAGGCAGGGGCTCCACGCTCAGCTGAACAGCAGAGCTGTCCTCGTTGCTTATTCAGGGGAGCAGCGGCTTGTTTGTCCATAATGAGCTCCCTCATTAAGGTATGGAAGGACTGGGAGAGTGAGCGTGTGTCAGAGGGCAGGTGTGCATGTGGAGACGCAGAGGCTTGCTGCTGATAGCAGGGGTTTGGTGCGTCTTTGTGCCACCTAAACTTTTGTATGCCGCAGTGTGGGAGCACTTTGTGGACTGTGCAGGTGATTACGGTGTGCAGAGAGGCAAAACGTTGCTCCTCTGGGGCTGCGATGTTGATGTAAATGCCCCCAATGAGCATCTCTTTCTGATGTCCAAAACCTTCAAACACACACTCTAATACTGTCTCTTTTAGCATTTGCAACTTATGTTTATTTGCTGTTTTGTTTAGGTTTTGTAACCAGCCATGATAATCCCATACCAGTCTGCAATTGCCATTAGAATGACCAGGCAGGGTGTGTCAGGGTTCTCAGAGTACTGCAGGGAAACTATTCATATATCTGTGAAAAATATTTGGTTCACATGTTAATGAAATTAAACACAACGTAAATGATGTAGTAGCATGTTAGGCCACAAGGTGGCACTGTTAGTTGTTTTTTATAATGAAATCGCACACACAGGTGCGTAGAGAACAATACGCCATAAATACTACCAATGGTGAGTACACGGATGTCTGATTCTCAACTATAAAATGTCCGAGTCCCAGGAAAATATGGACTCGGAGTCATGACAGTCTGGAGGCTGGTATTTTTGTTATTGTCAATCCACTTGCGCATGTGTAGAAGAACTGTTTACTATGGCCGTGGTGTGCATGTGCCAATAGCAATGTTTTGAAAAAAAAAGTGACGTTTACACGCAGACGGAGTCAGATCACTTTGGCAGCTGTTTTCCTAAAAGTTGTATTTTTATTGGCTTGGAGCACCATAGTCATGTAAAAACAGACACTCAAAACACAAGTTTCCCATTTTCACTTGCCGTGCCACGTGAACTTGCGACTATATCTACTATACTAGGTGCTCTCTACCCCTTTCCTTCTCATTCATACCAAATTCCCTCCTTGTTCCATCACACTATCTGGATCGCTATCGCCTAACTGCAACATGTTGAGGGACATGGTCCACCATCTCAGGGTTGGTTTCGATAAGGACGTTTTGACTTTCACCTGAATTTAGGCATTTGATTGTTTCTTTTTCTATTATGTCTTCTTTAAATAGCTGTGTGACAGTTGACATCATATAAATGAAACCTCAGCACGTTAAGAAAGGGTTTTGCACTTTTGCACCACAAACGTCTCTCACTGGTTCAGGGATTCAAACCAGCAGCGTTCCAAGTCACAAGCTTGGTTTTCTATGCTTTGTGTGACAGGGTAGAACACACTATTCTCCAGAGAACAATAAAGTATTCAGCAGACATCTGTATCAGGAGAGCCGAGATCAGAAGCAGAAATCAGAACTGAATGTCACTGTCATTAAACTCCTTAATCAAATCGCACGCTTTGCTTTTTGTCTCCTTCAGCAACGTCCATCAGCAGTTTTCTTCTTGCCTCACCTTGATTACTCAATCACATTTCCGATCCCCAGATTTGGAGGTTTATTAGAAAACCCACTATGCATTGCAATAATTACTTGTAATCAAACTGTATTCATGAAGTCAATCATCGTCTGGCATCCAGTCGTGGTTTGATATTGCTTTTCTGAAATGCACATCTCATCACTCACAGTCTCTTTCTCTCTGTCTGTTTCACTGTTTCTATTATCTAACTTTGTCTCCCCCCCTCTTATCTGGCAGTCATATTCTTTTGGGATGATGTTAGGTGGTGGTGGGGGGGGGTGTCTGGCTGCCAGGAGGAATCGATTGTTAAGTGGTGGGAAGAGGAGCAGCTAAGTGGGGATGCATACAAGCACACATACTCTGGCTGTGAGCACCGGACTGCTGGGGTTAAGCAAGCAAACAAAAATACCTCCTTAAACAAACAAACAATGTGCTGCATTCAAGGACAGGGCGGGGGGGGGGGGGGGGGGGGTATTAGCAGAGAGCAGCATGAGGATTTACAGTCAAGAGAGCAGAAGGATAAATCCACAAACGGTAGAGAGGCTTCGTTTTTAGCATCCCTGAGCTGATGCGCGATGCAGGTTTACGTGAGCCGGGGCCCAGAACAACACCGTGACGCTTCAAGGTCACATTGAATCTCACAAAAAAAAAAAACTACAGCACAGCAATCCACTGAGAAACTCCAACATGTCCTACACAGGTATGAACAAGCAAGGTCGTAGGTCAAGCCATTGGAGAAGCAGCAAGAATCCACTCAAATCTACAACCACTTTTTCCGATGAGGGGAAAATAGGCTATGGAAGTCTGTAAGGGATTCCAAGGCTATCTATAGTGAGCGTGTAATGATAACTCTCTATTCCAGGAGGTCTTACAGGACGGATTTCATCGGGGAAATTAGTCATTCTGACAATCCCTTTATCTACTTCTACTCTCTGATGACTCCTTTTACCTCAGCTGCTGTCCCTTCAACACGTGTAAAATAATTTAAGCCTCCACTTAAATCCAGCACTTCTTTTGACACATATGCTTTAATAACATCTACTTTCTAAACACTTATTCGATAGAAGCCACCTCCTCATACTTCAACTTTTGGGACTCACAGAAGACCTTCTGTTGAACAGTGAGCCCCTGAACTATTCTGGACGGCCCTTGAGAGAACTGCAATATTGTACCTCCCGTTGCTCGAAAGAATTCCCTCCTTATCAGTTGCCGAGTCGTAAAGTGAGCACCGTGCCCCCGTGGTCCCATGTTGTGTCAACGTGGGAGATGGAACTGAGGAGGCCGGGAAAATAATTTTCTTGTTTGCTGCTGTTAACCTTAAATAACTCCTCCCAAAGCCATGTAGCGAATCAAAGCTGAATCAGTCGTCATAATTAACATGGCCAACCTCAATTAGCTGCGAGCGTCAGACAGTTTGTGCTGATGGACATCATGCATCCGTTCCAGACATTTGTGCCAGCTGTTTCAGTCGTCTGTGCAGACGTTGACAGATTTATTCAGGACCGTCTTGACTTGTTTATGTTAGTTTTGACAGATTGACTGAAGCCCCAAGGTTTTATAATGCTCTATATAAATGCATCAGTTACTCAGACACTACGAGGACAAAGGAAGCAGACTCGCACACAAAGCTGAGACTCAGAGTTCCAACAGAAAATGGTTTAGAACTTTTATCTGGAAAGTACTTTGATTTTTACTATTTTCTTGGGTTTCTTTATTTTTGGACAGCCCAGCATTCAGGAACTATGCAGGTCTCCACCTCATAATACATGATCAATGCCAATGCCATATGAAGAGTAAAAAGGTGCTATTTCTAAATGGCCACGCACCCAAAATTACCATAGTATTGTCAGTACACAGTCGATTATTTTGATTCCATACCGAAATAGCAAGGTGACGAGCTCATCATTTTTGTTTTGTTTTTGCAAAATATGAATCTATTATGAAAAATCACACATTATTCTTACAACATTTCAAGGATTTCTTTTTTAATAAACACATCATTTCCCTCACATCCCCATTTATGTGTATTTCAGGTTCCAAAATGAAATGCGAAACGTGATCTGAATTCACACCGTTTAGCTCAAAATAATCCCTAATGGGACTTCCCCCCCCCCAAAAAAAACATTTCCTACGTGAACTGTGCAAACAGCGGAGCTGAAGGCGGCGGGAGGAGAGCTGTTTTGCTATGTTAAACTGATGCATCGCGGGGCGAATGAAAGCTGATCCACAAAAATGATTCACTCTCAAGAGATTTGTTTGAATAATTCAAATTGAATTTGGAGTTCCTTACGTGAGATGCTTTGCAGGGACGCCGTGTATTTCGATGTTGAAGTTGGCTGCGGAGGAAGTAGTTCTGCACTCTGACGGTCTGCTTTTTCCCAGGAAATCCCAGGGGGGGCGGGAGCACCACAGGGGGAGGCGCTGAGACTTTCCAGCTGACATGAGTCCATATGGGACACTGCGTGCCACCTTGACAGGTCACCGCTCTGTACTCCAGAGCCCGGAGGTAGGTGTCAGGGTGGAAAGCTCTCACTGGATTCAGACAGCATGTACACAGTGATATAGAATGAAAGTTTCAGAAGTATAAATAATTTACCATTCTTTAAAAAAAAAAAAAGAAAAAAAAGAAAACCTGAGTGTTAAAACATGAGTTCCCTTTTTTCTTCTTGCTCGCTCCTTATCCTGATGCTATTTTAGTCCTCATGTTTGGTCGCACACTGCAGGGCTCAATTAGCCACAGTAAGAGGAGGTCATTAAATACACAGAAATTGTTGCTACTTGGCATCCGCGGCCTGGCTCACACTCTGAGGACAAACAGTGCTTTTCAACGCCAATAAAGTCACAGTGAAACAGACAAAAACTGAAGGACAGTGAAAAGGAAAGAACCGTCAAAGCAGGTGTTGTTTGTTGCACATTGCCACCCTAAACAACCTCGTATCAAGGACAGCAGAGTGAAGTGTTGCCACAGACGCTCGGGCACAACAGCGCTCGAAATTAATTTTCCATTAAACTGGAGCCAGTTTCAGACTGCAACTTTTATCTATAAATGTTGAGGATGTATCACTTCATCTGATGGACTTAGGCCCCATTTTTACAACATTTCAGGCAAAAACGCATCATTTTGGCATTTTGTTTTCCGGAAACTTCCCCGTTTTCATCGAAAACGTTTTGAAAATTGTGTCCGTTTACATGTGGGATGCAGAAATGCTGGAATCTATTTTACATTCATGTGAAGCCACTACTGGGTGCTGTTGTTTTGTTCACATGCGTGCAGAGAACAATATACTATATACGTCAACAATGGCGAGTACATGGACATTCCTAATTCAATCCAATCCAATCCAATCCAATGTATTTATAAAGCACTATTAAAAACAACTCAGTTGACCAAAGTGCTGTACAACAATATAAAAATACAATTATAAATACAACAATACAGTGGCAGCACAGAATACACTTTGAGCAGTAAAAGTCAACTTCAACACTGGTTAAAAGCCAAAGAGAACATGCGTGTTTTAAGATGTGATTTAAAAACATGAAGGGAGTCAGCCTGTCTAATGAACAGAGGAAGCTCATTCCACAGTTTGGGACCAACCACAGAAAACGCTCGGTCTCCTCTGAGTTTGCGATGCGTCTGGGGGACCGAAAGCAACGCTTGATCAGCTGACCTGAGTGAACGTGCTGGGGAGTACGACACAAGCAGGTCGGACAGGTAACGAGGGGCAAGGTCATTAAGACATTTAAAAACAAATAACAGAATTTTAAAATCAATTCTAAATTGCACTGGGAGCCAGTGCAGAGAAGAGAGGACGGGTGAAATATGATCATATTTTTGTGAGCCAGTCAAGAGGCGCGCTGCAGCGTTCTGAACCAGCTGCAGGCGGGTCAGTAAGGACTGGCTGATGCCGGTGTACAGGGCGTTGCAATAGTCCAGCCGGGTCGTGACAAAAGCATGAATCAGTATTTCAAAATGATGTTTTGAAAGTGAGGATTTTATCTTTGCGAGTTGCCTCAGGTGGAAAATACTCGCCTTCACCACAGCACTGATCTGTTTGTCAAATTTAAAATGTTGATCCATCTTTACCCCCAGATTAGAAACAGT
The DNA here is from genome assembly GCF_963383615.2 of Lipophrys pholis. Taxonomy (NCBI): domain Eukaryota; kingdom Metazoa; phylum Chordata; class Actinopteri; order Blenniiformes; family Blenniidae; genus Lipophrys; species Lipophrys pholis. The sequence goes on along the minus strand of NC_137641.1, from coordinate 15,793,075 downwards.
TGGTTTGACAAACTGTGTCAGCGATCCTAGGTTCACTGGGGCGGCAGTACCAGAAGTGCTCGGCCCCACTAGGAGGACTTCAGTCTTTCTGTCATTAAAATGTAAAAAGTTAGCAGACATCCAGGATTTGATTGCTTCAATACACTCCAAAAGTTGAGTGGCACTGAAAGCATTCTCACGCTTCAGGGGCACATAGATTTGGCTGTCATCAGCATACAAGTGAAATGACACCCCAAATCTACGGAGAACAGATCCTAGCGGGAGCAGGTACAGTGAAAACAGGAGAGGACCAAGGATGGACCCTTGCGGTACTCCATACGACAGGGGGGCTGTGGAGGAAACACAATCCCCAACTTTAACACAGAAACTCCTCCCTGTTAAATAGGATCTGAACCATTTTAAGGCACATCCCCGAATGCCAACCAGATTTTCAAGGCGATACAGGAGGATTTCATGGTCGACTGTATCGAACGCAGCAGTTAGGTCCAACAGCACCAGAGCCACAGTATGGCCAGAATCATTCAACATTAAAATGTCATTAAAAACCCTTAATAAAGCGGACTCAGTACTGTGGAGGTTCTTAAAACCAGACTGAAAAACCTCAGGGATCTCATGTTCATCCAAGAATGACTTCATCTGAATGAAAACAATTTTCTCCAAAATTCTGGAAAAAAATGGGAGCTTGGAAATGGGGCGGAAATTAGAAGGGTCGTTAGAATTTAGGCCCGGCTTTTTAGTTAATGGCTGAACAACAGATTCCTAGGTGCAGATGACAAAGTTTGATTGCTGTTACAGGTGACTCTCAACTATAAAACTACTAAGTCCCTGGAGACTATGGATGGGGAGTCAAGACACTCTATAAGCCGCCATTATTGTTATTGTTTATCTACTTGTGCATGTGCAGGAGTACTGCAATTTGCAGGCTAACCAGCATCTCTCAGCCCATGAGGCATTATAATACCAATACCTACCACAAGGTGGTTTACTGAGTCACCCCACATTCCACTCTGTTTTCTGTTCAACAAAAAGAACAAGAAGCTTGTGTGTATGTTGTGCAGTGAGGCAATGTTACCAATGCTTTACCACCTTGTTTTAAGTTCTCAAGAGGGAGTACTGAGTCAGTCTAGTCTTGCGTAAGTAAATACAAGAAGACGGTAAAGACAAGTATAACCCCAAGTGCTTTGCTCTAACCCCAACTGTGCTGAAAGCAGCCTGGACGTTACAGTGACTCACCACCACTGAACATGCATAAGTGACTTGACTTGAATGTTAAACGGTTTATGTTTTAAGTCCTATCTGATGAGGAAAACACATTTGGCACCATCTTCTAATAAATGCAGAAAAAAATAAATAAATCAAAAAGTAGGTTGTTTATTTTAACACTAAGGCCATCGGTAAGACATCAATTTAAACAGTTTAAGTGTTCATATCAATTGTAACTTTTAAAAATGTCAATATATGTTGGCATTTTGCGTCCTTCGGCGTGTCTTATGCTGGTTTGGTGTCAACAACCTACTGTACGTTCTGAATGGCTGACCAAGTCAAACATAGACTTTCTCATGGTTTTCTTTCCTCTCTCCACCATCATCTATTTCTCGACAAACAAAGGTTTTCAGTGGGAATTGCTCAGAGTGACTCCAAACAAAGTCACCACAGTCCAAACAGCCAGAGCTTCTGATTACAGGTTGTGCACCTCTGTGTGAGCTGAGCATTTTGATCAGCTCACAATATTTATACAACACCTTGCTCTGCTTCATGAAAGATGCAAGAATGAGAGGCTGTTTTGTGCTACAATGAGGGACCTTTGACAACTCTGTAAAGTAGGTTTTTTTTCCCCTATCCGTCTCCTTCCAGTCTGCTGACCTCCAGCTGTCTCGTGACTCACGCTGTCTTTCTGATGTGTCTCTGATGTGATGATGTGATGCTGCATTAGCCTCGCTGCTATATTTGCTTGATGTCATGTCCTGTCCTCTATGCTGCATTACATCTGACTCTGCAGCGGCCCATTAGGCCTTACTGTCTCTCACATTATTTGTAATGTGAATCCAGTGGCGCGCGTCAGTATGTGTCTGTGTACTAAGTGGACTGTTTTACACCTGTAATAAGGTACGCACCTGCAATCAAAAAAAAAACACTTTTCTCTATAGCATGGTATTGGGCTCATCACCAGATTCTCATCTGATGAGTATCGCTAATCTCAAGTGTGTAAAATCTTTCTGAAATAAGTAGGACCGTGTAGAATATGCACTGACTGAATATTTTCCACCATTTATTTGAACAATGACAGGTAAAATGGAAGGTTGACAGGTGAAATCAAAGAGAGCAGATGTTTTGCAGTGAATCTCTTAGTCAACATGATTTAAAAAAAAAGTAACTCTCAACCTCTCATTCCATGTCTATATATGTTTCCAGGTAGGAAGCATCTCAAAACAAATGAATTAGTTCAACGTGGATGTCTTGGAAGAGATTGGATGCAAAACTCTGAGATCGTTCCATAAATGATCAGAATTCCCTTTCAGTTTGAACCTTAAGTCACAGGATAGTATTAGAGACTACGTAGTGACAACAGGAAAAGTCCCAAAAGTCCTTTAGGAAGAAACACAAAATGAAAACCTATATAGATATGGTATTGATAATGGGGCTGGACGATATATCAGAAGTTATCGCAATATCAAACTGTGCAATATGAATATCGGAAATAAACAACTAAACTGCGATGAATTTATGTTTAATATAGTTTTCATGCACTATACATTCCTGATGTGCAAGTAAACATATTTTGTCCAATTGGATGGGTATACTGGACCAGGTCGCTCGATCGAAGCTGAAATGGCAAAAAACGTATAATAAAATGAGTGCTCCACTGCTGAAATGTCACTGGTGAGGACTGTAGTCGTAAAAGTGATTGAAATATGCAATAACTCTGACAGTAGTGATTGGCTATTGTTGACTTTGCAATTGAGCAATGGGCCAAAGGTCAGTGGCTTTAGTGATGCGATTCCAATTAGGAAAAATTGATTTGCCTACAATTGGGTTCCTACGACTTAAATCAACCGACAAAAAATATGGGAATAATGGGAGCAGTTTGGGTTTCAGCGTATTGCTCAAGGACACGTCAACATGTGAACAGATATGGACTAGAACCTGCAAACTTCCAATTGAGAGATGACACACAGCACCATAGATAGTTCTCATATACTGAAAGAGAAGAACTGATGGTGTTTTGCCTGATGAGAGACTCCCACAGGTAACTGTTACTTTGTCTGACTGATAAGTCCAATGAATAAAAACCCCTCTGGATTTTCATTGCTCTGGAATTTATCATAATGACGGAGACTGAACGAGGTGTATCAAAGGATAAATCCATTTTCCATGAGCACTTGTAAAATGTGATCTATTCTGCCTCTGTAATCTCTTAATACCTTTGTAAAAACCTGTGCTGTGTGATATTAATGATGGCCCAGAGACATGAGCGCTGATCCACAGAGGCTCCGGTTATAATAGCGCAAGTTAATGAAGCTGAAAGGTGTCCGCATCAAAAGAGACTCTGACTCATTTCTCTTCGGTTTCGCTTTGTGTCCTCTACTTTTACAATATATTAGCATCCATTAATGACCCGGGCCACACCGCAGCCGTCATTGCTTCTTTTATTCCCGCTGTGTGATGACATTCATGGTGTCACCTCCTGCTTTGATTAAAGATCAAGTCAGAAAGAGCGTAGCTTCTTCAATAAAATTCACACTGGGTTAAAATATTGTCTTCGCCTGTGAGGTAGAAGACAGATTCTGACAAATGAGAGCTGCTAAATGCGACCGGGATGGTGGACTCAAATGTCTGCCGGCGTCTGGCGTCTTTGGTGGAACGGCTCGGCGGGAAGGTACCCTGGAGGGCTGTTTGAGTGACTTATGGAGATTGATCTTCTTCGGGCTGATGGCTTAGAACGAGGAGAGCAGGTGAGGCATCGACTCGCATTGGGACTGGGGGATTCACAGCTTTATTACTGATCTATAATGGATCAAACCCTTGAAGGGGGGGAAAAAGGCAAAAGACAGGCAAAAATGTAGAAAAGACTATTTGAAATGGAACTGAACAGGAAAGAAAGAGAGCCGAAACTTTGAAAGTCAAGAGGAAAAAAAAAACCAGTGTAACGACTGAAGATTATTACGGAGACAGTAACTGTCAGTGTCTCCTATTTATAGTCACTATAAAGCAGTGGTGCATGTTGTGCATTAACTGACAAATTGTGAATTCTGCCCGCAAGACATACTTTGAAGGTTTAGAATGGTAGCCAACAGTCCAAAAAGACACTCTCTATAAAACCCCAACGTTGAGACCTGGATAATAAGTTACAAACGAGTGAGCAGTCAGTCGTCTCAACTGGTGCGACGGCCGACTAGGAAAGTCGCTGCTGCACTGAAGTTCGCTCTGCCGGTCGACGTCTAACCATAATCTGACGTCTTTGCTGCAGAGAGGCTCAAACTTATCCGTCTCACCGCCAATAAACACACTCGTTGAGACAGAATGTTGTGAAGAGAAGCTGAAAGAAATTGGCAGCCAAACAGTGGAAGTTAAAAAAAGACGAACGGTATGAAGCGACAGATGAAGCTTGTGTTGAGGAAACCATTCGCTAGAGACACGACGAATGCCATGTCGCTGGACAGACCGTATTTAATGAAGCTTTACTGCCTGGATCAAGTTTTTAAGTCGAGTTTGTTGAAGCGGTTCTGGCTTTATCAGTATTTGTTGATGAGTGAAAAAATCTCAACGTTTTTTTGTCTTCAGGTTTTTCTTCTCGATGTTGGACATCATTTCATGCCATGTAACATAAATAATACACTAACCAAGACAGGAGCTGAAGTGGTGGGTAGTTTTAACTTATTCTGACACAGCCCAGAAAGAAACGCATTGTCACATCATTTGGGTATAATTTATTTGTTAGCAATATCTGCCTCGTCTTAACTCCCCCTATCGTGTCTCTGATTGGCTCGTCAGCCCTCGTGTTGCACGGTAAACATCATCATTGACCGATCAAATCCGTGAATGCAGCGATTACTAGCCAATTAGAAACAGAGTAAAAGGTCACGGCTTCATCATCCTAGGGGGGGAAAAAATACTGCTGAGTGGTGCATCATGGGGGATTTTGAAGTGGGCGTACGCAATACTGATTGAAAAACAAGTGGGTATTCATCATATACTCGCTTATACCCGGACTATACCACTGACCAGGACCAAAGGGTTATTTATTTATTTTTATTTATTTTAATGTAGCGTCTTTTAATACCAACATCACAGAAAATCCACAGACCTGATATGACAAAATATGGAGAAAGGTTAAAAAATTAAATGTGAGACAGATCCACAAATTATTCAGGATTACTTTTATCCATTTATTTAATTGTCCCTGGCTTTTTATTAAATTTTATGTCTGAGAACAGAAAGCCGTTTAGTCTTATTGTCACGTTTGTTTTTTCTTGCTGCATCCAAATTGGCACATCAATCTGATCAGTTCAATCAGTGTTCAGGTAAATGGAAGACAAAAAAAAAAGTGACCATGTGAAGGCACCAACTGAAACACAGAGCAACAATGATATCACTCGATGTGCACTAAAAGATGATACGCGTCCCAAATGGGGACGACACAGTCGTTTTCATGCATTTCCTTCGCTGCACATTGAATTGATTAACATTCATCTCTGCGTGAGTGAGTGGAGACAGCAGAGAGCTTGCAATGCACCCGCCCACATCGATCCGGCCATAAGATGACGGACGGGGGAGAAAAACACAGCGAGGGCGGGGAGGCTGCAAGCTTAATGGCTGACAGGGTGTGTGAAGAAGACGACAAACCATCTAAAGTGGGAAGAAAACAGAGAAATGATCTGAGGGGAAATGAAAAAGTTGGAAGACGTATAAAAACTGCCGAAGCTGGCAGGCTGGGCACTCCATTAGCACCTGCGCTGAAGCACTAATGACTGCGAAGACGACATCCAGCACACCTCCGCACCAGGCGGAACCGACTGTGATGGTTACACCGGCAAACGAACCGCAAACCACACGGTGGCTTCAAAAGCAGAAAGCATCACACTGTTGTTTTGATTTGGTAGAGAACGGACATCAATTTCAAAATTCAAAACACTAAATGATGTGTTTTCACTTGACGCATTATTGTGTAAATGGGGCCCGAGAACTGAAAAGCAACCGAGAAACCTGTAAAATACACTGAAGGCTTTGGTGCATTTCCTTGTCTATTCTGGACTACGGTGTTGCTCAGTGGAGAGCACAAACACTCTACGTAGACATGGATTCCTACCAATAGTTCCTGTACACTAAACCTCTTAAAACAAATGACTCGCAAATCCCTCTGAAGCTCACAAATAAGGCTGAGGATTTCAGTGACGCGTGGTCGCCTTTAGTAACAGGAAAGAGCAGTAAAGGATCCTCCAGAAAGGGTGTGAGGAAAACATTCTTTATTGGGTCAGTGGGGCACGGTTGGCTCAGGTATTCTGTCAGTACAGAAACTTGATCTATGATAACATTTATTTTGTGGCTCGCACGGAACAAAGAGGAAAACGTTGGTATGTATTCTGAATGGATCTTTTGAATATTTCTGTGACACAGGTGAAAGCACTGTGAATGCTAATGTTGCGCAAGATAACTTCTAACTTCCACAACGTTGTTATGCAGTCAGAGCAGCCGTGGAAATCCCTCCAGTGTGGTTCTGATTGCTCTCTTGTTCCATTTCTGCTGGGTTTTGACAGTTTTGCTCCACGAGATGTGGTTTGGAAGTCGACTGAAACCTCCTCCTCGAAGGGTGAAGGTCTATTTTCAGTGAATACCAGACTTCTGATGGCATCAAATGAAACACGTGGCTTGATTTCAAAAATGTGTATCAGCCATTTGGTAACAGTCTACTGCAACTGCAAGGTGCTTTAAAAATATAAAGCTACTCTTTTTTGCACAATGTAGGTCTAAAAACTTTAATTAAGCCACCATTCGCACAACTTTATACTTAGAATTCATCCATTTTTACAGAGATATTTTCCTAACATATCACTATCTGTCCATCAAGGATACAATAAACAACCAAAATAGATACAATACAATAAAGCACCAGCAACCTTTTAAAAGTAGACTGCAGTGTTATGGGATTTTTAAAGCCATCGCCGGTATCGCCTGAAATATTCCAAACAAAAGCCAAACGTGTGAGGGTAAAACTAATGTTATGTGGTAAGAGAGAGCAATTTCACCAATAAAGATATGGCTGGGATCAGAGTTCGCCGGTGAAACTCTCCAAAGGTTTGCCACACAACATTTCTTGGGAGAAAAACCAATTACACAAAAAAAAAAATATGGATTTGTCCGATGAAGATCTAAAAAGTTAAACTTTTTTCCATTCCCATCCATTGTTCTGAAATATGGCATGACCCTGATGCAGTGTCATAACGCTTAACCTTTTGGCCTCTGCACGATTAACTGAACAGACAGTGAGTCTGCAGAGGTTCGTCGCAAAGCAAGTTAAAAGATAGAGCAGCTGTTCTCAAGTCTAATGAGTACTTGCAAACATCAATTCTTTGGGGAGGTTCACAATCAAGGGGACAATATGTCAACTTTCTGCTCTCAAGTGTCTCCGTTGTTATCTCATCTGCTAATCACCCCGTTCTCGCTACACTCCTCAGACTCCCTCCGTTTCATCTTTGTTTCATCTCGATTCGCCGTCTCTCCGCGAACATTCATCAAACATAGATGGCCCGCTTTATACTCCATCATTAGTTTGACTTTACTCCGATCTATCTTTGTACTCACGCTGAACTCTGGCAGCCTCTCTCTGTGTGTCATCTCTTCCCATCTTCCCAAAACAGCATGTGACACTCGATTTGACTTGATTTAGGTGAGCGCGACCGTCTCCGAGCGCGCGACTCTGAGAGCATTTGGACTTTGCCGTAAATCCATTATCGGTACATTCAATTAACGTGGTGTAGCAAGAGCACCGTGGCGCAGAAACATCACTCAGTAATTAATGGAGTCATTATTTCACGGGATAGCACTCTCGGTAGCTGCAGACTGGTGGCGTGTACCCATTTCTCGTCGCTATGGTGATAAACATCTGAGAAACACGATCATCTGACTTTGTCTATGACTGGTGTTTTAATTAATGAGCCTATATTTGATAGGAGCCTACAGGTTCAGTCATCATTTTGCATACATGTGTGCATTTATGCGTGGAAAAAAAGCTTAAAAATGTGCCCGGGGGCTATTTGTTTTTAGTCAAGCCTTGCAGGTGTATGTGCCTGAAGGCTTGTGGAAAAGAGCTCTTTCCCGCTGCAGGACTAGGCCATGTGTCAACTTGAGGAGGATTACGGTGGCTATTTGTGACATTAAATCATATATCAGGTCATAAAAGAAGAGGGAAAAACCGTCCCTCGCCGGTAGTAATGTCGAGCTACAAACAAATTGGCCTGATTCGACACTGCAAGTTCTGGAATAGCTGCACTGAAAAGACTCTGTTTAATTGGACTGTGTTTAATTGGACAAGCAACAAATTCCAGAGGATTAATCAGGAAAAGAAAGGTGGCTACGGGATTGTCTGTAAAAGCAATGGGGTAAGAAGAATTTACAGCCTTGGAGTCACATGCCTTCTTTGGTCACACACACACACACACACACACACACACACACACACACACACACACACACACACACACACACACACACACACACACACACACACACACACACACACACACACACACACACACACACACACACACACACACACACACACACACACACACACACACACACCGATGCCCTTCACCAACAAGTAAACTTTGCATGCAGAATTGTTGAGGAATTTAACCTGGTACTATAACATTGCCAAATCTGAAGGAAATCCTGAAGGTACCGGTAGTTGGGGAATTGGATGGACGGAACTACAACAGGAAGATGTCTCTGACATGCAGCTGCAGGTATGAAAACCAAAGTCTGTTCCGTGGATGATCAAATCATCCTGACGAGCATTTAATCAGTTTAAACAATGTGTGCTGGTCCAGTCTGACCCGATCCGCTTTGTAACAGCTGGTTAGCTTTACAGTCAGACCGGTACTGCAGAAAACATAAAAATTGCACATTATTCTCTCCTAAACACCCAATCAAACTGCCTTCAAACACAATAAAAAAACAAAAAAAAAACACCTAAATGGACTGCCCTTTGCTCTGCACATGTTCCTCTTTTGAAGTGCTGTGATCGTTCATAAACTTTTCCATTAGCAAGAAAAAACACTTGGTAAAATATTGAGCGTTATGTGGCTCACAGTAGGTCGTCAGACTTCACCGGTTTCATTCATTCTCTTCACGGCGACAGGAGAATACTTGGATTTCATTTTTAAAAGGGAACAAAATTAGAGTGCTCTGTTTGTCCTTTCAGAAGTCTGGGTTGTTTTTTTTCAGACTGGGTCCCCCTTAAATTCTACAGTTGCATTTTCCTACTTGTGACCTATTGTTGAGCTGTGCTGCTAATCACTGTGGCTTCATGTTATGGAGAGCTTAAGCCCTGAATGCGATCAAAGTAATCTCCCAAAACATGCCACTGACTAAGGCCATTAGTGTATCTCTGTGACACTTTTATAGCTCACAGTTTAATCTTTGTTTTATTTTTTTTCTCTTCTCCCCGGGCTATAACCGATCTCTCCGTTGCCATTATGCAGTACAATTATCGAAAACCTCCACTCGCACACTCCAACTCAGTGGTCCATTATCATCATTGCATGCGCTCAAAACACCCTCTCCCTTTTAAATAAGCATGCAACACAGCAAATAACCCTCGCAAATCAATTAAAGTGTGCTGTGTGTTTAAGCGAGTCTGTGTGCATGTTTGTTTTATTGCTGTATTACTGTAATAGGTCAGGGAGATTATTCTGCTATTACAGCTCATTTAGATGGTCATTTATGTCTTAATCCTGAATCAACACGAGACCGAGCAGGCAGGAGGCGGCGGAGGATGATTCCAGTCACAGCAGCTGCGGGCATCAATGCTGCAGGCAAACTCTTCCTCGCTCCACAAAAACTACACCAGTTTGAGTTTGTAGTTCGACAACACTTTTCAAATGCTTTTTATTTGCTTTATATGTTTCCGCAAACTGAGTAAAAAAGGAGAATCATTCTGCTTAATATCTAACTGATGGTTTAACATGCAAGAATTAGGTAATGCCATTTTTCTCGAGTGGGCGGCCTTACTTACTGTACCACATAATCTGTCATGAGTCTTAAGAGTGTTGGCAGTCTTTTTTTTTTTTTTTTGGTTGTACCAAGAGCCCGAGCCATTTACATGTTTGGAATATCTCTTCATTTCCTGGAGAGGAGACAGAGTGCTAATATGAGTACTTAATGCGATGAAAATTCAAAGAATTGCTGTGGAAATATTTTATCCACATTAGATGCTATTCGTTTAATGACTGTAACAAATGTTGTTGAAGGTTTTCCACTGTGTTTTTCCTAAAAATGAGAGCAAACAACACTAAATGGTATATAAGCACACAGTCATGCCTCTGAATTCTGGCCAACTATGCCGTAAGTTTTGATGAATTAAGGAGAAATACCATCAGATGAAGGGAGATATCTCATTTCGAAGAGTATCACATTTACTGAGCCTTCCCAATGAGTACTTCCTGTCTAGCCTGATCTCTTCTACTGAACCTGATGCGGAAACAGGCTGCATATGTTCAAGAGAATAATGTACAAAATTCCAGAGGGTGACACCTGTGCAGCGGAGCGGCCACGCCTGCTGTAAATTAATGGTGTACTGCACACAGAGGTTGCTACAAGACATGAACTTAGTCGATCTTCTCAAGCCAAGTGCATGATTTGCAGTTCGCAGTACATTTGCCACTGTTATTTATCTGAAATCTCCACAAAGCTCCCAAAACTCCTTCTGCACTGATTCGCTCCAGCAAGGTCGATGTCAGGTGACATCAGGCTTTAGGTATCAGCTACGACGCATCTGGGCACAGTAACACCACATACTGGTGTTAATATCACTGTAACCATAGCTGACAGATGAACATGACCCTTGACCCCCCCCCCCCCCCCCCCCCCCCCATCAGCTCCTTGGAGCGCCGTAATGTAGCCGCCCACCACATCCTACAAATAGGAAAAAGGAATTTCCCCCAATACATTATTTCAGATAATAGTGAAAAACATGGCATGTCGTGTAAACAAAATATGTTCATCAAAAGAAGGCTGGACCTGTGAACTAAGCAAATTCCAGTTAAGGACTGCATGCAAAGAGAAAATCTTTTTCCCCCCCTGAACGAAAAGGACAGACTTCGTTGATTCTGCAGATTGGGTCCATGGAAAATGTGCTTCACACAGCTACAGACAGAAAAACAACCACATTTGCATTCAGGCTCTGATGAACAGACATTAACCACGAATCATTAAAGGGGCCGAGATAAAAATGGGACCAATAAGCAGAACCTTTAATTGCACTGGTATCGATATGCCCTCGTCAATTTTGTACACCTGTATCAAAGCCTATAACGATCAACTACACCTGAGTTGTACTTACCGCAAGTAAAGTGAAGAACTGATCAGGCTGAAGTCTCATTGTGAGCCAGGAATGAACCAGCCGTCACCTCATAGGCCATGACGATGGCGCATTAGTGCTTCAGGGAAAAACCGAGTGAGAGATGACCAATGCAGCAATTGGGGTTGACAAGGGCATGGCAGATTCAAGCGCCTGGCTAGGTTCCCTAGAGACGGCAGACTAAGTGCAGTTGAACTCTGAGCTTGCTCCCTGACAAGGACGTGCCCCAAGTGGGGTCATATCCTCCTGTGCACCTGAGGTTACAGTTTTTCCAAGACGTAACTAGGACATGGACTTAACGCTCAGAGACGAGAAGCACCTAGGGAAGATGGATTCACCAAGCCGATGTGGTCATGGCAGGGTTCCGGTGGGAGACGCTTCACAAAAAAGGCAAACTTGACATTGTGCTGGTGGTCAAGAAGCCATGTAAACATCAAGAGCTGGAATGCGATGGCATATGTTGACGCTCTAATGGCTTCCCACGTACTTTGGTGAGCATTTGAAGATTCAAATCCCAGTTCTTCCTAAACTAAATATGGGAGAGAATTAATGCAGTGGACGGCAGAAGTAGGGTACGACATGTATGAGAGAATGTTCAGTCTTGTGATTTGACTTGCGATAAATAGACACTTAAATAAATGAGGTAAGTCTTTGATAACAATGCTCTTTCTCTTCTTGGACCTTTTATTTTGTTATACAGGATCTGCAATTCACAATAGCAGTGTTTAAGGAACAACCATTGGCTGTGTTGGTTTTATTTATTCAATGTTTATGTTTTGGTCTTCTGGTCTGCTGTCGCCACATGATGTTGAAATAATGCGATCGCAATACAGACACAGTCTCGGGCAGTAGGGCTCCATCTGACTGGACAAATACATTGATAATGAAGAGCAGGAATGAATAACGCAAACACGTATTGCAACTCAGAGAAAAAAACACATATTTTGACATTTACTGAAAAGAAAGTTCTGCACAACTTGCTCTGTTGTATTAACTTAATTGTCTCATAAATGTATTGTGATAAAGTAAGTGCGTGTTTTAGGTCATTCAATCCATCTTGCTATTGACCTCTTACGGTTGCAGGTCTGAAACTGATCCTAATTAATATTGATTGAAAAGCAGGCATACCATTGATAGTTCACCAGCCCATCTCGAGGCTTACAGAAAGAGCACACATTTACACCTCAGAGCAATTTAGAGGCACTAACTAACATAAGTCTGTAAAGTGTCTAAGAAAGCCATACCAAGATCAAATCAATGCATGCACAGGTAAAACATGAATAGCTAAAAACTCCAACCAAGACGGTCTCACTGTGAGATGAGAGTGTTCATTACACACCAGCAACTTGAAGCCTTCCAAAAAACGGGAGATTGATCTAGCAGGATCTTTACTTTGGGCGGTGATTTACATCCTGTCATTCACATGTGCTTTATGGCCGTGCAAAGACGGTGGCTCCCTCTCTCAAGGACAAATAAAATATATAAAAAAACTAAAACAAATGGTGCCGTTGGGTAGTGTTTTAAGCCTGAGGTTATCGCTTACCGAGAGATATTTCTATCCGTCCGTCCCCAGGAGGAGCCTCACAAATCACGATCTGGCACAGGGCAACAAATAAAAGGCGCAGGCACAAAACTAATTCACGCTCACGGATGGCCGATGCTCCCTATATTCTCGTCATCTCTGAGATCCCAAGGTGTAGCATCTAATCAGTATTTAAGTGATGGCCTTCATAAACATTGTGCTGAAACCAAGCAGCGGGAGACAGAGGCCCAGCAGAGCCGCCAAAAGCTCAGACCTGCAATGTGACATTAAATCACAAATCTCAGAGATCTAAAGTCACAGACAAGTTGGAAAATTGAAGAGTTTTTGCTTGAAGAATTCGTCCCAGTTCAGCCTCCGTTAGCCCGTGAGGTCGCCCCTCGCCTCAGGTGTAAATCCAGAGGAGACAGGGCGATAGAAGAAAACAGAACTGTCACAATACCAGGCTTTGAAAATACGCAATCCCTCTTCCAATGACACAGCAAAAAAGTGAAAGACGTAGGCTGGTTACAAGCTTCTTGTAAGAAAGTGCATCAGTAATAAACAAATATCAGGCTCATTATCGGAACACGGGGTGACACAGTGGTGAGGTGGCGAGTACTGCAATCTCATTACCAGAGTGGTGAGCTAAGGTCTTGTTTACATGACAAAGTAAAAATACATATATATTTTTTTTCTTTTCATTTCCGTGTCAGAAAAGGTTTCGCGTTTACAGAGCAATGGATTGAAAATGAGGTTTGTTTGCAGAAACACTGAAAATGATGTAGCTTTCATGTTGGATCACTAGGAGGTGCTGTTGTTTGCTTTTGTAATGAAACACATACACACACATACACACAGAGAACAATGGACCATTTCCAGGGAGACCGGGTGTTTTTTGAGTTCCACCTTGGGAGCCATTTCAAAGAATTTCAGAGGCTCAAAGCACCTTTGTCGTGTAAACAGACCCCCAAAATACAACAAAAGTTTTCTGTTTTCACTTGAAAATGTTTTTATTGTAAACAGTTGTTGTTTGTCGGGTTGTAGGTTAGTTATCTGAAGCAGCGTCCATACGTGATACGATTCTCTGGTTGGACCGAATGACATAGATGCCTTCATTGATTTTGCGATTTTGCTTCCACACAGTGTTGTGTGCTGAACTGATGTGTGAGGGATTACCAAATGACATCACAATCACCCAATGGAATCATTTTGGGAGCCTGCTCTACAGTCTTATTTCAATTCTGGTGTGATGAGCTGAAAATCTAATTGTAGATTCTTTCAAAATTTGTTTTTAAAAAAGCTCCATTTCTTTACACCAAGATGTCCACTGAGTATTGTAAGTTTAAAAAAAAAAAGTGTAGAATAAAGTAACAATTAGATAAATCAGATAAATTAGACCAAAAGCAAATTTTACTGTATAAGCAAGTTAATTATGATATAGGAAGTTTCTCGGTCTTTGTGTGATTGTGATGGGACCATGCTTCCCTGATTATCAGTCTGGCGTTGCCAGACAAACACACAGCTGCACATATGTGATGAGTGAAATACAAAGACACACAAGGAGAGAGGAGAGAAGCTGGAGCGTGAAATCAAGCGTGATTGTTTACATGTATTTTCGGTGTGTATGTGATCCAACCAGAGGGAACATGCGCGTATCGCATGCATACGCGTCTGTGTTTAATATGCGGCACGCATCTGTGCACCCCCACATGCATGTGTGTGCATATCCGCGCAGATTGGCTGTCTCATTGGATGCAGCATATGCAGCCCAGAGGGCAGAGTGCCACTGAGACGCCCCGTCACTCCACCCGGTCCTCCTGCCTGTGCAGGGAAAACGAGCCTGACAGAAACACGGCTTCCGATCTATTGTTCCCGCCTCTCAAAGGGTTCTTTCCCCCTCAGCTAACCGTCCGTCGTCCTGCTCTAATCTGCCACAGAGCTGATGACTGTAGAGGAATCCTGGCTGATGAATTGGAGGAAAAGTTAAAGACACCTAAATTAGGATCTGTAACTGGCAATTTACAGAGGTTTGGTTGGAGCTGACACATCTGACAGTCCACTGTCGACCCGGGGGAGCCCTGCTTTAATCAGCATCCTTTCTGTCGGAGTTGTGGGCCGCTCTGAGGGTCCCTGAGGGGTTGATCATCTGTGGTCCGCCCAAGACTGCCTGACAGAGTTTGTGAAGGGCACTGACTACAGAGCTGCTCCGAACTGCAAAAATGGGCCAAAAAATTTGCTTTAATTGGTCCCGACAGTGGCGATAAATAAAAATGCAATTATTCGTCCCTGCATTTCACCATTGTTGATGTTTATAGCCCGAGTGATTTGCATGTGTATGTTCTCTGCATGTGTGATTTCATTACAAAAACCACCAACAGCGCCAACTTGTGATCTGGCATGCTAACTACACCATTGTTGGTGGGTCTGCCGTTTCCGTACAACATTTTTCTGAAACAAAAACCCAAAAAATGATGCGTTTTCACTTGAAGCCTTGTCGTGTAAACGGGGGATTACTGTGTACGCCAATTAACCAAAAATCAACATAACAGTGTTTCGCTGCATTCATATATCTGGGAACCTGGGAAGTTACCAGTTGGAAAAGACAAACCTTTCAATTGGAGGCATTAAAATGACTAAAACCATATTAACCAGCCAAGGAATGGAATCATTTGAAAATGTATCGACAGGCGCCAATTTCACAGATATATAAAAGTTGTTTTGGCAAACTATGACTATTCACGTGCGCACCATCAACATTTTCTTATTGGAAGTTTCAAGTTTGACAGCAATCCCATGAATTCTCCCTCCATCCAAACTTCCCCACCTCCCTGTTACTCGTGAACTAAGAAGAAATATAGGCAATTTGGTGGAAAACCTTTCACTCACGATCCATAAAAGGACATTTCAAATTGTGTAATTAAAAAAAAACGACTCCCTGTTACAACCTTATCTAACACAGTGGAAGTACAAAATGAGAACATGTAACATTTTGGCCTCATTAAAAAGGTCCACCCGCCCGCCTGTGATTACCAGCATCCGTACTAAACGTCAGAGGCTGTAGGTGAATGCAGCAGCGTGGCCTCTGCAGTTCGCTTCTGCTCTCATTATCCCACAGAATTACAAGGCCAATTACAGGGAATTACCTTGACGAGAGGACGACCAAAAGCTTTCCAACGTGAGACATACACAGAAGAACTACCACTCTGCAGGGACAGACGCTATTAGTCGGACGGCCACAGCCCATTAGCTTTGATAAGGATTAAATCGAACTTTCAAAAATTATAGAAGAAATGACTCGGTATTCAACAATATAGAAGCTAGAAGTACAACAGCTATTGATGTCTTTTTTTAACTCCAGTTGTTCTCAAGGAGGAGTTCAGTAAATTCCCTCTAATGAGCGTTGCGTTCGCCAAGGTTTGTATACCAAAAAAGGCTTCAGTTTTCAATCGGCAGCGGCCATGGGTGCAACAATCCAAAGTGGGGCTCCTGGAGGTCTGCGACTCACTCGATACGGCAAAATGTGAGCAGGCAGTGGTGATAAGAGGGGTCGCACGTGGTGACCGAGCTCTTCATTAAATCACCGGTTCCAGGAATAAATGGAGTGGGAGGAGGTGAACAAAGGCGGGGGTGGGGTGTGGTGTGGTGTGGTGGTGGTGGTGGTGGGGGGGGGGGGGGGGGGGGGGTTGGAGTGGGGAGGGGGAGGGACATGGAGTAGTCATGTCCCCCTGGGAGCAGTATTAGCAGGCAAGATGAGATG
This sequence comes from Lipophrys pholis, assembly GCF_963383615.2. NCBI lineage: Eukaryota > Metazoa > Chordata > Actinopteri > Blenniiformes > Blenniidae > Lipophrys > Lipophrys pholis. The sequence goes on along the minus strand of NC_137641.1, from coordinate 15,776,218 downwards.
AACAAAGGGGGAGGTGGCCGCTCCGGTCAGGTGAGGTCACCACGGGGACAACAAAAAGAGCTCCTCAGGCCGCCGGCAGTCCATATTCAAGTCCGACTGTAATCTAACCTTTGCCCCCTGTACCCCAAAGCTGCACATCCTGATGAGATAAAGAGAGGTTACATGCTGCCTCAGTGGACCTGAGGCTTCTCATATATCTTAATTTAAATGCTTCATTGGCTGGGAATACATTATTCTATTCCGATCAGGTACATTTGTTTGCTTAACTTTGACTTGTTTTCCAACATATTATTGCCCAAGAGGCCTGTCTGTTATTTTTTCTAAATGTTGCAGTTAAGTGTGTTGTGAATAATGTGGGCTACAGTGGAGCTTTTTTGTGCATAGATTCGCTATAAATCGTTGTTTCTTTTTCTAAAGATGTCACAGCACATCATGGTAAAGCCACAAAGGCCACAGTGAGTGGTAAAGCGCTTTAAGTTTTTGATATGATGGAAATTGTGCCAACAACTCAGTATAACCCGTCATGAATATGTTCAGCCGCTGTCATTCCTCTGTGACGAATTTGATTATTTCTGCTTGAAAAGTACCATCAAACAGAAATGATCCCAGAGAGAAAGTCTTCCAAATCTCAAAGGTGTAAGAAAGTGAAATGTTTTTTTAACAACAACAACAACAACTAAAAAAAAAGTAAAGCATGAACCATTACTTTGCTACTCAAAAAGTCACATGCAAGACTGCAAGACTTATGGACATTTTCCACTTGTAAATTAATTAATTTTAAAGTCAAATGAATCAGGATCAATTCACAAAAATGGTTTGACAATGTAATATGAAAACTGCAATCGATTGACAGTGTCGTCACCACGATACCAAAATGATGGGTTGATTGTTGGATGAATTGAAAGTTTGAGTCATAATTTCCGACTGAACACCTTCCTCCTTTATTAACGTCCAAAAGTTACAGTGTCCAGTAAAACTCATGTTCATATTTGACAAACGTTCGTCCATCTCCCTTGCTTTAGGGTTCAAACACCGTTTTTCTCTCCAGGTGGAACGCCAACTCGTCGTCAATTAAGCTCACGTGCATGTTTGTAGAGGAATACAGACACTGCTATTTAGAAGAACAAACCTAAAGGCAGCAATACATTTAAACACTGTATAGCTGCATAAACATGTGTGAGTGTAAATTCTTAATGGTTTGAAGAAGAAAGCAAAACATTAGGAGCATTTTCTGTCAAGGAAACCAGGTTGGTGCCAATAGTCGGTTTGACCTTAGATAATAGAGGATGAACACAACGATAACAACCTTTAATGGAACAATTATATATCTGTATTTATGCATGTCACCTTAATCTCATGCCTTTTCTAAAGCTGTGATCCAGCAGATCAGAAATGTCCTACATATCTGAAGATTATTTGACGTGAAATATGCATGACAGCTCTTTTAAGACAAATTATTATATTTCACAACGGCAGTCAGGAAGATTCTATACATTATATGATGTGAGCCAATCAGGGAGCAAGGCAACATCCATAACCATTTTTAGATTACAGAGGATCATGCTGCCTGAGCTTGTTAACTCTGAATGTATGAAAACTTGCACTATTCATAAAGCAATAATGTCAAGGTAAACGTATGCCTCCCGCCTATCCCTTCCTCTCACTGTGCAGAAACATTCACATTTGTATTAAACTGTCAGGTTTATCTATGATCTATGACTCGCTTCAGACGTAGCCTCTCCAGCATTTTAAAAAATCTCCTTTTTTGTCTGTCCGCAGTCACGGTTCAGTAGTGCCAAAAATGAGATCTGATGCTCTGTGATATAAACATGCTCTGCATTTCTTCATCTTTTTTTTTTTTTTTTTTTTTCTCTCCACCTTTTTCATTTTTCATCTAATTTCACAACAAACCCCAGTCGAGTTAATCTGCTGCAGGCAGATAAAAGTTGTGTCACTGTGGATTATGAACTGATGAAAACAGGCCACGCCAATCAAAGTACATGTGTGGGGTTAGGGTTTTTTTTTTGTTTTTTTTTTAGGTGGTGGAAGTCTCACCGCCTGCCTGTCAGTACCTGATAAATGATTCCATGTGTAATATCTCCATTAAATCTGCCTTTATCTGGGAGAGAAGCCCCCTCAAAGCTTCGCCATTAGCATTGCAATTCGCCGCCGCCACAAATCAATTCCCATGTGTACCTGGCCAATTCGGGCCAGATTAGTGGAAATTAGGCGGGGCAGGTTTTTAATAATGCGCCTGGTGATTACTGCAGCTCAGAGATATCATTGGTTTTCGCCACATTTCACACACTCTGCAAATCTTTTGTGGCTTTCACAGCAACGTCCCACTGTGGCCTTCGTCTTTTATTGTCTGTAGCGTTTGAGAGCACAATAAGATTTAAAGCTGCTGCCGTGTCAGCACTATATAGCTGGGATGTGACCCTTAAAGAAATGTTTTCAAGACGGGACATTGCTGGAATGGAATCATTTCTTGCCAAATGTACCTCCATCTATTTATGCTTTATAGAACAATATCAGACAAGGTGTGTTTGTTTTGTTTCTTTCTTTGTCGCGGCACACTGCTTGTTTCTGCCAGCGGAAGATGTCGTCCTTAAGAGGAAGACAAAAACCCGTCTGCCGTCTCCACAGCCGTGCATCCTTAGGAAACAACCTAAAGCTTTTGTTGATTCTGAATTCATTTGTGTCAAAACGAAGCCACCCGAGACCTCGTCTTTGTGCAACTGAGGCAAAACACATGTATGAGAGCGAAGAGGGAGGGATGGAGAGAGGAGAGGAGAGGAGAGGAGAGGAGAGGAGAGGAGAGGAGAGGAGAGGAGAGGAGGGCTCCGCTTTTAGTTTCCTCTGTTCTCTTTTTGTCTCGTCTCATCTCATCTGCACTTTCCTCTCCTTCCTGCCAGCCTCCAAACGTACATATTCATTTACTCAGACGCCATTAAGTTTGTGGCTGAATGGCATTTGTGGAAATCGGATATTAATGCAGTTCTGGTAGACCTGGTAGAGATGTTCTAATGAAGCATGTGCACCTGCTGGCATGATCCTCTATTTATAGCTTTGCGCTAAACCGAAGGAAAGACGTGTCTTTTAGATTTTTCAATTATCGAGACAATGAAACACTGTGAGTAGTATGAGCTGTCTGGAACGCTGATTTTCACAAAATGGGACATGGACGAAGAAATGGATAAAACAATGGAGATATATTGAATAGAAATACAAATTAGATCAAATTAAAAAAAAGCTGAATATTCAAATAGATTCACGCATGTAGATATCACATCTTAAAATACATGTTGCATCCCCTAACGACTCTGAGAGAGAGCTTTTTTTTCTTTTGCTCTCACTTTTATTTGCCGGTCTGAAACAAATGTTCTTGACATGGCCATTGAGATGGCTGCCTGCTGCGTTGATTGATTAGATTAGAGAAATGTCTTTGAAAAAAAACGTTCCACTAACAGACAAAGAACTATTTGGCTGAAGATTTGCTTCAAGAAGTTTCAACATTTTAACTTTTCATGATGAGTCAGTGTGCTTTAACTTCTTTCACGACTTTGAATAAGTGTGTTTTACTTGGAGGTTGGACTGTTGCATTTGATCTAAAACTCCCGTAAGAAGTTGTCATAACAATGCTGCATTAAAATATCCCAGATGTTGCATATTACGTGGAAATAACTAAAACCTCATTAATAATACGCTGACAATCATTTTGATTTTGTAGTTGAAGAATTATCACCAAAAAAAGTCCAATGATTGAGATCTGTGTGTTTGACGGTACCGAAAAGCTCATGTTACAAACAAGTGTGTCTTATTTGTGATTTGACAGTGGTGCTGTCGAAGTCTCAAAGTTCATTGTAATAACTAGTAATATGAAAGCAGAGCTCTATTTATCTGCTTACTGATGGAGTTTGAATCTTCTGGATATGATCCATGGTCGAGGACAGAGGTGTCCAAAAACAACAGTCCATGTGATTCATTTTGAATTGGCTCCCTCCAAGTTGCATTAACATCGTGGAATCTGAGTTTTAACATGTGGCAGAGCTTGACAAGATAACTCAGTGGCCATTTATCATTTTGAAACAAGTGACTTTAAGGGCAATGAGTAATACAAAAGGTCTACTCGGCTAAATACAGAGATGATGTTTGTGTTGACCTTCAAACGAAAGGTTGTAGATGCTTTTGAGCGGACATTGAAAAGTGTGTCGAAATGATTTCAACAAAAGTGGATAAAAGTAGGTACCGGAGTGAACTTCCCAAATAAATTCAATCTTTGGGTCGGGTTTGAACAGTCTGTAGCATGCGTCCACCCTCAGAAAGCCATTACAAGAAACGTCAAGGGTGTCAAGGCTGCTAAACTTTGCAAAAATACTGCCATCTAGAAATATTACATTCAAGGATCTGTTCACGGTGTATGCTCATGGGAAAGATGTTTTTAAACTTCAATATTTCTAAATGTCAAACCGTAACGAGGTTCTTAACAATTCTGTCTAATTTGAAACAATTGAATCATCTTCCTGAACCCAAATATGAGCCTGATCCGTCAATTAGATTCAATCCCATTCACACAGAGGTGGAAACTCATTATCCTGAGGGATTGGAAGCGCTATCGTACCAACATCATGCCATCAGGACTCAACCAGCTGTGAGAAATGACCCCGAACTACACAGATTGCAGAGGGTTCTCTGAGGTCGAAGATCCTCTCGACCGAAAGGCAAACTGAGAACAGCAGAGGGCCAAGGTTACATAAAGAGAGAGCACCGGTTCCTATCAGGAAGACGGGGCAGAAAAGATGGAAAGCCAATGCATCCCCTCCAGCTGCTCGCACAACTCAAAAAGCCAAAGGAATTGTAAATGTGTTGCCCGAAAACATCCCCGCTCCCTGCATATCTCTTCTTCATGTGGAGAGCTTTTTACCTGACATGACGTGTGCACACAACTACGAAAGTACTCAGACGTCAGCATTGATGAGCAATTTGCCCGCATATGTCTGTGTGAGTGTATGATGTAACCTCCCCTTCCGAAATATAAAGCAGGGAGCTGTCCTTATTTGATTATACATCAGGGGAGTCATACAGGAAAAAAGGCAGCTATTATTAAGGTCAGGAGCCGGGGGTAGGAGGGTGCGAGCGAGGGTGCAGGAGAGGAAGACCGTAGTGTAAATCTGAGGCGGCCCGAGACACGCGCTGTCTCTTTGTCTCTCGTCAGTGTTGTCCAGATCTGTGTCGCTGTGTCCTGCAACTCACTGCGTCTTCGATGAGGAAGGGCCGGTCGGAGCCAGTCGGCCTGCAGCGGCTGATAGCCCCTAACGCCATTACCATCGTGACTCGGCAGCATACTGGCATGCTAATGTAACTAATCCATTCCCCACTGCTGAAATGCTGTCATAATTAGAAAACACTCAGACTGAGCGATGGGGCACTGGAGGTTGATACAACTCTAAATGGAATATGCTCCTCAGTCTGCAAGTTTTGTATATTTTCTGCAAAAAAAAAGGCCAAAAATTTGGAAAAGAAGACCCGCACTAGAAGGATTTGAGGTGTGGATTCATCCGAGAGGGAGAATGCACCAAAAACCGCAAACAGAGGCTACACAGTCCTTGAACTTCATGATAACACACAATTTTTAAAGACTTCTGTTGAGATCATATTGACAAAATTGGATAAAGAACCTCAAAACATGCTGATACAAGGGTACAAAAACAAAATGTGCTTGGAATGAGGGCTTCATACAGCAGAATAGGGATGCACCAATACCAGCATTGGGTAACAGGTCTGACACTGCACGGAGTACTTGTACTCATAAAAGCTGCCCGATACAACCCAGCGAGCCTTACATAACGCCATTCATCAGCAGGATGGATGGCGGTACTCCAAGTGCAGAGGTGGTTCACGGAAATCCATAGCCTTCGCATGACGTTTGCGTATGGAATATGAAAAAGGCGTAATGGCATTTAATAAGTACTTGTGTCAGTATCCGTCCCTTAAAAAAGCAGTATGGGTTCATCCCTACACCAGCAAATCTATTCTCTGATTGAACACTTGTGAGATGAGCTTCACAAAAGGCTCTGAATGGATTCCAAGAAAGAGACCCGTGACAATATTTTCCACACTTAAGGTTGCCTATTCACATGCTTATGAAGTGTGTTTTCCCTATTTTTTTCACATCGCTTCTGCATTGACAAAAAAAATAAATAAATAAAAAACCGAAGAAAAGTTGTATAGAAACAGTAAGAAAAGGTACAAGAAAAGTAGACTTGAACAAAGCCGCTCTTGTTGTTGTGTGGCACTGCCAGAGATCTTGCATTGCTATTGGCACTGCGTGGGACCGGAGATTTATGCTGACAAGTCGGTGCAGGTTTCTCGCAGACGAAAATTGCTCAGACCACGTACTCAGACAGCACAATACCCTCCAAGAACTACCACGTGAAAACAGTCTCCTGTAATTAAATCACCACACGAGCCATGTAGTAAACGCTTCAGACACTGTTCCACTTAATCATCCACCCGGAAGCATAAACAAAAGTTAATTTGCCTCCGTTGTTAAATGGCGGCAGACTTAAGTTATTGCACAGTATATAAAGATAGTTGCATTTAGGACAACAATTCAGCAATGAACATGACTATACTGATAGAACTTGTAATAAAACAGAGTAAACACCCATTAAAAAAGCAATGGTGATAATATAGACGTCATTTATTCAAAGACTCTGGGTAAAGGAAGGAAGGCATTATAATCAACTCAAAGCTATGCAAATGTTTATACACCCCAACGGATTTTACAAACTGGCACAGATGTCAAAGACATTTTTGGATGTGTATTCAATGATTCCAGCTTAATTTAAAACACTCATTTTCACATTACCAAGCATAATTTAAGTGACTTCAGCTACAGGGATGCAATTCTGATGGGGTCACCTTCAGTTTTAAAGGAACTGCCGCAAGAAACATCTTTATACTGGAGCATTAACACGCCGAAGTGAGACGCTGTTACTAAATCAGCAAATCTGGTATGCAGGAGAGTGAAAAGGAGTGTTGAGGTCACCTGTGGGGCGTAGAGACACCTGTCTGAGCGTCCCCCGCACATGGGTGGAGCAGTAGTGGGTCCCGACCTTTGGCTGGACACGGCCTTGCTTCCTACCCCGCCTCCATATGTAAACAGATTATCTTAGCTTAGCCGCCCCAGGTCGGCCCCCTTTAGCCACCAAAAATGACTTTGCTGCAAAATCTAATGACAAACGCGATACTGCAACAGCCGCAATGTCTCCTCATCTGCCTCCATCATGTTTAACACTACGAACATTAAACAACAAGATTAAAATAACCCTTTGTTTAGCAGCTACTAAGAGAAAGCACAGCAAGCTGTCTTTCAAGGATGAAGAAGTTCAACCTGCTGCAAAGCATCATAAATGAATCCTCAGTCATGCCGTGATATGATCGGTAAAGCTATACATATTAAAGGTGAAAAAGAGCTGTCTGGGAAATAAAACAAACACCAAAGCAAGGAAGGGATGGCAGTATGGTTTAAAAAAAAAAAAAAAAAAAAGTTTTAGGGAGATCTGGAATCTCTGCATTTCTTCAGGCTACACAGATCTCATTATTTCCTCTGCAGTGCTTCTGCACATAAGGTGAAATACCACTGCATTTTACATCAAAGTGCTGAGGAATACAAAGGTACCTGTGCAGTCGTTTGAGGCAAGTGAGACTGTTTAGTCGAGCTGAGGAGCACTTTGATACGTGTCAATGTTTTCGAACAAGGGTTGTAGGTATGGACGTCAAGGAAACTGAGAAAATCGTGGAGTTGATGAGATGAGAAAGTTTTAATTCTCACGTGTTATTGTAGCATGAAAGAGCCAAGGTCACGGAGAAGCTGGCGAGGCATTCAAACATTTTCAAGGAGACGAGTCAGCAAGACAACAGCAGGAGTCATGTTAGTAGTGGTAGATATAAAGAGGTTAGAACACACAAGGAGCATTTTTATTTTAGTTTAGCATCTTAACACGAAAACCTTTACTTATTGTCTATGGAAATGTGATCGTTTGTGCCCAGCTGAATGAACATAAGTGTAAAATGATGTAGTGCAATGTTGAGCTGCTGTGATGACTGAATTCCCCCATGTGGGATTAATGAAGTCCAATCTTATCTTATATCTGGATTCATGTTGGGGCCACTAATGGCGGCTGTTTATAACCACGCACATAACACCCATTCTGGCGTCTCTCCACTGGCTGCCTGTGCATTTTAGAATTTGTTTTAAGATTATTTTATTTGTTTTTAAATCTCTGAATGGTCTTGCCCCGCCCTACCTCTCTGAGCTGCTCCACCCCTACACCCCTGCTCGGTGCCTCCGGTCAGCTGATCAGCTTCTTCTGGAGGTACCGAGGTCCAAACGAAAGCTCAGAGGGGACAGGGCCTTTTCTGTTGCAGCCCCTCTGTTGTGGAATGAGCTACCACTGCCCGTCAGACAATCCCCCTCACTGTCCACTTTTAAAACTAATCTTAAAACCCACTTTTATTCCTTGGCTTTTAACCATGTTTGAGACTCTGTCCCTGGTTTTATTGTTGCCAATCTATTGTTTGTTTATTGTATTTCACTGTTTTTACTCTTTACTCTTTACTGTACTTTTTATTTTAGTCTTTCATTGGAAAGCACTTTGGCCTCAGCCACAACTGTTTTAAAGTGCTGTATAAATAAAGCTGACTTGACTTGACATGCATGCCGTTCATATGGACATCAGCCATTTTATGTCAAAACTTAAAGCATATAGCAAATAGCCAAGAAGATAATCAGAAGAAAGAGGGGATGCATAGTTATAGATTTTTTTTTTCTAAATATTGTTAATTCAGATAATATAGCAAGCAGATTATGTGATTATCATCTGTACTGGGTCTTGTTTCCTCTTACAAACTGCTGCATAGTCTGGAGTGACAAACCGCCAGTTAACAGGTCTATAAGCTCACTCAACAAAGCGGTGACTGATGAACACTGCACAAAGAGGCCACCGCTGGTCATCCACACACACACACACACGCACACACACACACACTTCAGGCTAAAGACATCATGTTCTCCTCGGCTGAGTCACTGGAGTCAAATGAAATTGTGTCAAAAGCGGAGTGAAAGGAGAAAGTGACTTGAGCGACTTTCTGCCACTGTGTGTGTGCAGCTATGTAAATGTAGTCATTTAATAGGTGCAAAAGGATCCGTCATGTGTTTTAAGCATTAGTGAGCCCGTGTGCTTTCCGAACCAGAGCTTCACCTCCATCTGCTTCAGCTAAGGTAACAACCTGTGCGGTGCCGACCCCCGCTGAGCGAGATCAATGGCGGAACCTACTGAGAGAAGGAAGGAAACAAGTGCTTTCTCTGCTCCGTAAGACTCGGAGGCATTGGAAGATTTTCCAGTTCTGGGAGTCGGACCCAATCCACAAGAGCTTAAAGTGCAAAAAAAAGGTGGGATTGTGGCAATTCTGATGCAGTTAAACATCCCTCAGTGCAGCACAGAGTGAGCTCCGAAAGCTTTCTGAGAACAGCACAACCCTTGGATATTGGAAAAGCCTGAAAGAGGAGTGATAGATTACACTGCCAACACAACAGCACCGTACAGCACAGCTACTTGTTCTCATTCTTTAAAGAAAAAAAAAATCAGCAGAGTCTTGGCTGTATGGAACCTCTATAATTCCTCCAGTTGCTTCTTAATACGCACAGTACTTGTTCAGGATTTCTGTTCCTCTCCCAAAAAGCTTTTTTAAGATTCGTTTAGTGTTTGTGGTTACTTCAGCCACAAGAAACCCACTTGAAAAAGAAACGTATAATTCAAACTTCATTATTTTCCCTGAGGAAATGTGGTTTGTAGGTGAGTCACCATAATATGAATGAATTTATGCAACTGCTACCATGTCGGCTAACACTTTATGATGAATGAAATTAAATATAGATGATTGACATGACATTAAATTGCACGGAAAGAAAATAGAAATAATTCAGCAGAAGTGCCGCAACTTGATTTTGTTCCTCTATGTTTGGGGGCGGATTTACCGCGGTGACACATCTCACCACAACACTTTGCTGAGCGACGGTCTGTAACTATCCCCTTCTGCGATGAATGTGATCCAGTGTGACGACCGGCTGCATGCATGTGTCCACACAATGCTGCGACCGCATGCACAACGGCCGCACTGTTCGGGACGTGGTGGAAACATGCCGTACCGGGAAGTCTGCGCCGTGCCAGCAGGCCCACAATGTCTCCACTGTGTGTGTGTGTGTGTGTGTGTGTGTGTGTGTGTGTGTGTGTGTGTGTGTGTGTGTGTGTGTGTGTGTGTGTGTGTGTGTGTGTGTGTGTGTTGTGGGGACGGGGGGGGGGGGGGGGGGGGGGGGGGTCTCCTGCAGGTGTGAGCGGGTGGCAGCCTTAATGTTTGGTGCAGTTTGGCACCTTTCTGCTACATAGTGAAAATCCCACTGTGCTGAATGTTTCCCTTCCCAAGGAACTTGGGCTTAAATAAAAAAAGATTTCTACACCCGTAAAGGCCTGACTGCAGAAATGCGACTGTCATTGGTTAGAATGATGTTTTTCATGGCATGTTTTGAGGGGAAAACCAAATCCAGGTTTTTGTACAAAACTCATGCTCGTGGCTATTTTCACTGGGTCAAGTATTTGGCTCCGAGTTTGAAAGTTATGTTTCTTTAAGCCAGGGGGTCTCAAAACGTGGGAGGATGAATAAGAGTTTGTATTTGAATGCCAGGCTTTGTCATCTTTGTCAAAATATGAGATATGAGCTGAGATCCATCAGGAATAAAAAAAAAAAAGTATATTCTTGTGTTGGTCAGAAGCTTAAGTTGAAAAATCTGGTCTCTCCGTTTACATGACGTTTTCGAGTGAAACTGCAAAATTGGTTGCGTTTTGGGTGTCCATTTACATGACAACGGTGCTTGGAGCCACTGAAAATGCAACTTTTTGAAGACAATGGCCAAGGTGGAATGTTTTGAGAACGCTCCCACTCCATGGAAATGGAGGACAATGCTGACCCATTGCTACTGCGCACCACGTCTGTAGTGAACACTTCTTCCACAATGGCGGCCTCCAGTGTCATGCCTTTCAGCCCACGTTCTCCTGGGACTTGGTTGTTTTATTGGTGACAGTCACTGGAATAGCAACCCCACTATGTCGTCTGTCCAGACCAGTGTTGCCACAGTTACCTTGAAAAAGGTTATCTGATTACTGATTATAGTTACTCCTCTAAAAAGTCATTTATTTACTTTACTTCGCCCCAACGTCTCAAAATAAAAAGGACAAGTGGTTTTCCCTGATACATATTTAACCTTCCACCGCCAGTCTTTGCTGTATTTCTATCTGACTCAAGGTTTTATTACCATATTTGTACGATTACTGGTATTCATTTACCCGGTGATGTCTTTTATTGCTTGATTGATTGAAAAAGAATAAAAATTGCAAAACGAGTTGTGTTACTGTTGCAATGATATGGTTTATTGTTGACATTTCTTGGTTCCAATTGTTTTGTGTCACCTGAACGCACCGTTAGAGCGAGTTGGCCTGTGATTGGCTGAGAGTGGAGAAGGGGGGGCGGGTCAGGTCAGACTGCATGCACTGCGAGCGTGTGTGTCCGTTTGGAGGAGAGAGAGAAGGAGCGGCCGGGTTCTGTTTAATGATGAAGCGGATTTGCAAGACAAGAAACCCGTCCTGCGGGACACTACAATAGTCTGGTACGCTTGTCACACTGATGGATTTAACGATTTTAATGAATTTATATTACATGTACACCATTTTCAGGAATATAATTCAAGTTTTAATGAAATTATTCCATTTCCCCCACGGATTTCTTTGCACCTTACACTTCGAGAACCACTGCTTTAAGACAAAAGCCACGTCTCCTGATGTGGACATGATCAATCAAGGAGACAAACTGGACATGAAGCATGAAGAAACTATTAAAAAATCTGATAGGAACAATCTACGTTGACGCGACTCATCTGCGTTACCTCACGGCAACAGTTTGAGGTTACAGAAACTGATCTTCACCCAGAGTATTGGTGTGGAGCAGAGTTAACAGAGGTTGGGTGTGTTCTCCCGCCTACAGTGGAGTCCTCTGTTCCAGACGGTGCTGACTCAGTCCGTTCTCATGGAGCTCCCTCTGAAGCCACAAAACATCACATGGAAAACTTTCCATTCATGTCTCTTGTCTTCAGCAACATCTTGGTCACTATGTTTTATTGATTATGTAAAAGCACAATGTGGGAAACCGGTCTATGCATTCATACCATCCAAGATTGTGTTGACTGACCTGCAGACCAACTGGACGCTAGAGTAACTCAATACAGTGCATTTCCGTGCAATGTGACACTAATCATCTCTACAAGAATAACCTAAGACTTCACTAACCAGCTTCAGTCGATATCCTGCAACAGACATAAACATATTGAATATAAAATCATCATTGTATCTATTTTCCTTCATGTTTCTCGATCTAGTTCTAATGAATTTTTCTGTTTCATTTTCAAACCATCACATGTATCAAATGAACCCCACCCCCCCCCCACACTGGAGCTATGGACTCCGCCCCTCATCTTTGATGGCCACTGCCCTGCATGTTTACATGACTTCCTCCTGATGTCTGTTTGATGTTGAGCCAGTCATCATCTGATCCGGGTATGTTGGGGCATTGGGAGGATGAAGACGCTCCAGCTTCAGAAGAAAAGCACATGTTTATGCAGCGCATGGAGACACTCTGGATAAAGGAGAAGCCAGAGACTGGCTGTCCGCTGCAGCTCAGCCTTTCTCTGGGCGAGACTGAGGGGATTATCGATTGTTGCCATTTAGGCTGACACAGGCCCCGTCTGGCCATTAGCTTGCTATCGTCTCCGTCCCCGACTGCATTGAAAACGCAGCCCTTCATCACAAAGGACACTAAAGGTGCCTGGCTGACTGCACAGTCCAGCCACAAAAGAAACGACAGCCATGTCGCTCTTAATTCTGTCTTGATTTCTTCATCTCCGGTATCTTCAAGCATCTTTTCATCTTCGTTTCAGACGCCCTCATTTCACTCTGTGAGTCTTTCTACCTCGGCCCGCCATCTTTCTCTGCATTACTTTCCCCGTGGAATACTCGACCCCTTGTCTACCAGCGTTTCCGTCTGTGCCTGCCGAAAAAGTGTCGTCCCACTTCATCAGTGTGCCTGTCCATCAGCCTCAACCTCACGTGGTCAGACGACTCCTCTCATCACGATCAGAGAGGTGTGTGTGTGTGTGTGGGGGGGGGGGGGGTCATCTCACACGATGAGGGTTCACACACAGGGCAGGAAAGCACTTTTTTTTTTTCAGGTTCCTTCCACAGTCCATAAACATGCATATGAAACTAAAAGGTGATTCACATTGTCTGTCGGTGTAAATATGAATGTGTGTGACTCTCCAATAGTCATGTGGGATTGGCTCCAGCGCACCGCTGAGAAGACACTCTGATCCTCAATATGTGGTTCTGCCATTTTCCTAAATTGAAAGTCACTTTTTTTCAGTTATTTATGGACTGTGGCGGAATTTTGTGAGATAGAGCCAAAGATGATGATTCAGGGTTTGGATGAACTTGGGGGGGGGATTTTATTTAGATTCGCAAAGAACAAGAACAAACCAGCTGGTCAAGTGCGAGGCAACAGGCCTGAGCAGAACTCTACCAAACTCTGTCATTTCCGGTCTGCAACAGCCCCAATGGTACCCGGCGTCTGGTGACATCTACTAATCAGAGTTTATGACGCCTCGTACACTCATCTAGTGTCCAAATATTCCATATCATGGACATATTACCAAGTGGTTTATCAATATATTATATATATATTCCCAGACGTACATACCGTCTGGGAAAACAACATGCTGCTTATCGTGGCACAGAAAAACCTCCATGACTACTGATGGCCCAAGCAAAATATTGCCAAAAAGTAAGAGCTGCGCAGAAGGATTTCAAGTAAAAAGGATAAAAAATGCAGGAGAAAACAGAACGAGAGCTTAGAAAGAGGTCAGAGTGTGTGAGAAACTCAGAAGAACTTCTACAGTGATGAAAAAAACTAAACTAAAAGCACGGTGGCCAGACCTGAGAAACATAATCACAGGTTGAAGTTTGAATTCATCTTCGTTTTTTTTGTTTGTTCGATGTCTTCTCCAATATAAAAGGTGGCGTAACAGACTATAATATTTATTTTTAATACTTGTAAGTAAGACTGGTAAGAAATTCAAAACAGAAACACCAAAAGCAGAGAAACTAGGCTCATTGCTTTGATGAATGCCTGAAAAATTAACTGATAAACGCAATAATTGATTGGTTTTCTCGGTCACTTCAGTCCAGATCCAAACCTCTGTGGACTCGGTGAGATTAGCCCATCTCTCTCTCTCTCTCTCTCTCTCTCTCTCTCGCTCTGTTTGTCCTCCTCTATCTCCACCGTTTCCCTCCTAATCCCTCCGCCACCCTCCCTCCTTCCCCCTTGAGCCTTAGGGGAGCATCCAGAAGCAAACTAATTTCCCTTCCCCGAAGCCTCGCCGCTCTCCACGAACCCGTCTCCCTCCTCTTTGTCAATCTCTCCCCCTAATCTCCATAATGCAGTCCCTGGCAGGAGCGGCTGTGCGCTTTGTCCGGGGGTTGGGCCCCAGCTCGGAGATGATGAGCAGGTAGCTACACGGCCGCTCCCTCCGCTGGTAATTGTGTCCGAGGCAGACGGAGCGCAGCGTGGGGGCGACGCATGTGTATACACACACACGGAGGCACTGCATTATGTTCAGGAGGCCGTCTGAAGTAAATGTCACAAACGGCCCCCAAAATGTATTCATCCCGTCTTCAAACCGGCCTCTAAGTGTCAGCCTGCAGTCAGACGCACGTCCAGCAGTTCCGGAGACACACGAGGAGACGTTATTTCCAAGAACATGCAGCAGAAGAGAAAAAAAAAAAAAGAAAAAAAAACTGCTCCTTTGATGTGTTTCTCCTTTTACCTTCAGCGAATGATTCTCCAATTTGTACAACCTATAAATGGCCTTTAACTCTTTTATTCCCGGCCTGTCTCTGCTGACAGACACATTGCTAATAACCATAACTCCCAGACTATTTATGACATTGAGAAAATTCAAACAAGAAAGTTCCGAGTACGACCTTTCAATTAGACTCGATTCACCACAGGGTCGAACATTTGTAGCGCACAGTCAAAAACACTGAAAAATCACCTTGATTGACAGTTAAAATGACAAAAACGCATCGTTTTTGCGTTTTCATTTCAAAGAGGTTTACACAGCGATGTTTTGAAAACGGTGTAGCTGGCAGGCCAGATCTTGGGAGCCATTTTCAAAAAGTGGTGTTTTCAGTGGTCTGAGCACCTTTGGTGTGTAAACAGCCTTTGAAAAAGGTCCCAGAATCATTCACTCATTGCACAATAACAGCCATAAAACCTAAATAGATTCCAGGCATCTGAGTCATAACGGGGTTTACCCTTACAGCAGGTGAAATAAGCACAATTTAATGAAGTGAGGTTAAAGTCACACACTAATACACTCTAGGTTTAGATACAAGATAAACCACGGCTCTTTAAAAAAAAAACGAAACCATTATTATTATTTGCAATAGGGAACAAAGATCTTTATATTCTCTTTGTGAGTATGAACCTCCACCTTTTAAGTTATTTGTATTGATTGTTTTTTTTTTTTTATGTCTACTCTTGACCTTTTCAACAGAACCAGCATGAGATTATTTCAACAGATAATATTGTTGCATTTTAGTATTAAGTATATATATATATATATATATATATATATATATGATCCACCTTAGGATCCACCCTTTTCTTAAAAAGTACCCTGATACATTGAAGCAGCTTATTTTCATGTTCGTGCAACTCGCAACTTAGGAGTTCATTGAAATTCTTGAAATGTTCTTATATTCTCATAATCAGTGGAAACTCTGCTCCCATCTGTCATGAAACGTGGCAAGTGGGTTGATCAAATGATGCTATATAGACTTAATAGGATGATAGTTGGAGTTGTGTTGATATGTTCATGTGGGCCAAGTTTCTACTGTTTGATTTGTTGTGCAACGTCACTATTTTCTCCCCACTATTGGTGCAGTATGTTATGCCGTTTGTAAAAGGGCTTCCCATCTGCCACATAATTGCAAAGCACTCATTTTCAGAGGGTGATAGAATTCAACTATATGTGCAAATGATATCAGTTTCTCAGCTTGCTCAGCTCAAAGCTTTTGGGGTTGGAAATTATACAGAGTTGAACCATCTTTTTTTTTTATGTTCACAGAGCAGCAAGTATTTCTGTAAAAGTGCAAACAGTATTTTTTTTTAAAAATCCCCCTTTTACAACTTAATTCTCTCTTTTTCCTACAACTGATATACTGAATACTACCAACTTTATTTTCCATTTTTGCAGTCCAATCATTATGTTCCACCACATAATATTAATATTCCCTGAAGTGGTGACACACATCAGACAATCCACCCCATTTGGCCACATTGGGTCTGTGCATCATTGCTACCTGCTAAGATGCACCTGCAGAGAAATAAATGAATAGCAGCACGACGGAGGGAATCAGTTTAGTGGCACCCTGCAGGGGGTGTTTTTTTAACACCTGGCAAGCCACCCAAACACCTCACAGCCCGGGATCCTACCGGCGAACTCTTTATCAGCCGTATCGAATTACCGTGTGCCCGCGCCGAGCGTGATCTACACCCACAGGTGAAAGCACAACAATGGTGACCGTGAGGGATTTTCAGAAGAGTGTAGGAAAGAAAAGTGAGAAAATCCAATCTGGATGTCGGTATGATTGCATGAAGGAGCATATGATGTAGAATCTGGCAGGAGAAGGTGGCGGAGCGGGAGGAGGGGGAGGGGGAGGAGGAGACTGTTTTAATGGCATCCGTAAAAGGTAAGTGGGCTCGAGCATGCTGCCAATATCTGTCTGTTGCCATCGTGCTCAAATGTGTTGCTACAACTTTGTATAATACACGCTGCGGGTAATAAGAGAGCATGTCATCCATTCAGTCTAATTTCCATTTTACAGCCCTTTGATAGGAGGAATCAGAGAGCAGCAGCTCCAGCAGAGACTTTATGGCCCTGGGCTTGTGTGTGTGTGTGTGTGTGTGTGTGTGTGTGTGCGTGCGTGCGTGGATGTGTGTGTGCGTGCGTGCATGCTTTTGACCGTCCACCTCTCCATGTGTCTGTATGCTTGTATTTTGATTTTCTCGGGTTGCTGAACTGGACCGTATGAAAAGAAATGACCAATTGAATGGCTCCCGTTGACGGAGCCGTCCATGTTCCAATTGAGTGACGGGGCCATTTCCACTTTTATGGTCATGCTTATCTGACATGGTCATTCTTGGTCAGCGCAAATGATAATACTGTGCTCATGTGCTTGACTAAACCCCGCAGATACTGAGAAATGATCTGCTGTCAAGGTTTTATTTCTCCGTGTGTGTTCTGTTGACCTGCACTTTAAATCCTACTCGAGTTGTGGGTGGAATTTTGTTTCTGGTTTGATAGCAGAGGTCAGAGGTCAGAGCCAGCCTCACAGCAGGGCTTTTTCCTCCTAAAAGGAAAGATAACATGTTGAGAATAGAACCACAGCTTTCCGCCAATACTGCACCTATCAGACAAACAATTATCTTTGTGGATTCATTTTAAAGAAAAATTCAGTATTCCAAAGATTTATGTAACAGAAAACATTGAACAACTTAAAAAAAAAGCCTTATACGATCGTTTTTAAATGATGGCTCAAATTCTCAACATCTAGTGATGCTCGGTTACTTTTCTGTGAAGCGCATTGGAACATCTCAAATCCCTTCCATACTAATATATTCCTTTTATGCACTTTTGTCATGTTTCGGTCCAAAAACGACATTGTCAGATTCACGCACAATTTCACAATTTTCACTTGAAGCCAGTTTTAAGAATCATTTTTTTTATTTTGCATTCACATTGAAAGAAAGTGTTCAGTCTCCACATCTCTGAGGGGAACCTTGTTAGTTCCAATTCTTAGCAAAATATTTTTCACCAGTTCAAGAAAGCATATATTAACCGGGACTGAATGAATGTGTCACGTAAGACTACTTGTGCATCGCAAAACAGGTTGACGCTTGAATCAGTGTACAGTAAAGACTTCTAGAAGAAAATATGTCGACCCTTAAAACCCTGTGGTTAAATGATTAATACGAGTGAATCAAAGAAAGAAAACTTGCCTCCAAACTTCTTTCACATTATCTCAGTTTCCATAATTGTCCAAAACCCACTCATTTGTCACTCGGCTGAAGTGGAACTTGACCTTGAACACTTGCCAAACAATCTCTCTCCACCCCGAAGTATTCAAATTGAAACATTAGATGTTCACTGAGCTTTGGAATTGAAGTCAAACCTTAATGACTGTCAGCGAGCACATGGCCCATTAACACCAGTACATAGCAGAGCTTTTCATTCTCTCTGTTCTTCCTAATTTCACGTCTATCTTTTCTTACCACCTAATACCCATGTTGACTGTGAAATACCACAAAGATCTCGCGACTCAAAACTAAATATTTTGATATTATTCCGTGCAATCTGTCAAGGGATTTTTGGGGATATTTTACCAGAAAAGCCCACCAGTCAACAAAGACAGAGCAATCATTTTACACGAGACACACTGCCATTTGCTAACTCTCATGATTTAATCATGGTTTTTGAAAAGCTGCTTATTTCTGATGATCCCTCAAAGCAACCTTGACATTATGTGCTCTGCATGCCAAATGTCTCCTAAAATAATAAGGTGCTGAGCCACTGTTTACAGCATAACAATGAGGGGTTGGGAGAGGATCATCATTTTGAGAGCAAATGCAGCAATATTACATAATCTGGAGTGTAGGACTGAAATGCACATTCGCATTTGTGCGCAATAAGGGTGATTTATGAGCCCCGAGGGTTTCGCTTTTAAGCTCCCCGTGTGAGTAATCCGTATGCAATGAGGAAAAAGATTGAGGATGGGCTTGCTTTTTGGTGAGTTCCTTCTTTTTCATGCCAGTGATTCCTCTGAGAATGTACCTGTCCATCATAGCGGCACCTGTAGGGCTTTTAGGCAAACGGGCGGGGGCCAAGAAAAATAATGAGAGCTCACGCCGGCTGCCATGAATTCAGAGACTCTTCCTTGGTGGGGGTCCGTCTTATTTATCCCCCGCCTTCAGCCCTGCTGCAGTGCAAAGACGCCACCCAGACAACAGGTACATGCCCTCCGGTGACCGACGACCCCCAATCCAAACGACAAAAAGGGAATTGCGATCGCATCTCGGCAGCCTTCTGGACACTTGGCACGGCGCAACAGTGAGCTGAGCGATTTCAAAAAGAGCCAGACTGAGCGCTGAGCTCGGGCCAAAAACCGTGTTATTTCTATCTTGTCAGTTTCTCTAGCGGCGCACAGCTACACTCGCTGCCACCCAAAACAAAAGAGGCCAATTATTTCCACAAAGGGATTCACACTGTGCCGAGCTCTAAAAGTTCAATAAATGATTTTTATACAGCTCATCACTTTTCTGCTTTTCTTTGCTCTCTGCCGGTGGATTTAAATGACACTGTTGCTCAATGCTGCCAAAGGGAATGCGGTGGCAAAATAGTATGGAGGAGAGAAAAGGACAGAAACTACTCTGAGCCGAATGTCTTCACCGATGAAAGAGTCTTGTGGGACAGGAGAAAAGTCGATTTTTGTGTTTGGCAATTTAAAATCTTGTAGACCAGTAACACCGAACAGAATCTCCTTATCATTAGATCTTTACCTCATATTTATCTAAAGGCGATCCATCATTAAGTCATTGCCTCTAAATGTATGTCGCAGTGGTTTTCAGAGTTTGGTGTTAACCATATGACTTTGGGTGGGGGCACCAGGAATAAACAATTTTGCTCTTTAGGTCAGCAGATAAGAGGAGACGAGGGATGTCAGCCGTTTGGAGATTTTTTAATATCAATAAGATCATTAACGACAAAATCTATTCCGTACAACACCAGCAACTTAAAACACTGGCGACATTTGGACCAGCAGAGTCTGTAACTCAGTACACATAATGCAGTGGCAACACATTGTGGCAATGGAGTATAAATTAGGCTTAATGGCATTTAATTGTACTCGTATCGGTACGCTGTATCACCGAGTAACGGTTCGAACTCATCCTTTAAAAAAGTCCTATCGGTCCATCCGTACTCAAAAGTTTGATTATTACCATATTTTCAGACTAGTTGTGATATTACCCAAAAAAGTAAGTTTAAGGATCTAATGAAGTAAGTGATTCATCGAATGTTAAACATGAAAGATAACAATGATTTCTTTTCCTCAAATGTTGGTCAAAATATTTCAGGGTGTCTGCAATAGAGGCTCAACCTCTTTGAAAAGCCTTTAAGTCAAAGTGAATCTAAAAAGCACTGCAACATCATTCAAATAACATATTTGAGGTCATTTGAACCATTACCTTCTTCCATCACAGAAAGTAGAAATCACAGAGGAACAAAAAACTGCCACTATCGCTTTATTTTGCCGATCTCTGACGTTTCTGTAAACTGCAGCACCTGTGGCGGCCGCGCCACAACGCCTCTGCCAACAGCCGGCATCCCCGAGCCGCAGGCCAGACGACAAGCCATCGCTCAGCAACCACCTGTTTCCGCAGGCAGCGCAGTAACGAGCCACAGGAATAATGAGGTTGAGGGTAGCAGAGATAGAAGGGGGTCTAAAAGCAGGGAGCGAAGATCCCATTTATAATTCATGTCAGGAGAAATATCATCAGCACTGTGGCATTTGGTATGAATTATTGATTGTTTCTTGGAAGCTTTAGGTAAAAACTTGCAGTGTAGGGGGGGGGGGGGGGGGGTCCTGATGGACAGTGGGTGAAGTACGAGGGCACAGGGACCAGAGAGGCTGCCACAAAACTGTCTGCTGAGGCAAGAGGGAGTGCTTCCAGAGAAGTTAAATTCTCTGTTCAGGGAGCACCAAATGTAATCCTGGACCAAGGGATGCATTATTGTAAGGCAAGGGTATCGTAGAGAAGGAATATAGATCCTACAAAGTACCAATGGCACACATAAGGATTAGAATTAACATTTTCAATGTGTTACTTGTGAGCAGGAATAATTCTTTGTAATACTGGTCGAATTAATCTTGATATAAGGGAATACAATGCGGAAAACTACACAGAGCGGACTGTAACTTGAAAAATGTATACTTCTGCCTCGACAACTGAGAACTTGTGGTGAAGCAATGAAGACTAATGGAAGAGAACTCATTCACCTGGAACGGGCGACCCTGGCATTTCACCCTTAAACTTCCTTTCACCATTGACTGTACTCTCCCCAGCTGGAGTCTGACAGGCACAGATCACTACCTTTTCTTCAGTTGTGTGAATCAATAGCAACACACCATGTTTGCAACCCTTCACGGTGAGCGGTCGCTGCAGCATTATATAATCTTTCCAACCTAACAGGAACATGCGCTTCAATGAACAGGAACATAAAATAATCTTAAACTGGGACTTGTTCAAACAAGACGAGGTAAGATGGCTGGACTGTGAACCAATGGTGGGGTTTTTTCTGCTGACCAACTTTATCAGTCAATATATTAGTAGACAGCAGACGAATGGTGTAATTTCGTCAGCCACGTCCCCAACAGTCTGCTAACCAATGGCATAACAGTATGTCACAGAACTTCCTCAGATCCTGGCAGATCAACGGCAAAGCTTTCGTCATCCAGTCTATCGCCTTTCAACCAGTGACGTACATTTAAACAGACTTGACCTCAATGTTTTGATTTGCCACAAAATAATGCTGTTTACTGAACAAATAGCAAAATCATCATTGTATAACACACCAGATACTAATCTATAGCTTGTCACTTTAAAAGTCACTCATTGTTTACAAGAAGAACCATTATGTTATAATTTCTCAATGTAAAATTCCAATATGTAATTTAAGAAAAATGATAGGATATTCAATTTCTGCCAATAATTTAGATGGATCTAAAACTGTGAAACAAAATACGAAAAACTGAATGATTGCATGAGATAACATAATTTAAGAAACACTACAAATGATCACCTTATTTAGTATTCTCAAGCAGTGGAGGACAAAAGATAAACCCTGCAGAGATAAAGATGCTTTAAAACTACAATTGAGTTTAAAAACCCTGAAGACTGAAAGATAATTTCTAAATTCCCAAATTTCTGAAACCTGCAATCATTCAGCATACAACTAAAACAGTTGTTCCGCGGGTGCATATTCATCAAGTTATGTCTTGTGTTCTGTGATCTATGAGTCCTTTTTTAAGCCAATCCGAGTATTTGTTGGGGATCAGGAAACATTTTTGGTGAATCGTGATGTAAATCCAAGTTGATCACGTGGCGGGCCTCTGTTGCGTTCACATGGCTTGACCCAGCGGAGAGTTTAATGTAGTTTTCATGTATTTTCCACAGAGACAACAAGTGAGCATGAGGCTGCGTCTAGGGTGTGCGACTGAGGTTAAAACATACTTCAGCAAATGGCATTCAGTCGAGCCGGGCTGACGGCGGCTGAGGCACGTTCCAGATGTTAGCAGCACTGGGCGTGGATGCTAAGCGACTAGCTATTTTCAGCCACAGAGCGCGGAGAGGAAATGAAAGGAGCAGAGTTCAGCGTGCACGGAATCCGGGGCAGCGGAGAGGGTAATCAAACACCGCCGACCAATGGCAATCACGCCGGCCCTGACACAATAGTGGCTCGCCTGCAGCCGGCTTAGCCTTATCACAACACACTCGCAGTGGGAGTGGTGCGAGATGAATGAGTGGGCAGAGGAACATGATGCAAGAAGGAGACGAGATGGATGGGGAAAGTAAGGCGGGAAGAAAAGCAGCAGCAAAAGGAGGCGTTGGTACAAATTCAATCAGGGGATTGGTGTGCGTTTGTGCTTTGACTCGTTCCCAGTGCAAGTCTTTATCTACCAGAAGGAACATTCTGTGTCTATGACACCGAGGTGGTCGTAGGCTTTGGTGCAGAACAAATTGCTGGGATCTCATTTTTAAGAATCCCTTCCAGAGAACATGTAGTTGCTCTGAGCAAACATGCGGCGCCAAACTACCGCCTCAGTCTCTCAGCTGCTGTGCGGTGGAAGTTTGTCCAAGTACGGATCGCTGTTTCCACTTTCACACTGCTCATTCACATGCAGCACACACACACAAAAAAAAAAATCCATTCACCTTGACACGGCGCTATCAAGTCAATGAGCGTCACATTGATATCTCGGGGACTTTACAAGGCAGTCAGTTATAACTCTGCGGCTGTTTAAAGAAGATAGAAATTGATGCAAGGCTCCCTGTCTGCATTTCAAACAAATGATGCCGTTCCCTTTAATGAAGACGGCAAATCTGTCAGAAAGCTTCCTTCCTTCGCTGCTCTCCACTCACAGATGGAAAATTACCAAACTGTTGATAGATGGTTAACAGGTGCAGGCTAATTATGCTAATCATGGCAACAGCCAAATAAACTGATTGCCATGTTCATTTAAGTGACAGCAATGTTCCTTTGGTGGCTAATTAAAATAGGTTGGGAGAAGGAGGAAACGAGGCGGCTGGGTTTCCAATGAAGGGAGGTGTTTAAATAAAAGCGTTCTCTGGGGTCTACTGTAATAAGCTGTATTTCATTGGTTTAATGATGTCATAATGAATTTCTAATGATGGGGGATGGGGAGGGGGAGCAAAAGAAGAGACGCGCGATGATATTTGCACGAAGCAATGCTGCCGGTTCGTTTCGGGGGGGGGAGAGAAGAGTTGAACAAGGATGCTGCTGCTGAGGCTGCGATGTGGAACCACGGAGGTCCTGGACAAAAACGAGTGAAGCAGTGGATATAAAAATCAGCAGAGGACATCAAGTCGGTTATGTGGTCCATCTGCTTCAATACTGGACTCGCTGGAAACAGAATAGGGGGTGGATTCTGAAGGTGAAATTACTTTTTATCAGCAGTGAGACCCCCCCCCCCCCCCTCAACCTGCCGCCCAGCCACCCTCCATTGGCCTTCAGTATCCCTTTGCCTGACCTAGGAAAAGGCATCATTAGAGGAAGAGATGAAGATCAGGGGCCAAGAGGGATGAACTCTGAGTCCCCGGGCAGCCTCGGTGGAGGTATGAAAGGTGGAGGGGGGCTGATTAATGTTTATAGAAGCAGCTGCTATCGAAAACCACTCTCTTCTACCCCCAGCTCCTGCTTTCAATTCCACTCCTGTAACACGGTCCAGTCTGATTCAAGCCAACTGTTTTGACATGTTTTTAATAAGGCACAATGGTACCACCAAATGTGCACCAAGAGTTCCTCCCTTTCCAAAAGGAAATTTAGCATTTTGTTCTCGTGAAAGCCATAAAAGAAATAAACTACTTTCGGGTTTTTCATTAATGAAAGGAATTCAAATCAGGACGAGACAGCTCAGAGGAAAATCTCAAGCTCACGCAGTCCTTGGAAGGACAAATAGTAGAAGCAGTATTTGACATGACTGTGCCCTTCTTGGCAATAGCAGTGCTTGTATGTTGCAACATCTGGCATTGTATCTTGAAATAACACCATCTAATAACCAAACCACTGTCATTTTTCTAATGATTGAACAAACATATAACATAAACATTAGTCTTGCATTTTTCTATTCCTACAGTTTTCAAAACATATTGAAGATGAAAACTCCAATCAATCACAATTTTTTTACACGTTTAAAGTTAAAATGCATGGTTTGGGATTTTCGTTTCAGAAAGATTTCGCGTTTACACGGCAACATTTTGAAAACAAGATTCGTTTATATAAAACAGCAGAAATGCTGAAAACGATTTAGCATGCTGTGCCACTAGTGGGTGCTGTTTATTTTTTGTAATGAAACTACACAGACATGCATGCAGAGAACAACGCGCTGTACACATTCGTATTGATGAATGCACGAACATTTGAATGGACAAACGGCCAAGTTGGATTGTTATTACAGTGACTCTTAACTATAAAACCACCAAGTCCCAG
Source organism: Lipophrys pholis (assembly GCF_963383615.2). Taxonomy (NCBI): domain Eukaryota; kingdom Metazoa; phylum Chordata; class Actinopteri; order Blenniiformes; family Blenniidae; genus Lipophrys; species Lipophrys pholis. The sequence goes on along the minus strand of NC_137641.1, from coordinate 15,751,203 downwards.
GAGAACATGGACTAAGAGGGTTTTCAAAAAGTTCCACCTTGGGAGCCGTTTTCAATGACTCCGAGCACCATTGTCGTGCAAACAGACACTCAAAACAAAAGTTTTCCGTTTTCACTTGCAAACGTTATGTAAATGGGGCCTTAATCTCATTCACACTATTGCAACAGGCTGTATATACTGAACATCACTACCAATAAAAACATGTTTATAAGAGTTTCTCTGTTCGGGGTTTTTGGCCTGACTTGCACTTTGATGTCTTCTAGCGTATCTGCAGAGCTGATTACAAAACAGTGTTCACTTAACTCAGTTTCATTGATTTTTATGCTTTTAAGTGTCTTTAAACCGTCATTTTGATGCATCGCAGTGCTTTCAGACACGCTACATGTAAATTGTACGTATCTAATGTTTGTTATTAAAAATGCGATCGATGGCCAAAAAGCAGACTTGAGAAGCAGAATATAGATTCTATAATGTAATTCAACAGAAAATCCGAAAGCTAGGAATTACTGAAATCGAAAGTTCCATTAGTAGATTTATTTCAACTGTCTAAATGAAGGTTTCTCACAAAGCTATGCCCAAGTTCTTAAAACTGGCTCCAAAAATGCTCCAATCCACATTGTGTTGCAGGCATTTGTCCTTCACATGATACAGAAAGAAAGGAGGGATAAAAGGGAGATACGGAAAGAAGAGATGAATGATCCTGCATTATGATATATATGACAGGAGCTATAATTCCTATTGTTTGCTGGTAGATGTGCACACAAAGAAATTATCTTGCCAAGGTAACAAAGGAGGAATAAAGAAAAAAAAAAAACTAGTTCGACTAAGTGGGAGAATAAAGTAGCCTCCTTTCTCTTCCATTTATGAGGCATTCTCACTATTTAAATGTATGCCGCATTAGTAGGGATCTACTCGATTCAATATATTATAATGTGATGTTTGGCCTTAATGGAAAATCAATGGCGAGACAAGCCCGCCACCGCTGAGACCATACAAAAGCAATTTCTAAATTGACATATGGAGGGCCTATGTGATTGATTCTGACTGCTGTTGGATTTTAATACCGTTCACTGCGAGCTCATTGACTCTCAGGCATCGTCTTGTGGTTTATCTACAAACTGCCAAATGAGTCCTTGTCTCCTTTTTCTTCTCGCTCATCTTTTCTTTCCTCCTCGGCGCAGCGCAGGTGGAGTGGATGCTTCGCATTAGATTAGATTGGGTTCGACAAATGAGCAGATAAGCCTCCGCAAATACATCCTCTGTGCAATCGATCAAAGAGGTTATAATACACTTTATTCATACCTCACCTCTGCACAGTAATCCCCCTACTGCATATAGTACAAATGCTATAGTATTAACATTCCCACTGCACCGGCTATGACACAATACCATCAGCTGTCATCATCAATTTAATGATATCACACTTTCCTCGCTGCCTTTTCAAAGAGCCTGTGAGCGTCCAAAGTGGCCAGTCGACCCTCTCCTGCCCCACCCCTCCGTCTACAGCCACACACAATGCGGTCGAAGGGATTAGAAAGTGAAGAGAAACAATTCATTTTCTAAGGCCGAAGCCAACAGGCTGTGCCCATCACGGATTACCAGCCGATCCCTCCCCCTGCCGCCAGCACTCGTCTCCTCATCCAGACGCTGCCTCAACCCCGCGACCTCTTTGTCAAGCGCCAAGCAGCAGTTTTCTATTGAAATGCTGAAATGCAACAATTGCGTTTCCATCCACGACGGCCTCTTGAAACGTGCGCCCAACAGGAGTCTGAACACACTTCAAACTAATCCAGATCACAGCAGGCTGAGGAAAACCTCCCGACGTGCTTCTCCGTGGACACCCGGGTGCAGCCGCGGGGCATCCCGAGGCATTCCCAGGCTTCACGGGATATTTAATCCCTCCTCAGTTCTATGTCAGGATAGTCCAACTAGTAGGACACATGCCCAGACTGTCTCTGAAAGGACAACATCCTCGAGGAATCCTCATTAGTTGCCTGGACTCTCCAAGAGCGCCGGCACAGGTCCAGATAAGCCAAAGTCAAAGTGACTCTCACACTGAGGAGAAATTCTCGAGGTGTATATTTGTGCATCTGTGTGTGAGGATTACTTTCGGTCTTGGACTGTTGAAGTGAAAACTGTTTGATCACTTGATGAGGGTTGATGCTGGGGTTTCGAGTCGACATTGGATTTCCCTTCAGGGTCTGGGTTAGAAACTGAGCTGGTTCAACTTAATATAGTACGACAACTGATGCTGTAGTTTATGTTGCATTTATTTGCATTATCAAATACCATGAAGAAAGAGACTTTTTTTTCATTGTAGTAGGCCAAGGGTGTGAAACATAAGGGCCATGGGCCGAAGGCTCCAATCCGGTCGGCCAAACCAGCAAGCAAATTGTAAAAATGTCAAAGAAAACGTTGTTCATCTAAAAGTCACATTATTCACCTCAATGTGTAGGTTAACAGATAAAAGCAACAGTAAAAATAGTATGAAAATGTTTATTTACACATAATTTTTGAAAGCTACAAGTAGCCTAGCATATTTGGGTTTGGTGACTCCTGTTTCATAGCAATGACTCTAAGAAAGTAGTACATCAGTTTTGAAATATCTTATAATAAATTGTACAAAACTTAGCCTCATATGAATAACTGAAAGACAAATGTTTTTTTTCTGATATACTTACTTGCTGTATTCATTCGAAATAAATGGGTGTTGCAACTTGTTGCAAGTGTCTGTTATTCTGCTGCTGCCTTTATACTGTGAGGCTGTGGCCGGAACACATCAATAAATAATCATATTAAAAGCAAAAAATGTCTCCGTTGAGAACTGTACATAGATAATCCATAAGCTGTTGATGCTGTATGATCAGACCGGCCATAATAGCCATTAACCATTAACATTGTTCAGGGTTTACAAGCGTTAAATAAATTGGACAACCAATGTGCAAGCGAATGCGTCACAAAGACATCAGCAGGGTAAAATGGGACTGACCAAGTAACGGGGAAGATATAGTTGTCAGTGTCCAAGCATTATGTGGCTTTTCACTGCATGAAAACGACTAAGAATGGTTCAACTTAATCTCTTTGTCATGGGTATGAAAACACCAATCAGACCGTCATCTTCCATTAGCGTTTAGAGTCAAGTGTGCCGTCACTTCATCACCCAGGATTTCTTTCTGCAGAAATCCACTTCCTGCTGGCCAATCTACTTGTGCAAAATGACCTTTTAGTAATGCCAGTCATGATACATACTGACTGTAAAGTAGTTTTCATAGTGGCACTACATTCCACAGCGCTGTGTCTTATGTTAGATTATTAAGAAGTGCATTACTGTGCCGTGGTAATAAAAAATAACCTGAGAAGAATCTTTACAAACACATCTTGAGCCCATTTGTCAAATATGTTAAAACCACAGAATTTAGTACACAGGACTTAAAATAGGAACTTAAAATAGGAACTCAGAAGACTATGAAAAACTGATGGAATTGTAATCATGCAATCCCTTCCTGTTGCCGAAAAACAGTAAATGAATCTAGTATTTATGGCTTGTATCAGTCTATAACTGGCAGAGTACTTTTGTGCACCAGGCATCAAATAACATGACAACCAATAATGTAACAATTTGCCATTGATGTCATAATAAAGTACAAGATTTTTTACAACCCTGATCAAGAGAGAGTGTCAATATGATGACCATTGCATCCACTATGCCTATTTTTCAACACCAAAAATCAACAAAACCTGCAAAGAAAAGCCTCTATACCAAGAAATGCAGCCCTAATTATGTATTATTACATTATTGGCTGCAGTTGTTACATTTTGAAAGGACTTTAATTAATGTTACCTCACATCTAGTGCATCACATTAGTGGTAAGTTATTACTTTATGGGCTTTCCTACATTGAAACTGAGCAAAATTATGACATTATTGGCCATTATTATATTGTTAGTTGTTGCATGCCTGTTTTGTTGTTGCATGGTTTGGACAACCAGACAGAGCAGAAATAATGAATGCTCTGAAGAATACATATTTAATATCTAGAACCTTCTCTCTGAAGTAATACATGATGTGGATTCACTGCTGAAGGCAGACTGTCAGACCGTATTGTAAAAGCTGCATTGACTTATGACCCTAAAGTGTTGCTCATCTGAGCTCTCAGCTCTTCACTGACGGCCAACGGCACAAACAGATTGGACTCTGAAATGCCCTTAGCCCTCTTAGAACATATGGACGAGCCATCTTACGGTGTAGCTGAACTCACATGAGAAGTTGACACATATGGCAAAGTAGGTAAACTCCCAATGCACAGAAAACTTTCTTTAGATAAGAAGAAAGACTCATAAAAAACACAGCATTCCAGTCCGTCTAACAAGCTCGTAAACATTTCACCTCTTAAACGTGACAGATCACAGCTCTGAAGCGATGTTATCAGTAATACAAGCAGCATCATGTTTCCAAGCTTTGGTATGTCTGCAGCTTCCGGGAGGCTCCCAGCCTGTGAGTGCTTTCAGTTCAGTGTGTCGAAGTGCTGAGCACTCAGTCGTGACGGTGAGCTCACCTTGCCGAAGTCCCTGACATCAAAAAGGTCGAAAGGGTCGAAGAGTTCGCTGTTTCGCAGGCCGAACTTGTCGTGACACACCTTGAGAAACGTCCGGATGTTCTTCAAACACAGGAACTGCAAAAAGAAAGGAGAAATAAAAACATGAATGTATGTTCAGACTGAATCCTCATTTACGCCGCGTTTTAAGTGAAAAGGCATCGTTGTTGCATTTTGGTTTTAGGAAAGTCTTGCTTTCACACGGTTTTCAAAAAGTTACATTTTCAGTTGCTCCGGGCACCGTTGCCGTGGAAACTGACCCCTAAAACACAACAAAAGTTCTACGTTTTCACTTGAAAACGTTGCCCTCCGAACAGGACCTAACACAAATGTAAGCAACAGCGAACCACTGTTGTAATATTCAACCACTGTGTTCAATATTGCCCCCATCAATGCACAGAAGCATTGTTGTAAATATTTAATTTCCTGTTTGCTGACAGCCAGGCTGGCCTGCATGAGTGATTATTCACCCACCAGGAACTGAGCAATAGGCTGATGGGCGGCCTCCCTGATCCAGATAAGGGGAGCCTCAGACGAAGCCGTCAGATGACCTCAGACAGCTGAAGATGTCTTCAGACGAAGAGCCCGGAGCCGTAGGTACAGTACATGCAGCCCGGTGACTTTAGGCCACGACCTCAAGCTGAAAGGTCACTATTCTGTCAAACAATAACCAGAGAAAGGCCGCCTGAGAACCACAGGGAGGCTGGAGTATTTACTGAAAGCGATACAATCATTTAACTAGTATTGCATTCAGGAAGAGGAACAGGAGCAGATCCGCTTCACTTTAAAGAGTTTAATATGACAGAGAAGTACAAGATTGACTCTTCATAGAGTTGTTTTAAAGAGGGATGGAAAATAATAGCCACAATCTATCGTCCATCACCAGCATCATTTTCTAACTCACATTGGAAATGAAGAGATGAGAAACTGGCATATGGTGCAGTTCTGATACCCTCCAAAACAAAAAATGTCAAATAAAAATCATGTCTTCTAGCTTAAAAGTACAAACGTTTATCCCAAAGCTACCTAGTTTTATAACCGGATTAAAAGATTTCAATGAAAATGACACTTTTTGACAAATTAGGTGATTTTCTCTGTTTATTTAACTCATGAAAATCTTTTTCTCAAGTTTTGAAAGCTCCACAATCCTGTGATAGCTCAGTTTAGATGAGAAGACATCAGATTGCCAAAGACTTTTATATTCCAATCACCTCCATACGTAAAAACGATGAGGACGGTGTCAAATTACAAGCGTTGAAGCGACATGCCAGAGGCTATGTCAGATCTCGGCTTCCTCAACACTCTCAGGATCACTAATAGAGAGGGTCTTATGCAGACAGAGGCTAAAGAAGACCAAGATAAACCTGAAATTGTGCATATGAGTTATTTAACGGGATATCAATTTATCATACCTCCATCACAAGACATCCAAAGTTGCCATTAACTAACTTCTAATCTAGCGTGTGTTATTACATAATGAGGAGATATAAATGCAATGTTCTGGGGGGGGGGGGGGGGGGATTGTTTTTCAGAAATGAAGCACACGAGGACTCGATACTGAAGTTCCATATCGGGGTAAAGGTGGAGTTTGACAGGGAATCCGCAGCAAACTGAAGAATGTTAATAATAAACCGCATAATACGCTCCTGCCACGAATATTGATGGTCTAAGGTCCCTAAAATATGCCATCACACAGATAAACCTTGAGGGGCTGGGGCGCAGACCAATAACTGCAGTATTGAAATATTAATGATAAGCAGAACCGCCTCCCATCTCCCTTCGTTCCGTGTGTGAGGAACGCATTACCTAGCATGCAGATGCAGATGCCGCTTAGATATGCCCTTTCAATCCCCGCCGTGTTAGCGATACCAACCGATGCAAGCAGAGCGCACCAACAAAAGAGGTTTGCGCGAGAGAGACTGTGTGGAACAAAAATGCTTGATTGCCTCGATTATGCTGAAAAGCTTCGACAACATACTTCATCTTCGTGGCGGCTGTTGCATAAAACAAGCGAAACTGCCTTTCGAGTCACACTTTGCCTTGTTCTGCACGCCGCCGAGGCAACGTTTGCAGGTACGGCTGCGAAGTGCACGTCCCGTGAACCCCTCCCGCAGCTTGATGAGGCACATTGTTGCCACAAGTGACCACGGGAGACATCGCCCGCGTCATCCTTCTGTACAAATTAGCTTTGGCGCTTTGGACGAACGCAGCAGAAATCAACTTGCTGTTGCTGCTCCAGTGATTTTTTCCCTCTGTGATAAAACAAAACAAAACCAAAAAAACCCGCTTTGTGTTTTTTTTTTTTTTCTTCCCTGGCATTTGACGGCCACACCTGAGAGCCCTGCTGACTCATTCTCATTCAAGTGTGCACATCAGCTCAGTCGCAGTGCATGGGTGTGAACCCCCATAAGAGTGCCTCACCAGCCACCGAGAAGAAATGCCATTGGCTGCCGCACCAAAGTGACATTTGCAGTTCAGCGGCGAAGGTTATCATGTGTGTGGATCCTCACGTGGTGCGAGGGCAGGAAAGAAGAAAAAAAAGAGGAGGGGGAGGTAAAAAAAAAAAAAAAAAAAGCTTATTTTCCCAGCGCTGATATGAAAAGGTAACATTTGCTGGAGTAGTTTGGAGACTAGAGAGAGGGGCACTACAGATACAGATCAGGAGGGGGAAGATGTGTCTGACATTTTAATGTATGTTTGGTGATAAGACGGCTTGAGTATGGGGGTAGAAACAAGTGCTATGATCTGGGGGAAAAAAAAAGAAGAGCGAAAATACACTATTTCTTTGCAGAGTGGGGGGTTATGAGAGCACCTGGGTACGCGCCGAGCAGGGTCATCTCCCGAGACTGCGGCTGCCCGGAGACTCTGTAAAATCAATCCAGAGGTACCTCACTGATGTCTGCAACATATTCAAAGCAAGGTCTACAGATTTCTATTTATTCTCTCTCGCATGCAACAATAATAGGGCCACGCTGGTAGAATTTACAGGCGGGCCCTGGTGCCATATTGCATTGTGCTATGATAACCAGAAACAACCACCATCGGGTTAAAGAAGCACAAAAAAAATCATTAAATGTGACATTACTGTTGCTTTTCAGAAAGTCCCGCTTGCGTTTCATGAGTCATTTCTCAATCTGTGGGAAATGAACTGCAGCGGGTAAACGTGTGGCATTCAGGTACCGTAGGTCACCAAGTTACCGGGAAAGCTCAGCAAAGCCAAACAGGAAGAAATAAACTAGTTCGCTATGAAATTTCCCGATGAGGCTAATAGTTAACAAATACAACAAAGAATTTGAAATAAGCAGCAACATTTGGAGCAAAGTGTAAACACTATGATATAACTGAAGAAAACTGATTTCTGGAAATAAATTAATAAAGAACATAATTGAAAGCTTTGAGGTTAAAGTCGAGGTAATTTCATCCCTCCCACATGGAGATAGCTTTATATTTTTTTATCAATCGCAGGTTTCTCAAATGACTATAAAGCCTTCAGGTTGTGTCTGACCTGTGGTTCTTATGGGTTTAATACAAAGGAAAATTAATCCAACTTTATTATTTTTGCAGCTTGAAAATAATACAAGCCTATTTTCACTGTATACAGATGCATATCAAAATATTACAATAAAAACGGAAGTAAAATTGCCCTATAATTTAATTCAAGTGTGAAAATATAGTTCATATCTCTGACACAAACTGAAATATTTCAAGTTATTATTGAGTTATTCTAAGAGATTATAGCCTTTAAACCATGAAAAACAATGCATCTTTTAACAGAGACTTGAATATTTCACAACATAGTGTTTCAATCACAATATTTACCACAATTCCAATTTTAAAAAACACTTGAACCTTTTTATCTCATGAGGGGATGGAATAACAGTAAAAACAATTGACTTTGCAATCATATTTCGTGCTCTGGGCGCACCGCTGCGGTCCGATCATCATGAGAGAGGATTATAACAGATTATTATTATTATTATTATAACAGATACAGTATTATTTCAATATATCAGAACTTCCTCATTGAACCTGAAGCCAATTTCACAGATCAGATCAGTTGTGTTCCTAAATGTAAAGCGAGAAGCGAGGTGATTTAACCACTATTACAAAGACATTTGCTGATTCTAATGCTTTTTTTTTATAAAACATCCCATTCTAAAATAGCCCTTTAGGGACAAATCTGGCTCTGGTTTTGTACCAGTTTAAGCAAGATAATCAGCTACGCAGACATCCAATCATAAAGCTAGAAATACCTTTACCCTTCAATTTTGCATTTAGACAATTCTGTGTCATTATAATTAGGGTTGTGATCAATAAGAAAAAAACAAAAAGCTTCTAAAGATTCACTTTATCTCTCATTGTCACTCACACACAGACAAAACAACTGGTCCCAAAAGTCCCGACGTCAGCTTAAAACAATCATCTGCTGCGGGTCTATTTTAAAAACAGATTGGCCACATTACGGTTTCATTACTCCGACATCTTGCGGGTTCTGTTCCGAGCAACAAAAGGAAAACTAATTCCCACATGTGGATTGAAACATTGCAATAAAAGTCGATTGCAACTGAAGAAAGGGGTGCAGATGTTCGCTCGCCTTTGGCAATCACACTGCTGGTTCTGTCTCGTGCACCTGATGCCTCCGACTCCTTTCAACGTGCTGAACAATCACGCCGCGAAAAGAAAAATCTGACACTGTATTATGTGTAAATATCTCCCCATGCAGACCGGAGAAAAACATACGCCTCGCTAAACGAGTGAGTGTGCGTGCGTGCGTGTTTGTGAGCACTGGAGTGTGTTCACTTGCTTTGAGTGTTTGCCATCTGAAGCCACCACTCTGTCAATCCCCCTACTTGTGCTTCACGTTCAGCTTTCGCAGGGAAAAATCAGCCTCTCGAGGTGTTCGGTCAACAAAACGAGTCCAGCCTGATCAGATTCTGGACACACTGGGAAAAAAAATAAACTAAAGGACTCCAAAATACGAACTGAAGGAGGAATAAGATACTCTACTTGAGTATAAAGTTGGGTCATCATGCTTAATGTGAATTAAGTACAATATAACCACAATACTTACAATTGCAGGGAACTCATTTGAAAAAAAACTCATCTGATTACAGAGGATGTTAAACTGGAATTTGGTCCAGGTAGAACATTGCCTCCCAGAAGATGAAACCGGTGCCAAATTACAGTGGTGTTACTTTATTATTGATGTTCAACAAACATTTTTCAGTTGCTCTTTAACAGGTTTGCCCAATTTACCCTATTTTTTTTTCCAGAATAAAATAAGAAATGGTTTAAAAAAAAAAAATGAACAAAAGGTATTTTTTGAATCTTGAAAGACTAAAAAAAAAATTTATATTTTTTTTAATTACCTCCTAACCTGAGCCTGTTTTCATGTTAAAACAGAAAACTTTCATTTGTTTTGTGTGTCCCTTTCCATGCTCGGTGCCACTGATAACCCCCGACTGGGACTGCGGAAACGCTGCCGTTGCACATCCTGACTTCAAATAACTTCCTACAAAGTGGTTTTAGAGCTGACCACTGATACACACCAGAATAATGTGTATTTTAAGTTGGCCAAATGTTAAAATGCCTTGTTTCCAACAGGAAGTAGATGCACGGCATAAAGCGGAAGTATTAAAGAGAGAAGGAATTTTTAAATCTTTAAAACATAAACTGACTGAAGCATACCTCCACAACAATAAAACTGAAACAATGGAGGAGACAAAACGACGTGTACGCTCAACTGGAGCAACAGTTCTGCTTTCCACTGAAGTCAAGAACAAACAAATGTTGAAAGAGGCCGACTTGTTGGGAAGGTGGAGAGGAGGAGGAGGAGGAGGAGGAGGAGGAGGCAGGTAACAAAGACCCATCACATCCTTGACAAGCCCTTCTACCATATCACCAGACGACATCACACAGAGAATAATGCATTACTCCTCTGGGAGAGTGGTCCTTATCTGCTCATACTCCGACATGCTCACATCTGAGGGGGTACAAATGAGAGCTTCCACCTTAAAAAAAATAAAAAATAACCCAACAGCAAATTAAAGGGACGGGGAGCGGGGGATGGCGGTGATCGGGGCAGGAGAGAGGGGGTAGGAGGGGCGTCGGGCAGGAGGGAGAAACCCTCAGGTCGGGGAATCAAAGGACGAGGCTTGAAAACTCTTATCGGGATCAATTAGTTGCATTCGCTTCAAAGATGAGCGAGTTTTGATAGAAAACTGTTAAGCTTTGGGTGCTTTTTGTGTCTGCTGAGAGTTCAACCAAGCCAAATCCCAAAATAAAAAAGCAGGATCTATAACCAGAGCTCGTCTTCAACACAGCTGACATGACGCAACAGTGTAAACATCAGAACTGTGCTGGAACAGCGGCGTTCTCTGAGTGCAGACACGACCACGAGTACTAAAAGGCGTGGCTCGCACAAACCCACTGCAATACAGTGTTTATGCATCTGGCTCAGACTCACCTTATTTCCCACAGCAGAGATAAAGCTTTCATTATCTTGGGAAATAAGCGGTTAAGCTTTAATTTAATAACAGTTATTAAATCATGTGGGAGAAAGAAAAAAAAAAAAAAAAGAAATAGAGCATTGCTGTTGTCCGTTTTTGGAGGCGTTTCGCCCAGGGAGGAACATAGGGTCACCAGTCCAGGTGCTTTCTGAACAAATAGAGACAATTAGGAAGTTGGGCAATTAAAGCCAAGAGAGGAGATGAGGAGAGAGGAGGAGGAGGAGGAGGAGGAAAAGAGAGGGGGTTTACAACCAGCAGTGAGTCAGAGAGATAATCAGATACTCAGACAGGCAGTCAGAGGACTAGAAGTCAATGAAAGAGACTGGTATCTTTCTGGGTGGGACCTGTGTAGCAGACCAACATTCCCTCTCTCTCACACACACACACTCACTCTCTTGTTGTGTCTGGTGGCAGTGATTCATTCTGCACCTCCAGAGCAAACAGAGAAGAAGCTCTCTGCATGTCAGAGTACCCAAAGCTCGACCACAGACATGGGAAGGAGGAATTTAGGCCATATTTATACGTTTTCAAGTGAAATTAGAAAACTTTTGCTGCACTTTGGGGATCTATTTAAATGGCAACGATGGAGTTACTGAAAAAGGAACGCCTCAACAATTCTTTGACTCCATGTAGACAGAATAATGCATATTTCCTGAAAACACGGCCTTTTCTAATGATGCCTTTTCACCTGAAATGTCAAAACAGGGCCTGGTGCTTCCATCTTCTTCAAATGAACCTCCTCCAAATATGTATTCAATCGATGGGTTATTGAGTCGGCACAGCTCACATTTGTTAAACGGCCCCAAAACTCGAGAAACAAAGCTCTTGGAAGAACAACTTAACCTTTTGGAAAGCAATTATCTGCCTCCAGGGTGCTGGCTTATAGGAGAAAAATGTATTTGAAGATTGAGTCCAATTTTTTTCTGTCTTGTTCAAACAAAATAAAGCTTGGCGTGATGATGATGGCTCATCTAAATAGAGCTCATGGAAGCGTCTACAGCAGGGTCAATAATTGACTTAAGTCCCATCTACAGAAAATAATTAAAACATTGATCCAAGGAGGACAAAAGCCGCGAATGGCATCGTTAAAAAAGGCCTCTCCCGAAAAGTTATGTTCTTCCTTTAGAATAAACAGTGGGATAAACGTTGTCACTTCCAGCTCGCTCGTCACTGACACTGACATTGAATTGGTGCCTTCGCTTTGTGGTTTCCTCTTTTACTCATTTATGACATTTTAATGTCATTTCAGCACAAGATTGTCTCATCAATTCACATAAAAATCCATTGCGATGTTAAGATTGTACTCATAGACTGAAATATGGTGAAAATATTACAAGACCCACCAGATAAACAGATAATCAAGTTAAGTAACAACAAATGTGAAAAAAGCTACGTATAGATTTTTGAAAGTGTGACGGCCATGGCCGTGTTCTGTCTTCCTGTCTGGCTGGCTGGTTGCCGTCTTTCACAGGTGCGGGGCTTGGGCGGGTTTCGCTGCTGCTCGGCAAGGCACCTCTGCTGTCTGCTCTGCTGATCTCCCGTTCATCTACCTACCTGGCTGCTGGGAAGCTCCGCCTCTGCATGTTGGGAAGCTCCGCCTCTGCTTGTTGGGAAGCTCCGCCTCTCTTTGAGATTGCTAACTGGCTACTCTTTCAGGCCAGATCCTGCCAGTTTGGTTTGGTTATTTCATTTTGTATACACATGGCTTTCATTGTACCCGACATGTCCGTCTCATACTGTTTATTGATTTAACACCGCATAACTTTTCCTCATTGTTGTTGTAATGATTTGTTCTAATTTCAAGTAAAATCATTGTCTAAAACCTAGGTTTTCTGTGTGGCCCTCCCTTCTTTATTGTGGCCTAAACGAGCGGGTCATAACAAAAGCAAAAAATGAAAAATCGATCTGGATATTATTTAATCTTTCGTCTATAAATTCCCTTATTTGTAATCAATATTTGCTTTGATCATTTTAAATCAGCATTTATTTTTTTTTCCTGTGTTGCAAGATTGCCAAAAAGAGAGTGTATTAATAAATAACTTGTTTGTAGGAACTCCCCGTTTAGTCAAATGTTTTGTTGACATCAGCTGACTGCAAAGGATGCTGATGATTGCAGGGGCCCCTCTTCCAGGTCACCCAGATGTTCCAGTCAGAAAAAAAAGAAAGACCTCTTTGCTCTTGCAAATTAGAGCCGAGGTGCCCCGCATGAATAATGCATTACAATAGTATGCAAATGTCTTAATCTTATCCTATTACCCTTAAAAGCTTGTAAGCAGGCAGGGATTGACCACAGGTTTTTTTTTTTTTTAAGTCCCGTACAACCCTTAGCTGTTGAGGCAGAACTGCTTAGTTAGCGGCGCCCGTGCGGATCAAGGTAAAATATGTAAGTTAAATAGGCTAAGTACGTTTCTTTTTTTTCCAAGTGAGGTTAATCTCCATTAAAGAAGATCATTCGGCTTCAAGGCCTGACTCAGGCGCAAGTCAAGTTACAGTGTCTGCAGAGCGTAATTAACGCCGGTCCACCTTCACATTTGCGGAGGCGACTCGTCCAAACACAAGCACTCGTGTCGGACATGGCCTGTGATGGAGGGGGGGTGGGGTGCATTAGCCGCGCCGGTGTAGCACGCCATCAGTAACTCGTCACACAGACACATATAAGGTCACTCGTGAGAAAGGAGAAGCAGTGACCCCTGTGGGGCAAACTCAAAAAGTCTTCGTGGGAAGGGGAAGCTTTTTGTCTGGGGGGACTGTGAAATAGAGTGGGGAGAAGAAAGGGAAGCAGCATGTCTTCAAGGTACTGCGTGTTCTTCCCTCTACTGAGGCGGAAATGACCACAGCCGGAAGAAAGGATCTGCTCTGCTGGATAATAGTGAGAAAAAAGGAGCTAGTTTTAGCACTTGTGAGAACTGGGATGACTGAAGCGGCCGGTGCTGTGCAGAACAGTGTGTTTATAGTTTAATGTGCGTTATTGTGAAAGGGCATCACCGGGATGAAAGGCGGAGTCACTCGGTCTACCGACCCGTTCTAAACACACAAACGTGGTTTAGGTGTTCGCTGTGCAGCTGTTGGGCAGCAATAAGACAGGTATTGATGGTTACCTGTTAGGACAGTGGTTGGACAGCTGTTGGGTAATTGTTTGAGGTAAGGGGTTACATTTGGGGAATGTGTTGGACAGATGTTGAGGATATTGTGGGACATTTCTTGGGAGACTGTTTGGACCACTCTTCTTGTTCAATTAGGACATATGTTGGACGGTTATTGGGGTGTTTATTGAACAGCTGTTGAAGAAACGTTTCATCATTTGTGGAACAGTTGTTGGGTCTTTACGAGGCAGCTGATGGGGTACTTGATAACTTATCAAGCATTTGTTGGACAGACATCGGACCACTTTTTAGACAGCAGATAGTCCATCAAGATTACTTGTTTAACAGTTGTTGAGTCAAAGTTTGGATTTGTTTTTGGCCTCTTGCTGAGGCAGCTGTTGGCGTAATTAATGGGGAATTAATTCATACTTTGACACGTAATGTGATTGTATTAAAGAGTTGCTATGGAGATTCGCTGACTTTCCTTGCAGTGCGACTCAACTTTCACACTGGAACAGCTCAACGCGTCTGCAAATATACTTAGGCATCGTTTTCATGACGCTGAAAACTGAAAACTTTCATTGGGTGTCTGTTTACATGAAAATGGTGCTCAGTGTGTGAAAATGCAATTTTTTGAAAACAGCTCCCAAGGTGGGACTTTTTGAAAATGGTCCGACTCTATCTCTGTGTAAACGGGGGGAAAGGCAGCTTTTTCAAAGCACAATAACAACAATAAGGGCCTCCAGAGTGTCATGACTCCCAGTCCATATATTCTTGAGACTTGGAAGTTTTGTAGTTTTGTAGTCATCCGTAATAACAATCCAACAGTTGTCTGTACAAACAAATGTCTGTAGATGCCATTGTTCATTTCAATATAATCTGAACTATCTTGTTCGCTGTGCTTTTTGTTTAGAGCCAACGTAAAAATACCAATCACAATTCATATGTAGTATTTACAGAACCACTGTTTGCAGTTTAAGCACAATAAAATAAAGGTAACCTAGTATCCATCACCCATGCCAGGCATGCTTTTCCTATTTGAAGGTTTTCAATTTGATTATTTTGCAACTTCACTGTAACTTTAGTTGTTCCCAGACAATACCATTGTGTGTTTGTCTTTAAAATGTATCTGGATATTATTTATTTTACCTGATTGGCAGTCTGACTGAGTCACATGATTGATGCACCGCAATCATGTTGCACACATGTCAAGACAAAACATTTCTATAAATGAAAGTGTTTTTCATCAAAAGTCTGGTTTACAAGCCCAGTTGCTGAGCTTGGTCCCTTTCCTCTTTTATAGCATTAGGACCTGGAAAAAAAAGGAGAGAAACAAGATTTTTCTCTTATAGGACTCCTTGAAGGTTGCTTAGTGCTTTGACATGTTGTCCCTGCATTTGTCTGTTACGGTTACTTTGCACAATGTTTTCACTACAGAACGCATCCCTCCACATAAAGACTTTTCCGAAGTTACAGCAGAGGGAAAGAAACAGCAATGTGTGAAATTGTGACCCGATTTTTCAATTTGCTTTATTCTTCCCCAACTCTACGAAGTAATAATTCATAACTCCTCCTTTCTTCCCCTCCTAAAAGTGATAAAAACTACAGGCAGGACTTCTATTCCGTGTTTTGTGTGAGAGAGGATTCACCTTTGCATGACCGGCGCCATCTCCATTTACACTGTCACATCGAGGCAGCTGGTTTTCACAGACTATAATAAATATCATCATCTGCCCGGGTGCCCCGCAGGCTGCTGCTTCATTCTGGAGTCTGGAGAGGAACGGAGCACCGTAAGGTGTGTTGTATTTTGCTTTGCATTCGCCGAAACTAAAAATTGTAACAAGGTGCCGAAGATGCTGAGACGTCTTGATGCATGATGCAGTTCGCTCAGTTCTAGTCGCTCTTGGTATAAATACAAATTTGTGTTGTATCCAAGCAACAGGCCATGTGGCTGAGAGTTAGGAGACTGTGTGTGTGTGTGTGTGTGTGTGTGTGTGTGTGTGTGTGTGTGTGTGTGTGTGTGTGTGTGTGTGTGTGTGTGTGTGTGTGTGTGTGTGTGTGTGTGTGTGTGTGTGTGTGTGTGTGTGTGTGTGTGTGTGTGTGTGTGTGTGTGTGTGTGTGTGAGGCATTTCCACTCAGTCTTAGCTGCAGATTCGGGGCTTGATGAATGTGAGAAGTAGCTCCAGCGAGAATCCCAGACACCCATGGATCAATGGCCAGGTAATTTATGACACTGGCGCAGGGAGAGGAGGACTACATCTATCTTTTTCCCCGGTGAGTTTCCCCTCACAGCTCAACACTCGCAGCGGTGATTTAGATCCCCCATTACCTTCTTTTACCTCGCAACAAATGCTCACATCACGCGCATAAGTTTGACATCACTTTGACAAACGGATCCCGACTCGACTGCGCACGGCCACATTCATAGCTCGTTAAGCCTCGGAGTTTTGACCGGTCCTTGGCAAAGGTGCAGACCTGAGAGCTTGCAGGCTGCACACGCGACCCGAAAAGCTAACGTGGGATTGAAACCCCGTATTGATTTATGTGTTTTGACACAGCTACATTAGCACTCACTTAACACTTTAAATTCATCTTACACGGCTTTGTGAAAAACACTGATATCTGTGTGGACCTCCAAAACTAGATCATGCTGACATACATATAAACTAAATCAGATACAGATGAGTCTTGTGGGGATTTTTTTTTTTTTTTAACTGCGAGCTATAATCACATAATGACTTTCTGGCAACCACGCGCTGAAACATTCCGGTAACATTAAATGTGCTTGCAAAAAAATATGGCATGTAAAACACGCATGTGTATGTGAGTGTAATTGGAGTTGAAAGCACGAAGACTAAATGTGTCAATAGCACAGCTTAACAGTGAGGAACTAAAATAAACTTTAAGAATAATGTCAAAACAATCACCTTGTTTCATCATCAGACTTCTTAATATTATTGATGACACAGATCGTTTTCAAAAAGTTGCATTTTCAGTGACTCAGAGCATTGTTGTCTACAAACAGTAGACACCCAACACGGAACAAAAGTTTTCTGTTTTCACTTGAAACGGTTCTCGTGTAATTCGGGCCTAATTTAAGCACTTATGATAAGAAATTAACTTTCCACACATTTTGCATGAAACATTGTGTTGTCACTCCTTTTGAAGACATTTTGAGCAAACTGTTTTGATTCCTTACTGAAAAGCCTCATATTCTTGGCTGCTTTTTCGGTGTCCATTCAGGATTGATTGGCCGAACCTAGTTTCAAAGCTGCCATTTTTGCATGAGTAGAGGATTAAACACCTCACAGACCGGTGAGGAATAAATAATCTTTGGTTTGCAGCCATAAGCGCCACTTCCAGGATGGGATTAGGCCTGAAGGCCAGGAACTGAGAGCACTCTGAGTGCCAGATGTTTGTGGGTCCTTTGTTTGAAAAGGCTATCAGGTACACAGGAGGATGCAGCTCTGTGCTCCTGATGGCTGCGATTATCTCCAAGGTGACTAATGCTATTAACACGGAGAACAGCCTGTTAATTACCCGACTGGCTCGGAGGGCCCCGAGCCCGGCCTGCTTTAATCATCGAACGCCTCGGATAAACAAGCTCTCAGTCATCACGCGGCTTTACGCAGACACACAATACAGCAATCAGCCAATTTACAGATTAAGTGATTGGACGGGCGGATGCTCGGAGACGCAGTGAGCCTTCGTCCAGCATGCGGGAGAGTGAAACGTAAAGCCTTTTTTTCAATATGGCTGTAAACACGCCGGACAGTCAGATTTATTGTGACGCAACTTGAACGACAAAACAAACCGGGACGAGCCAACAGGTCGTGTTTGCATAGGCTGCACATTGTGATAATATCCTGTTTGCTCTGAGCACTTAAACAGTGGTTACAGTGGCAGCTCTGGACACCTGCCAGCGGCCGAGGGGCCGGACCGCTGACAAAATCAATCAATCAATACACAATGCATTTGGAGATTCTTCATGCAGCCACCTGAACTTTAAATCCAAATCAAAGCACTGCTTCAATTGAGCTACAGAGACACTATTTTTTTTTTTTTGGAAACAAAATGACACTTCATTGCATTCTGGGTTGTTTCCATCATTGTCAGCTGTGTGAATACTCTGCAGGCTGAAATGTGTCCGCTGAGTAGCACCGAGTATTAATAACTGTCAAAACAGCTGATGTCACGTCTGCCGCAGATTTGTAATCACTGTTACTTTCTCTTTCATCAAGATGGACACTTGTTTATTCAAAACTTCGCTCATCTGACTCGCTGCATAAAAACTCTGCCTCCTCCAGTAGAACAACATACACTGTATTCCTTGAGCAAATTAGAAAAGAGATACAGTACATAGTACATTTCTGCTTCTGGTGTGTGTTTGGTGAAGTCCTCGTTACTGAAAGAATACGAAAAAATAATGTATTCGTCAATATAGAGCACATTAACAGTTTTCTGGTTAATGGCACACAGCTGCAAAAGTTCTGGTTAGCACTGACAGTTCAAAACATGCTCCATCCAAAAGCTGCGTTTCCCCTTGAGTTGAATTTTCCCTTTCTGGGGACACGAAGAGTTGAATTTTCTGTGGCTCCGACCACCGTTGTCGTGTAAATGGATACCCAAAACACCCAAAAAGCTCTGTCATTTGCAGCTAAGTTCCTCCAGAATCCAACAGTGATCATCGAAGCCAGAAAGCCTTCGTCAGTATTTATTGAGCTAATTACTTTGAGATAACTGCTGTTTAGCACGCGAGGACATGACATGACCTGTGTCAGTACAAATAAGTCTCGGTCAGCTGTTATTACTGCCAAAACTGAGGAGGCGTATATTTCTTCCCTTCTCTTATGCAGCTTTTTCCCTCCACATTAACGCGCCGACAGTCGGCCTACAGCGAGCAACTGTGTTTACACTTCAGGTTGACAGCTTAAGGTCAGCAAATACTGTCCTCTGTCACATGGCATTGCATTGACGGGGCTTCTTCTTTTTTTTTTTTCCTCCTCACTCTGGCCCTCAGTGGTGAACTTATTGGGAGAGTGCTTCCTGTTTACGCTTTCGCCGCAAATTATATTGGAAAGCTTGTTGGCACTGTCCCTCGCCATTAATCACTGTTGAGACAAAAAAAATTGTCATGGACCGAGAAGAATCTTGAGAGAAAGGGAGGATGAGGAGGATGTTTTTTTTGTGTGAGTGTATTTCCAAGAAATGGGGGGTATTGCTTGTGAAAGCCTCTCATCTTCATGACAGTTAATTATCCATTTACATCGCCTCTTCCACGTTATCAGAGCAAACGGTCATAAAATTACCCACACCTGCCTCTGTGATCTTCTTCACGCCATCCCGGGTGGAAATTGAATTAACTTCTTGCATATCTACGACCCAGCTGTCCCGCCCGTTTCCAGGTACACTCCAGCTAAATCTCAGGCATCAAACAGCAGACAGTGGGAGGAAAAGCTCTTATCTTTGATAAGAGAGAGAGAGAGAGAGAGAGAGAGAGAGAGAGAGTCTGGGTGAGGGAAAGAGATACAAGGAGCTTTGTCTGGTGGGTGCAGCAGCATAGGAGTGCAAGACAGGATCAAACGTCCAGTTTTCTGCCGGTAATCCTCCTCGAGAGTGGTGGTGGTGGGGGTGCCACAGAAGGCAAAATGTTACTGGCATTTTCATCCGGCGAGCGACGCAACGCCAGCCCCCACCGCGGTTCTCCAGACAGTCTGGCACACGGGCCACTGGAGGAAACCTTTGGAAAGATCAC
The DNA here is from genome assembly GCF_963383615.2 of Lipophrys pholis. Lineage (NCBI taxonomy): Eukaryota > Metazoa > Chordata > Actinopteri > Blenniiformes > Blenniidae > Lipophrys > Lipophrys pholis. Next base: position 15,731,262 of record NC_137641.1, on the reverse strand, counting down.
AGCCCCGAGCCTCAAGCATGGAAAGAGTCTGTGTGTGCAAGGATGTGTGTGAGTGAGTGAGTGAGTGAGTGAGTGAGAGTGAGAGAGAGAGAGCCCATATGTAGCTGCTTATGCTTTTCAGATGCAACACTCGGCCTGTTCCATAAGTGGAGGTTTCAGCCCACGTACGGTGCACAACATGGCAGCAGTGTAAACAAGCCTACACAAGTACAAGCTTTTCCCCTCTTCTAATACCTCCAAGATAAGCCTCGGCATAATCTAACAGATTGAGAAATTAAGCTTATATGTCAGAGCCTATATCATCACTGAACGCCTCGTATGAAACATTTAGCATTCACTCTAAAAATACATCCGGAGTCCATATTTGAAAAGCAGGCCGGGGGACATTAGGAAGCTACGGGAGGATGCGCATGATTACACGGCTCCATAACAACTGTGAAAATACAGTTAATATTATATAAGATGGTTGCCCTATAAACCTTTCGACAGTGATAAAGCCACAATGGTAATAACGCCCGTCTCTTTCACAGCTCATCAAAACGTGCCACATCAAATTACAGTGGATGGCTCCAGTTAAATAAAATCAGGTTTTTAGTTCACTTGCACTTCACCGAGTTCATCAGCTGCTGACCTGACTAAGGGATTTTCCTGCTGGCGGCCACTTTAAAAGTTACCAAAAGTGCCCCGTTTTTGAACAAACACCTGAAGCTAAGCACTTTGTGTGAGAATTGTTGCTATCTGTCTCCATCACGGTCAATAAGACTGACTTCAGGGGGAGCAATAGAGAGAAAGAAGGCACATTCTACCTTGTGGTCAGTCCACTATAATGAAAACATTAAAAATCTAGCCAAGGTAAAAAATGCTGGAGGCATTCAATCTGCTTCATAAGTGGGTAATGTTAAGAAGCAGTGACCAACAGAGAAAAATCTTATGTGTATTTAAAGCCGTCTGCAGTACTTCGTACTGTCAACAACCACGTTCAGTGTTGAGAAAATGTTCAAGTCTCTTTTAGGCTTCAGTCTATGAAGCATAAACGACAGATGCTTGTTAATTAGGGTTGTACAATATATCCCAATATTATCATTGATGATATATACACATAACTAAAATTGAGTGACGAGTGGTAAATGATGTGCTGCAAACGTTTTGCAATTAACTGATTTCTAAAAATGTAATCAAGTCACAGTCTGAATAATTTTAAACCTGGTGGCCACAGGGCGGAAGAGAAAAGCACAAAAATCAAGGGAAAATGATCAAAAATGAAGTTACTGAATTGCTCTGGTTTTGGAGCGCTGCTTGTGGAAAGTGCAGACGTACGAAAAAAGGAGGAAAAGCGGCGTTATTTTATTAAACAAATCTCAAAGTACATTTCATCTACCTCAGTACTTCAGTGTTTTTTATTGCAAATCATATGAATTGAACATGTGATAATACATAATGATAAGTGTGATTTACAATAAACACGTACGCAGGCGATGTTCATGTCTTTGTGCTTTGTTGTTTTACAAGTTTTTCCCAGATTTTTGTGCTTTGGACTTTTGTCCTGTGATCACCAGGTATGAAATAATTAGGGCTGTCAGTATAATGCAACGTCAACATAGCACAATATATTATATCAAGACTGACTTTACAGCAATAAAATACTGCAAAGCACTCTGTATTCATGTTCTGTGTCAACACATTCTGCCAATCAGATGGAGTCCTGCTGTCCAAGATACCTGCTGACTACATAAGAGTGTGTGAGGTCGGAGAGGTTGTGAAAACAAATAAACATTTAGGCCAACTGAACAAATCGATAACAAATACATCGTGAATTCCTATGACTGTCACCGTGAAGCACTGACTTGTCAATATACTTGTCAATTTTGAGCAAACTGATGCAGAAATTGTTTTCATTTATGTTGATTCTTGAGGAGCTCCAAAAAAATAATAAATACTGCCAGATCACGGAGAAGCCGAGTTACAGTCGAAGTACCACGACGTGAAAATGACACCATGACATAAACGTGTCCAACGACTCGAGGGATCAGTGAAAAAGCAACGCAGGCAGCTGAAGCGATGCTATGAGCTACGGTTTCAGGAACATCCCAGAGGGCACAGGTGAGAGAATCTAAGAGGCAAAAGCAGCTTGATGAACCAGCTCTCTCTTCTCCATCGCCCACGCAGTTGGCTGTTGCCTGCGGCACCTCTTTAAAAATAGGAATGAGGGGAGAGAGAAAAAAAAAAAAAAAAAACTGTCACTCTGGATTTAGCCTACTTTCCAACATGTGCATTAATTTCAAAGCAGATGGCAAAAAAAAAAGAGTGGGTTGAAGGGAGGGGCATCTCATAAGCTGCTGAATAACAGAGTGGAGAGCTTTACGTGGAAGAGGGAGGAGAGAGGGTGGTGACCTAAGAAAACAGTTCTAGCTATTTTAAACCTGATTAGAGTGCGACCCTTCATAAAGGTGATTGTTTACTGCTATTAGATGATAGCATGTGCAGCTCAGGTTAGCCACAACAAAGCAGCATGCTGTCGAAAGGCACAAACTCACAGCAAAGTATAACTCTGCCTAAACTTTTATCGATCCACTTTTCCCTTGTAGGCACTTATCATCAAGTCTGTCGGGGGGGATTTACGAGTCGAGAGGTCCAGATATAAATCTGAGATATTTTTCTAAAATGAAATAAAGAGAGGGGAGAGATGTGGCGTGAGACCTCGGGATGGATACATCTCTATACTGGGATGTAAACATTCCCCACAGACTGAGGGGAAACTGCCAGCAGTAAATAGCTCTGCCATAAAGACCTCGCACAGCGCTGCTAAAGCTCTTCCTATAAGCTGGAAGCAAGGTGAAGCAATCAACTCCCCTGCAATCAGCCTATCTGTAATTAATTAACATGCAAGCCCTCTGCGAGTTGAGCCAATGCTCTGCGAGTTTGGTAAATCATATCATAAACAAGCTGTCCTCAAGGACGATCATTAATCACGCGATCAGCCATCATGACCGGCGTCCTTGAGGTATTATTCCAACATGTGTTTGCGGGTTTGAATTACAGCCTTCTCTCAAAGCTTCCATATTGTCGTGTCAACACGAAGACCCATGTGGGAATTTCCACGTGGACTCGTTCGTGAAAGCCACTAACGCGAGCCGGTTTTCACTGATGGACGCCGCAAAGAGACGTGCGAGTCAGAGGAGGAGGGTAGGACGTGGGAGGAGATGGATGTGCAAAAGTGCACCAAAGGCCAGAGGTGGAGGGAGAGAGGAGAGATCATTCCGTCTCTAGGGAGGACCGACGGGGCTGAATAAACTCCCGCCTGGAAGTAATTGAACAAGACGTGACGTCACAGTCTGCCACACTCCAATCAGGAAGGGAAGAAAAAAAAACCAGCTGAACGAGGCACGAGGCCAACGTCTCCACTTCTGTGCCAAACACATTACGATGCACACACTCCCAGACTTACAGCATGGCGGCACTGCAATCAGATAAGCAAAATGCTTAAAAGAAACAGATTACAGAGAGTTGGGACGAGACTTTATTCTACACAATGGTTTTCTAATCCAAGAAGACATTTGACAGCACAGTGTGCAAGTCCCTCTGGGACAATGAAGACATTTCAGGGACAACTGAATAAAAAAACACACCACGACTTGGAAAACAAGGCCAGGTCAAAACCGAGCGCTGTAATTGCGGGCCCATAAGTCACAGTTTCCCCGAGTTATTTGACTGGTCCTGCAACATATATATCTAAATATTATGGTGCATACCAGTGATGTGGTAGTCCCTGGAGAAGTGGGCATACACTCACTTTTGGCCTTCTTTTAAAGCAGCCCAGAAACATATTCCACACCGTAGTATCTGCTCACTGTCACATAATTTCAGTGTAATTTATTGTCTAGCAATAGTTCCCTCGTCACTTTAGCATTTCCGTTTCAGAAAAGTTTAAAATGCCAGAAAACTGTAGCTTGCATGTCCCCACCACTATTGGTGTGTTTTTGTTATACATTTATATAAGCAAAGGACGAGAAGCTGTAGACTGTAAAGAGAACTTCGGCCTTCCTTTATTTTCCATTACATAATCTTACAGTGCTTTGGGTATTACATTGGACGTGACAATGGGGTGAAGTAATGAGGTCAAATGTATTTTAAGTAATGCCTACGAGGATAAAAGCTCAGACTGTCGTGGTTTCTAGAATTGGATCATGTTTGCATGAGCTGAGGTCTACTCGGGACACGGCAGCAACTGTCAAGACAATGAGGCCGATGTTAAATTACAAGCAATAGACGGCAGCATGCCAGCATCAAGACTGTGGCTTTTAATTTTTATGAGTTCACTTTTTCCTAAAAGTGTAATCCTAAATGGATCTGAAGCTGAACGCCAACTGCATCATCAAGTGAAATGATGCTAATATTTGCAGTGGGGGAAATCTTGAACTACGAAAATGCCAGGCTGGCTGATGACCCCGATCTCTTATCCCACTCAGTAGCATCTGCTTGAGGACCTCCTTACAAAGATCAATAAAACATAACAATCAAACCTCTGCACACATGTGAGCAATATGCTGCTGTAAGAAACTGCTTCTTTCTTTTCCATTATGATCTTTTGTAAAGAAGCAAACAGTGCTGTTATCCAAGCTCTGACAGATCGCATTGTGTGGACAAACCACGACGGAACAATCACCCCATCAGCACGCCGAGGAGTGACGCCGCTGGCCAGGACCAGAGTGAGCAGATGTGCAGAGAGGTAACTGTATGGATACTGTTGCGAGAGGATAATGACATTCGAACATTTCTACGGCCCACTCAATTAAATGAAGGTGGGGGAGCCGAGCAGAGTGATGGAACATTTAATCAGAACAGACACAACAACTCAAACACAGTCAGATTGATATCTACATACCAGACGAGGAAACTTTTTTCTCCCTCAATGACCTCGGCAGCTGAGGACAGACTGAGCACAAGACTCATACGATGGTAGCGTGCTTCATCAATGGCAATAACGACCATCATCAAAACTAAAGACATACCGATACTGATTTTTAGAAGACAAGTATGAGTACTAACCTTAAGCTACTGAGGATACAGAGTACCAATATGAGTACTTATTACCTGCCATAAAGCCTAATTTATACTCCATACACAATGTGCAAAGACTATCCGTTGCTGCATGTAGCATGTAGCATTTAGCATGTAGCATGGCTCAGAGGAAAATCCTCTGGATCCACTGAGCAGTTAGACTAATGACAAGTATCCCACTAACTCTGCTGGTCCGAATATCTCTGGTGATTAAGTTGCTGGTGTTGTACAAACTAGCTTTCACATCCTCTTGATATTTTTGGTAGAACATAATTTAGAGTCTCACTTCTGTCATTTTCACGATTAAATTTATTTTTTTTTTTTTTTTTAGTTCCTGCTATGTGTGCTTCTTTCTCTTTACTATCCTGTTGTACCACTGGAAATTTCTCCACATGCAAGATAAATAAAGAGATCGTATCTTATCTTATCTTAAATAATCCCCAAACCGCTGACATCACACATGCTCTTTTGTCTACCTGCTGCTGATGTTGCTGACGGGGGACGGGTGGAGTAATACTTTCTGGGTTGAATCAGGGAGCTTTCACCAGTACTCCGTGCAGTATCGGACGCAATACTAGAACATTGGTGCAGCCCTAGTTAAAGTGTGTCCAACAGAATCAGAGGATGGAAAAGTACAAGATAAACTGAGGTGTGCGGTTCGTCTCAAAATTGCTGAATCAGATCATTCGAGGACTTTATCAAGTTCAATCAATGTTGAAAATAAAAGAAAAACTTATTTTGATGTTGACAGAGAGCCTATAAAGTATACAGAAAAGTCAAACAGGAAATATCAAGGCTGCCAGTTATGTATTAATGACAATGAATGACCTCTTGGCTTTACACAGGTGTAATTTCTCTCCAAATGTGAGCTCTCCAGAAGGAAAAGATCTGACATTAGATATCTCTCCTCTGTTATCTGGTGAACCCAGACGGAGAGACGCCGAGAAAAACCGCGTCAGCTGATATTTACATAAATGTTTTCAAAATAAGGCGAGAAAAACGTTTGGTTAAATGACGCACAAAACCATTTTCACACCAGCATGCGTCCCGCTGGGGTGTTGGTCTAGAAAATGTTGCTAAAACCTTTTCCCACTAAAGTTAGAGGATTGCGTCTTTATTTGACCTCAACTAAGTGCTATGATTCGAGCTTGAGTGGAGTTCATATCGGTGTCAGACAGAAAGCAACATCTTATTCTGTAAAAGTTTTGAGCAGATAGAAGTTAAAACTTAGTTTTTAATCCTTCATACTATGGGGTCACAATAATTCTGTTTAACATGGCACCAGCTCTCCAGGTGATCCACTTCAAGCATTTTGGAAAACTCGGTTTTAATGAGGAAGATATGTGGACTTATCCACCTAAGTATCTCTACATACGGAACAGAACAGTGTTTCACCCAAGCAGTGGGACTGCTGCTCAATTCATAAGCTGTGAAAACACGTTTGATCTGCTCATTAAGCATATAGGAGCCAAAATTAGTTTTGCTCAGAGCACATCTTTTTAAAAAGATTTGAAAAATCAAATCCCAAAAAAACCTGCTGTCATCACATCCCCGCTTTTCAAATACCACTCATACAAAGCTCAGAGTGGTACTCGTCTCCGTGGTAACCGAGAAAAGAAAGCTGGAGCTCGCTCTGAGTGCTTCTGTTTATCGACAGCTTTACTATATGTTCTGTAGAAATGATCAGAATGGAGACAGTAGGAGCCGGCCAGAACATTGTTCACAAGTGATCGGCTTTTATTGCCTTAATTACTCCTTGAGCTCAATTTTAGCTTTCTCTCACTTCACAACTACTTCATCTGAGGGCTGCAGTTCCCTTTCTTTTTTATTTTCCTTTGTGAGGAAATAAATGTGATGAAGTAACGAGGCTCAGACTCGGCGTCTTCTCACTCTGTGTGAGATCCCAGAATGGATCCATGACGCTGAGATCAGGACCCTGTGGAGGACAAACCATCTGTTGCACAACTCCTCCCTGCGATCTTTATCCAAGATTTCAAGACGCAGGCTGGCTATTCGGGCTTGTCTTCATATTTAAAATATTTGCACAGACGGAGCTGTGTGTTTTCACATGGAGAGTTGTGTGGTGGTCCTGCTTCAGTTAGAAGACCTGGGTTCTCATTTTGCGTTGAGTTTGCATGTTCTCCCTGTGCTTGCGTGGGTTTTTCTTAAAGGCATCGTCCAACCCAAAGAACATTTTCAAGTGAAAATGAAACACTTTGATTGCGTTAAAACAATTTTCTGAAAAAGCTGCATGTGCACCACAGCCAAAGTGAACAGTTCTTCGGCACATGCACGAGTAGATGGACAATAGCAATGGTAGCCACCTGAGTATCGTGACTCCAAGTTCATATTCTTCTGGGACATTTGGACTCTGGGAGTTTTATAGTTGAGACATCGTAATAGCGATCCAACTGTCCGTACAAATGTATGTTAATATTTAGAACTCAATTGTTCTCTGTGGTTTCATTATAAAAACAAATGTGAAAACTACATCATTTTTGCCATTTCCATGTAAACATGACACTTTTCTGAGGAGAAAACACAAAAACGAAGCATTTTCATTTGAAACGTTGTCGTGTGAACAGGGCCTGAGTTGCCCTTGAGTTGGGTAAAGCAAATACAGATGATGCACGAATGAAGGAAAAGTTTACCTAACGGTATATGTACTTTTCTATCTTATTTCAAGTATTTTTTATGCTTTATGCAGACACAAACAGTGTAAACATCACAGCGTTGGAATGACCTTCAGGCACTCAATCACCAGAATTAGCCGCTGTAAGTCAACTTACTGGCCAAATACAATGAAAACAGGAAAGTTATGCTCAATAATCCTCATCAGCTGTGCCACCTGCACTACTCACCTCCAGTACCACTGTCTCTAAATAATACAGCACAGTTGTTCTCACTCCTATCCTGTAGCTCCCCCCTTCAAACTCGCTGGGACTCTATCAGAAATCAGGCTCCATCCAGTCCAGAATTTGTTTCCGTCACGTTTTTTTTTACATCAAGTCCCTGATAAGTCAAAAAATGAGACCACATAGGAATTTTGGCGTCATCCTTTACAGGATCTTCATATAATCAGTCTAAATCTGTATTTGTACAACTGATTAGTTCAGTGAGTTTGAATGCATCCCGCTCTCAAGCATGCGTCTGTGTTTTGTCTATCCCGGTAAGAAAATGCATGTCAGCGCACCAAGAGTACAGTGTACGTGTCCGATTAGATGCCACTGAGATAGCACGGGAGACAAACGGTCCATTTAGACTTATCGAAGAAGCCATCGTGCTGACTAAGAACACAACAAATAAACCACAGATCCTATCTGAATATAGCCACAAACTACACTTACAAACTTTTACCCCTCTCTGCACACACACACACACACACACACACACACACACACACACACACACACACACACACACACACACATAGCGCAGACAAAGCCCTCTGGGCGCCTCCACTCTTTAATGACTCTATAGAACGGTCGATATAGCAGGCGCATGTATACTCAGGTGAGCTGAGCTGGCGTGCTGAATGCAGGGCTTGGTTTATAGCTCTCGATGTGATAGTTAATGAGGCAAAACCTGAGGCAGAACGCTGCGAAAAAAGATCGCCGCTACAGTGTGAAGTGCACGCTGTGACATTTAAATCAGCGCATCGCGACACACAAGGAGAGATATCTGCAAATGCTGAGTGGCTTATGTGAAATATTCACTGTAAACACACAACAAGAGAGGTGCTTGACAGTCTCATGAGGAGCAGCAGGTGAGCGCTGCTTCCAGAGACCCATCTTTTGTCTCTCCTCCCTTTGATATCCTTCTGGAGCTCAGACCAGCCACAGGCCAGATGTAGCCTACGTGCCTGCTTAAAAAGGCTCCATACACCACAGCATACAAAGAAAGCTATTTATAGAGGATGTGCTATGAGAATATACGTACCCCCAAGCAAGCTTCACGCTATTCCAACACTGAAAAAGCCTTTATTTTGACCCTCCCTATTCAATCAGGTTTGAATCCAGCCGCCACCAGTAACAAAATCTTCTCTGTTTGATTGACAAAATATATGGTTGGAGTACAAGAAAAACCCGACATGAACTCTTCCAAGATGTACGAAACGTCTGGTGAATGTTTGGTCTCAGGTGCAGGAAACACTTGTTTGTTATATCAGCTGACATCATGAGTCTTATTCACGTGAACATATGAATACTTGAGCATGACCTGTCACAACGTGCCACACTGCAGCTATAAATCATTTAGGGGGGGGGGGGGGGGAATACAAGAGGTGTATCTGATGATTAACTGTGAATTATGGATTAGTCGCTTAGATTAAGAGAAATACCTTTATGTATACGGAAAAGTGTTTTACTCGATGAATGTAAAAATACTGCCATTGACAGAAATAGAATTAATAAAGATCTAAATAAACTAAAACTTCATGATGCACGAAGAAACCTACCAATATCGAGACAGGTCACAGTTATAAAACTTGAAAATTGGGTTTCCGTGGCAGCTACTGAATTGTAGGGATTTATTTTATTTTTTTCAATAGACTTCAATAACCTTTGAGTTTCTCAAAAATTCCAAGGTAATTTGCTGATTTTGTTTTGACAGGATTTTCTTTACCGGCAAAAACGTATTGATCTAAATGTAAGAGTTTTGTTTCGTTTTTTTTCTTGGGTATACATCTGAAAAAGAAGGATTGCCTTACTTATCTGTGATCTAACATTCCCGGTGTTCTGTAAAGAACAGCACAGGGTCTCCGGAATAAGAAGAACAAGCTGGACATCAGACTGTTTTATTCCATACATTGAAATGAAGAGAAATCCTGCTTTGTGCTCCTAGTTCTATTTCCTTTTCATCAACAATCCCTCCGAGCAGAACAGGCATTGTGAGAGGATCGGCCCAGCACCTGCCCTCATGTAGTGTTATAATGAGCACTAACTATGCTAATAGCAAACAATCAGCCACGCCCCTCCAATTTGTGGTCAAAGAGGAATCAACACAGCAGGAAAAGGAGCAATTTGATGTGTTTAGACTTGATTTCTCCTCCTCTTTAACATTCATGAGAAAGTTAGTGAAATGTAAGCAAACCATTGTGTTGATGAAAATAAATAGCTGAATCAGCATTTTACATGTATTTTTTCAGTCTTGTGAGAAAACGCATCAAGCACAGAGACAAAATATTTATATATTTAACACAAATATTTGCTGCAAGAAAAGCCCAAATACTCATAAACCTCTATAGGATTTATATCAAGAGATAAACGGGAGGGGAACATTTTCATATCATCTAATTCGATTACCTTTAGGTTTAAAATAAAAAAAAAAAATCCAGATGAAACGAATGAAATATGCCAGCTTGTGAAAGAAACATGAATGTGAATGGCAAAGAGGTAAGCAGGGCCACTCTCACGGTATATTTTATAACTTCCTGGATAGATGTGTTGGAAGAAACACTTATGTTAAATCTTTTCCATAATTTAGAGCTGTACATGCGTTTACACAAATTCCCTTGTACCACTCTCCCCCAATCATCTTCACAGTCTTCTCAATAGTGAGGAACACTGAAGCCAAAGAGTTTCATCTAAATAAGCAGGATTACACACAAATAAGCCTTTGTGCCGCAATAACAGAGCTTCCGTGCTCGTATCTGGACTTCTGTGAAAGACAGACGGTCATCTCGGCGTTGGCTGAGCAGAACAGCAGGAGGACAGCTATTTGCTGATAAAGGCCTCGCAGTAATAAGAGTCCCCATTACGACTTTCTTCTCTCTCCGGGAGGCTAATGATAATTAGACATATACCACTGTCCGTCCATCCATCACGCTGCGGGGAGCACAACAAAGATGAAAACACAACTGCATGCGCGCGTCTTCTTTCCTCAAAGGCGCAGTATGGAAGTTTTCAGCAAAACCACATTGGTGCACTTCGCTGTGTTTTACGGCAGCAGTGGTGAATAGCTGGAGTATCTATGCTGCTCTCAGACTTCTGGAAGTTTGATTTTTTGCCAAGAGCTTCAGCTATTGTATTTACTAGTGTTGTAATTGAGTCAGGTCGTACGGTGGCGCAGTGGTTCGAGCTTTCTCCTCACAGCGAGTCCAGAAACATGCACGTGAAGTCAATCGGTGATGCTAAATTGGCTCTGGGTGTGAATGTGAGTGTGTGTGGTTGTTTGTCTGTCTATATGTGTGTATCGCAATATGAACATGAACGATATACAGCCCATATTGCAAAAGACGGAATAAAACATTTTTTTGAAAACTGCATCTCCATGTACTGTGTTTTGGGAGTTCTGGAAATCCTAAATGACAGAATCTTAAATATGAAAGAAAGTGTGATTATTTTACACAAAACATGACCCAGTCACAACTGGCCTAAAAAAAAAAAAGGGGCAAATCGAAAGACATTAACATGATGTACTTATGTGTTTGTATTTATCGCAAATCCCATTGTTATCACAACACTAAAAACACTTTGATTTGATGGGGCGAGTCGGCTTGCTTACAAACCTCGAGTGCACGTTGCTGCACTATCTTGTGGTATGAAGTGGTATTACAGGCTAAATGACTGGACATCTCTGAGGTAATTAGCTTTTTTCCCCCATATAAGACCTTTAAGACTCGGAAAATCTCGTGAAGTGATTGGACCGGTGACTGGGCACAGTCCGTGTGTTTGGATCACAGCCACAAATTCCATGAAGACGCCCACGCAGTGATCCTGGTACTTATGAAAGCTGAAGTATCCCATAAAAGATATATATCCAGAGTAACATTTTGATGAGTAAGGCTGAATGTTTTTTCCGGTTTTTATGTCGAAGTCATAAATTCCATCCTGCGATGACTTTCTTATTCTCTGCGAGTGAAAACCGCCAAATGAGCATCAATAAACGAATGGAACAAGTGGCACTTCGAGGCGGAACTCCTATAAATTCCTATCCTGATGCTAATTACAAATGAGGCCGACGCGTCGGGTGGCAGTCGGGGTAACGAGATTTCTCTGCAGCAGCCGGTTGCGACTCCACTCGGCGCTATCATCCAAAAGGCCATCGCTCACAGGAGTCACAACACTCACGAGCAAATTAACTACCTGATGAACCCTCAATCACCGCGACCGGCTCATGCACATGTCATCCCAATGAGTCCCTCCCTCGATTCTCACACAGCCGGAGACAAACGCATGCAACAGGCTTGACTTTCTTCCATTGCTTCAAGGTTCATTACACTTCCACTAACAGATAGTTAAGTGTATGTTATTGCAGTTAATTAAGTACATTTGTGAGATTTTAATTGTTGGAATATTGGTGGGAGGGAAAGAGGAAGAAAAAAACAATGTCTTTTACAAGATATATGGAGACAAATAAAAGATGGGATTGCATTAGATTGTTCTCCACCATCGCCCACTTGGGGTGCTTATTCATATTGCGTGATTGGAGATGCAACTCCGGGGCGCGCCGACGATTGAGTGAGAGCATATTACAAAACAGCATGGTGGCACAGCGTTTGCTGAGGAAATTACACATTATGCCGCTGTGTCCCATAAGAAAATTATTCAATTACACTTTCATTGCATTTGTTGAAGTGAGTTTATTTTTTTTTTGAAAACGAATCTCAATGGCGGCTGGGAATAAAGAACATTACCAGAAGGGGAAAAAAGAAAAAAAAAAAAGCACAGATGGTGGTCAAGCATCTTTGTTTTGATAGCGGCTCACAAATGTGGCTGGTGAAAGGGAGGTTGTTTTTTTTTTTTTTTCTTCACAAAGATGTGGGGGGAAAAAAATGAACACTTGCAGAAAGAAGCCTGGGGATGATAAGAAAAGATGGATGTTTGAGAGAGATGGTGTGGAAGAGGAGGGTTAATAAACTGGAGAGGAGCGCTCGTTGATGATGTTGGCGCCGTTTCATCACGGTCATTTGATCGAAGTTGCTCGGAACTCACAATTCAAGAGAAATAAGAAGTTGGACGTTCACTGGCTTTAAGCTCGTGAAATACTTCAAACCGTTTGAAGAGAAGTGTATGAAATTTATATAAACCTCATCGGAGATACTTGTGGAATGGAACAAATCACCACAATTCTATTATAAAAGCAGGATTAGGTTGAGAAATTGTGGCAAAAGTCATCATTTTACATGAAAGTTATTACATTAGAATGTTTACTTAACCAAAACTAACTATGATTTTTGTAATTTAAACTTGAAATTACAAACATATACAGAAGATTTTCACCAACCAATGTTGTCATGTTGTCTTGACCAGCTTGTCATTGATGACTTGAATTATGAAGCAACAAAGCTAAAAAGAGTTCAGCCCCCATTTTTATTGACCAATAGAGCAACTTCCTTCGCTGTTAATCAAGACTAAATGTTTAAGATTTGTCTGGACGTGTGGAGGGAAGCTTACCTTGGCACTCTCCTGTTTGCGCTCGGAGCTGACTGTTGAAACAGAGTTCCTGAGTGGAGGTGATTTAGTGCCAGAGACAGGTTGAAATCGGCCAATTTGCTTGGCGTTAACGGCAGAGCCGGCACTTAAGCCCGGGCTGAACTGTGCATTGTACTGTGAACGTGGCTGTTTGTCCGGGGTTAAGGAACGTTGCGGTAAATCCATTCTGCTTTTTTCTCGCTGCTGCTGCCCAGATATCTGGATGTTGCCCAGCTTTAACAAACAGGCTCCCTGCGCTATCAGCCCTAGTTATCAACCCGTCACACTGTATGGGGAAGATAAATCTAGGCAATTAAAATTTAAATTGCTGTGTGCACCGCCGTGACTTCCTTCTATCCGTGTGTCTCTGCATCTCTCTCTCTCTCTCTTGCCTTCTCTCTCGGTCCTGTGTCAAAGGCAAAAAGGGGGTTTCTGGGGATGGAAAGCGTGCGAGACAAGCACACACTCATCGCACTTCATGAAGATCTGGGTTAAGAAATGACAATGAATTCATCAAGGTTTGAGGATTTGTTGCTTATTCAATACTACACAGAGGCAAACGAAGCAAATCTGGACTGTCGAGCTTCTCTTTTTCCCTACATCAGCCCTTTTAATGCCACCGATGTAAAATCAAAGATGCTCTGGAGGCAAGGAGAGAGTTCCTCTCTTTTGCCCCAGACAACTTTTACAAAGAGAATCCCGAGAGGCTCCTCAGCCAACTTGAAGGATCAGATTTCCCACCTGGTCCAAGCCAGCGGCCAGTTTCTTTCTCTTTTTTTGGGGGGGTTTGACAACAGAGGTGCTGAAGGAGGGGGTTCAAAGATGAAAATAGCAATCACATGTAGGTTAAATTAGTACCTCGGGCAGCGGGAAAGTTGACCGGGAGGAAGGGCAAGAGCGATACGAAGCACGGAATGCAGCTTCACGTGACAAGTGCTCCTCATTGGCGCTTGTGTGAACGATAGGAAGAGACGATCCCAATCGAAACAGAGGGACATGAGTGAAGATGACAGCTGTGGCCAAGGACAAAGGGAAATCCAAGGCTATTCCATTTTATTTTATTTTTTTCTTCCTGAAACAATAGCTCACTCTGGCGTTTTGAATACACAAACAGTCAAGGTTGCTCAGATTGATCATGAAACAGCAGAAGATCAATAGAAGACAAGACTCGTACTGACACAAACAATATGTGCCACTACAGTTAGTAATTAGTTCCTCTATTGACAAATTCCCAAAGGGATCAATTACTTTATGCAGCTACAAATTAGATTCGGTTTCAAAAGCTGCTGTAATGGACAAGTCTACAGTTGTCTGTAAACAATTCACATTCACAAAATATTTTTAGTTTCGTTTGTGTTATTTTGTACCATAATCTGCTTCCCCAAAATTAAGATTCATTCATTCAAAGACCCTGTTGACACGTTAATGAAACGGCGGAAAACGATGTAGTTCGCATGAGTGACACTGTATTAATCTGTTTGTCCTGTGATGGACTGCTGATCACTCAGGACATATCCTGATGGTCTAAAATCAGCTGGGATCAGCTGCAGCTCTCTGTAAACTGCACTGGATTAAGCATCTATAGAAGATCAATGGTCCGTGGCGCCTGTTGTGGGTTTGGAAAAAAAATGATCAGAAAATCAAGTAAGTTTCAGCTTTCTTTTAAATGTAATAAAATCTCAACTTCTGAGACCTGGTTACAAGGCCCACCAGTCAATCCTCTATTTATATCTTTTGATATTCCATAAAATATATTAAATACCTTTGACACATTTTAATAAATATATTACAATTGGGAACCTTTGATGCCTTTCCATATTTGGACATTTTTCTAGCATAAAATGTTATTATTTTTTAAAATGAAAGGTTTGGTTTCAGGCTTCCCCGAACATTCAGTTTATCGAGACTTAATGATGCAAACATTATTTTGAGCTGTAGACAATTCTAGGGATACCACAAACCTGTAAGACACAAAGGGGTGGTGTCAAATTACAAATACTTGACGCTGCATGCCAGAAAGAGCCGCACAGTATTTATTTTTATATTCTTTAAAGACACTTCCTGGATCCGAGAGGGTGACAGGCCGGTACAAAAGAAATAAGGATTATTTTTTTTATTATTTTTTTTAACTCAATAAAATGAAAAAGGCAAGTTTAGCTGAACGAAGAACAGCTTTAAATAAACGGAACAGGTCTGCTGCAAAATCTGGCTCGTAGGCCGGTAAATACAGCCAGACCGTTCCAGTTGTTTCTGGATGACTGATCCAAAGAGGAAACAAAGCTGTTGAAGTACAACGCAAACTAAACTCTGGCACGCTGCGGTTTATCCTGCTGGCTAAAGCAGATGCGCCTCTATTCATCTCACGGATCAATCGCAATAGACCTAACCCTGCGGCTGCTTTCACCGTTATCACTGCACATATTGACAAGGCGGTGGATCGGCGTCAGCAGCCAATTCAGGCTCGAGAGTCAACGTTATTAAACAGCCAAGGATGACGCACTTATAGCCCTTTTGTAGGATGTTAAAGTCAAAAGGAAAAGGACCACAGTAAATCGATTCAAAACACAGATTAATGGGTGGGAATGATGATTTATAAAGATTACTTGACCATTTCCTCTTTGCTGGAAGGAGTCGTATGAGGAAAAGAAACAAATATCCCAAATTCATAAGTGTCTCACACACATACACATAAACATAAATAGTCTCAAGCCCTGTTTAACTGGTCCTCTATCATCGTACCCGACAACCGTTGATCTTTGACCCATGACAAAAGATTTGGCCTTTCTCTGGTTCTCCTCCTCCTTCCGATCTAAAGACATACTCATCAGAGTGAAACATCTCACTGCCAACAACCAGTAAATCCAGAATACAGCTACTACTGCCCTGATAATGCAAATGACCTGATAAGAATTAGACAAATGACTTCACACACAGACACACACCTTCTTGTTTTTGAGGAGGACTGCAGCTTTTGTGCCACTTGTGAGAACAAACATTTGGAAAGCGAAGATAGATATAAAGAAACAAACAAACAAACAACACAAGGATTCACCCAAGTAAAGCTTAACAGATATTTAGATACGGATACAGTTTTTACACTTGACACTAAGGCCCTGTTTACATGACAACGTTTCAAACGGAAAAAGCATCGTTTTAAAAATTTTTGTTTCAGAAAAAGTTTTGTGTTTCCACAGACACGGCAGAAATTGTTATCATATCATATCATATATATATAGATATATATAGATAGATTTTTTCCCCATTGTGTATGTATGTCCACACACACACACACGTATGTGTCTATCTGGGATGACACTGAATACGGACTGGGACTCATTCTCTGGAAGCTGACGTTGTTGACTATGGCGGTAGTGCACAATGTTTGGACACAGTGAGTATGCAAACACACACACACACACACACACACACACACACACACACACACACACACACACACACACACACACACACACACACACACACACACACACACACACACACACACACACACACACACACACACACACACACACACACACACACACACACACACACACACACACACACACACACAGCTTTGGGTAACCCCTTTGCATTTTCAGGAGACTGTGTGAGATAAGAGATACGAGGATGAAGCTGTTTCAGGGCTGTGGTGGAGATCAGTGATAACAGAGAGGCTATTACTGATGAGGAAACAATCAAGTGAATCCACACATATCCGTGGCGCCAGGGCCACGCCCAGGAAACACAAGCATATGCAAAACACAGAGAGTCAAAGGGAATCAATGGCGACATGAGGATTGGCAAAGAGACATGCCTCATTTTTCACACAGTGCTTTGGCTTGCTGATAAATCCCCATTCACTTTGCGACAATCCATCTTTCTAATGGTACCAGTCTCTTATCCAAACGGCTATGTAAATATCATCCATTATATCCCAAAGGCAAGGGAGCCAACAGTGTGCGATTTTTTCCCCCATTGTGTATGTATGTCCATGTATGCGTGAGAGGAGGCGGTCACCTGTGCGTGCGTGAGAGTGTGTGTGTGCGTGTTTGTTTGCACAATAAAGCAGAGTGTGTGTGTGTGCGTGTTTGTTTGCACAATAAAGCAGAGCAGCAAAGCAGAGTAAATGGTTTCATAAAGGCAAACGCGGTTCAAATCGTTTCCACCCGATTGCATTCATAGGCCCAGACGATGCACACCGGTATTGTTGTTAATATACAGTAAAACGCAGATCATCTGAAATGCCCCCGAGGGGAATAAATCAATCCCTGAAAAACATTTGCGGTGTGTATTTCCATTAGTCTACGAGCGGGTCTCTGCGGCCCACTGCACGCCACTGCTGCTAATCAGCGAATGACTGAATGCTAATTGTAAACACGGTGGGTGTTGTTGTCACGGCGGTGGTTGCGGGAGCTGAGGCGAGCCTCTCTAGGCGTGACTGTCTATGTAGTAACCTCAATTTAAACACGCACAACTGCCAAGAGTGAACCCCCTGATCTCATCTCTAGGATGGGGGGGGGGGGGGGGGGGGGATTGAGTCCACTCGCTTACCACGCAGCTCGTTCCCAAGGTTTTCCATTCCTGCAAGGCTACTTTGACTGCGAGCGGATTATAAATCACAACTACGTGAGGCGTTCGATTCCTAATGCTGTAATTAAACGTGACGGCAAACACTGAGCAATGTTCATTATCATTACAAACATGAGAGAGCCGTTCCCAGGCAGCGAGTGACAGTGTCATCAGAAATTGAAAAAGCAGCCTCAGCTGCAGGCAGAGGGGTTTTCCCCCACAGCAAGGAAGCAAAGCAAACTTTTACAGGCATCACCCCGTTACCCTCGCCACATTTGATTCCGTGGAATGCGTCACGGGCCGAGACATGAAATCACTTGCGAGGCTTCCTCTGTCCGTTTGAGAGTTAAGACAGAGAGGGGAAAGACCTCCCCGTCCTATAAATAAACAGTCCCGACTTCCTCTGCAAAAAAAATCCCTCAGCAAGCAGGAGAATTACAAAGGGCCCCGTCCGCATACCGGCCAATAAACTTACATAACACTCGGGACGGGATTGGTTAATCACGTCTGGAAGTGAGCTCCGAGAGCAAAGAACAGCTCGGGTCGGACGGCTGTTAACAAGTAACGCAGCCCGTCTGTCGTCACCTGCAGTGAAACGGCTGTAAGTGGAAGCAGGCGGAGACCCGACAGCATTTAACACCAAAACATGAGGTCAAAGAAAGAAGCTTCAAAATACGAGAAAATACATCAGACTTCAGAAGAATCATGTACTCTTTCTACTAAACAATTTTCAACTGTAGGTTGGAAGGTGGAGCGTAAAAGAATGTTGAAGTGGTATTTATCCACGAGTCATCACTCGGTTGCTTCACAGAAACTTTGACAATTCACCTTTCCTATAAGGTCCCAAATTGAACACAAAGGTTTTATTTCACAAAGGGGCCTCGGAATTAACGACCATGTCGCATTTCATCCCACTTTTAAATCGCTGAAGTTGCTGACGTGTCAGCGAGGCCTTTGAGGCCAATGAGTGAGTGTCTACCTCACATCCAGTCCATTCACTGTAATTGACGAAGAAATTCAAATGATATAACATGAAGATTTGATGCAAGATACTATTGCTTACGAAGACAGTAAAAATACTGGTTATGTTATTTATTAAGATGTCTTTTCTTGTGCACTGTTCACATTGGATTCTGATTACTGTTCCGTTTTAACTGGGCTCACTCACTGAACATCAAGTAACTATTCAGTCACTTACAGGATGGGGTTTATTATCTACAGCATCGATTGCCACCAAGGAACGATCAAAGTCATCCATCCTGGTTAAACGCCCACGAGATAAAATCTAAAAATAAGGATTTTACGGCTTGAAAATGACAGTAACATGCATTGAAAGTTGTATTTATGTTTGTACTGCGATCAAATCCCCAAATGTCAACATTCTGACTTCAACACATTTTGAAAGTGCTGTTGTGGCATATATTGACGACAATGAGATGTTTATTAAAGAATAGTATCGGGGCGCACCATACAATTTTATGTTATGTTGGAGCTGTCACCCAAAAAGCAACGAAAAAAAATATGAATTGGCCTTTATTTATTTATTTATTTATTTATTTTAGGGAACCATTATGATGCTGACCTCCAATTTGAGCAAAAATCCCTCTGCTCCTAAATCCAATAATGGTTGTTTTGATTTCATATTATTCCATTAAAAAAACAACATTCAGCAACAGCAATGATATTTTAGTTCAATTGAGATATTTAGTTATGTCAAATTTCTAAGTTTATTAGCAATTTATTGACAACATCCTGTGTCTCCTATGAACTTCTCGTCTTCTCATTGTCTTAATTCACAAACAGTTCCTTTCTAATCTCGCCGTCCTTGTCCCAGAGTCACCACTTCCTCCCTGAGGGGGTCACTGCTTCCCCCACTGGGGGGGGGGGGGGGGGTGATCCCTACTGAATTCGTCCGGCACGTCAACCTTAGCAACCCCAGCGAAACCGGAAACATCCTCCCCCTCCTCCCTGCTCCTGATTGTTTTAGCATTACATTAGAAGGCTGGCCATTAGATATACAAGCTTGTTTTCCCTCCTTATCCATTAGAGACTGTGGACTGCAGGGGGGGGGAACTAACTGCTCCCAGCATTAAATCAGAAAAGTGACTCTGCTACACGGTGAAAGAGTTAGAGTTAGAGAGAGAGAGAGAGTTAGAGAGAGAGAGAGAGTTAGAGAGAGAGAGAGAGAGTTAGAGAGAGAGAGAGTTAGAGAGAGAGAGAGACGCTGTAGGAACTCCATAATTCATAGCTCGTAATACAATGAAGAGGGCCGCCTAATAGAAACAAAAGGATCCAAGGCTATGCATTTGTCTGGCTCTTTTGGTTACCTGCAACATTGAAGCAGATACCAGTGATTGTTCAGATTGGCCACGATTTTTTTATTTATCTATTCAAGAGCATCACATTTGTTGAACCAGCATGAAGACATTCAATTTGCTTTGACATTAAGGCAGCAGCAGTATTCAAAAACACCAGTTTATAAATGACTTTTTTTATTTTTTTTTATTTTTTTTTTAAAAGGTGCTTTGACAGGATAGAAACTCAAACAGTGTTTGCTTTTAGTTTTACTTTCCTTCTCTTGGCTGGTGTAATGAGCGTGAGCAGATATTAAGTGGACCTGGTGATTTATTTCTGGACATGAAACAGGAAACAACACATGGATGCTCTTCCAGCATCTGGCCCTGAGAAGATAACTCGCACTTCTGTTGGCTGGACAAAACATCCGGTTGTCCAAGCAAAAAGAGATAAAATCGTTTATTTTTTGTTTCCATTTCGGATGAAAATCTGGTTGTAAAGGAACACCATGGCTAAGTTGCAAAACATATCTGTGATTAAAATCCATTGAGTGATGCTACGACAGAAAAAAAAATCAAACTCAGCAATACACGCTAATCCTTTCTGACAATTCACTCCTGAAACAAAACAATATGAGCTTGTGGCTGTATGTATTTCCAGAGCGACGACTGCCGAGTCATCATCCACATTTAAATTATTCATTAAATCCTGCGCCGGGTCCACCCCGCTCGGGCCTCCTGATCAATTTTGGCGTCGGGCAACGTCGCGATCAGCTCGTTCGCTTTGCCTCCTTCCGCCGGCAGCCACCGATCACCGTGTTAGCTTTGGATCGAGGAACTATCCATCACGAGGTGGCCACGTATGCAGATGACCCGGAGAGGAATGGCTGGTAAATATGAGTGGGCGTAGTGTTGAAAATGGCTTACGTTGAGGAATGAATGAGGTGTGGTTCAAAAACTGTTGAGTATAATTTAAATGAAACGTTAAAAAAAAAAAAAACAATTGGATTGAAGTCTGAACTTCAGGAGAACAATTTGCACATGCAGCATGTGTGTTTAATGTTTATAAACAGGAATAAAACAGGAGCGTCCTGTATCATCATCAGTTAAGTCCACTTATAATTTGTTTTCCAATATTATAAATGCAAACTATCAATGGCACCATTTGGTGCTCCAGACCTTTTGAGTACTGGTCCCTTTCACAGATGTGCAAGTCATCTGTACCATGACCACTAATGTTTTCCCTTTTGATTCGTCAGTTCATAAGAAGACTTTTGACTTCCATCGAAACAAATTAATAATTGACGCTTCCCGACGATTGCCCCGAGTTCCTCTTAAGGAGTTCCAGAGAAGGGAACAGAATGGTTTCTTCTTTGCATCATGGATTTTGAACTCTGTAAGCAACTGTTCACAGGTAATGGTTCTCACACGCAGTGGTCTCCACTACATAAACTGAGCAACAGTGTTTCTTACATCTAGTAATCATTTCAGATTCTCCGAATATTACCTTGATATGATATATCATTGAGCCGGAACAGCCACTCTGGGGTATAAAAGGGCCCTTATCTAACATGTCTGAGGTGGTTTCCTGCTTCAACACCAAAGTTAATGACTGTGCAACTGTCAAGGTCTGCAGGAGCCCTGATAACAAGCCACTTGTTACAAACAGATGTGGTTTTATTAAGAGACTTCGAAAACATGGACGACAGCAGATTGTTGTACAATTTGTTTGCAGTCTTTCAGAGCAGAAAGCAGTAAGCGTGGACACTCTGGGGTCCAGTTTACGCGGCGTTTTTTTGGGTTGGTTTTTTTTTTTTTCGCATTTTAAAGATCCGTCTACATGGCAACGTGAAAATCTAGCTGAACTTGTTAACTGCAGTTGAGATTTACAGATGGCACATGTTTGCCTACGTGCACAACCCTCTGTACGCATGGCCGAGCAGGCCACAACTGTCTCCTCCCAGCATCCATCACTGCTCCATTAAACGTGTGAGGGTGCTCATTGTCTTGTTGCGTTAATCCAATCGGAGCACAGGTCTGGCTTTACGCGTGCCACAATGAATGGCAAGCGCACGACACATCGGGGTGGGGGGGGGGGGGGTGTCCTGAGGAGGAAACAAACGCCAACAGATGGCTTTAATAGTAACCAAATGAACAGTCAGAGCTTTCACGCAACCACTCTGAACCGTCAAAATGAAAAAAAAAATGCAAACTAAACACCCACCACAAGGTTAAAGATGAAGTTCGCCTGAAACAAGGTACAAAAGGAGCAACCACATGGACGGTTGTTAAAATGTCCTCAAAATGACGGCCCATCATTCTGTGTCAGATGGTTTCAGGTGCGAGTGCAATAAAGTTTGAAGCATTATGCAAGATCTGTTTACTCAACTCGCACACAACTGGCTTTCTCAAATACCCGTCAAGTGGCGACAGCATAAAACGTGCACGTCCTGCCTATCTGCTCCAACTCCTGCTGTGGCCCTTAAAAAATTAACCATCTCCCTTTTAACACAGCAGGGGTGCAAAACAGGAGGAATTGCAAAGAGGAAAACTGTACTCTGCATCTGAATGTGTGTTTGGAACGATTTGGCTTGTCCGATGTTCACACTCAGTATTGCGTACTCCTGATAATACACGTACAAAGTCAAGCGGTGGTTTACAGCTCTATTAAAGTCATTTATGACTGCAGATCAGTCAACTCAAAGGTACATAAAGTACAAATGCTGACAGCAGTAACGACGATAACTGTGTGATGATAAGACAGATTCTAAACCAAACTCTATTCCCAGGCTCTCATGCTCACAATATGTTGTTGAATGGCTTTCTAATGTTGTTCACATGAAATATCTTAGATCATGGGGGGTCAAACACAATAAAGTTCAGTGGCCAGAGTGGGCCAGACCAGTAAAGTACTGTCATAATAACCTTTGAATGTAAACTTTGAAGTTGCTTTGTTTTTTTTTGTTACGGTGTATAGTATACGTGATGAAAATGTCTATATATTCGCAAAAACAATTCCTACTGAAAATGACAACATAAAGACGTGTAAAATACAGTCGAAAAACGTCTGTAGCTGTTGCATTCTGCATGTTTTTAGAAACTTACCCTGACAACATGCCTTTGAGCAACCACGCAGCTCGCTCTCATCACCGATATCTCAGTTTATGTTGTGTCCACTTCTCTTAAGAATGTTTTTTTTTATTTTATTTTTTTTTAAATCACGTTTGCTTTGAAACTTTAAGGATTTGCTTGGTGGTTTGACGAATCAGATTGGAGCCTTTTGTAGGCTGGTTTTGGCCCACATAGGCATCTCTAGGCAATAGAAGCCTTTTTTTTTCAGATTTTCTTTCATCATGATTTATTCTTTAAAATCAGAGGGGAAACTGTGTGAGAAAAGGATTCCCTGTTCCCTAGAAACTTTTATCATCGTACTTCCAGTGTATGTCTGCCCTATATGTTAAACTACTGGCTTCAAGTATGCTGTGTTCATCCCAGATATGACGAGTGTCTAATATTGGATATGTCTGATCGTAAGTGTACATCAGCCCACAGCTGTTCAACAGTTTAGCACCATTTCTTGAAGCATGTTAGTTGAGCAATAGAATCACCAAAAAGTCTTCTTGCACAGATCAAGCTTTCCTGAGATTAAACAGTAAAAGAAGTTCAATCACATCCTTGAAAATGTAAAGAGCTGTATTTCTCTTTTAAACTGAATAGAATGCCTTTATCTATACGTTTGATATCGTGGTCATCTGAAATTTTGACTTCCATATCATGATCCCATTAACTATCAAACAGTCAACTTGCCAAATGCTTCTGTAGATGAACAACAACCCAGAAAAAAAAAAAAAAAAAAAGTCCAGAGAGATGCATGTTTCTGACAAGATCTGAGCACAGTTTTCACATTTTCTGTCTGACAGGCTGCAGCTCGCTGCGAGTTTGAGTTACAAATTGGTTATGGGGTCTGTGAGGAGATGTACAGTGTGCAGCCGGCTTGAAGCTTGAGGTGCAAAAGAAGAAAGCAAATACATCAAAATGTGCGATGAGGGATCACAACCGATCTCACTCATCAAACTCCCAGCATCTTCAAGCTTGTTGTCAGTTCATTCCAAAGTTTTGACATTGTACGATGTCAATGTGCCCCCGTCGGCCAGTGAGAGATCTTCAATAGCCGAGACCTTCACCAGACAACAACTCACTGCCCACAACTGGACAATAAACCACAAATATAGTGCGTGAGTGATTAATAAAGCTTCTATCGAGGCCATTTTCAAACACATCGTCCAATAACAAGTCTCAGACAGCTGTAATGACAGTCCTGATTGCTGCTATGCAAACCAGAAAACGACCGAATGTTCCCAGGCACTTGAATAATTTAGGGAACAGATGCCACAGTGACGAAAGAAGCCGCTGCAGGACGCAACTTTCTCGTCCATTCGGGCTCAATCAACTGTTCGGGGACACAGCTGTCCGGAACGCAGCAGTGCGGCCTTATCCCTGAAGACGCAAGCTGAAAGTTTGAGGCTGGTTTTCGCCCGGGGCGTTGCAGTTGAATGAGCTCTTAAAACAGCATTAAAACAAAATGGCCAATTAATCAAGCGCATCGTTAAAAGTCTTGTATAAAACAAATGGCGGGGAATCCTCTGCTTCCTCGACGGAGCAAGACATCCTATTGCTTTTTCTCATTACCGTGCTCCCGTTTGTCCTGAGGCGTTAGCAACCTGTCATTAAGTAGATGAGAAAATGGAAATGTGTTCTTTTATTCGAGTGCGTTTGATTGCGCTTGTGAAGTTCTGCGCAGAATCCCGTTTGTTGTCGGGAGCCCGGTGGATTCGGTACCAATTAGGAAGAAACGCTTCAAGGTTGCAGCGGATCTAAAGAGTTTGTGTTTCTGCACTTCTCACGGTGCGTTACACCTTGTGTGTCTGCTCTGAGAGCAAAGTGAGGCTTTGGGCCCGTCCTGATGGAGCAAACAGAGGAACTGATGTTGCCGGATGCACTGAAGCTATTTTGTTTGCTACTCTCAAAGAACATTCATCGGGGCGAGTTACCGTCTCTCATTGTGAATGAGCAGATGATGGTGACGCCTGCATCGTGATCAAGGTGAAACAGATAATTAACAGTCAAAGCAGGGATGTGAGTAGGTAAAAATTCATCTCTTCTCCATTATCGCACACAACGAAGAAACCAGCAGCCTTCCGAGTTTTAAACAGCACTTTTTACATTTCGAAGCAGTACATTCGGGAAGCCTTTTAAATGTTTGAATATTCTCTCAGATGTCCTTAACCAGAGGTAATGTACTTGTACTTAACTTGAATATTTTAGTAGTCTTTCCCCTCGCCGGCCTGTGATGGGAGCCGGGCCTCGTTTAATTAATGGAGGAGGAAGCAGAGACGACAGGAGCGTCAGCAGGGTGTGAAGGGGCCGGGGGCCTCTAACATCCAGCTGTCTGCTATCATGGAGCTCATCGATGAGGCGCTTACCCTCCCTCCACAAAACCTTCACGTCTACCTACCGCCTGATCTTGGAGATGAGAGGTGACGGTCAAAGGTCAGCCTAAACTGGACCCCTGTATATCCATAATCCCATTTGTTAAAGGCACAAGGATGCAGTTTGTGCTCCTTTCACTTCAGTCCTTCTTTTTCAAACACGAGATAAAATGATTTTACGCTCCAATTTTTCTGGATCCGTTTTAGATACGTTAAGGTTAACAGATGAGGCAGCGGGGGTATCCATTAGCTTATTGCGAGCTGGCAGGTTGAAAGCATGAATGTAATGTGGAGAAAAGCTCACCAGCAGCATTTGCAGCTCAGAGCCGCAGCTCAACCGAGTCAACAAATCTGAGTCAACAGAATGGTGAGCAAGCAATTCACTCCCTAATTAGTGCAAGGCCGTTCCAGAAAGAAGAATATGACATCTTTGTAATGTGGAAAATACAAATAGTTCTGTGACTTGATGTCAAGGATGGATTTTCAGCATCGCTTTACACATTTTAAAAGTTTTAGTTACTAAACTATTCATACTTTATTAACCCCTTTGGGAGAAATTCCATTTTGTTTTTTAAGACTTGAACCTGCTAACTCCCGATTCCAAAGCCACTTTTCTAACCTCTATGCCACCATTGCCCCTTACCAATGGTAGGACATGCAAGGAGCTCAATCCATACATTGGGAGAAGATTGGAGGAGACCTTGCTCAAGGACATTTCGACGGGGAATCAAACCTGCCACCTTCTGATCGAGAGACAACCCCTCTACCAACCGAGCCACTGGCATTAACAGCTAGATACGGCCTGTGCATAGTCCCTTTCACCAAGCGCACCCCGAGCAACAATATCACCTTTCTTTGAAATAATTTCTAGAAAATAGTAAATTTGCACCAAACTAGTTAAAATATACAAGAAAAAAATATATATTTTTTGATATAATTATGCATATTCGGTACGACATTAGGTATGAAGAGCATCTTATAAGACATTTCCAAAGCCAGTCCAAAGGCCATTGACCTAATTCAATGGCTTTAAGATAACATTGGTAGATTTGGACACACACACACACACACACACACACACACACACACACACACACACACACACACACACACACACACACACACACACACACACACACACACACACACACACACACACACACACACACACACACACACACACACACACACACACACACACACACACACACACACACACACACACACACACACACACACACACACACACACACACACACACACACACACACACACACACACACACACACACACACACACACACACACACACACACACACACACACACACACACACACACACACACACAGGATTTTTAGTTGATAACATCATTTCTGGTCGAGTGGTTCAGGCATGTATAAATAACAGACTCATGTCTGCTGATAATGCACTAAAGGACGACATGCTCCGCTTTAATTAGATATACTAATCAACCCCGTTCTTAATGAAAATGAAGACCTAACATGCGTGCTGATTTTCCTCGACAGCAGCCACAGAAAACAACACGTTTCGCCGCAGCAGTCGGATATTTTGCTGACTACTCGTCAACCAAACTGTGATTGACAGCCAGACGTTCACAGCAGATTTGAAGTTATCAATCAAAGCGGAGTTTGACGACACGGTGGATTTCTAAAAGGTTGCCTCCATGATTACTGAAATTAAATTCCAGCAGGAAGGGGTGGAAACACATCAGCCCTGCCAGTCAAACAGCCAGTCACCAGTGCCATCCAGCTGTCTGGTTAAGAAGTAAGCTCATTTAAGCCAGCGAGCCCTGTAATGATCTCCCAATAGTGTCATCACTCGTGCTGACATTTAAAGACAATTAAATACCTAAGAGATGCAATATGTCTGTGCACTGTTTCCAAAGTCAATAGGCTGTTTGGATTAACTGGGAGCACACTGCTAATGAGGCACATCAACATGTGCTACAAGCTTCAATCTTTCCTACTCAGGAATACTGGATACTGCTAGAAGGAAATGGATAAACATGAGGCGTGTGACACGTTGCATTATTAATAGCAATTATACAAATTAGGGAAGCACCACTAGAAAATCTGATTGTTTTTACATGCAAGTCACTTTTGAATTAAAATCATAAGCCCAGCAAAACAATTGAAAGAAGTGCGACTAGTTAGTACGATCAATCGGGTATGCACCGATATCACTTTTCTTTAAAGGACAAGTACGAACCTTTAGCTACTTACCAATACTGAGTACCGATACAAGAACTTAAGTGCCAATAAGCCTAATTCATATTCCAGAAGCAAACTATACGCAAAGGCTACGCACAGCCTCTTAGTCGACCCTACACTCGCCCATGAACGGCACGCACCGGGCACCATCTACCAGCTACTGACGTTCTTGATGGATGACGTCATTTAATATCCGGTGGGTTGCATCAGGGAGCTTTCACAAGCATGAGTACGCCATGCAGTACCAGAGCTGATACCCAATACTGGTAACTGTGCATCAATAGTTTCCATGTGTAGTGCATTCACTCTTTGCAATTTCAGAATGGCGTGACTTTAAATATGAAAGAAAAAGGTGATAAAAAAGCATATCATTCACCCCCAAAAATTGCAATAACTAATAAATTAAAATAAATTAAAAATCAGCTAACAAAATATTACACTTCTGTAAGGCTGCTGGTTGGAACTGCAAAGACAAATCTGAAACACGACTCAAAATCACTGCGCGTTCACCTGATAAGGTGCATGTTTAATACAAATAATTTAAACATTACCATCGTCATGGTGGTAATATTCTAACGTACATGATAGAAATGACATTGTTGCACCTTTGTAGAGTATGACCGAAAAGATAAAGCGCGTGAGACTGGACCGAATAAAGTACACGACATTGGATCACTGTGCAACACAACCGAGTTGGAAACGTGTCAGTGCAGAGTGCAACATAAACTTCCCACTCCACCCTATAATAGTGGTAGGCGACGTCTCAGGCCTAACATGACAATGTTGGAAAGTGAAAATGCATCACTTTTGTGTTTTCGTTTTAAGTAAGTCTCATGTTTACACAACAACTTTTTGAACACGAGGTCTGTTTACACGGAATCACTGAAAACGATGGAGTTTTCATTTGGGGCCAATACAGCCGTGGTGCGCATGCACAGTGGCAGCATTTCTGAAAAGTTGTATTTTCCTCAGATTCCACAGAGACCGAGTCCTGTTTTCAAAAAATTGCATTTTCAGTGGCTCCAAGCACCGTTGTCATGTAAACAGACACCCAAAACACAACAAAAGTTTTCTATTCTTCCCGCAAAATGTTACGTAAATGGGGCCTCAGTCCATGGCATGGCAAAGATGAACAGCCACTCGAAATGTGTAATCCAAAGACACCAAATAACCCGACGTGTGCAAGTCATCCAGAGTGGACCAGTGAAACAATGGAAACATACTTTCAGAAAATAAGCACAATTCAAAATTACTAACAGCTATGTTTAATGGAGACTGGATTGCATAGAGGCATCGTTGATTTCAAACTGACTGGCTGGGTTAGCAAGTGATAGATGTCCTTCCATGATCTAAATCACTGTAATGATATAAACTATGATGAACTGAGTGTTTTCAAAACCAAGAGATGATGGATCGCTATTGAAGTGATACTCCATAAATACTGTCATATGGACTGAAGGTCACATCACTCGGCTCGATCTTTCCTATTGGGATTCTTTATAAACTTGATCATTCAATACGTATCAACTGGATACAGAAATATATACTTCAGCAAAATGCCTCCTGCTTCACATACAAGCTTTTTTCTTCAACAAAGACGACACAGAGAAAGCAAATCTGGGTGGAGGCTTGCAGAGAACAGGCGATGCATGTAGGAAAGATGAATGTCACCAGCAGTGTAGTTCATCATTGCAGAAACCTATCTGAGGGTTGTGGTCAGGGGGAAAACGTGATAACACCCCCCCCACCGCCACCACCACCCGATACTCCACTGTCAAGGTCAAGTCATACTGGGAGAACAAGGGAAGGATGGGATGGGAATGAAAGCACGATGTCGAGGGGCGGCAAAAATGAGCAGGTTGAGCTTAACGTACATTCAGCCCCCGAGCTAAATGTTCGCCAGGAAGGTGGAAAGACACGCCTGGATATAGTCGACGGGGAAGATTGGAGCAGCAGCAAAGGCTTTCATTGACGGTAAAGATATTTATCACATGGATGGAGACCTTGAAACAGAGTTTGTGAATATATGGTGGAGCACACAAGGGAGGCAAAGACTCAAGTTTCATTGTGTGAAAATAAGAAAACACAATATTGCCTAGAGATGTTCACTTTAATGCCTCCTTTAAGAGCAGAATCAAAAAAAACGCAACAACACAAAATCAGACAACAGATAATAGCTGTACTTCCAACACACATGTTGTGAACACACCTCCATGACTGAACTGTGAATTCAAGTATGAAACTAATATAATTGCATATATACTATAACTTAGTGCATTAACTTAACATTGAATGATATATGATAATATTTTGGTGTCTAACAATAACCAGAATAGTTCCTTGGTTACCACTGGCAGCCTATTCAGGAGGTTAAAAATTAAATGTTGGTCCTTGATTTTTTTTTTACCCACGAGAAGCCTGAGAAAAAATGTCTGACTAAAGGTATTTTAGATTTGGCAGAGATCAAAAGATAAATTCACAAGTCCACAAGATAAAAATGTTTTAGCAGTATTTTTACATATTTTCAGCTTGATTAATGATCTTTAACAAGGATATTTTATCAAATTGCCAAAATGTGATATTAACACGATAAGCACTATACGTTTTCAAAAAGTTCCACTTTGGGAGACATTTTCACAAAGTGGCATTTTCAGTGGCTCCAAGCACCAGTCATGTAAACATTTATTGTAAAAATCATGGTGCTGGTGTCAAATTACAAATCCTGCAAACCGACACACTGTATTGTGTAGTGAAGAGGTGCTCGGTAGTAAATTACATTCTTTTTTGCTGTGAATCAATAAAATATACACTAAATCAGCTCAAACTCTTTACATAAAAACTTTAGGAAGGGCAGAATAGGCCCACATTGATGCATATGATTCATATTAAATTAAGCATTCTAAATTTTGACATTGCTTCTCAAAAACAACCCCCCCCCCCCCCCCCCCCCCAAAAAAAAAAAAAAATCGCAATTTCTATATGAATCAATTCCGTCCAGTAGCTGTTAATGAAACGTGTTTTCCCGATTTTTGGTTTCAGCTTGAGCTGACATAAAGACCACCGACTAGTCGCCGCAGCTCTCCCATCTCGATAACAGAGCAGCTATGTTCAGCAGATTGTGTGAATGTGAAGAGATGCATTCAACCATCATGCCTCGCAGTGGCAGATGGACCGGCCTGTGCCTGCTAACACTGCACACAAACACGGGCAGGAAACGGTGGAAACCGAAGAAGACACGGTTGACTGAGAAGGCAAATAGAAAAGTCATGTAAAAGCAGAAGTTTGCCTGCTATCACCCCACAGCTCTAATTCTGGCTGGAGCACCTGCGTTGCATTCTCACATGGGGTCATTGATGTGGAAAATGCCAGTGTGACAGAAGTTTGGGAAGCTTTCTTGGTTTAAAAACTCGGAACTCAGCAGAAGCTGCTGAACACAGTAGCAGTCGTGGTCAAACAGGGTTATCGACAGAGTGTAGGAACTGTGTGAAAACAGACAACGTAATGATACTGAAGCCTCAGTGCGGGCGGGGGGATAAAAAAAGGTGCCATGATGGAAATGTAGAGGGGAGAATAACACTTTTTACCCCTCTCAGAGAAAGAAAAACCAGAGAACAGGGAGCACTTGTTAATGGACTCCGCCTACGTGCTTTAGTCATGTTCAGAATACCTGCGTGGGGTTTGGTGGGGTGTCCAGACACCGAGCGGCCTCGGCCAAGCATTGTTGGACCGGTCCGAGGCGGGGATGGGTGCGTTCTGAACTCTCTGTTCTCCTTCCAGATGTTTCTTGTTGTCTGGCTGAGTGTGTGTGTGTGTGTGTGTGTGTGTGTGTGTGTGTGTGTGTGTGTGTGTGTGTGTGTGTGTGTGTGTGTGTGTGTGTGTGTGTGTGTGTGTGTGTGTGTGTGTGTGGGGGATTACACAACTCTTTCTCTCCCCGCCGAGCGCTTCAATGCAAAGCAGGAAGTGGGAAGCGGTCGTCACAGGAAAAAAAAAAAGAAAAAGGAAAGGGAAAACTAAACAAACCCAGAAAGATGAATCAGCTGCGTCGCTGCCGTTTGCCCCTTACAGGAATGTACCATTGTTCGACTGAAATTCCTTTGTGAATCACATCAGAGACGAGCCCCAGAACAACGGGAGCAGATTTCACTTTCTACCTGAAAATGAACACACACTTAAAAAAATCAATACATATGCAGAACATTTTTAAAAGGAAACCTGTCTTTACGTCTGTCCTCAGTAACACAATCCAGCACCAAGTGTTTGCACGGTTCACCGATGAACAAGGAAGAGGAACAACTTTATGGGCAGAGTCCAGGGAAAACAAACCTGGACCAAGATACTGATTATTTTACCAACATAGCAGTAAATGAGCACATCTTTGAGAAATGAGGAGATGCAGTTGAATTTGGATTAGCTTCATACTTTAAACACAACGGTGTTGTACCAAGGCCCGTGATTCACGAGACGTAAAGGTGCATCTTCTCTCGTGTCAAAACCTTCACAGCCTCGTTATTAAGCTTTCTTATCTTAAAGCTGTTCATGCTGGTTGCGGAACACTCTCTGGGCTTGTTCACGACTAATAAATATCCATATCTTCACAAACATGTGACCCATTTTTGCATAATTCTCAATTTATAGCTTTCTTTTCTTTTCTGCTTGGAAGTTCTGAGCCTGCACACTGAATCGCATCATAATGCAAACTTTGATATTTAACATTCATGCTGCAGCGCTATCTTCCTCACCCAGGCTTCTTTACCCCCCCCCGCCACACCAACCATTTCACCACTGGAACGAGGAGCTTTCCATCCACAGGTGCGTGACTGGCGTCTTTTATTCATTGTGGGGTTTTAACAGTCACTTATTGTTCTTAGATGTGCTCGTGTGAAGAAACAAGCCCACTGGTTAAACGCCAGAAAAAGGGGGAAACAAAGCTCACACGTCCCAACAGTGTTGAACTCATATCAGATTTAAAGCAACTATGTTTGACTTGTGAAGATTTTTAGCAAACGTTTGCTTTCTCTTAAAGTGTTTGCATCTGAAAAACTAAAAGAGCTGTACAAAAACAAAAGACGGCGGCATGACGTTTTTGGGTACACCGCTAACTATTCTTTTAAATGATTAAATATGTGGTTTCCTTCGGACAAT
This sequence comes from Lipophrys pholis, assembly GCF_963383615.2. NCBI lineage: Eukaryota > Metazoa > Chordata > Actinopteri > Blenniiformes > Blenniidae > Lipophrys > Lipophrys pholis. The sequence continues at coordinate 15,698,062 of NC_137641.1, read as the reverse complement.
GTGCGGGTTTGTTCAAGGAGCTTTGACGTTCAAACATTGAGTTAAGTTATGTAAACTTTATCCAAGCATCTGATCAAGGTTCACCTGCGGGTGATTAGTGGGTCGGCTCCAAAGACAACGAAGATAGCAAGAAAGTCGGTGTGCTTTTTGGAACATACGCCAAGGGTAATAAGGAAGTAACTTTTATTTTAAGTGTGTTGCTTATCAACTCTGTCTATCTCAATGAAAGTGTGTGTTGCTCCCCCCCCCCCCCACTCATAATTCCTCGAAACGTGTGGGCACGAGAACTGGCAAAAAAACAAAAAGACATGAAAAAGAAGCGTATAAATCTGTCCTGGGTCAGATTGAGTGGGCAGGTTTGCTAAACCAGCAGGCACAGAGTGTTTGTGAATCCTGCTTGTTGTCGCTCGTTGTGTAGTTAAGGTAAATCTTCCTCCACTAATGGAAGATAAGTTGCCGAGAACCAGATGAGCTCCGTACGTCGGAGTGAGCGACATGCTCAATTTCACAAGAGAAAGCAGCTAAAAGCTTTCTCTTAGTCAGATTTCTTTCTGCCTCCACCTTCCACCTGTAATTCTTTTTTTTCTTTTTCCCAGGGAGCTTCCACCATTAATTCTAAATTGTTTGGTTTTCTTCTCTTCACACACGATTGCTCTCATTATGCTCACGCCAAAACCAGCGGCGGCTTCCTGTCACCCTCTTCGACGGGATTGAGGATGCTCACCTGCTTTCGCTTTCCAGATGGCACTTATGAGAAATTGGTTTTTGAGAAATGCCATCAATCAAACGGGACGGGACGGCGCACAGATAGTCGATTGGGGCTGAGAGATGAAAAAAAAAAAGACAATTTCTAAACTGGCAGGAGCAATGAGAGAGACTAAAGCAAACATGCAAATTAAATAAAACATTCCATGATCAACTCATCTCATGGAACTACGCTACAACACCAAATCTCGGGTCTTCCTCATTTGAACGATGAAAAAAAAGTGTAATGTTGCTCTTTCATGAACGCAGAATTAAACAGCGGCTGCATGAAAGAACCGAGACAGGGAAGGCATGACAGTAGACTAAATACAAATTCATCCACAAATACACACTTCAGACTGAGGAATGCGTGTCAGCGTTGCAACACTCGACACAGGCCATCTGAGTCTTCCTTCACTTGTCCCCTCCTCTCAGCCCCGGCACAGAAGATTTCTCGAATTGCCACAAAATCGAGCGAGATAACTTCTGAGGCAGATAAAAGCTTAAAGCAACTTTCCCTGGCTTTTGTTAAGAGCGACAATTACAATGGCATTAGTATGCAAAGTGGCAGCGTATTTCACATAATTAATGGCAGACGTTTAAAGACTCGGAAGGCTGGCGCTCGAAAAGCTCCGGAATACAAATGAGAGTGTGTTGGATGGAGACGGGACGAGACGGTTCTGGAGGCTGGGTCTGGTCCCATCTGACAACACTCTGCCTCTCGCCCGTCCTTGACGACGATGCTGGAGGCAGACAGGCCGCCGAGGCGTTTCCTGTTTCCCTGCATCACATTGTGAGATTTGTTTCTTTAAGCCCGTAATCGCTCGTGTGATTAATTTCATATGTGGGAAACTGGATTAATTCCAGTTCCAAAATTGGATTCGCGGGCCCGAGTTCATACTGTGCAGTTTATTAGCGCTGGAGAGACGAGATGATTAGTTGGACAGAGAGAGCTGATCTGTTGTGACTTTTTTTTTTTTTCTTCATTACTTTAATTAGAAGAGAACAGCAAATTGCATGACGTTCACAGCTTCAGAGACACTCGAATACGTCTTCACATGACGAATGTCTTCAAGTTTAATCTGCTGAACGGCGCGAGATAAGAAAAAAAGGATAAAACCAATTTGTAACGTGACAGTTTCTGTTACTTCCAGGTTTCTTGTAATTATTTTGAACAGGTTAGTTCCTTCTATCATCAAGAATGTGGGGAAAATAAACACCCGATTTCTCATTTTCAAAATTCGATGGTTTCGATAAGGACATCATAACCTCGACCACAGAGGCCATAATCAAACCAGGGACTGACATTTCTCATTTTAGAGGGAAAATTATTGTCCGGTCATAAAGACCAAACTAACACCTACTGTTGTGCTCAAATATAGTCACTCTACACGTGTTTCCTCGGCTCAGTGCTTTTTTGTCGTCGGTATTGAATAGATTCAGATCAGCAACTCCAAACACCCGAGCTAAAAAGACCTGGACCACACATGTCACTCATGTCACTGATCTGTAGTCCCTGGACTGTTGCGCAGGGCAAACCATTCAACCAATCATGGTCATTGTTTTTAGACAGAAGAAGAGATTGTGAAGGAGCTAAAATGTTGGTTTCCATTCACTTCTTAGGCAAGAAATCCCATCTGGCTTTTCGTCAATGGACCCCATAAGACTCATCTTTGCAACACAAGCATAGTTTTATACATGAATACACTATATAATAGATTATATTTAAACTTAATATTAATAATAATAGTATTTAATCTGTATTTGCAGGGCAAACCCAATATACCAGTGGCTCTCGCTCCCTGGCACTTCCCCCTCAGTACTCTCTTCCATGGAAACCATGACACTTTCTCTAACTCTTAGTCAAAAAAAAGGTGAAGGATGACCTAAATATCTATCTAAAAACCCAGCACAAATGAAGTAACAGCCTCTTTGAATGATACGGTAACAAAGGCAGCTCTACAATTGGAAAGGTTTTAAATTACAAGTCACAGAGCAAGAGCTAAAGGTGGAGCATGGGGAAATAATCTCTTCCGCCCTCTGTAAGCCACAACACACTGTTCCACTTTGTTTGCATGATTAACAAGAGACTGAACCACGGAGAGGATCAATACGTGCTGGCTCTTTACGGGACAGAGTCTAACATTGTAACCCTACCTTTGTGCCCTTCCTATTCCACACCCAATTATGTGATATGATCGATACACGTCAGTAATGGGATATTGGCGCTTTTTCAAGTTGACTCTCAGAGCCAAAGGCTTAAATAAAAAAAATAAATAAAAAAAGGAAAACCGAGGCTCATGCAATATATAAACAGTCCTGTACTCAGCTGCCACCAGGCGATGCATCACAGGGGGGCATATTATCCCTTTCCTTTGGCAAAGAGATAGAGAAAAATATGACGCTGTTAATTTTATCTTCCCACCCAGAAGGTTGCTAATGTATTAAGTGTGTTTACAGCTGGGGTTGGAAGTGTCCACAGAGGAGGAGGTACTATTGTGCCTCTCCCCCAATCCCAGATCCTAATCTGTTCACCCGCCACAGGAAACAGCCACAATCAGTCACCCACAGCAACCGCTCAAATTAGACTACCGGCAACAGTAGGACCCCGACAATAACGCGACACTGCCAGTGGTCGATGAAGACAGATGTCAGTCAAAGGCCCAGTAAACAAAACTGATTAACAACTCCACAGTCAAAATCAATTTTAAGCAAGACTCGGAGGAAGGAAAAGTCTGCCGTGGTTTGATTTGAGATGAACTGCAGGGGTTTGATACAGCCATCTGGATCTCGCCGCTACAAAAGGAGGAACTGTGGCCTTCTCTTTCTCATTTCTCCGCGGAGCGATGGCGCCCAGCAGAGCGTGGCTGGCTGCGGAAAGATCCAGGCGCCATTCCACTGCATGCCCATGTTAATCACCCCCAACAACCGCTATGCAGATGGAGCCTCTTTAGAAATCAGACGGCGTCCATAAGGCTCCGTGATCTCTTTGTCCGCCTCTTGCGGAATGGTAGAACTGGCAGGCGAGTTGTCATGGAGGATCCGTTTCCTCAAAGCGTCATGCGTCCCCAGAGTTTAGTTAGGTAAGATAATTACCAGAGGAGGCGAACACAGGCGTCCAAGTCTCCACGGGACGTTTCCACAGATGTGAGAATTTGGGGTAATTTCACCACCTGACACAAAAAACACTCTCCTCACTCAACACCGAAATGCTCTTCACTGGAATTGCTCTAATCTGCCTCTACATGACATCACTTACACTCTCCCTCTCTGTTTGAAAGATTAGGTCAACTCGGGAGTTCCCCGCATAAGCACAGCGCTCACATTTCCAACTAAAAGCTTTCCCTGAGGAATGCAGAAAGAAGCAGCAGACTCAGCACAGGCGTTAGGTGGAGCACTGGCATTGAATGGAGACGATAGAATGCACAAGTTTTCTGTAAAGAAATCCTGAGTCATGTTTGAGCACCGAGAGAAAATGCATTGAAGAAGATGATGCACAAGCATGTAGTGGATTGCAAGTAAAGGTTAAACACCATGAAGAAAATCAACTTTGTTGGGTTGTGATAGACAAACTACAAGAGTGACTCATTAACATCATATTCATTTAGAAAATACTACGGTATTCCAATAGTGGGCCGCTTCAGGCGAGATGAGGGGCTTTCCAAAAATGACTACACTTACCATAAACCATTGAGTCCTCACAACACCATGTGGAGGCACACAGCAGTATTACAAGTACACGTAGCGCAATGCTACATAAAAATACAGGAATATATAATAACCTTTCATTTTAAACTTTAAGTAGATTTTGCAATGGCGCAGAGCATATGTGATGAAAATCTCAACGTTTTACTGAAAATAAACAATTCGTTCAAATAATGAGAACAATCTCAACACAGTCAGTTTAGATGAAACTTCTAGTTCAAAATAAATTGAAACGTTTGACATCCCTACGTAAAAGGAGAAAAGGCCAACGTACGGCTCCAGAGTGACTCAATACACCTGTGGTTCTCAACGTGTGGGACGCGGCCCTCTGAGGTGCTCAGTAGCATTAGGAAGGGGGTCAGGGGAAAGCTTGTCCCGAGCAGGACTTTCTCTTAAGTTCTACTAAGAAATTGGAAAAAAAACAAAGAAATGGAAGATCATCTTAATTAAATATAGAGGTAGTAGTGGTACAATTGAGTAGTATGGTGGTGGGATGAAGGGAAATAGTCCATGTGGTCGTAGCTTTCCTCTTGTGCAGCTGTGAACACTAAATTGTATGTTCAGTAGAGACGAGACAGGTTCTCCTCAAAAATATCTCAAAAATGAAAGAAATAAAAATCCACCAAATGACAACGTGCATAAACAGATCTCAGCATCACAGGTCCTCCCAGGATTGAGAAAAAAAATTCCTCTTCATGAGCCTGTGCTGCAGTACATTAAACAACTGTCAAATAATAATAAAGTTATCTGAAACTAATCAAGACTCCCTTCCACCCACAATGCTTCATTTCTCAGTAATCCCCTGAATCACACGGTTCATCCCTTTTTCTTTTTCTTTTTTCCTGGTGATTTTTGGGCCTTTGAAAATCAACATGCGCCACCCCTGATTGTTCTGCAGCAGCCTTTCCACTCGAGCTGTCACAACCCGGCCCGCGTGGCCAGCATTCACAAGAGCCCAGTGCTCACAGTTTGCATTTGGATGCAGACCAGTTGGAACTTCACAGTCCATCGGAAAGGATGACGCCGCATACAAGTTAATGTTAGAGCGGAGAAACAAGCATTTAAGGTGGAGCACACATCTCTCAGTCTTTAGCCTCCATGACAAAACATTTAAATGCTCAATCCCGACATGTAGATTGACGTTGTTTTAGTACCGGTAATCACTTATTCTCTTGGGGGGGGATGGGTAAGTATTTCTGTTGTGTCTAAAATTGCTGGTGGTGGCTGTGGTTAGGTGTTACACACTGTACTTGTGTAAGACAGTTACTGCGGACAGAAATCCCCCCAAAAAAACCAGTGTGTTTGAATGTGAGACAGCGGCAATGTTTTTTTTATCCCACCGCATAGACAGCAGACCTTCAAGATTACAGCCAAACATTTAATAACACTGGCCCACAATTAATTCATTGGTTCATTTAATCACTCCACTATACAAGAACTTAAAAGGTTATCCTATTTAAGTCTGTGCTGTGCTTTCATTCATCCGTGCAACGCTGCAAGATTTATGGTTTCACCACATCCTACTCATTGAGTTTGTGACACAGTCAGATGTATCCTATTAATAAGTGGAGAGCTGAAACCCCACACAGTGCTGTATTCAGACGCGAGGATTTTTATTTTTAATTACTGCTTTTTCAGTATCTTTTTTTTTTTTTTTATTGATTTTGAGTGGGCGTATGAAAATACCCCAAAGCAGGTGTTTAAAACAAGTTCAACTGATTTATTGTTCTAGGGATTGTTTAAAGATTTCAAAAAATTTGAACAGTGACGTTCAATTAAAGGTTTGCTTGAACGGACAAAAGTAACTTGGGGAAACGCAGCTCCTCACCGGGCCGGGCAATCTTACCGGAAAGAAATCCCTATTTAAATTTCTTACAACTTTTCTAACGTCTGTGCATTATTGGGCTAATTACATCCATCCGTTTTGCAAATAAGACAGTATCACTGAAACAATAGTGTCACATGACATCTAATTGTGGGATAATACACCAGTTTTTTTTGCAGAACATTGCAAGGTGTTCACCTCAGGCGAGGCAGGAATAAAAAGCACTTTTTGTGATTTCGTTCAGCTCTGCAGCTGCAGCACAGACCTCCGGCGAGGTTTACCCTCACAGTGAAAGGCTAAATGAGTCAGGACAGGGTTAATGAATGCCGCAGAGGAGTGACAAAACATGTGATGAAGGCCTGGCAGCGTTTCAGCACGACACAATGTCCAGACATTTCATTACCGAGAGCTTTTGTTCTGGATAGCAACGCCTAATATAGTAAATTGGTCCTAAAATCATATTTGAATTTACTTTATGTACATTTGAAGAGTTTGCAGATGGTAGATTGTATATCATTTGATGAAAAAAAATATTGTTTTACTCTGAGACAAATGTAGTATGTAGCAAACTACCAATGACTTTGATTTTGACACCTCGACGTAAATAGAAATGCTACCAAACGTCCAATAAATATAAATCACACTATATTGATGTGCTGACTTTAATCTTTTCCTTGAAGGATTACAAGAAGAAAGTTCACTTTTGTATATAGAATAGCAGTGATCTGTGACATACAGTAACTTACTCAATGTTTCAAGTGAAAACGCATCGTTTCAGATAAGTTTTGCGTTTACACGGCCACGTTTCGAATATAAAGTTGGTTTGTGAGGAAACGGCAGAATCGCTGAAAACGACGTTGTTAGCATGTTGAGTTCAGTGTAGACCTCAAGAGGGTAACGGGGTGACCGCCCTATTCTGCGGACAAAAGATGAGGGTTAAACCCTTTCTCGATTGGCTCCTTTAAAGTCTGTAAACAACCCGTGATAGTTTTGCAAACTGGCACCAATTGGCCTTATATACGGTACGTTCTATCCATAGCCATGGTTCTCAACTTGAGGAACTCCTGTTATCTTGTCCGGGTAGCATACTGACGGGTATATAGTGACCGTGAACGCAACACGTTGGTTTGTATCGCATTCATCATCATCATCATCATCATGAAAATGAAGTTTGAGAGTCTAAAAGAGCTGTGGCTGCAGTCTTGGTTACAAAATGTAACCCCCCAAGTTCGACCAGGACTGGATCACTGTGACGTTGCAACGTCAATGTTCTTACGTATTGCATGACGCAACCAGAGTCACATGTCAATAGACGTGACCTCGCCTACAGTGGAGGTCGACATAGTGTACTGAAACATGTTTATGAAATCTATAGTATCGAGTGATGAACTTATAAAACTGCTTGAATAATACAGAGGCCTACAGAAGGTATCGAAACCCTTCAGGACAATGCAGAGACTGATGTGCTGAAGACGAAGCCCTCACACGTTAGAATGGCTTCGTCATTCAAAACTCGAGGTTAACTTAACCTATACATTTTTTTATACATTAAACAAAGTGGGTTGTTTGCTCACTTCACTGGTGACACACATGTCACTACATCATCATTTGCTATAAAATAGTCTTACCAGATCGAACATCCACCATTTGTGTCTTTGAGATCACGTTTTTTTTTTTTAACCCGCTTAAAGGATATAGTCGACCTGATTGACTCATCTGGCCATTGTGAACCGACAATGATTCAAACAAAAGCTACTATTTCCTCAAGAAATAACTATCTTACGTCTCATGTTTACAGAAAAAGCCAGATCAATATGAGTTCCTGTGAAGAAAGATATTTTCTGACCTTAAGAGTGGGATTACCTCACACTAAAGGTTAGAATACTCTGGTCTCGCCACATTCTCTGCTTGTCAATCCCATTAGCTTCCAGCGGCCCAGACCCAGCTGTTCAACCCGGGACGTTCCCCTAATGAGCTCCATTAGCAGTATTACCTGCATCCGGCAAGCACAGGGGTCGCGGGGGGTCAACAGTAGACCTAACGGTGAGATTAAATTACCCCTCTGGGAGACAGGGGTGGGTGGCTGTCTACAGTAACAGCCCCCCACCCCACACAATTCAATCCAGCCACAAACAGGGACTTCACAATAGAAAGGGGCCAGAATTTAACATGCCCGATTTTCAGCTCGTACGCTGCTTCTGATCTCATTTCTGAACCCCGCTGAGCTGAGAAATGGGCCTGTCAGTGTTATAGGAACAACGTACAGAGAGGAAGTGAGCGTGTACTGTGACCACGAATGGAAGTGATGTGATCGGGGGGGGGGGGGGGTTTCAGTGCAGCTGCACAGGACTCGCCACGTGTCTGCAGGATTCATGACAGGCAATCAAGCCAACACACACTGATATACTGTGTGTGTGCAGTCCACTGAGCACAGAAACAACATGTGTGGGCGAGAACACATGGAAAACATGGAAGGACAAAATGTGAACCATGAATGTGACAAATATTCCATTTGTTGGGATATTGAAATAGTTCATAACAAGGGCGTCAGACATACAGCCCGCAGACCAAAACCAGCTCACTAGAGGGTCCAAAGTCAGAATAGCAATAAATGCAAAAAAAAAAAAAAGGAAAGAAATGAAGAAAGTTAGCTCTATTATCGCTCATCAAGTAGCATTCGCATAATTTTGAAGGTGTATATGTAAAAAAATAAATAAATAAAAAAAAACATCCCTGCTGCAGAAATCTTGTTTCTTGAGACTCATGAGATCACCACAACAGCAGAGGTGTCAAATGAGCCGGCCCACCAGAGTCCAATATGGCCCGCAAAAATGAAATTTGGCCAGCTATATAGAAATACTGAGAGAATTACACGGAATTGCCAAAACGGTGCGATTTCACTTGAAATGTCAAGTAAACGGAACATTAATATGCTAATATTTTTTACGAGCATGGCCCACTCGAGGTCCAATAGAACTGTATGCAGGCCCTGCAATAAAACACAACTGTTTCAGAATATGTCATTTGGCTGAAATCATATTTGAGAGCCAACGGCGAGCAAAGTCCGACACGTAAAAGCTCCCTTTCTCATGGAAACAAAAGGTTGGGAACTGCATTGTGTTCACAACACAAAAAGGGCCCTTGTTTGTGGTAGAGCTCCCAAAAACAGTGAACTCATTCAAGGATTTGAGCGGTGGCGCAAAACACAATATGCAGCAGCAGAATGTGCGAAATATCACTGAATTTGCCAACACGTGGACCCAAACAAGGTTTCTCTCTGCCAAATGAACAAATGCTCCACAGAGATTCTCATACAGGTTTCTGGGTTTTCTTTTAGTATAGTTTGAGCAGCATGTTGAGGAAAGCGTTTCCTCCATATGTTGACACACAGTTGACTTTCATCCAACTGTGGTTATGGCTATAACGCACAATAAAAACAGGCCCGATGTGGTTCATGTAAAAAAAAAACTCGGAACTAAGCTCAGATCGCCAACTATTTACTTCATTTTTATAACATTGGACAGTATTTTCTTATTGAAAATTTTAAGTTTTAGCATATGCTTTTCCAGTATAATACAATTCAATAGCATTACAGAAAATGTCAAAAGTTTTCTAATGCCCCATTTACACAACAACGTTGTCAAGTAAAAACAGGAAGTGTTCTATGAGTTTTGAGGGTCCGTTGACACGACAACGGTGGCTGGAACCACTGAAAACGCTCCGACTCCGTGCTCCATGGAAACGGGGTGAAATGCAACTTTTTGAAAACGCTGCTACTGCGCATGCACACCATGGCTGTCGTAAATAGTTTTGTATAAATAAATTGTGAATGTTTATAGCCTATTGTTCTCTGCGCGCATGCAGTTTCATTACAAAAAAAGAAACAACAGCACCCACAAGTGGTCCAACATGAAAACTACATTTTCAGCATTTCTGCTGTTTCAGTGTAAACAGACACGTTGCCGTGTAAACAACGTTTTTTGAAAACGGAAACACAAAAACAGCACGCTTTTTATTTGTAACGTGGTCTCAGTTAACGCCGTAAGCTTGTTTGATTCGCTTCCGCTTTGAAACATTGGAGCAGTTTCGACCATTTCTGATGTTTTAGTTTGTCCTCGTGGAGTTTTTTTTCCTTCAAATCAAAACAATAGATATTGAATCGAAATCACATCTGACACCCAGGAGCACTTTTCATGATAATCCTTGTTTACACAGTTAGCGGGATTCAAAAACACCTCAATCAAAGCGGCTCCTGTTACTTTGCCAGCAGCCGCCAATATTTCTGATGGGAGCTGGACAAAGAGGAAAAACCTCAATTACTGCGAGTGGAGGCAGCAGGGCTCTGTGTGGGATCAGGAGCCCTGCGGAGTACTGAGGAGCTTCAGGAGAGCTCTGTAGGCTCAGCCAACTGTGATTCAGTCTCAACACAGGTACTGTAACATCTCTCACACACACACACACACACACACACACACACACCGAGACAAAAGAACAACACACACGCGCACACACTCATCTGCCTGAGTCATCCCAGAGGTATTCACAACTACCTCACTAACAGGGGGGAAAAAAAGTAAAAGAATGAGAAGTGAAAAAAAAAACACAAAAAAAAAAAAGCACACGGCTCAAGTCTTGTCTTGGAGACGCAGCCCGAGGCGTCGGATTCTGAATATGTACACTTAGAACTCCCGAAGTGTCTGCAAACACCGCTGCTCATTAAGCATCAGTTTACAACCTTGGGCTAATGGCGAGCAAATGGGAGAAACACAATTTAGGATTATTTAACCACAAAAGGGAAGGTTAGACCGACAACGTCTTTTGTTATACGTAGACTCACTCTACAAAATAGAGAAATGTGGTCAGTGGGCGGTCATTGCAGCCCTTTGATGGCTCCTGACTGAGCTCAATGAGAAATTATGAGTGGAAGAAAAAAAAAGAAAATTCATGCAAAACCAGTGATTTGCTTTTATTTGAAGGTAAGAGCTGTACTTTCCCCAGTGTACCTAAAGCCATCTTGATTTGTGTTTTCCAGCAGAGGTATCATTAGCCCACAATCTATTGGGGTCATAGTGAACCGACGCTGGATAATTAAGGCTGAATGCAGAGTTTTTACAAGATGTGGACAAATGAGTACTTATTTATTGAAGTGGATCGCCCCGAGCTTAGTCTGTGGAGATCACCGAGTTCAAGGATTATTATTTGAATCAACATGTGAAGAACTACTAGAAACTTGTGTCAAAACTTTCTGTCATGCTGTTTTATTTTACGGCTTTTCTCAACGACCAGGTACCAACAGTGTCAACCACTATGCAGTCAATGTACTGTATGTGTCAGTCCTCACGCCGTTCTGGACGTCTTCAAACCTGTGAAACAACCAGGAAACGGCCATGTGTTTCCTCGTGACAGGTATATCCCATTAAGAAAGGGACTGGCTCCATCTCTGGTGGGATATGAGAGACCAGGCTCTGGGAATCGGAGGGCAAAAACATTCACACCTTTGGACTATTTCTGGGCCAGTTCATGTGAAAGGACGCCTGAGAAGTTGGGGGAATACTCACAGCAGATATGGAGGCAATGAAAGTGTTGGGAAAAACTGGGGAAAAGCTTGGATCCTTGTAGGGTTTTAGAGTTGTCAGAGCCCTTTGAGATTGAGCCTTGGTAAAAACTTTTTCATTTCAAAAAGTAGATCCAAAGTCCAACATGAGGATCATGGTGACACTCATTATTTGGCTGCTACTGTGCATGCGCACCGCGGACTTAGTAAATACTTCTTCTGCAAATGCAAGAGTAGATGACAATAAAATGTGCCTAAAGCATAGATTGGGAACAACAACAAAAAAAAAAATCTTATCATTATTGTGCTCGCAGTCCATCGACAACAGAAAGTGACGTTAAGTGACGGGTGGCGAGAAAAAGATGAAGCGCCACCATCATCATGCAGGTCAGAAAACCATTGTAACACGCTGTATATGAACACCTCCTCCAACACCTGAGGCGAGCTCGTTTTTAAATGCCGGGGCATATTCAGAGATAATAATTTAGTCTGAGACAATCAATCACAGGCCGAGTGGAAGCGTGAAGAGGAAAGAGTTTTTATCCAGAGCAAATAATCGCGGCGCTTCACCAGCTCTTCATTTGGATAAGCCATCGACTGGGTGTTATGGGTGTTAAAGCACATGCGCTCTGACCTTTTCCTTATCATAAATCACACGCGACTGTTCGCCTGCCAGGATTTTGTTTAACCCAATTTGTCACTGAGGACTCCCCTTCCACCCTCGCTGCGAATTCACTCAGCGGGAATGGGAGCGCGGGATTAGTGGGCGGATCAAAGCATGCCATCCAAACCTCTCTCTCTCTCTCTCTCTCTCTCTCTCGCTCACTCGCCTTGTAATCATGGAAGTCAGTGGCTGATAAGTCGATGGCCACTGTTGGTTACTAAGCAAAAAGAAGACTGCAGCTCACTCTTTTATTTTTATTCATCGTCATTCATTATCCTTTTCTTTGCACGTCTGAGCAGGTGGCGAATGAAATGTCCAAATATAAAGGACCTAATGTCCAGCACAAGTTTCCAGGCGCCTTCAAGGCATGCTTGTTCGGTCCAACAAATGATTTTATGTCCAAGATGATCAATCTGAAGAGCTATGAATCACAAAAAAAAAACTGGAACGCTTTTTCTCTTCTTCGTCCTTTACAGAGCATGAATTTTAAATACTTGGAAATGTAAAATGTTAAGCTTGAAGTGTTATTGCAGAACATCTAATTTCTTTTTTTTTTATCATTCTTGAAAGCCAAAAAAAAAAAAATATCTAAAAGCCATCCAGATCAACAAGAACACTTAGTCCAAAAATATATGTTGCCTCTACAAACCCCTTGAATATGATTTTTTGCAGTAAAACACAATCAGATGCACTGACTGGAAAGAAAAGAGACATTTTGCCGAAGCAACAGGCAAAATAGACACATTTGATGTAAGGCCCAATTTAATATCGAGTTCTTTGATTGTTGTTTATCAATCCTTAGTCCTTTTACTGATTCACCTATGACAGAGTCAACAAGTTGACTTCTTGTGGAATCATCAAGACAAAAGAAGCAACGTTCACGACACAGAGTCAGACAATACGGACCGAGCAGACAAAGACACACACACAGACACACACACACACACTTTCACACATTAATATGACAGAAGCAGGTCATGGAAGGTGTGCCAGGCACATCAGACAAAAGGTGCTGTCAGGGGGCGATCGCTCTCCTGCGATGGCTGTTTCAGGTCTGCACGGCTGTGACAGAAAGAATACCAAAACAGTTCTCCACGTGGTTCAACCGCCATCCTCGTCGCAGAATTCTCACCATCCGGATACGGAGGCTCTGCGGCACGTCGGGGCAGACACCGGGGTGAATAAAAGTCAATAAAAAAGTGTTTCGCCACAGCGCACTTCTACTCCGCCACTGTGGTCGCGTAAACTTCCCGTGGCACCCGACACTTCCTCATTCTGGCTTTGGATACGAGAACGGGCTTGAGTGGGAGGGAGAGCTTTATAGAGGTGGAAGCATGACAATCACCATCCAAACCTCTAATCTCACCACCGTGTAAGCACATGTTTTGTTTGAGCCGTTTCCCCGAGAAGTCTTTCCACAAAGAACTTACAGTAAACTCCAGTTTACCTTTTCTCGCCTGTGTGGCTGATTAAAACTGAAACGCACGCAGAGTGCAGCAGGAAACAAGTCCCAAAAACAAGCAAACACACAGAACAGAGGGGTTATTTTGGGGTTTTCAATACGATGCCTGAAATAGGATGAGTGGTAAACACAAGCTTGACAGATTCTGAAACACAAAATATTGGGAGTAAATTACAGTTCCAAATAACCCCCATCCCCCCTGTATAACATTATCCAACTGAAGACATCACAGCTCAGTGAGAAACGCATAACATTGCAATAACAGCAACTCTCCAACCAATAGACGTCGTTCATCCATTCATCTTCTGTGCCACTTCGTAAAGCTGAGGGTTGGTTGAGAAAAACCACAACTACTATGAAACAAAGACAGGGGTCTTTATCCCTGGTCGGTTTGCCAGTCCCATCACTAAGGAAATATACACACACTCACACACACACAAGCACCTTGGAGTGCCCAATTACCCGCCAACGCATGTTTTTGAACTGTGGGAGGGAGACGGAGTACCCAGAGGCAGCTCTTGATTTTTGAAGCATAAGGTTGTTGAATGAAGCAGCAGCTGAATGCGACTGAAGACTCCTTTCCACGTTTCAGAAAAGTTTCAAGTTCACACGGCAACGTTTTGATAACGATGTCGGATTCAACGAAGACTTTTGTTTTTTTTAATGGAACAACACATTATAAACATTAACAATGGCGAGTACACAGACACTCGTATGGATGGACAACCAAGTTGGATTGTTGTTTCAGATTACTCTTAACCATAAAACTACCAAGTCCCAGGAGAATATGGACTGGACGTCGTGACACTCTGGAGACCGCCATTGTCCATCGGATGATCTGAAAGTATCTCAAAGTTCACGATTGAAGAAAAGAGATTTAGCAGCAGCGATGCTGAAGTTCATGATGTTTCCCCATTTGTGGGTTATTTAAGCGCGCTTTGCATAAAAGAGGAAATACTAACGTGCTTGATTTTAGATATTAATCGCTGATAACTTTATTTGGATTTCTCCCCTCAATAAACAGGTGGTCAGTTGATGGTTAACTTCCTAAAACAAAGTACTGAATACTTCAGACTGTAACTGAAAACCTAAGAGCAGAGGGACCAATCTCACTGGCTCTCTGTCAACACTGTGATGCTTTCATATGAACCAAAACTGTATTTTAAAAAATTTGCATCTTCAAACTAGCCAAGAAGTGAAAATCAACTAAACTTTCCATGTGATTCAAAACCTGTTCTTCAGTTTCAGGTTCTTCAAGCTGCCACACCCACTTGGCACGGCTAAAATAGCTCGGATGAAAAACTAAGCCGGTGCAAAATATTGAACCCAGGATGCGTGAATGTTTTACTTCCCCTTCCTTAATGACATTATGATCTTGGCTCACATCCACTTGCAGTCAAACCGACTGAATGATACTCAATTAACACCCTGCAAAAGTGAATGTAAGTCTGTTGCAGCTGTCAACATGCAGGCCCATTTAACTGAAATACTGCCCACCTAAAGGACGGACGGCTATTTTGGGAATAATGTGTGAGTGATTTCATATCTGACTTCAGCTGGAGCCCATCAGGAAGCAACACCTGCATGCAAAGGTGTCACAGTCAAAGGTGTCTATGACTCCTTCCTGCCCTCACCTCTCTGAACAAAAATACCTGCATGTGTGGAAAGAAAGGCATGCTTATTACTGCATATACGGCCAGCATCTGTGTGATCAGACTGATAGCAGCTGTGCAATGTGCAGGAAGGAGGGCTTGTTGTGACAGGAAGGTTAAAATCTTGAGGATCAACAGAAAAAAGAAGAAAAAAAAATCCAACCAGTAGAAATGATGTAAAGTAACATCAGTATTTCCCAACACACAGGCAAAATCATAGCCTCCCACTGGCTGACCATCCTAATGTTTGAATGAGAAGCAGAGTCTGACAGTGTGCAGCCCTGAGGCCTAAATCAATCTCCATCATCTGCTGGGGTGAGGCTTCCACCCAGACTCACTCACCTGTGACATCTGGGGTCTGAAATTGATCTCCTTCAGGTCCACTGAACCGGGGGAGAGGTTGTGCAACATCTGGCACAGCAGCACACCATCTCGCAGGGCCTGTGCCAAGTCGAAGACGGCCGCTGAGGGCCACACGACCCGGTGGTTCTGGGGCAGGACCTTGCAGTCTATCAACCACCGCCCGCATTGCCTCCACTCCTCCATATCGTGCTCCTGGAGACTCGTCCTCGCTCGCTCTAAATCCTAGTTCAAGAGAAAAAAAACCCCAACCCGCACTCCTTGGATCTGGTTCACCAGCGGAGGGAAAGAAGAAAAAAAAAAAAAAAAAAACTCGGCGCTTTATGGCGCACAAGCAGGCACTACGGCCGATCTCCAACCGGCTCCGGCTGTTTGGATCACTCACGATAAACTCCGATTTCACAACTTTCACTCAATCTCGGCAGGTCGGCGCGCAGTACTCCGGATCCAGACGCATGTCAGCTCTCCGCCAAGCCTCGGAAACAACAACAACAAAAACAACACGGGTCCGCTTCAGCAGGGGATGGGAGCAGCGAACAGAGGCGTGCTACGGAAATTTTCTCCTCTTCATTCTCAAAAACTTTTCTCAGCATATCCGAATCCAGAAGGCGTGAGCGGAGGGTCCAAACAAACAACACAGCTGGACGCAGCGGTTTGTCATGTACCCACTCCGCCGCTGTCTCACATTTCACTGGAGCAAACAGCCTCTGCCAGGCGATGTGGAGGGGGAGACGATCCGCTTCGAGTCTCTTTAGATGTTCAACAAAAAGCCAGGAGTCACCCCCCGCATGTGCATTTGGCGTTTTCCCCGATGACGTTCAAAAACAAGTAGTTCCAGTCAAATCCAAGAAGCTCAAGATGACGAGAAATAGATGTAACAAGAGAGACCACACGCTCTAAAAGGCTCGGATCTCCCCTCCAGTCCAAATGTGGATCTCCAGCAGCGGAAACATGCCCGGGGAAAACACGAGAGAACCGCTGTTTCTCCCGGAGCCGCGACTTTGTTTTGCGCCTTTACGCACGCTCCGGCGTGGTGTTGCCGCCGCGTTCACTCACAGCTCCGGCGTTCCTGCTGCTCTCTGCCTCCCTTCCGTTCACCGTCTCCGTCCTCACTGTGTTGTTTCCCCTTTCGGACGGACGCAGATGTATGTTTGAGCGGCCGGAGTCCCAAATCACCGACCCGAGGCAGGGAAGACACCCTGATGGTAGAGACCGGTCTCCGCGTTTCGGGCTCGCGTGTACGACCCCCCCGCCCAACACGAGGAGCTTGAACGAGCCCTCCACGTGCCGATTATTCCGTGTGAAGTTCGGAGTCTCACGGCTCGGCCACACTTTGCCAAAGTGGCTTCAGACTCGCAGGAATCCGAGTTTCAGGGAGGATTCAGGAGCTGCCGAAGCGCCCTCCGATGGTGGCAGAGCGTAACGCTCACAGGCTGCTGATGTGACGGGATTAAAGACACAATAACACAAACAGACTGAATGGAGAGCACTGGCATAAACAAAAACACCAATTTGTCAATCGGTAATGGTTACAAAAGACAAAGAAAACAAATAGATCTGAAGACAATGTCCCTTAATCTGTGTTGTATTGCACTTAGTGGGCTATTAATCCTTTATCGGGCAAATTACCATGTTTGATAACCTCATTTCTTCACATTTTCTCCAAACCACCGAGACTAACATGATAATCACCGAATACACATTAAAAAAGTGGTGCAAATATACGAAATTATGACAAATTCTGCCCAAAGTTCACATACTTACACAAATACAACTCCTATAACTATTTGTAAATAGTGTGCTGTGTTTTCTGTTTATTTCATCTTTCCTCCAAATATATTAGTCACTGTATAGTCTGTACATATTAATATTTTCTTTGTATCCTGTCTTGTTGGATATCTAACTTTCCTTTTTATGTATTCTGTGTTGTATTCTGAATGGGGCAATACTGTAAAATAACTTCCCTCTGTGATTAATCAAGTATTTCAATTCTACAATGTTTTGTTTTACCTCTTTGCTTTGACTAAAATAATTTGGTTCAAAATATGGGATGAAGTTAGAATGGCTTATCATTACACAATTTTTGGTGATGTGCTAGAAAATATACCGCAACAAATTCACATTCAATCATTTTTGTTTGTTTGTACTTTAAAGCTTAGTAATCCTTCACTATAATCCAGCAAGAAACACAATGGCATATTTTATTTTTTCTGGATTAAAAAACTATGACTATGTTGATGTGAGTAGCTTAGCTCTATTCACTTCTATTCAATAGGATTACATTTCTTTTTTTAAAAGAGGGTTTATTTCATATGATCAGAAAAAATAAACTGTATTGTTTGGGGGGGAGGGGGGGGGGGGTATTGGGAGAATGCAGGATAGAATTGAACTTTATTGATTGCCTGCAGGAAATTGCTTTGTTTCAGCAGCACTAAGCTAGATTGGGGGATATTTGTAGGACATCTAGGAAGGAATTTACCCCATTTTAGAAGTTTGTCAACTACAAATTGTGAAATACTTCATTTGATCACATATAAATGTCATATATTGGTGTTTATACTTACTTTCAAATGCCACAACACGATAATAAAGTTTTAAAATAGCCTTTAAAGACATCTAATGTTAAAATCGCAATTTAAAATTATGATAATAATGGAGAAAGTGATAATGTTGTACCTGCTCACCTGCCTGGACAGCTCACTAGTCCATTACAGAGTTAACAAAGAATGATACACACACTCTTACAATCACAGTCACACCTATTTAGACTCACCAAATAACCCATAAATATATGTCTTTTGGACTTTGGAGGAAGAAAACAAACAGATTCACAGGGAAAACATGCAAACTCTACACATAAATCCCTTTAAGCACAGACAAGCGGACAATACATTCAAAGCAACTGTGAGGCCGTGAGGTGGATTCGTGCTTTTAAAATTTATACAAATTCTAAAATCGTAATGAAATCCGAAGGAAGTTTGATTTATTTGATTGTTTGTTTACCCTCCTGATAAAAGACTTCAGAAGTGACTGAGGAGTCCCTTCTCTGCATGTTTCAGAGTCTACCTGCTCCAGCACACCTGGTTGGATCATTATCAAAGTCCATATACCTGACGTGAAAAGAAAAATCATGCCTGCTGTTCAGAGTTTAGAAAATAAGTGTTTCAGGAGTTTAGGAAAGGAAATATTCAGATAATTTTTTGAGCACTAAAGTGATACTGTCTGGTAATGATGCAGGTTGTGTTGGGAGTGCAAACTGAGTGAAAGTTTGGGATCCTGATCCTCCCTGGGAGCACAGATCTAAGACGTATCAGTAGCTACACCGTTCATTTAATCACCTGTTGTGTAAAAGTAACTCACACACTCTTCCACATGCAGGCAACAACTGATCGGCATCCGTTCTGATCGCCTCAGACTCTATTCTCGGGGGAGATGTCAAAACTCAGCTCTGTGTATTTAAAGAGGAATACTTATGGAGGTTTCGCTGAGCTTACGCTTTCTTTTACTGCATCCCGGTGACAGTTGCAGTAAAGGGAAATAGAGTCATTTCTAGCTCGGAATAACAGACAGCTGAGAAAGAAATGTGCAGTGGAAGTAATCCCAGTGCAGGTAGAGAACAACACTGTAACCCAATTTATATAGAAATAGAAGATCGCTTGCAACAAGCTCTTAAAATTGACATTACACTAGAAGTGCTCAACTATTTGGCTTCTTGTCTCTTTAGAGAAAAATAAAGCTGTGTGTGTTTTCAGGTCCTCATCAGTTTATGAGATCTTTTCTTGAAAACCTCTCATATTGTTTCATTACAATGATTTTATCTCCAAGAAACATCTAAGATTAGAGAAGAAAGGCTGAAAAGCGCATCAGAACAATACTTTCTTTCCTCTCCTCGCCCATTATTCATGTCAGTGTATCAGATTTATCTCTTTTTTTTTATTAAATCTGTATTCCAAGTGCTTCAAACTAGTTAAACAGAGCAGCAGTTGGAAATATGTGCCATTTCCCAAAAATGTTTCTTTATATTGTCAGAACTGTGATAAAATTACTTGTATTTTATTAATTTGTTATTCATTTTTATCAAACACTTTTTTTTATCACTTATTGTAAGTGTCATAAGAAAAGTTAAAAAAAATATATATTAACAATATCATTTCATGTTAAAAACATTAGTGTTTTGAGGGTCTCTGAGATCTTTACTCATATTTTACTCAGTCCTCTGTATTATGCAAGACCTTGTAACTGAGTATATTTGCCCTGCCGGTGGTACTTTTACTCCATTATGGAATCTGAATCCACACGATGCATTAACAGGAAACTAAAGCAACCACAAGGTCGTGCAAGTCTAAAGCTACACGACAACGTTTTCAAGTGAAAACAGCAAAACCTTTGTTGCCTTTTCAACGGTGCTCTTTTTGAAAACCGCTCCCAAGGTGGAAGTCTTCAAAAGCGTTCCGACCCTGTCGTCGTGGAGTTGAGGGAAAAACACAACTTTTCAGAAATGCTGCTGCTGTGCGTGTGCACCGCGGCCGTAGTGAAGAGTTCTTCTGCACATGCGCGAGTCGATGGACAATAACAACAATGGTGTCATGACTCCCAGTCCATCTTCTCCTGGGGCTTGATAGTTTTATAGTTGAGAGTCACAGTAATAACAATCCAACTTGATCGTCTGTCCATACAAATGCTTGTGTACTCTTTATTTTTTTATGTTTATAGTGTACTGTATAGCACCAACTTGAAAACAATTTTCAGCACTTCTGCCATTTCCATGTAAACAGACATGGTTTTGAGAACTTCACCATGTAAACGGAAAAATGATGCGCTTTTACTTTGCGTTGGGTGAAGTGGCCTTAGTGTCTCAGCTTTGCACCATTGGTAAAAAAAAAAAAACAACCTCACTTTTCACGACTGGCTCAATCGTAGTTTTCAGTTTGTCTTCAGTCTCTTTCACATCACACAGAGCCTTGAGCGATAGGTTTCACACCATGTCGAATGCTGTGAGGAATTAAGTTGGATTTGGTGGCTTCAGTTTGAAGATCCTACTATTGTGCACGCTCACCGTTACTGTCACAGATGACTGAGAATTTACAACAAGCCTAAAGATTACTACAAAACCTTTTAGTTTCCTCCATTTTCTTCTCCCCCAAAATCAACTTTTCCTAATAAAATCATCCAAAATGGTCAATTAATTGCTTAATCACCACTAATATCAATACACCACCTGCTCCGTGTTAACCTCCCCGTTGTCGTCACGTCTCATTGCTTCCCCGGCTCAGTTTCCACCCCCAGATAGAAACCCCACCGGGAGACATCGCACTCAGGCAGGTGATCTGCAGGCATGAAGTGAGAGCGGCAGTCATTCACATTCTCTTGTGTCAGAAAATTGACTTTTTTTTTTCTCTCTTTTTTTCTTCAAGACAGATGAGAAGGTTAAGCTCCAAACAAGTCACCGAGATGTGTGACAATCACCAAGACCAAAGGAGAAGGTATGTTAATGCTCATGAAACTACTGTGCAAAACATGAAGGAAGACGCAATTTCATTCGCATTTGTTTCGTATTCCATTTGTTCTTTTAAAATAGGACCCGCTTGAGTTCCCCGGTAACCAAACCCAACCTTTGGAGGTGCACCCCACCCGCCCCTTGATCTACCTGTTGCCCTCCGGAAACCTCCCCACAGAGAGCCTTCCCTTCCTCGGCTGCCAAGTTCATCTCACAGCGGGGCGCAAGATGTTGAAGACTCCGCACAGCTTCGTGCAGACATCAAATGTTTCCATGGTAACCACGGGGCCACGCTCCTGACAGGTGAGATCAGGTGGAAATGGTGAAATCCTGAGCAAACACCGTTTCATTACAGTCAAATGATCAGCGCGAGCGGAGAGACCGACGCTTTTGGAGCTCGGCTTCCAAAGAAGGTCCAGCAAACAAAGATATAACTGGATTTACTAAAGATCCGGCAGAAGGATTCGCTCATCTAATCCGACATATCTGTATGGCGTCCCTCAGTAAAATCTAATGGAATGTGTGTTTAATAAGTTATTGATAGAAAACCTAAATATGCATGTAAATTTCCTGAGTAAAAACATCAAACATAGAGGACAATGACTCCCAAAATAATTAAAATATACTAACAAAAGATTAGTGAAATAGTATCTAGTAAATAGAATAGTTTTTTTCTGATGCAGTAAGGCAGGGGTGTCAAACATTATGGCCCGTAAACCTGCAAGAGGCTCCAATCCGGGCAAACTACCAAGGAAACGGTAAACATTTCAAAGAGAGCAGATTTTTAAAAAGCATTCCTTCCGAGTCGTGGACACAACATGAGACCCGAGCTGAGACATCAGTGATTCAATGGAAGAATTACCATTGAAGCAATTATCAGTAGGGAGAAACTAACCTGTCTCATGAGGATGTAATCTCAACTTACGTTCCCTCTTAGCGGGTGAACAATCCAACGCTTGAGGAATTCTGCTTTACAATGGAAGAACAATCCAACATCGAAGCAGCAAAAAGTGATGTTGCTCTGAAGCCAGTTATCCCTGTGCTAACTTTTCTCACACCTCCTGCTTAAAACCCCCAAAAACAGGAAACGTGAGCTGGGATTAGACCGTAATGATGCAGGTTAGTTCAACCCGACTGATGACGTGTTGTTGCAATAGTGAGAATCCCAGCTGGGATCAGGCCTCATTGCAAGCAAACTGGCCTGGAAGCCATGCGGTTTGTAAAAACATGCATAATGCAACAGCTATAGGAGACCTTTCAGGACGTTTCACTGTATTTTGCAGCAGAGTGCTTCATTGAAATTGGCCTCATGTTGAGATGAATATAGAGACATTTGCATCACATATACTCGCCACAACAAAGAAACAGCTTTAAAGTTGAAATTTAAATGTTATTATGGCACTATTTTACAAGTCTGTACGTGGCCTCTGAACCAAAGTATTGGTCCACACCCCTGCAGTACGGCCTTCATACACAAACATCCACCTCTGATAGGATTTCTGACGGTTTTTTAACTTTTTGTCAATTCGCACTTCCTTCGAAACATCGCCTTAAACATGTTTAACGAACACGGCCGTTGTGACAAACAGTCCTTGCTCTAACACTTCCCAGACCTCGACCCTGCAGCAGCCAACTTCAACCTCAGTTGACTCCAACAACGCTCTGCAATCTCGCAACGCTGTCAATATGAAAATGAGAACGCTGCGAGAAAGGGCAACGGTAATGTCGTCTGCACAGAGTGAATTCAGTAATGTTCAAACGCTCTTTGACTTTTACCAATGGAGCCATGAGATCACTTAACCTTTAAGGGCCATTTGAACAGTCGCCGGCTCCCCGCAGCCTAAAAACATGGCTTATGAATGTTTCAGCAGGCTTTCCGTTGAGGTGGGGTCAATAATGTTGGCACGCTCACGCCACTTCCACAGAATGTTGAAAAATGCAACAAAAAGGGGGGGGGCAGGAAAGAAACTGTCACTACGTTGGATGTGAGGAGAGAGTGCGTTAATGCAGCAATTTGTGAGGAACTTAGGGCTTTCAGCACAGACCGTTGCGTTTTTACTGCCTTACCATAACCCTCTGACATGCAATTAAACTTCTGTGTGAAGAAAAAAGGGACAGTATTTCAATACAGTTACGGGAAATACACAGTTTATACATTAAGAAAAGAGAAGGTATAATAGAGATTTGTAATGTAAATCAATAATCAGTGCAGAGCAGATTTTTTTTACCTTCCAACACCAACAACTATGTCGTACTGTACATGCTTTGTCTCATGAGATTTTCCACGATGTGAGAGATTATTGCTTACAGCTGTAGGGATTTTTTACCTCATGAGGATCACGTGGTACCATTTATAGTGTTTTAGCAGTTTGGCTAAGTTGTTTCTGGAGGCAAAATACACCAAATTCCAGTTTGTTTTTGGCTAAATGTTGTGCTGCTGCTGTTTCTACCAGAATCAGAAAGTTTGTCCAATTTGCTCCGACACGTTTTGTGTTTCAGAACAAGGTCGTGCCATAAGGTGGTGGATTGAGTCAAAGGAGGAGGAGGAGGAAGGATAAGTGACACAGCAATGGCTGAAGGTTATGATGTAGTCTCCATTATAAATCCTCTACCCTCCAGACCCAGTCTGGATCACTGCGTCCACCAACAAACTGTGTGCAGCTCCTTCTGAGATCACAAACTTCAGAGTTCAAAGTTGCGTTTCCCTCATCATTTACACAGAGAGACAGCATTTTCAAAAGGTTGCAGCTTGGGAGCCGTTTGCATAAAGTTGCGTCATCGGTGGCTAAACAGACGCTCCAAAAACACTATGAAAACTATCCATAGTCACCTAAAAGTGTTGTCGTGATCAGATCAGACACGCGGCACTGAGAACTAACCCAGTGAACTGAATACCATTTTGGAGATTGTCTATCGAGGGCAAAGGTGACAGGATGAGGAAGGTCGACGTCTTTCACCAGACTGGCAGACAAACAACTGGGACAAAGCTACACAACTCCATAGGAAAACCCTGGTGTATTCATCGTTTGTTTTCTTTCCACCTGTGCGGCAATGGCAATAACTGGACGTTGGAAAAAAAAAAAACCTCCTTCCAGTTATGATATCATTTGGGAGGCGTGGTCCATTTGCAATGGTCCTGACCTCCAGGATCCACTGTGGCGACCTGGACCTAGTGACGGTGCTCATCTTACGGCCTGGTGCCACTGCCGGTGTGAATGTGATGCTCCGCAGCGCCGCAAAAGATCCCGCTCAGCACTATCTCCTCCAGAGTAGGTAATGCTTTAGAAATGGATTCATGAGCGCCATAAACTTTGTAACAAATTGAGCTTATTAAGGGAAACGTACAGACACCGACTTCATTGAGAAAAGGATCAGCTCATTTGCCATTGATATATGTCACATTAGCATAAATCATTAGCCAAACAGAAGTGCATGCATGTGCAGTTCAGTCCGCGCTCCTTCTGATTCAAACGCACATCGACACGCCACCACATTAATTGAGTTTTTCACTTATTTCCCACCGGTCTCCGACGGAGGGGGTAAAAAAAAGAAAATGGAAGTCGGGGATCCATTAATCAAAGCAAACACAGTGTCTTGCGCGGTGTGTTCGGGGAGCGGCGTGCACGCCGCGCAGTGGCCACAAGTGGCAGAAAATGACGAGTTGTCAGTGGAGCGCTGGCGTTGATCAATCGTGCCCCAAGGTTGCAAAGCGCCGCCGAGCGGCATGATGTGTGTGGCATGATGGGAATGCAGGTCAGAGAGCAGCGTGCGGCAGCGCAAGGACAGCGAGGGCAGGCCGGGGAGACGGGCTGAATGATGAACGGCCTTGAGGCGTGTGTGCAGCAAGAGGGAACGAAAGGAGAGCCTGTCAACAGTCTCATCTGATTTCTTTTAATTATTTCAAGCTCTTTTCATCCTTAAAGGTGATACATGACTAACAAGTGGTGAAAAAAACGCCAATCAAAGATTAAAAACTCTTCGGATATGAGCTGTATAGACTGTTTGAACTCATGTATGTTTTTCCCAAAACAAAATCTGAAACTATTGAAAAACAAACTGTATAACGCTAAAGATGTTACATGAGGGCCATCTGCTGGTTGATTCCTGAACTGCGGCTTCTTCTCTACCTGTGACTCGATGCTTTACTACAGGCTGATCATTAGCAAGATTTATTATTAAACACTGAAAGAAATGTCCAGCAGTCCAATGTAATCCCGTGGAGACGACAACTGTTAGAATTAAACAGCATTGTGGTGTACAAAAGTTGGCGAAGCGAAGTTTATGTCTCAGTGGAAGCCTTTTTATTTCCTTGTAGTTTCCTCAAAATATTTGGGACATTTTCCACACGGTAAAGTTTGAAAATTCCCACCTCCATAATACCAGGGTGGTGGGATTACGGGTCGCTCTGTCCTCAGATTGGAAGTGCAAAACAACAGAGACAAATATATGTATTTGACATACCTGAAACAATTACCCACCTAAATAACAGGTATAAGTCATATCGACTGAATGTTGCTCTGTAGTGGTCAGTTTGTGTAAATAGAAGACCATTGCAATGTGTTTGACAACCAAACATAAACACCACTGACGCCAACTCCACAAATCAATAACACAAAATGTATTTTAACATTAATTAGGTCACTCTAATCCAACATGAGCATCAGTAATAATCTAATCTAGCTGTTGTTGTGGGCTGTTTTGGAATACTGCATAGAGATGGATTATTTGTTTGAAAAATGGTTTATGCTGCTGTAATATTTATCCTTACATGTGTGAATCTGGCACTTTTGAAGTCAGTGGATTTGCTTTTTTTCACTGAATTATAACTGTCAATGTTTATACTGTTCCTCAGGCCCTGTGTGTGATTCTGTCACGGTTATTCTTTTCACTGACGAATATATGACCAAACTGCTGGATTTTCCATATTTATAAGTCACATTTCTGTTGTTTGGTTGGTCATCACAGAATTTAAGCTGAAAATCTGAAAATATGCCGCGGTAAACAGAAACAGAGCAGATGGACGACTTCTGACAGTGTAAGAAATCTGATGAGGAAAAAAACTATGGTGAAGAAGGTTAGTAGTGGGGTTAAAGTAGTCAGAGCTGAGGAACAAATTCACAGAAAGTAAACACCGCACACAGTGCAGTTTGTTGGTAACTTCAGTAGATAGACACAAACATTGTCAGAACACGCCACATGCCAGAGGAACCAATTAACTCAGAGCAACAAAAGCGACTCACTTCACCATCTAGTGGCGTAACTTGGTCTTACGGTCTCTGAGTCGACGGGGCAAACTCCTTTATACATCCATCCTTCTTCTGATTTATCAAACTTAGGCTACGTTTACACTGAAGTCTGATGGGAGTCGCTTTTAGAATGTAGTGTCAATGATCACACCAATAAATCGGATCTCAGCGAGAAATTGGAATCGAGCATCAAGACCAGCAGTGTGAACATAGCGCACCACGCACACTCTTTTGGACAGCGAGAGAACACCGATGCACACATAGGGAGAACGTGCAAATTCCAAACAGGAAGGACTCGGAGAATCCAGAGATACTTAAAGAGATCTAATCTCCTCAAATAAAACCGCTGCTGAATTATGTCAGGAACTCCATATTGCTGTGTGGAAGAAGTGATAAAGCACAATGAAGGCTGAACGAGATCTCAGCTGAATAGAACTGCTTGTGAAATGTTGGAGCGCTGCTGCTGATTCATCATGTCTGATATGAGGCACCAGAAACGGATATTGTGATTCATGGGGGGGGGGGGGGGGGGGGGGGGGGGGGGGGGGATAAGGGAAGAGACACAGAATACAAATCAATGATGTGAGGAGAGTTTTTCTTGCACTTAGGAGCCACACAATGTAAACACAAAGAAAAGTCTGGTGTGTCTGCTCATGGTGGAGACATAACTGAAGTTATCAACACAATCACTCAGTATTAAAAAATCAGTAATTACAAATGTTTTTGGGGTGCACGTCCATACTAATGGCCAAACATGAAAACTACCCGAAGTTCTGAGCGTTTCCTATCGCACTTTTCTCGTCAATCTTTCTTTTCTTTTTTTTTCAAATTATGAAAATATGATCAAACTCATTTTCCGTTGAATAATTAGAAAGTCACCTGTAATTTCACACCAGTGGCAATCTGTCAAGATTGCAAACAAATGCAGAAAACACAAGAGATGTTAATCATCAAAATAAAACAAAAGTATTATTACAGAATAGAAACCATTTTAAAATAATGTTGTTTGGTTTGGTATTTTCAAGCCGGTAGGTTTGTAAAACATAACTGATTTTTCGATGGCCATCTTTAAGCAACATACAGGTTAACAAACTAAAGTCATAAAAAAACTTATTTGAACTTAGAATAAAATAAGTTTGAAACCTACATCTACTAAGTGATGGAAGAAAGGGATTTCTAATGTCACTAGAAAGCCAGCTTCCAGCCTCATAATTGCAGTTCTTCTGAGCGTTTCTTGAAGAAAGGACCTGATGTTCACCTGTCTGAGCATATGCCACCGTCACTGGAAGTCTGCAAGTTATTGTCGGACGTTTGGTTAAAATCCAGTAAACTGTTGAAGAAACGAGTCGTGTTTGATGTGGCGAAGTTTGGAAGGCTCTTCATGTCTGTCGCTAGTTCTTCTCAATCAGTTAGTGACTCACACATGTCAAAAACTGAAGGAGATCCTTAGACTGTATGATCAGAGAAATGTTGTTGTTTCTGTTAAAGCCACTCCTGATTGGTCAATTATATGATGTGTTGCTTCTAAAGACATAGATGAATACTGTCTCTTTTCTTTTCCCAAAATACTGTATATATCTGTGAAACACTGACACACCAAACATTAAATGATTGTTCCACAGTGTTCCTTCAATGAGCAAACCTGGAAGTTTTTGTTTCCCAGCTCAATCAAGAAGATAAGTCAAGTGTTAGTAAATATTATAAAATGCCAAACGCAATTCAAATTACATTTAGTAATTAATTTCCATGTGATATCTTTTTTTTTTTTTTTTTTTTTTATGTTTGACTGACTACGACAAAGTTTGGCAGCTGTAAATAAAGGCATGTTTCCTCTTTGGGCCCTCTGCTTCACTAGACCCATCCAATATGGCGTCCCGTTCACACGGTTTAGGTCTCTGCCTTTTCCAAACACACCAGATTGCAATGGGTAGTTCCTGAATGGGCTTTCTCAGGCGACTATTAATGATAAAAAAAAACATTATATTCAGGCGTATTGTAACAGGAAAACATGTAAAACATGGATTACAGCGGAATGACAAGACCAAAGTTGGACACCACTACAATCAGGCTTGTACCTATATTATGTCTTTGTGTTGCCATTTAGTTGACTTCTTCACATGTCTTCCTATGAGTTTATGAGATTATTATTTCTCTTGCAGGGCCTCAGGAGGACTCTGTGGCCAGTAACCAGGTGTTACCTCCACTTCGGTGGAAAAATGAAGAGACGCAACATGGCGATAAAAACAAAAGTGAACGGAGTCAAAGTGGAATGACAAAAGAAAAACAAAAACAATTAGTGATTCCGAACTAGACAATATAGTTGTGGAGGAGGTTGGGACTTGGGGTTGTGCCAAACCAAAATTGTAAGTACAATCAGACCAGGCCTGGCCAGGTAAGGCCAGACCTGGCCTGGCCTTACCAGGCCTTACCAGGCCAGGCCCCTTACCTAAATCAAACAAAAAACCTGGCTGACTTATCTAAAAACAGTGGATAAATCAAAGTAAATACAGTGATTTAACAACAGAAAACCTACGTGAGTGAAGTGTATAGGGTACCCCAAACTTACCAAAGTCCTCACAAACCACCACCACCTCCACCACCTTCTTCTTCTTCTTCTTGCAAGCAACGAACCGGTGCATTACCGCCACCTACTGATATGGAGTGTGGATCAGAATGGTTTAAGCCGCCCTCTCAATAATAAAATATAAATACATAAATAAATAAACCTCCCTACTAACTTGCTCTCCCGAAGAAACTGAAACATAAACTGATATCCCTTACTCCCTGCAGGAGTGGTCCTTTTATAAGGAGTGTTGTTGGCCGTGATTGGCCAGTTCAGACGACATGCCGGGCATGTAACACCAGGTTTTATCATGTGGGGAGGCTTTGTGATACTCTTGAAACATTCATCATTACCTGTTCTTCCCAGCAGATGGCGCTGCAGGCCAACTTACAGACAGACGTCTTGTTAAACTAACAGCCAGAATTTGCACACACACACCACGCAGATGACAATATAGATTTCGTTGTATTAAGTTGTACAAAAACAACTTTGTTCTGCTGTCCTGTGTGCAGCAGATTATCGCCTGACTCTTCATATAAATGATCATAAATGTTTGATAAGAAAATGACTAATGCATTAAACCTCCTAATGTGTTGAATCATCTTAATTTACCTGTGTTTGTTTCTGATTCACAAATCCTAACAGTCAACATGAAGCTGGATTTGTTAAGTGAGGTGTTGTTCGTCCCATCTGATTACATTTTCATTGTCGTCTATCAGTTTTGTTAACTGGAATTCAAAAAATGTAAAGCCCAGCGTTTCAGGGCTGCTCAGAAATCAGATACATCTCAATTATTTCAGGAGGAAATAACAGGCGGTTCATTGATTTGAGTCCTAGTGATGATGGATATTATGGTGTGTTCATAAATGACTGGGAATGGGTCAATTTCGACCTTCAGGTAGGGAAAATATATTGTATTTCTTAACAGTGCACTGTAATAGCCCAGTCCTATCACAGTTCACAGCTTGATTAGCCTTGCCGTCATAATTCCCAATTAATAATATTCAGCTTACAACTCAAATCTCTTTACAAAACTCATAAACAGAACTTTTCCAGTGCGTTCATTTCCAAGCTCCAGGTGTGAGCATGTCACCCCACTTATAATTTGTTAAGATTCCAGATGTAAGATGTACCATTTCCCATCTGGTAACTTCCCGAGTTCTCAGTTTTATGGGTGCAGCAATACTGCTCATGAATGCACCATTATCCAAGTGCTAATTCTCCCACTTCCTACTTGCATTAGAGCGTGATTACCTAATCCATCAGTTTCCAGAGTTTCCAGTTGGACGGACGCAAAATTTCCCAAGTGGCAACTTCTACAGTGCCCACGTGAAAGCACCGTTAACTCACTGCTAATTTTCCCAGTTCCCATTTGCATGACTGCACCACCAGCAGTAGCAAACTGGTAACTTTCCCAGTTGCATAAACGTACCAGTAAACGAGCCTGTGTGTACAGAACAACAACAACAAAAAAAGGAAGAACAATTGAAGTTATTTAAGAACATTGTTTATTCAACAGTGGATCTTCAGTAATAAATAAATGCACAGGTCATCCATTCCACAATAAAATCAAGGGAAAAATTTGTTTTATATATATATATACTTACATATATATATTTTTATATAAATGTCCCAAGTTGAGGATTGATATTGCCATGGTGGTTGAACAGCTTTGACCAGACAGCGACACAGTGGTGACAGATGGACTAACACAGAGAGGCAGACAGGTTGGTACAGACCACACACATGTGTACAAAGTATTGCATTTCTCACTGATTGACTCGTTTCTCTCTCTTTCTCTCTCTCTGTCTCTCTCTCTCTCTCTCTTCTCACTCTACGCGAACAAAATCTAGTCAGTCTATCATCACTACAATGTGCAAATCAATCAAAAGTTACAAATACAGTATTGCATCACTTCAAAGTGCTACAGATAGGTGCCGACAATCTTCCAAAAACTCTTGTTTTCTTGAACCCTTGTGTTTGTGTGAGTGATTTGTATTTATGTGCCTGGGCTTATTTAGTCTATTTTGCCTTCGTTGTTCCAGCACAGGAACAACAAAGCTCAGAGTGGCAGGAACTCAGAAATGTGACACAATGCAGGTTTGAAGTGAAGTTTTCATGTGACGTCCTAAAATGTTGCTACAAAGAGAGATATGGCCGGGGAAGTTATGACATTGCGGATTAACTGTGCTTTAAAGGTACAATATGTAAACACTTTTCTGGGTTAAAAAACTAAATAAATTTTGAGGAATCAAGAGTAGTAGCAATCGACTAACTCTCGTGTCATGTAATATCAAACTGTACCACAAGGGGATGTTGTGAGTCACATAGTTTGTTTTCCTTGTATCAGTCTGAAGACGAGTGTGTGAATAATATCCAAATAAAGCAATAGCAGATTTTCACAAACCAGAAAGCAATCTGCCAGAAGCCTGGGAAGTAGCATGGAGGCAGATTGCGACTCACTACTGCCACCCGATGTACAGAGGTGGTACGAACTGATATCTTACATACTGTACCTTTAAGTACACTTTTGGGTTTTTGGATCATAGACATTTATTGTTTTGTTTTTGTCAGAGAAAGTTGGATGAATGAGGGATTGCTTAAATAGTTTCTGCAAACATTCAGGAATGTACTTTGTAGCATAATAAATAAAAGATGTCGGGGCACCGATAACCATGGGATACCTTTATGAAGAAGGCACAAACATCTTACAGGGCCCTTTGCTGATGGCGAGAAAAAAAAAAGTATATCAGCTCAGACATTGTGTTTTTACTTAATTTTGGAGGAAATTAAGAAGAGATCTTTGAACTCGGGTACGTTTTCCAAATGGTAACACACGGGGGTTGAGCAAGATGAGCATATTCAATTTGTTTGAAAAGCACAAAAGAGGTATGTTCAGGTTTGCGTCATGCCAATTTATCTAGTTCAGAATCACCACAGGCAATTTGGTCACCAATTACAAATTAGACGACACTGAGCTTAACATTTGTTCCTTTGAGGGTGATGTAAAATACATTTTAATTGGTCAAAGCCAACAAATTTAATAACAATTTAATTGATTACAGATTTCTACCATACCACCATGTGTCCCCTTTTTTAATGATATTAGATGATATTATATTACAAAATGTGGCCGAAATATTAACTTCAACTTGATTAAGGTTGCTCATCTTAATAAACCGTATTTCTCCCAGACACAGAAATAAAAATACGATGAAAAACCATCAGCTTGGTCCTTTAAATAGCCGCTTGGTCGGTGTGCTGTTGCTGTAACCTCGGCCCTGTGATATCAAAAAGATTGTGTCGTCACAAAACTGTCCTGCGATCAACACGCGCTGAGCAAAGACTCGTTTTCTCTCTTTCATCTCTTTCACGCCACTTTAGTTTGTTTTGTTTGTTTTTTTCCTGACGAAGCAGACGGGTTTTCCTGAAGTCTGCGAGAGGTGTTTCCCCGCTCCATCTGCAAGGGTCCCTGCCTTTTATTTGGCATCTACTTTTATTTATCCGGCGTCTCGAGGGAAGAGATGCAGAGCCGAGAGGCAGAGATGAGAGGATGAGCAGGAGGGAGGGAATATAAAATGATGAAAAGGAGATGAGAGGAGAGGAAGAGGTGTGTGTGTGTGTGTGTGTGTGTATGTGTGTGTGCATGGCGGGGGGAGGAAGCTCCGGTCAGAGCACCTGCTTTCTATCACCGTCCCCTCATTTCTTTTTTTTTTTCCACCCATCTCTTTTGTCTGGCAAACAGGAGGGACACCCACAGAGGAAAGAGCAGGGTGCTTAAAATTCCTCCTTCCTTCCTGTGTCCATCTCCTCTCCTAAAGACCTGTCGTCTCCATGGCAACACACCCCCATTTTCATACTAAGCTTATTCAGTTTGGTAGTCATGAATGTGTGCGTGTGCGCGCGCGTGTGTGTGTGTGTGTGTGTGTGTGTGCGTGTGTGTGTGTGTGTGTGTGTGTGTGTGTGTGTGTGTGTGTGTGTGTGTGTGTGTGTGTGTGTGTGAGAAGCAGAGAGAGACTGAGAGTATATCTGCTGCTCGTGCGTCTCCGTGTGGGAGTTTGTGTGTCAGTGTGTCTCTGTGTTCGCCGCCGCCGCCGCCCTGCTGCTGAGAGGAAACGTCTCCGGTAAACATCAGTCCAACGCGCCGCCTCCGCTCCGTCACAAGGCGTAAGAGCCGCCTCGTTTTTGTTTCCGTTGCTTTGGATTACATCTGAAATGTGAGGAGCGTCGGGCCTTAAAAAGTGTTTGTCTGTGTTCGTTCCTCTCAGTCTTTTTGAGTTTTTTTTGAATCAGGCACCGTGTCGCTTCTCCTCCTCGCCTCCCCGCCCTGGAAGCATGTTGGCATACTGAAGTGGTCGGCAGCGCTGCCAGACAAAGTCCGTCCATCAGCAGCCAGGGGAGGTGGTGAGGGGGCTGTGGTGCAGGTATGCCGGGTTCACCACCGACACCGGAAAGTTGAAGATGAACGGCGAGGTGGGCGTGGCGGCCGCGGACACCGCCGCCGAGGTGGCCTTGGGCCCCAGCAGCGGGCTGGCGGTGGCGGCGGCCTCGGCGGCGCAGGAGGTGGCGAGGAGCTGCGACTCGAACTGCAGCAGCTGGCCCATGAAGCTGAAGTTGGGCGAGATGATGCTGCGGCGGCGGCGCACAAACTCGAACGCCTCGTCCAGGCGCACCCGCTTCCGCTTCATCAGGTAGGCCAGGCAGATGGTGGCGGAGCGGGAGATTCCCGCTTGACAGTGGACCAGCACCCGACCGCTGGAGTCCCGTACAGAGTCTGAGAAGAGACGGGGTCAGAGGTCAGACGGCTTTCAAAATCATTTCCAACAGCAAAAAGAATTATGTGACTTTGGCCAGAAGACTAATTAAAAACTCCTCGAGGTTTAAAGGTGTTTCACAGTGAAACCGGGGGAAATAAATCTGAGGAGGAGCAAATTTAACTTCATCGAATCTGCGAAACCAACAATAAAAATTCCAAGTTAGTATCTTTACAAAAAATGATCGGGGAATTGAAGTCAAAAATATTCCCTCAAAATACAAGACATTATGCATGTTTTCCCAGAACATGAATAATTTAAGTCATGTGAGCCAATCTTTTTCAAATTCATCCACACGACAACAACAAAAACAATCTTGTCTTTTCAGTGGGTATTTCAAAATACTACAATACCCATAAATCACCAGCGTGCCCAAGCACCACAGATGGATAGAATGAAGATAAACAAAGAGTCAGGATGTTGATGTATTAGAGGAAGATAGAGCACGAACAATCGATCAAACCTACACTCCAGTTTAAACTGATTATCTAACGATCCTGAGACGGGAAAAGACTAAGTTCACTTTACTTTTATTTTTCATGTAGAAAAACTAGTTTAAGCAAAGACGCATTTGGCTTTAGTTGACAATAACACAATGGCTGCCTAACCACCACGTGGTCACACTAGTTTGCATGTATAAAATTGTTATTTTGCATAAATATTACAGTCAACTGGCACAAATAGTGTTGCGATAAGCAGTACTTAACTACCTTGGTACTTGAATAACAAAATGGATGGATTTGGTCGTTTAGGTAGTATTTATGACATTTCATTGGAAGAAAAAGCCACAAATCTTCAGTCACATACTTTATGTCCCTCGTTGTTGTGAAGCTGAAATGATTTTGTACTGAAAAAAAAAAATAGCAATTTGTCTCATTTTCAACCAAAAGAAAAATAACTCAAAAAATGTTTTCTGCTTTTTAAATATCAAAGGATTTTCTTTATCTTATATAAGAGTAAATGAGATATAATTAAGCTGCTCATTAAAATAAAAAAACGATTATAGTCAACACAAAAAGTATCCAGAACATGAACATGAAGAAAACTCTGATAACAGATGGAGAGTGAAGCTTCTCCCCAGACTCGTTTCTTTCATGCCCCTCCCCTCCCCGCACAGTCCGGCTGATAACTAAAGCGGCCAATCACATTGAAGTCAACACACACACACACGCACACGCACACGCGCACACGCAAAGTGCAATATTTGAGTCATCAGCCCCTCGTTCACACTTCCTGCCCCCGCCTTATTTATAGTCCTGCCTCTTTAAGTACGGCTTGATGTTGTTACTTCGTTACAGAGAATAACCAAATTTCTGCACGACGGTTCGAGGAAGACGTTTACCGTAACTCAATTTCCCCCCGCCATGTTGAAGTCTTGGAACATTCCTGGTCGCATGCAGGAAATTAGAAGCGCAGAATGTGAGGGAGATAATCGAGGAACTTCATTTATTGTGTTTTTCTGTGCGTGTTGATGGAGTTAATCTAATTTTCCATTACTGCCGGCCACGCGTTCGTCTTCCAATTGGATAAAAAGAAACACTGCTTTTGAAGTTCACCCCCCCCCCCCCCCCCAACCTCCTGCACATAAAATTACCCAACACTGAAGGACACTTGTGTGAAAGCGCCATATTTCTCCCTCCCTATGCATCTTTTTCTTTTTTTAAACGTGTCTGTATTTTTCCTCCCTCAATTTTTCACACAAAGACAGATTTCAGGTAACTCCGCCACGGCGGTAACAGTGGATGAGTCAGACTGTGGTCCCACAGCAGCTAACTATGACGCATACCAGCACCTACACACACACACACACACACACACACACACACACACGCGCGAGCGCGCGCCGCAGAGAAGCTACACACACCATCTCTGCACAGCGTGGATATGCAAAGCGACCGCGAAGCTCACGTTTGCCCGCATCAAACATACGAGTAGATCACGTTGCAGCCAAGTCATTCATTTGGATATTTTATTCCTCCCCATTACATCATTCTGTTGGTTTCTGCTGTTGTGAATAATGCAACCTGGAATTAATCCCCCGGGACAAATGAAGGAATGTTCTATCGCCTGCCTTAATTTATACGAACGGCAAATTTGTCAAATTCGAGCTGAACATTGACAAGTTGTCTTTGTTTGTAGTTCACTACAGTCAACATTTACTTTAAATAATCACCAGGATCAATGTATTATAGGGCAGAGACGCTCAAGAAAGTTAGGGTTAGATCTTGCAATACCACTTGATAGCACTAGGTGGTGGAGTGAGCCACTTTAAATAGGATGAGAAAAGACACAAGCTCCCAACACTTGCAGAGCAACACTGTAACAACTATGAGAATATATATATATTTACCAGAATAAGGCAGATCACTGTCTTGTACATTAATTTAGACGGAATGTACATGAAGGGGTGGTAGACAACGTTCAAGCCGATTTTTATAGAAAACGTATACCCTGTAAAAATAATCTATCAGCTATTCTGATTATTAAGTAACCTCTGTGGATTTTTCAGCGATAATATTTCAGACAATCCATCCATTCATCTTCTATAGCGTTTTACCCCTCTAACTACGATCAGAGTACACCGTGGACGGAGCACCAGTGAGAAAATTCGACACTTCTGATATCAAGTATGTGACTTAACAACAAACTACACACATTCCCAGGCGCCCTCCGTACTGACCTATGAACTCGATGGCCTCCAGGAACCAGCAGCTGATGTCTTCTTTGTGGTTGTCCTCCACAGGGATGCACTTGTACTGGTAAGCCCCCTCGAAGTGGTTGGGGCAGTCAGCCGACACGTTGAGCAAGGCAGAGATTCCTATGCTGTCCAACACTTCTTTCTTGGAGGCGTGGAGGGCGCTGCCGAGGTAAAGGAAGGGGAGGATCTCGACGGGGCCGCCCTGGAGGAACGACAAGATCACCGGTTCTTTGTTACTCGGCGCTGCTTTGATCTTCACTTCGTCTCATTGCTTTGCTGTTTAGCGGGAAGTCATTTTGTGCGACGTGTTGACATCTCCGACATTACAACCCGACCGTGACAAAGACCCCTCTCACTGTGTGACTTAAGACTACAGAGTTTAAGTCGATCAAAAAAACGCCGCTATAGTTGAAGGAAAACAAAACAGAAAAACCAAAACAAAACAGCAAGTTGTGAGGCTGAGCTAAAAATGCAGCGTAGAAAACCAGACAAAGGAGCGAGTGTCTCATGGAGCAGCAGAGGCCACACAGCGGATGACTTCAGCGTGAGCGTGAATCAATCTCATTCGCGGCGCTTCTCATCGGACAGGAGCCGCCTGTTTTTTGTGCGAATGCACTCGTTCAGCACTGGGGTCCATCGATTTAGCTCTCTTTAAAACTAACTCGTGTTCAAGACTACAGGTCTGATGAGTTCCAAACAAAAAGTTAAGACGGCTAAAGAAAACCCACTGATTTCCCCCCAGACACACTGAGGTTCTTCCCCCCGGCCATGTTGGCCCCACTTCCTCAGCATCAACGCTTTGAGCTTCCCGACGTCCTCCTCAGTTTATTGTCCCGTCGTTTTAATGCTTCTTAGTAAAGCTTCTAAATTGGGTTCATGTGAGCGTCCTCAGCCGGACCGAGCTCGCAGGAACCAGCCCCCTGTTAGCTCTCACCACCACGCACTGTGACGCCGGTGCTGACGTCAAAGGCGCGGAAAAAAAAAAGTCTAATTAAAGCAGAGTGAAATCATACTTTGGGGTCTGAATAAAGGAAATGGTTAATTAGAAAAGATTAGTTTAATTCAAATGAAAGCACATGTCACAGGAAGTAAGTGTATCTAAGTGGATTAAATAGAAAATTCAGTTTGAGTCTGATTAGGATGTGGAAGTTGTTGGTTTTTGCAACAAGTCAGCTGAAGAGCTCAAAGAGAACTTTTAAAACTGGGTGCTTTGGTTGAAATGATTAATTGCAGATCCAACTAATTAGGCACATGACTGAATTTTTAGGGTTGGGTGTCAAATGAGAGCTTTTTGAGAAGAAATATATATAATATAAAACTGATAAGTTAGTATAGTACAACGCCAGAAAGAGCAGGT
The DNA here is from genome assembly GCF_963383615.2 of Lipophrys pholis. NCBI lineage: Eukaryota > Metazoa > Chordata > Actinopteri > Blenniiformes > Blenniidae > Lipophrys > Lipophrys pholis. The sequence continues at coordinate 15,659,921 of NC_137641.1, read as the reverse complement.
AGGACAACAGCAGATAATGTGAATTATGTACGTATATGTCAATATATAGATATAAATGTATAAGAAGAGAAGAAATAAAGAAATATTTGCTTTGCTTTGTATCTATTTATTTTGCATTTGATTTATAGACCAGATAAATAAACAAGTGAGCAAAGATTTAAACTTATCAGTGGATCCAAATTGTGTTCGTTCGAGACGCATGAGGCTACATGAGGGGCTCTGGTATTTAATCGAGGGTTAATATCCGGCGTGAAACAAGCACCTGCCTCCTCATTGAGGCCTGACCGGGTCTTTCACCACCAGGTTTTAACTTTTGGAGGTTCAAACACGTAAAAATACTCTGATACAGGAGATTTACTCTCTCTTTGGTTTAACTTCAAGGAAAAAAAAACAACAACAAACAGTTGTGATGCTCCGACCTACATGTCTTAGTGTTTGTGGTGTGAGGGTGGGCTGCTGGTGGGCTCTGTGAGGTCAGCCGGCGGGCGGTCTCTACTTATCGACAGGAGCCGCTCGCTCTGTTTATGTCACCGCTGCTGACGAACTCGGTACTGACACAGCGTCAGGAAATGATCGATGCCGCTCAGGGATGTAATGCGAGGAGGAGCGGGGTGGAGGGGACAGGGGAAGGGGGGGGGGGGGGGGGGGGGGGGGGGGGGGGGTTGGAGGGCAGTCAGGTATTTTAACCCCCGATGCATAATATTCATCACGCCACTGCAGGAAGTAACGGAACCATTGTGCGATGCACCTGATGTCACCGCAGACTCTTCTTAGAAAACACACAGAGGCCGGGTCTGTCTGCACCCCCCCAACCCCCCATCCCCCACCCCGCCCACTTCCTGTGCGTTCCACTGCAATTAAACCCCGGGCCGCATGTGACCGCGAGCGTACAATCTGATGGCTCGAACGACGGCCCAGGCTGCACGCACAGGACGGGAACCCATGACCGACTCTCTGAGTCAGATCCACACCTGAGATGGACTTCCTGTCACTTCATCTCGCCGTGTGCAGCCCCGAAGAGATAAGTCCAGGAGGTTTTTTTTAAAGAATAAATAAATACATTTTTAGAGCTCAACCAGATGAGGAAACGTGGGAACGGCGGCTGAAAGTCGATCTCGAGCAGAGCAAACAACCTCTGGTGATTGTACCCAGGAGCTCTCGGGGGGTCAGAGCTCATTTTACAAGATCATCAAATAAGACTTGGGAAAAACATTAAATAGCCCTTTTGTGTGCGAGAAAGACTAACATTTGCATTGGTGAGATAATAATGACTGTAAATATTGATCATTTGGTTACAGTTGGAACCATCTGAAGCTTAAATAGGTTCAATAAACACAGAAATATGCACACTGCTCCGCAAGACATCACAGAAAATGATCACAATGCTCGAGTAGATTAAAACATGGAATCGTTTACAACTTAGAAACAGAATTAACCATTTATTGCCCGGATACGACCAATAGAAACACTAACATCTCTCTGATTTTCTGAAACATATCGAACATGATGAACACGATGAAACTGAACATAAATGTTTTTCAACTGAATATCGCAAAAAAACGAAAAAATTTATAAATAAATAACTGCATTATAGTGAAATAAATATATGTAAAAGCTGAGACTGTGGTGCCAGTTTTAGCCATTTATATTTAAAATGACACACCTGAAAAGCGTATTCTTTTAAGTACAATAAATACATTTACAGATGTACGCATTTCGAGCTCAAATGTGATGCCAATCACATGAATCTGTTCAATGTTCTGCTGAATATCATAAAAAAAGAAAATAAATGGGTATTTGTCTCATGATGTGATTAATTAGTGTAAAAGTGGATAATGGTTGTAATCATTTATGGCTCAAATGTGATATTTAAAATACTAAAATTCTTTAATTTTTGTGATAAATCTCACCAGAAATGTATCACGGGACTCATGAGTCAACTAATAAATATAAAACATGATCACAACAATTTGCTTCTTTTTTTTTGTCGATTGCCATATAAAAGTGAACGGAGTGGATGTGGATGTTGAGTTTTGGCATTTCTAGATCTCATATGATTACAAATCCTCAAGAAATGTCCATCTCTCACATTAACAGCCGACTTATATCCTGATTCATAAATGTAAACGCAGTGATGACATTTCTAATACTTTATGAACAATATAAGATTTAGAATATTCAAATTTTGCTATTTATTTTGGTGGATATACAATAAAATGGACCTGATGATGATGATGATGATGAAGATGACCAAATGTGATTAATACGTGTAAATCTGGGGAATATCATCACGCAAGTCTTGATCTAATAACACTGACAGTGAAATATGCTTCTCATTCTGTCTGTAGGCTTGTGTGAGTGTTCTTACTCGATGCATACACACACACGCACACACACACACACACACACACACACACACACAGACGACTCACATCAGAATGAAAAGCCCTGTTCACCACGGCGTTACATGCTGCTGCTCTTACCTGGTCATTGTGTGGCGTGCCACACGACGAGCACGACGAGTCAATGCTGGACTGGCTGGTGAGGGGCGGTAAGGATTTGGTCTTTAAGCAGAATTCTGGATACTCTGCGAAAAATCGGTCGTATCCCCCTGAAAAACAAAGCAAAAGAAGAAGGCATCAGCCGCGCTCCGTGGAATGATTTTACTATCAGCAGTATGTTAGAGTAATCCTGTGGTGAATCGTCGGTGCCCGGCTCCAACAGAAGCTTTTCATTTGGGGTTTGAATGCACTGAACACAACCGCAGACGCACAGTTGAGGGCACAAGACATCGTAGCCAGTGGAACGGACCATCTGACCTCTACTGTTCTAGATTTTCTGTGCAACTTCCCCACCCTGTGCAAATCATCTGCAGGCTGACCATCTGCACCTTCAGCATCAAATCAGATTAACAAGGAATCCCTGTAAGCCACATGAACGCACCACACACTGGTGCTTTAAGACGTCTGCATCATTAGGATGCACACACACACACACACATACGAGCGAGAGAGCGAATGCGCCACAGCTTGCAGCATCTCTGGTTCTCGATTTTGACTATTCGCCACATCAGTGATCTGCCCCCCAAAAGTCTCTGTGTGAGACGATCATGTATCAGAGAGCGAGTCCCTCCGGTTTGATGTGGTTTCTACGCATCAGCATTACCTCATTCACTCAGCTCACAGCCATTGGCCTGCGTGTGCATGTGTGGAGAAGCCAGTGAATTAAAGTGTAACAAAGAAATATGTAGACATGGAGAAGGAGACTCAAGGTAGACAGCAAGATGTGTCATCTTACAGCTTAGTGGTTAATGCAGTAAACAATATATAATTTTTTTTTTTTAAAGAGATTTTGTATGTTAGAAAAATAAATAACCTCAATTAGAGAGGGGACTATCATTCCTTTCATAAAATGTGGGACTCTTAAGAATCAAATACATTATAATATTGAAAATCAGTGTATATTGTGGAGCAATTTTATTAGAAATATCGATATTTAGTGTACTCAATGTTTATTTTTTAATAAAAAAAAAAAAAAAAAAATATATATATATATATATATATATATATATATATATATATATATATATATACATCACTGTGGCATTATTACAGGCAACTGTAATAACGATTATTCATTTCCCTCTTTATTACAGAAATATTACCACTGAATCAAATAATAGAAATGCTGGATTAAAGGGTTTCTTTCTCCCAGCTGTGCATTTAAATCTGTATTTCCCTCAACATCCCAGCCTGCGTAAAACGTGCGTAATTTATTTACCTTTGAGCAGGTACATGCGCGTGTCCGCGGAGTCCCTGCACAGCGCGTTGAGCACGAACATCACGGTGCTGTCCTCCTTCACCGTGTCCGAGTCCGGCGTCCTCTCGTCATACAGCACCGCGGCGGAGTACATCCCGGAGCGCAGGCGGCTGCGCGCCTCCTCGTCCCCGGCCAGGATCTGGTCCAGGCTGAGCGCGGAGCCCTTCGCCCGGCGGCGCACGATGGTGTTGCAGCGGGCGTTGACGGCGCCGCGGATGTGGCCCGCGCTGTACGCCAGGAAGGAGCGGCAGTCCAGCAGCAGGCACTTGGCCCCGTCGTCCTTCAGGAAGCGCTTCAGCACCGAGCAGTCCATCTCGCACAGGTCCTCCATGGCACGCTCGCTTCACGGGCTGTCGTCTACTGCTGCGCTGCTGTTGGTAACCGCTCTCTCCCTCTCCCTCTCTCTCTCCCTCCCTCTCTCTCTCTCTCTCTCTCTCTCTCTCTCTCTCTCTCTATGCTCTTTCTGCGCCTCCACCCTCCTCCTCCTCCCAAAACCCAGAGAGAAGCGGCGGATTCCCGTGTAGCTCCTCTCCCTCTATCCACGCGCCGTCTCACGCATGGTATCCGCACGACTTTTGCACGCGCACTCCGGTCACTTCTCTCTTCTTTTCTCCTTCTGTTTCTCCACAGGACTATTTTCTCGTTTTGCCTTCTTTCTTTCTTTCTTTTTTTTTTATGAATGAGTAGAATCGCGTCACGACGGAGGTGACGTCAACCAGTGAACAGCCAATCACAGAGCGAGCAGCTCCGCGTGCCCTTTCCTCCTCTGCCGTTCATTCATAAAAAAAGACTGACATCAATGAAGCGGTCGGAGATGAAACTGCTTTCACCAGCTAATGAACACGATAATAGCATTAAAATATACATCACATAGACATAAACCACATTTTTGCCCAATGTAATTTTTTAACGATTAATTCCTATTTATTTCTTTTGCCCATCAGCTGATAACAAAATACCACAGCCTACACTACACACACATCAAGTGACTTCATTATTTCATGCTGCTATTACAATATATAAAAAAAAAAACATTAGAGCAAATAAAACATTACATTTATTCTCTTATTGCACGTTTAAATGTTTGTGTTGTTATTTCTTTTCATTAGATGTTCAACTTATATATAGAGATACATTCATGGTGCATCATCTCATTTTACCATTATTTGCATTGACAGTGTGAGATGAATACATAAAAACAAGAACTTTTGCAATCATTTGTTATCTGCTTACAAACACAAGCGCAAAATGCTGCTTTTGCCAGTTAGCAATCAGTAGCAAAATATCAATCCAAAACAAATCAACATATACATAGGTAGTGTAAACATAATGTTACATGCTGTTTGCCCCCAAGTAGCCAACAATCACTAAATGCAGCTTTAACGTCCTGAGACAGTGCACATCACTATAGCCTACATCTCCATCAATATGCTGAAGTTACCCGAAAGGCTGTTATTATTGCACGTCTGGTTCAAACTTCACTATCAATTCAATCTCCTTTGAAATCCAGCTTTATAACTGCTGCTGCATGTAAGGATCGCTTCAGTGTGGTTCTTATGGTGGCCTGCAGGGGTGTGTGTGTGTGTGTGTGTGTGTGTGTGTGTGTGTGTGTGTGTGTGTGTGTGTGTGTGTGTGTGTGTGTGTGTGTGTGTGTGTGTGTGTGTGTGTGTGTGTGTGTGTGTGTGTGTGTGTGTGGCGTGTAATCCCACAAGCAGATGCAATTTGCATCTGCCATCACACGGCCTTAGCGAGCGTGCTCAGGTATTTGCATGTTGATCTCATTTCCATGGTAACTAGGGGAGCGAGACCAGCACAGCGGTGGATGACAGGAAGAAAGCGCAGACGATCTGACACAAACGGAGAGATTGCCAGACGGATAAATACCAAAAACTGTAAGAGAAAGGCCAACAATACCTTGAAAGGCAGCATCATTCTAAAAAGCACCTTATATAAGTAGCTTATGTGGGAAATGAAGGTTTGAATTATGCGTGGGCTATACACAGAATGATCACATATCACATATATAAAAGTCTGATTCACTTGGATGAATCCTTTCCAAGGCATAACTCCTGTAATACTTGTATAATCTGGCAGCAGTGTTAAAACAACACAGACAATCACAACCAGAAGATGCCAGTTTGCAGCCAGCTGGAAGTCATTGGAGTGTCTTAAGTGTGCATATTGTATAAATGAAGCTGCAGTCAGCAAGAAGCCTCTGGATCAAGGAGAAAATGCGGTCGACAGTGAAAATAAAAGGCCCTAAAACGGCTAAAATATTTTAATAGTTTGATTTCTTGTGGCACACATACAGTGATGTGCAAAGAAACTGAAAATAGTCCAATTACTTCACCAGTTGCTGTATATGAACACCTTAAGAATGTACCTCATTTCACTTTTAACTGACCGCTTCAGTCACACCCCTTTAATATTGTTCACATGTCTGCATTGGAGCTGATTCATTCCGTTCATTCAGTTAGTGGGGGGAAGGTGCTCTAAAGTCTGAAGGTTCACTGTACTTGGAATGAAATAATGCATGAATGAATGATCATAATAATAAAAAGTAGCACCAAAACGGCTGAGATACATTACAGAGGCGAGCTCATAAGTCACATATACTTGCGAAAACAGGGTAAGCTGAAGTTTAGGAACAACTGGGTATAGATCATGTCCACAACGTCGACGTGCTTCTCTTCCAGTAGACAGATGTTTTGTGAAAGGGTACGTATAAAAACAACCTTCAAGGCTGTTGGAGGCGAGCGTAGCATCGACGCAGAGGCTGTGCCGAGGTGGTTCGTCGCAACGCATAGCCTTCTTAAATTGTATGCGTATGGCATATAAGTTAGGCCTAATGGCATTTAATAAGTACTCGTATCAGTTTTCAGTCTTGGCAAGCAGCTATAGGTTAGGACGGATCTCGTCCTTTAAAAGAAGGGGTATCGGCGCATCCGTACCTTTGGCCATCGCTAAAATGATGTTCTCTTTGAAAAGAGACAGCGGCTCTGCAATGTTTTTGTATACAACTAAAGCAACAGTCTCACATCAACTTCAGTATTTGTATTTCTATTGCTTATTTGATAAAATAAGTCAGTTACCAGCATGGTGATGCAGCATTACCGTGATGCATTACAGTGTGACGTGTTATTCTTAACACTTCAAACTTAGTTTTAAAGATTCATATATAATCAATAAGAAGCTGCTGCTCAGATTCAGTTGAGTTCCATAGTAACTCAGAATTGTATTCGTGCTGTTGCAAGAGGTTAAATCAGATGCAGCAAAGACCAAGAAATCCTGACTTTAAGCCCTGAAAACACTGGATTTTGCACATCCACAGGAAGCTCGGTAAAATCTTCCCTGAGACCCTTCATGAAAAGATCCTTGAAGCCTCCTGGTATGAATTTATTTTCCCAGGCCGGGCAGGAATGACATGAAAGGATACCACTTGAGTTTTTTTCTCTCAGACCTACACAACCAGTAAAAGAGTGATCGTAGTAGCAGAACAAGGACTTTTCCCAGACATTTGAAGTGTCAAATGACATACCAAGGTCAGCGCTCGGCTCATTCAGTGTTTTAACTATGAAGCTACTATCTGATATCTGATATAGTTAGTTGTTTAGTTGGTTATATCCAGTAATCTGTTTGGGCTGTGTTCTTCCAATAACAGTGCTCTTTCTCTCTCCCTACTTTATACATACAGTTCTCTACCGTCACACATTATTCTTCAGGGTATATGAGCAAAAGCACTTGAAATTCTTATAAATATACGATTTGGATTCATATAATGTCTTTAAATGATATATCAGGAGGACAATTCTGTCTTTTTCTAAGAAACTCGAGGGTATAAATTCACCTATAACTGTACTTCACAGGGTGTTCCTCGTACGCCTGATGGTTGATCAATGTATACCACGCAAAATAAATATAAACGCAAAAATAAATTTGATTTTGCACAGAGTGATATGTTAATAAAGTTAGTATCAGCACTGCAGCGTCAATAAAGCATGAATGGAAGCAACGTGAATGCTAACAGAGAGGCGAGAGAAGATGAGAGACAAGATGGAAGACCAGACAGCGGCAGGCAGGACGGGGGGAAAGAAAGAGGAGGCAGACATGAGAGATGACAAAGACCGAGAGGGAGGGATGGATGGATGGATGGCAGAGAGATGGGTGGCAGAGAAGGAGGGGAGTGTCCCATACCAACACACACATATGCACACTACGCCGCATTACTATCAACCCCAAACAATGCCTCCAACAGGCGGGATGGTGCTGCTGCCGTAGCAACAAGGGAGAGGTGTGGGAGGGCGGAGACAGCAGGCCGGGGGGGCTGCGTGGGGATTGGCCCGGGTGAGACGATACGCTGATGTCATCCATTCCTCCCTCCCTCCCTCCCCCCCGTGTCCGTCCATTCATCCCCTCGCCTCACATCCCTCGTCCGCATGCCGTCATCCATCAATACAGTGGACAAGGGAGAGAGAGAGAGAGAGAGAGAGAGAGAGAGAGAGAGAGAGAGAAGGGCTATATTTTGGTAAACATCCATCTTCCTCCCCCTTTTATTTACTCCATTTTCTTCCCTCCTCCCATTTTGTTGAACTCATTCACCATGTCTCTTTCTCTCTCTCTCTCTCTCTCTCTCTCTGATGTTGTCAGTTTTTATTCGTCTTCCCTCACCAGCAGCCTTTGTGTTACAGTAACACAGCACGCGCCGCCTCATCTTTCTTCAGGAGCATTTTGCTCCAACATTGTTGCTCAAATACAATATAATATGTTGCATGCATGCAAGAGAGGGCTTGCATTAAAAGTGCAACATGCCGGGATGACATCAGACAGACTGACACAAGGTCACATCAGCATGGAGCAATTTGCAGCCGTGCCCGGGGTCGTCCATCATAGGCCGGCTCCTCCGCTCCACATGTCACTGCGTCCTTGAGCGAGTCACTGAGCACCAGTTGCTCCTCATGGCCGGGCTGGCGCAATGAATTATGGGTGAATGTCAAGGAGAAGGATTGCTGAAAGTTAGATGGGTTTGTCCTTTTGGTTTTATGTGAAGCTTCATGCTTCAGCAGTACTTGTCGCGGCGCAGATACATATAAGAATGCGCTGAATACAGGAAGATTCTGGGCTTCAGGGGGGAAAACTTCTTTCAGTCACACAGTGACCAAAACATTGTCCTTGGTCAGGCTCCTCCTCTTTTTGCCCAATCACTGATTTGCTGGCAGCCGTCTGATTGACAGGTTACATCTATACAAAGCCTTACGTCGTCATTAAGAGGTCATGTTTACGTAAAATTACTGTCATTAATGTGATGATAAAGTACACCATTTTCAGAAAATGTATAAAAACCATGTGTGTTTTGCTTTAGGCCCCATTTACATGACAATGTTTCAAGTGAAAACACCTTGTGTTTGCGTTTCAGAAAAGTTTCGCATTTACACGGTGATGTTTTAAAAACAATGTCCGTTTCCATGGCATCGGAAGAAACGCTGAAAACGGTATACATAGCATGCTGTGCTAGTGGCCGCTGTTGGTTGTTTTTGTAATGAAAGCACACGAACATATGCATGCAGGGAATAATACATTATGAATATTAGCAATGACAGTACACAGACATTCCTATGGACAGACGGCCGAGTTGCATTGTTATTCTGACTATAAATACCAAGTCCCAGGAGACAATGGACTGGCAGTCATGGCACTCTGGAGGCCACTGTTGTTGTTGTTGTCCATCTACTTGTACATGTACATAAGAAGTATTTACGCAGGCCATTTTGCACAAGCGTAGCAGGGTTTCCATCAAAAAGCTTTGTGTCTTCACTTGAAAACGTTGTACCTTAGAGACCTTAGAGAGACTCATGGCAGAAACTGGGTCTCATTGGCTCCAGGTAACAACAGCTAAAGAAAAGTTTTCAGGCTCTATGATCTCATTTTAAAACGATTTGAATATCTGCTTTTTTTTAAATTTGAATTACTTATTAGAAAGATGCTTGATTTGTACCAAGCAACAAGCAATTGTGGAGCTGTCAAACAACAATAAAGAGTTAAAAAAAAAAAAAGAAGAAAAGAATATAATTTTTAGATGAAAGATGAGTGACTTACTGGGGTAGAGCCTTATCTCAGAATTTCCACTCTGAATTTAAATAAATATCACTCATTTAACAGGATGTGTGGAGTTCAGTAATGAGCAGGCAGCCATCAGTAAGACTGCAGGTTTATCATAAAGTCCTGCGTACACAGAACGCCAAGTTCACAAGACGGGATCATTTAAACCCTGGCATCCCATGAAAAAAACAACTCAGAAAACACACATATTCACATAAACGTCTATCAAATGTGTACATGCGTGTGTATACACACTCTAAATCTGTCCTCTTTAATCCCATAATCCAGCGGCTAAGCTTTGGCGGAGTGCTGCTGCGTTTTCATGAATGAGTTTGTGTGGTTTGCCATGTGCGAGGGTGTACCCACGGATCAGAACAGGACGGCGGAGGGAGGGACGCGTGAGAAAACAAAATGCAGAATGAATATATGTGAGAGAGACATTTAAATGTTAGAGTAAAAAAGTAAAGAGAGAGAATGATGGAATATGCGTGCGTTAGAGCTGATCTCTCCCAGCTCAGATATGAGTGGGACCCTTTCCACGAGGACGGGGCGACTTCAGAATAATCGCTGTTTGCTTCGATGATGGATTGAAAACTAAATTTAAAAAAAATTCAATAAATTAATTAAAATAAAAGTTATTAAATGGTCATGCTACACAGAAAATTTAAGACATGTATAATTAAGTAATCTTTGGATACCATACACACAATTACAACTCAAACCAGATTAATTACCAAACACCAAAATCAAATGAGCACAATTTTGGTCGTATTTTGAACACTTGCGACACTTATTTCACAGAAACAAATCAAAGGAGAGACTCCACAGATTATAAGAATAGCAGAAGCTATCAATTTTGAGCTGAAGCCAGAAAAACTATGTGTTTAAAAGGGGAGAAGAGGGGAAAAAATTGCGGTGTAGCAGGTTGAATCATTTAATACTTAAAAAGGGGGATCGTATGAGTTGAAATGTGATTTGATGAATGAATAATTGAACAGGGTCAAACAAACATTGAAGTGCTTTAGAATGAAATATACCAAGATGGAAAAACAGGTAATAGTCAACAGATATGTGTCACTTCGTGAAGAAACATTCTGCTTTGACACTGCTGGTTCAATAAATTCCATCCATCTTCTAATGGTTTATATCCTTGTTCAGGGTCGCGGGGCGCTGGAGTCAATCCGGCTCACTATCGGCGAGGACAGGATACAACCTAGACAGGTCATCAGTCCATCAAGGGACAAACACAGAGAGACAAACAACCACACACATTCACATCCAGACCTACAGGCATTTTAAGGTAAAAAACAAAACAAACCATGAAGCACGTCACCTAAATCCTGGTGCAAAGTCTGTACTAGTTTTGACCTTATGATATTGTCATTTGCGTTGACAAACAAGTGCTAACTAATATTCTTAGGTAAAAAGAGAAAAACCTTTGTTGTGTTTCGGGTGTCCTTTTACACAACAAGAGTGTTTGGAGCCACTGAAAACACACACAAAAAAAAAAAAAAAGACTTCCAAGATGGAACTTCTCGAAAACACTCCCGATTCCGTCTCCGTGTCGACGGAGGAAAATGCACCTTTTCTAAAATACTACTGCTGAGAAAAGTTGCACCTCGGGAGCCTTTCTCAATAAGTTGCATTTTTAGCGGCTCTAAACACGGACGCCCAATACAAAATGAGTGTTTAGCTTTTTCACTTGAAGTCGTTGTAGTTACACTGTATTTTAAAAAGCAGGATCACTACATGACGAGAAAAAATGCTGTCCTGAGGTAACAGAAAGAAACCGCTCCATTGACCTTGAATGCACTCAACTCATCAGATTAATAGTTAAAAATCTGCACCACTTAGCTTTAGGAGTAATCTGTTTTCTATCCGTGGATACAAGGTGCTCCTTGAGTCATTTCTTGTGATTTTAAGAGTGTAGAAGAGTGACACCGAGCATTTCTCCCTGTTTGCTTCATATTGTAGCACTATCATATTATAGTTTTCTCCACCACAGCGTGAAGATTTAATTTAACTCAACACAGAACTTGTACAATCTTCTTGTTCTGAGGAAATGTCGTCATTTCTGACCATTATAAAGGTCTTGACCTTTAGTCGGGAAGTCTGGATGCAATATAAATAATAGAACAATCTCTAAACATGATGAAACATTGAACAAAAGCGGAAAAAAAGAGTTCCATTGATTTTGTATGTGTGGATATGTGAGCTAACATTGTGACTCTCCTGGCTTGTCGAGTTCACGCTCTCCTTCGCCTTGTCTGATCAACTTCTGAGCTTCATGCCGGGACTCTTTTGGCCTTTTTAGAGTCGGAGTCATGTTTGTCTAGAGCTGCTTTGTGGAGACTGTGTGAGTTAATAAGTAATGCATCTAACAGGTCACCAGCTGCTTATCCCCATTTCTTACACACACACACACACACACACACACACACACACACACACACACACACACACACACACACACACACACACACACACACACACACACACACACACACACACACACACACACACACACTGTCCTGAGCGTGCTGAATCCCTTCCTGTCTGGCCCCTCACATGGTAACCCAGTGAACACGCTGCTGCAGACACACTGTCAGCACACACGCATGTGCCTCGCTGCCTGTTTACTCCCACCAGTTTCCTTATTTGTCCTTTGTATCGGCTGCTTCCTCCGTAGCCTTGAGCGCAAACACTCTCAGCCATGAATGAGCTTCAGTTTGTGGGAACTGCATGTTTATTTTCCAGGCTTAACTTCAGTTTGACTCGGAATTTCGATAAAGGTCAATTCTATAACAGAGGTGTTGCAAGAAGCCAACGATTATATAAACATGTCCTCTTGCACATAAACTCGATAGATGTGAGTTAATCGTCTGGTTGCCCCCCCCACCCCCCTCCTTTATTCACTCACACTTCTCCAAACAGATACAAACATCCTCATGCAAAATCTCCCTGCGAGTTTTGAATACTCAAAGTAGCACAGGATGAAACCGTGAGCTCATATTCAAATGTATGCATAGTCACCTCCAAATTAATACAAATATTGCTTTAGTCAATGAGAACCGGAGTAACACTCGTGATGGTAGCCAGGAGGAAGTGCAGTTGTTTTGGTTTTTTTTCCCCACTTTTTAAAGTACCTTCCTGTCATAAATACTGTCTAATAGTTTGGGCACGAGTCCAGACTTGCCTGCTTTAATATTTGGCAGTCTGGATGTTATCAACAGCCTGGTGCTGGGACGTCCACAGACAGCTGAGATGCCAAAGAGAAGTGAGGAGGCCTTTACATAATCATGAAAATGCACGCCTCTTCTCTTGCTTTTAAAAAGCTGCAAATTCAGGCAAGTCTTTTTTTAGAGGGTCTGATTTACTCGGACCCGGCGTAAAACCTGCTAAATTGATAGATTGAGTTTTCAGTTTGCGTGCCCTTTAACACCATAAGTGACATGATGTGCAAGCAGGCATTTTCCAATGAGGTTTTTGAGTCAAACATAAGGCCTGCGACCCTCAGGAGGCTCCGCTGCAGCCCGACAAACCTCCAAGCAAATTGTGAAAATTTCATGCAGGGTGAGTTAGTAAAAGCGCCCATAAATCTACAGCTCGAGGAGAAGTTTTTTTTGAGACATTTCACTGTATTTGGCATCAGAAGGATTAATTCAAATTGGCTTCATGTTGAGATTGGAGTCGTTTTCGACAGTAATTGACACTCAATAGCCGCGAGCTGGAGCGTCTGTGCGTGACACACAGAGAACTCGGTTCCTATGGCTGTGCATAGATGGACACTACACGCTGCCCTGTCCTGTACAACAGTGTTGTGGTTGAAGGAAAAGCTCATTTCAGATGCGGAGCGTTTCCATGTGAGAAAAACATGGACTTAACCAACTGGAATAAACAGATTTTGCTGACATAGTTTTCACTGAAACGACCGCTTCCTTTACTGCGTGAATGAAAAATGAGTCTGAAGCAGCGTCGGGGTTCATTTCTGTCCACCTATTTCCTATTTGCAGGATGATGAGATATTTGATTTACGGGATCAAACATACTTTTAGTTAGACCGTTCACTCTTCTCTAAATAAATGAAGTGCATTGTTTTGATATATGAACGTGTGTGTGTGTGTGTGTGTGTGTGTGTGTGTGTGTGTGTGTGTGTGTGTGTGTGTGTGTGTGTGTGTGTGAGACGTGGCTGTGTAAGAGGAGCAGACACGGGGATTAAAGACAGGAAACAGACTTCAAACCTTTGCCGCACACACACACACACATACTAAACAACTGATTTGGTGCTTTAAATTTCTCCGTCGCGAACACGTGCCAAGCAAACCGCCGACCTGGCACCTTGTCCAACTTGTTGACGTCACCGATCTGTCATGTTTTATTGTTTGAGAGCCTGTCACAGAGCCAGAAACTGTGGTTACTGAAGCAACGAGCAGGGCAAATATGACTGCAGATGACAGGTATACACACACGCGCACGCACGCACGCACCCACGCACGCACACACATAATAATTTGTCGATAATAAAGTAATCTTTTGTCCTGCATCTCATGTGATGCACTTTCTCTGGAAAGTAGTGGGTAAAGGAGGAGGAGGAGGAAGACAGGAGATGAATGGGGGAGGAATGAGAGGAAGTGGAGTGTCCTTGTTAATGTGACATGGTCACATTTAAGTGATTGAATTTCCTCTGTCTGAGTGCGTGTGTGTGTGTGTGTGTGTGTGTGTGTGTGTGTGTGTGTGTGTGTGTGTGTGTGTGTGTGTGTGTGTGTGTGTGTGTGTGTGTGTGTGTTCTTGTCAGTATAGTGAGTCAATTGCCCAATTGCTTGCTTGACAGTCAACTTAACCAGAGCCAAACAACACACAACTGGAACATTTTCTTTCCTCGCCTGCCTTCCAGGCCCCGGGAGCGACTGTCCGAGGTGTTTTTAACCGACTGATGACACTGTGAGCGTCTCATCCTGTGCAATCGAGGCCCAAATGGAAGAAGATGACTGTTACCAAAGTTTGATTTGAGAGAAAAAAAAAAAAAAAAAACTAAGCTGACATCGTTTATCTTAATCCTCCCAGTGAGCTGACTGCATTGTCTATTTACAGCTTGCTGTATTTATACTTCGTTGCCCTTTTACTGCTGTCTGCAGTGTGGGAAGACGTCGTGGCTCGAACAAACATTTCTCACCCACACTCGTTCCGAAAGAAAGGCTCGCGGATTAGTGGCTTTGTTTATAGTAACTTTGCATTGGTAGAAACTGACTTCAAAATGCTGTACGAGTGACAGGGTGAACAGATTCAAGAACGTTAATATGAAGATAAATAAACTTGTTGGAATCTGTCGCTCAAATCAAGATCTTCCTCCTTAACATTGAAATCTCGGTCTCACCAGCAGACTGGAGGAAAACCAGTCTGAATTTGTGGAATGATAAAAATACCGAGGCGATGGAGGCGAGAGCAGCGTTTTATTTTCGTTCGGATGAATCAGTGTTTCAGCACATATTGCCTATAAACCCACTGAGGGCACGCTCACCTACACCATGACTCACACCAAAAGAGTCCTCAGAGAGGTCGTCAGCAGTCAAACGTTCACATTAATGTCCGCGTTAATGTTGGTGGGAAAAAAAAGTAGGAGGACAATTACAAAGTAGCTGCAAAGGCGAAAACCACAATCAGAAGTAGATTTGAATCTATTTTTATTATCTGAATGTGGAGACTTGATGATTTGCACTCATGATGTACAACTACGAGTCCCATGATGGGTAACAGATGGACCTTTCAACGTTCTTTTGTCTTTAACTGATCAAAATGATGCTTTACAGCAGAAATTATGTCATTAAACATTCATTTAAAGTTCAAGGTCTTACCAGCTGATCTGTTTGTTCAGTTAGTGAGGAAATAAAGTTCCTACTTGGGAAAGTCCACTTTTAAAAACCACAACTGTTCATAGTACTACGACACAAAAAAAAAAAAAGGCCAAAAAGTCAACCTCCGGAAATATGCTAAAAGAGTGACAAACGACCTCGATTTGACAAGTACAAACCTACACGGTGCGTTCTGTACACAACATGCTGACATACTGTGATGTACTGACCCTGCTTACACTGTTAAAAAAAAAATAATGGTAGCGACTGTGGTGAACATCAACGGTCAAACAGTTGCAGTAAAACACGGTGAGGTTTAAAGGGGATTATACAAGCATGATATGGTACATAAAGCCAGGAAGTGTCTTAACTTTCTGCTGAAAAAAGCCGTCGTATTGCGTGACGTCAGACTGGACGCTCTCTGAAACCTCCCACTTTCACAATCGGAAGCTCTTTGCTTTTTTTTCTTCCCATGGAACTGGGGAAAGTCCAACTTCCCAGTTACTAACAATAACAGGGTAACTACTGGCTCGGCGAGTTGGTTTTTTTCTCGTGCCGTTACATTGTTGAACTCCATTTTGCCGTGAAAGGGCGCCCCATGCATGGCAAGCGATCTGCAATGCTCAAATTGCGCCCTGCTGTCACAGGTTACAGCAACCTCACGTTGTCGAAAAAAGCGCCGTCTCATTCCTTTTAATCTAATTGCGCAACATCCACCCCCCCCCCCCCCCCCCCCCCCACCCCACCCCGCCATATTAGCTTCCAGCTCGACCCACTAAATAGCATTACAGTAGATTTCAGATGCGAGGGTCGAGTCACATTCGTTGGACCTCTCAGCTAATCTCATTGTGTTGTGGCTGATCTGACGTGATATTTTGCTCTTTTAAAGTGCTCCGCATTATCCACTTTGACTTTGCCTGAAATACCCATTGTCTGTTCTTGCTGGGAGCAATTCAGCCCATGCCCTTTTGCTTTAACACGCTGTCTATAAATACCTACCCTGCAGGAAGGAGCAACTTCTGGGTAATATTTACAGCAGTGTTGGGCTGGTAGATGCTGGATGAATAATTTCGAGGGCAGACCCAATTCTGGAAAGCAAAGATAGTTTGAGGGACTTTATTTTTTTTTAAAGATGACACTATTGGTGGTTTCAAAATATATCGATTCACTCTGCAGGGGAAAAAATGGCTTCCTCTCTTCATAACATTTCCCTTTAATATCGCCTCGAGCTCTTTTATACATTCAGCATTGTGTTTTAAAAGCTCTGAAACTTGCAGTTGCCAGGAAACACTTGATAATATTTTGGGCCACTTGTCTTGTTTGATGTCAGCTGCTGGGGAAAGATTTCACATCTATGCAGCTTTTGTTTATCGTATTGAGACTGTTGTGGGGCAGTTTAGCTGATTACAAAAAGATGATGCGACCACATTTGCTAGGACCCGTTTCAGTTTAAAAATTCCATCTTTACTTTTGCTTGTTTGCAACGTTTCTCTCGGATTCTGATTGCCGAGCATGACTTTATGCTTCTCAATACACTGCTGCCTATAGGTTTGGCATGCTCCTAGTAGCTCTTGGTTTTTATGAGTGTTTATGTGTATTACATTTCATATTTTTGAAAACGTAGAGGCGAAATATAAATTTTGGTAAATACCTGGCTGTGTGTAAACTTGGCCTGAGATGGAGGGACGGGCGTTTTGAAAAGTTTACCCGTTCTAAATAAAAAAAATAACTTGATAGTTTGCAATAGTTCAAATGTCTAATAAAAACACTCATAATTTATAATATACACAAAAACATATTTTGATAGATCAGTTGATTTGGCTGGGAATCAAAGCCAGGTCTCTCGCATGGCAGGCGAGAACCACCAATTCCTATGTGACATGGATTCTTAGAAGGTTTTTATGGTTATACATGCATATATACATAAATTAGAAAACAGAGAAATCCTTTGTAAAATCAGATGTTCAGAAGCAGATGCCTATGATTTCATGCTTGGCTGCTACAGTTTTCAACTCACTTGTGTTGTCTTCACTTTGATGATTGAATCCATTTGGGAGCTCCAGCCAAAGTATATGTGGTGGAAAATGGGCAAAACAACTTGGTTGGTCGTGAAGGTTGCAGACCCTAATCTAAACTAACCTTAAAACCATAACATCAACACTGAGGTGAGAAACAGACGTGTACTGCAGCACTCATGTGTTACGTAAAGGTGCTGCAGTCAGTTTTCCACCCCCTGTAATTATCCACTTTGTCAGCTGTATTGTGGCCAGCTGCGGTGAAGTAGGTTTTATATGAGCTTCCCCTTTTCGCCGCTGTTTATCTGCTCTGCTGAATGAATCTAGTTAAGTGTGTCCACTTCCACGACTCTGCTTATTGTTACAGTGTGCTTACATAATCACATCTCTATACTGCTGATCAGTCATCCCATCTGTTCACGGCTCTCTGATGGCCTTGCCTCCTCAAACTGTTAACATTAAAATATGCGTTTGTGGGAAGTGGTTCGTTTCTACCACAGCGTGGGCTTGAATCCTACAGTCCGAAGGCAGAGACAGAAAAGTCATAAACAATGACCATTATAAATAAACGGCGGACTGTGGAATACACGATGTTGATCCTGAAGCTTTGCGCTCAACTATGAATCTGCTTATTTGTTTAGTTGAGTGACTGCTAAAGTTCACTATGTGTGATTAATGCAGGGGCGAGGAAATCGGAGTGGTCGGAAAGTGTCCTGACCTCCTAATTCGAACTGCGTGAGCACAGCTAAAGCTATAAAAGAAACAGGCCTGCCATTGTTGTCTCCATATCTGAGCGCGTTGTGCCGGCAGCTTTCCTAACAGCTGAGGATAAACATACTTTTACACAGAGGCTCTGTGACACCCAGCAAACAGCACAGATTGAGGCTAAGAATGCAGTGTGTCTGGATGGTGCTGCTCAGCGCCCACCGACGACGGGACGAAAACAGACGATCACACAACAACGCATTTCCACACG
Source organism: Lipophrys pholis (assembly GCF_963383615.2). Taxonomy (NCBI): domain Eukaryota; kingdom Metazoa; phylum Chordata; class Actinopteri; order Blenniiformes; family Blenniidae; genus Lipophrys; species Lipophrys pholis. Next base: position 15,641,166 of record NC_137641.1, on the reverse strand, counting down.
GCAGCGGGGAGCAAGCAATAGCACGTGGTAAAGGTTAGAGGTCGGTACCAAAGCTATACGTTTAGCTTGTCCAAGGTTTGGGTTCTTGCTGTATGTTCACTACTGTTAACAGACTTTAAATCAAACAATTTCATTTGCTCTCTTAAACGTTCTAAACTGTATTTGATTTTTTGTCAGATTGCTATCTATCATTTTCTTCAATAGATTAAGTTTAAATGCTGTACGTATTAGCACACTGCTATCTGACCACGCTGGTTTACACAGCAGTAGTCCGAGTGACAGCTGGACCCAATAATATGGACAGCTGAGGTGTAACACATAAAATGTGCAGGTGTCACCGTTGAAGAATAGTCTATAACAGCGGTTCCAAATGCATTTTAGTTCAGGGGCCACATGCAGCCCAATTTAAATCTCAAGTGGGCCGAATTTGAAAATAGTGCAATAATAACCTTTAACTTTGAACTTTTAAATTTGTTTTCTTTGTTGTGGCACAGAGTATATATGATGAAAATGTCTATTTTGTCACACAGACCAAACAACTACGACTGAAAATGGTTAATATCCCAACACAATGATACCTTCTGGTGCAAAATGCAATGAAATGTCAAAAAGAAAGGATTGAATGATTTTACAAACTCACCTTTAACTCCTTTCTCTTACCACATAAGCGCAGCATTACCCTCACACAGAAGGCTTTTATGCAAAGCAACGGTATAGTATCGGTACGGGCAATATCAGGTATGGTTTTATTTTAGATCAGCTCAAAAAGGAGAAGAGAGTTATGGCACCCCACTACTCATCTGTGTACATAGTACTACAAGCCATTAAAATGGCAAGAAGCACTTCATCATTGACTTGAAACCTGTTTTTTCTTGGTGAAGCTGTTTCTAAATGTACCACCCACAGCTGCATTTGCTATTCAAACAGTGTGGCTGCCGAATGAGAAAACAACAACGCAGGCAAATTGAAACAAGATTAGGCTAAGATGCTTAGGCTTCTTTCAATCTCGAGCCTCGGTTTCCTCTCATTATTCCTGTCATAAACACTTCTACAACCACAGGTCTGCACTTCAGTGGGATCAGAGAAATAAATGTGTCCATTGATATAAAACGACTTCATTACTCTGTTTCTGGTTTTTACTAGAACTACATTTGTTTTGCACTACGTCCACCCTTTATTTGATAAGCGACCTTATTTGGGACCTTCCGGCATTTTTTTCTGTCCAGTGTATGGGATTGTAATCTTTCACCATACGGCCTATGACAAGTAGTCCAGGGGAGCTAATGTGAATTTTTGTTGAGGGGTTTCTGATCCGCCTAATCTGAGCAGCGAAAATGACAACTTGTGACAACTCCAAATAAAGTGATTCCATTAGTTTTAGGGAAAACAAAGCAACAAGGTATTATGAGACCCTGGTTGCTTAACAGGATAACTCAAGAAGTTGTGGATGGACTTAGATTAAAAAAACAAAAACAAACAAACAAAAAAATACGGCTTGCTAAGACACAATGGGACAAGGAAGATGTGATTTAATCTCCGTCGAGATCCGGATTATGTTCCTGCCAGGTGGAGCAAGTCGCCCTCTAAGTGCCTTCTTCTTATTAAATATCTTTTCACAAACCTGAAGATTTAGAAAGGAAACAAGCGCTTTCTCAATGTTACTGTTGCCTCTACGGGAAAAAAAGAAGAATCAGGTTTTCTGGTTTAACTGGCAGCTCTGATGAAAGATCTTATTTTTGATGGTAATGCTTTTGCTGTTGCTTCACTAATGTCTCGGCTCGGCTCTCAGTGTTGTGTTACGTCTACTGCTGTTCAGTGAACAAAGTCTTTGTAGTTTTACTCGTTGCATTGGGTCATCCAATGGACCAGATTGGACCCTGTGGTGTGCCACTTTTGGCCTGTGTATGTTTGACACCTTGGATTAATTAAACCATATTTAGACTCCTTTTTTTGTAATTAAAATACTATATCGCAGGAGAGTAGGACACAGGGTTTATTTTTTTCTAGAAATCCTGTTATGTTAATGTTTTTTTTTCACGCTACAAGTTGTGTAAATGTGTGATTTGGTCCAGTTTTACATTTTTCAACAGATTCTTGTGGACGTAAACATGTAAGGGCTTTGATTTAAGCCTCAACATGTGGAAAACATGGCTGCGAGTGGCTGTTTTTAAAAGAAATTCAGTTACAGCCACAGTACGATTGAACAGAACAAGGGGGCCTCGACGTTGCTTGGTTGAAGGTACTGGAGTTAAGACGCTGACCAGTGCAAGAGTGTATCTTAGCGATGTGTTTTTAATAGTTCTCTATCTGTGGGCCTCTTCTTCTCACTGCCTTCATCCCCCCGACTCCACCTCCTCCTCTTGTTCTTCCCAAGTGGACGTCACCGGAGACAGAGCCATTACCCCGACAGCTAAAAACAGGTCAAGTGTTGTTCCGTGATGTTGAAATTAATGATTGCAGTCCCCCAAGAGAGGAAGGGAGAGGGGGAGCGTGAGATGGAGGGAAACGATACGATCGACAGAAGAGGAATCCGAGTGGCTGAGAGCGTTTAAGAGAGCGTAAGAGTTTGTCAATGAGAAAGGGAGAGACGGACACTTTTACTCAACTGGGCTCCCAACCACTCCTCTCGCTCCCGGCTCTCCCACTCTTTTCCCCTCGCATCACGGAACCACACTTGATTATAATGTTGAAAATGTAATGAGTGTCACAAGAGGATGACAGCACGTCCTGAAATAGTCTCCCTGCGTAGCGAAGCGCTGAGTTACTGCCGTGGCCCAAGCACCCGGGTCAAGATGGAAGACTAAAAGCAGTCATTGCACTTGGAGCTTTAATCAGTTCCTCGCATTTAATTTTTGTGAGTATTTCACCAGACGCGCTGGAACTAAATTATATGAGTGTTTATATAATACAGAGAAAAGTTGTTTTTGTTCTACTCTTGTTTTCACTCGGTCAGCTGAGAATAGTTCCAATTCCTTTTTGGATGACACGTCACTGAAGACAAAACAGACATAAAGGTTTGTCATTTCTTTAGTGCTACAGTGCAGCGCTTTCAAATAAAAAAACAAAAAACAAAAACCAACTAAGGATCTGTTTTCATGACAATGATCAACTGGAAAAGGCATTTTTTCTGAACTCTTGGTTTTCAAATCTTAAAAGTGGATACATATTGTTTTTAATCTTGGCCTGAGTCCGACAACAAATACACTTATGAGACAGCTTGAGATAATCTTTTGACAGTATCAACAATCTATGATTGTAATTCATAAAATCTCTCAATGTAGCTTCTGCCACCATCTACCAATACCCACCAATCAATACAAACAATGGACGCAAATTGGGGACATTTTTACCCATTAAATAGTTTTCTCAATCAAATGAAGATCAATGCAAGTCTGTCATCCACATTCTTGGTCTTCTGTTCTTGGAATCCATGCATATAAGAGTTTCAAGAAGTTTCTTGAAGAACAATAAGAATCTTGTTTAGCTTCTTTTATTTACTCCTCAGTACCACCAACAGCACAGACGAATGACATGCCGGATTTCATTGTAATTTCTGCCTTAAGCTATATGTATTAGCAGCGTCAACGCTGATTCGGTGTCGGAGTATCTTGGGTAGTCCAACTTAAAGTGGTGGCTTTTTGAGATCCGTGACGCAGTGTGACAGGAAATAACATTGCTCATTCCCACAGTCTGCAGGAGGTTCAGTTGACAAGTAGAGACCACTTTTATTTTGTCTCCAAAATACCCACGGAAACAGAAACTGATGGCATGAACAACCCACATGTTCTGAAAGCCAAAGACCTCACATTTGGAATAAAGAAAAAGCAAACTTGAAATTCACCAAAGTGATGATTGAAACCACTGGATGATTACAGTATAATTTTGTCTTTTTCCATCAAATATACAAAGTTAAGTAAAAGAAATAAATTAATTTGGTGATGCTTTGCCTTCCTTATTGTCTTTTCTGTGTAACAGTTTTTTGAAGGAAGTCTGCAGATCGTCTCAAACATGTTGGAGACTTAAGCACATATCATTTGGCGAGGTGGACCCCAGCAAATCCTTCTGTTTCGTCATGTGACCACAGACAAACACCTCTGACGAGATAAAGCTTTTGTAGGGGCCACATCATCACTTTCGGTTCCACTTCACGCCAAAGATAATTCTTGATGACTTCAGTTCAATGTCAAGTTTCAGAATAACGCCTCGTTTACATGGTGAGTAAAAACACTAAACCTTTGTTGTATTTTGTGTGTCCGTTTATATGACATTGGTGCTCGGAACCTCTTGAAAGCACTTCAACTCCATCTCCCTATAGACGGAGGAAAACACAACTTTTTGAAAACGCTGGTACTGTGCATACAAACTACGGCCAAAGTAAATAGTTCTTCTGCACATGTGCGACGATAACAACAATGGTGGTGTCATGACTCCCAGTCCATATTCTCCTGGGACTTTTCTAGTTGGGAGTCACCCGCATGTATGAATGTCCTAGTACTCGCCATTGTTAACGTTTAAACTAATCATACTTTATTAATCCCGTTGAGAAAATTACTTTTTTCAGGGAACCACACTGGTGACCCCTGTGGGATTTGAACCCGCAAACTTCCAATCCCTAGTCCACTTCTACAGTTACTAGGCCACTACTGCCCCCAATATACTGTATTGTTCTCTGCACGTGTGTGTTGTTTCATTACAAAACAAAATAGCACACAGTAGTGGCCCTACATGAAAACTAGATCTTTTTTGGTGTTTCTGCGGTTTCTGTGGAAATAGACATCGTTTTCAAAAAGGTGCTGTGTAAATGCAAACATTTTCGGAAACAAAAATCCCAAAACTGGGTGTGTTTTCACTTCACTTTAAAGCCTTTAATATACCTTCTTTACTGACCTTGCAGTAGACCCCTTTAGGCATGTTTTTGAAAATATCTCCTGCTAAATCAACTTGATCAAATCTACCGTGAGAAGGAAGATGTCCTAGAATCATCCCTTGGGGTCCAGGACTGAATTGACCAAAATAAACATCCAATTTAATTTATTTATGAATTTGTGACATTAAGCTCTTACTTGAAGCCTCTCCCTTTGCGGTGTCTGCACTGTCAGCAGGAGACTTAACTGCTCAACACAGTCACTGTTTTCCTCTCCAGGTTGCAGGAAGTTCATTAATAATCCATCCAGCGATCGGACGCTCAACTGATCATCAACCAACAACCAGCTGGCCGCACCTCAACTTCCATCAGCGACACTTCAATCAAGAGATACGAGACAATCTGCTGCCATAAGTGATGATACACTTGTGTTTGGAGAAGAGAGCTCCTCGGGGCTCCCCAGTGAATCCGAGTGGCGGCAGCGAGGGGTTCAACAGCAGAGGGAAGATAAATGAGACAATTAAACGGCGCTTGATGGCACCTCAGTGACTAATGGCTTTCCTTCCTGCCTGCTTGAGCACAGACAAACACCATAGAAAAGCACAAAGGTGTGTGTGTGTGTGTGTGTGTGTGTGTGTGTGTGTGTGTGTGTGTGTGTGTGTGTGTGTGTGTGTGTGTGTGTGTGTGTGTGTGTGTGTGTGTGTGTGTGTGTGTGTGTGTGTGTGTGTGTGTGTAATTTCATTACTACAATACTTTACAAACACTCATTTACAACAGTAAATACAAAGCTGTCTGCGTTGTTGAAGTCATACATTGACGGAACTAAAGCAACACTTTGGGCATACCAATGATTTGCAGAGGGATTATTGATCGACTAGTTTATGTCAGTTGGCCTTTCTTTTTCCCAAGCTGGTACCTTTAGCATAATTTATCTAGATACAGAATGCTTCGAGTAAATAAATGAGGGGCAAGAGAACAATTTGTAGTTAGTACTCCGACCTGCAGGTCAAAACTAAACCCTGCACTCACGACAAATCGTGACGATTTACGTGCAAATCTGTATTTTGTCAATTGAGAATAAGTCAACATCGCATAGTTTAACACAACAAAATCAAGTTAATTCACTTATTTATTTATTTTAAGGTATGTTTCATACAGCCATGCTCTCATGCACACAGGTGTTTGTTGTATCTGCTGCATCAGTATTGAAGCAACCTCCAGGAAAATTAACAAGAAACCGTTTTACAAAGCGCTAACTTATGCCTAATTTATACTCCATAGGCAAGCCATGGCCGAAGGCTGTACAGTGATGCGAACCACCACACAGCCTCTGCGTCGGCACTACGCTCACCTCCGCCAGCCTCTATTTATGCGCTTAATGCGGCAAAGAACACGAGGTGAAGTACACAGATCGCGGGGGCTGGGATTGGTCCGCTCTACGACATAGCACATGTTAAGAAACTACACGTGCAATCCAGAGGCAGGGCAAACCATTGTGGTTGTAGGGGCGTCCACAACGCTTTGCACTCCCCCAATAATATGAACGACATGGTGCGGGAAGCTAGCTTGTAGCTCACCGCTGCAGTCTGCTAGCTTGCGCCTGAAGCTAAAATTTACAGCATCGCTGCTAATATTTGTGCCAAATTGCTCATTCTGACCGCAAATGCGCAACCGGAAAGTAATAAGTTTAATGCAGTTTCACAGCCAATCATTCTTCGCCCCCTAGTGCTATGGCGAAGAGCTACTTTGCGGTTCATACAACCTTGATGGAGAACTCGGCCTAGCAGCTGACTCCCAGTGGCGCTCCAGGCTCTCTACTAGATCAACATTTTAGCTCACCGCAGGCTATGTTAACAGGACTCAACATCTCATTTAAATGAATTAGCGTTAACATAAGAGACGCTACAGAGGGATCGGTATGATGGGAAGTGGAAGGAGCTTTGTCACGTGCACTGAGGAATGCTCAATGCAAAGGTGCGTTTCCACATAACGACGACAAATCCGGAAATGCACAAATCTCAATTCCTGACCGGGGATCACAATTTTGACCTAAATTATATGATTCAGAGCAGAGGCGTCATGCGCCGTCATAGACAGTCTTGGCCTGTTATAGTGCGTTAAAAGTAACAACACCAAAAGGTGGCGGATCATCACAAGTCATTACGCACATTATTGTTCCACGGTGTTCCGCGCTGCTGTGCGCTATTGCACATCGTCACTTTCTCTCACCAATCTGTCAGAAATGTGGTGAATCAGGAGGGTTCGATGTGTACAGTGGTGGATTTTGCTATGAGCGATGTGGGCAGGTGTCCAGGGCGCAATCTGTGAAGGCGCGCAAGGCGCACGAGAGGAAATGAGAGTCACCCACTCAGATGAGTCTCGTGGAGAAGCGGGTCTTCGCCCAGAGTGTAAAACAAGCCAGGTCCGCAACTGGGTATATATGTGGCTCCACACACACCCCAGTCATTCTACCATCAGCTTGTGTACAGTTCTTACGCTCCAGATTGCGCCACATCCAGAGAAAGGCCATACAGTTGTGCAGATAAGATTCTGCTGCAGTGGAACGAATGCTATCACGCTGTATAACGCATCAACACGCATCACAAGTTACAACTAATGGACACGCCGAGTAGCAAACTTCACAAATCCAGGCGATTTGTGATATTTTTGGAACATTTATTGGTAGCATAAAACATGTTCCACAAATATCAGGAATGTCACGCACCGATACGGCCATTTAAGAACCATATTCAGATGCAAGCATCAAATAAAGAATGTCAGGAATGTGACAGGAACGATGGGGAAATGATATTCGTAACTCATCGTGCCGATGTGTAAACACAATTTAAAAGTAAAGCACAATAAGGAAGTGATATTTTATATTAAATGCACTATTGTTGGTTTAATTCATCACATTATTTTATAGGTTATACAAGTTCCATCCCCAGAGAAAATTTGGTAAAATTATTATTGCACAAATTATGGCCCAATGTTCATGTTTGCACCAGAGATGTTTGGATTTTCTTCCCTTTTAATTTCTCCAGCATGGATCACTACCTATTGAAAAGAATGACTTCCTGCTTTCAGCACAGCATCCTGAATAGACGGCAAAGAAATTGCTGATGAAGAAAAAAGCCCTTTTCCAAGGTTATCTTTTTACAAAGTGGTCTGCTACAGGCGGCCTTTTCAAGCACCTGTTACAGTTGATGTCATTACTACAGCAGACAAATTAAACACGAAAACCAGGAGCCGGCTTTTGTCTACTCAAGGACTCCATTATGTCACAAACTGAGAAGAATTGCAAGCAGTGATTTAGTCATCATTACCACAGTAACCAGGATATGCTCTAAATGACCCAGTTTCATGGCTGTGGTTCATTATCATGTCTTTGTTGGATTTGAGGTTAAAAATTTTAAAAAGAACATTACAGTATTCACGCCGCCTTATTATGGGTATACGACCACCTACAGATCTGACTGTGTATTTTTAGTTGGTATATGTTGATATTGATGCAGGACAGGTGAATATAAAAACCACCAGCATCTAGTTCCCAAAATATCTGTTTCTTGAGCAGAAAAATACTTTTTAGTGTTTTGTAAAAAGGTGATACGCATGTTCCAGGATCTGTTTCTTACCCCCTACCCAAACCAGGGTCTGTATCCCTACCCCAACCTGTCTGCCTGTCCTATCCTTTCCTCTCCCCTATCCCCTCACCCCAACCGGTCAGCAGAAAGCCGCCACCTCCGAGTCTGGTTTCTGCAAAGGTTTCTTCCTGTTCGAGGGAGTTTTTTTCTTTCCACCATCGCTCATGTGGATTTGTTGTTCTTTTCTCTGTTAAAAGCACCTAGAAATGACTGTGTTGTATTTGGTGCCATATAAATGAAGTTGAATTAAATTGAATTGAATCTGAACATAGTTGTGGTCATATGAGCTGAACTGTTGAGTAAAAAATTATTTCTAACTTTACAATTCTAGTCACAGACGCTTCTCAAGTTCCTAAACCACATTTAGAAACACTTGTTTTGTGTCTTTTGTACAGACTCGTAAGTAGGCATTGATTACAGTGTGAGGAAGGGCATCGACTTCACTATGGTCAAGAAACGATCCAACAACTGACTCATAATGATGAGCATTCTTATGCTGTTCAATTTTTGCAGTAACTTAAAAAAATGTCTAGTTTTATGAAGAAATTGTGAAATTAGGCTAAAGTGCTTGCATTTTCCGTCCGACATGCTTTCTCCCCTTTACACCTTGTCATCCTACACTCCTACTCAGGCCCCGTTTACACAACAACGTGAATACATTTCGTTGTATCTAATCTAATCTGTATAAAACAAATGCATCAGGTTATCACCAGTGTGTGAATCTGCTGTCGGCTTTGTCTGCGAGGCTGTAGGATTAAAGCTGTATAAAATACCCACAATGCTCTGGACAGAGAACAGTTGTGCAGTAATTAGCTGTGCTCATTAAAAGTGACCCCGGGCTTTGTTTTACCATCTGGACGCGCCGCCGTGCCTCCTGTTAGACACACGTAAGTCACTGACATGATTTCCATCATCACTTACTCTCGAACGGAAGATGAACTTCACTGCCTCGTTTCTTAGTGAAATAAGACGTCGGGATAGAAAAGCCTCCGGCGCTGACGGATCAGACTGAGGGTTGGTCGTCTCCACTCTGCGGTCACATGAGCGGGAAGAGGATTTCACCTACACCGTGAAGACTTGAGCCTCCACTTACTCCTCAGTCAGCTGCATTTTGTTGTTATTTACACACTCGAAGGAAACAAGCGACACTTTGGCTCATCACATTCTTGGGATGCACTCAACATTACAACCGCTGGAGCAAATTCCGGAGGCCATTGTTTGACGTTCTAATTGACAGCGTGGAATACGCAGACAAAGAACGGCACTTTGCAGGATGGGACTTTAAATCGACTCAGTTCAAGCCAACGACACATTATTCCTCTGTATATGAATAATTCTGTCCCTTTTACACCAAATGTAAGCGATACTTGCACTATTCTGGGTGTTTACTTTGTCCTTATGTTCAGTTTTCTTTAATCTTTCATAATCCTTGTATTCTGTACGGAGTGCTAAAAGTCAAATTCCTTGAAGGATAATTAAATGAAGCTTGACGAAAGAAGATGAATCTGAGTCTCATACAAAGTGTATTGACCCTGTTATGGCAGCGTACGCTTCCAGCATTCACACAACTAGAAAAAAAGGAGCATTTTCGTGGAGAAGTGTGAATGCTGGGAGGTGAAATGCTAAACTGCAATGCTGAATAAACTGAAGAACCCAGTTGTTTCTCTTGTGGTTTACACTAAACCAGGAAGCCTGAAACAAACAAAAAAAAAGGGGGAACATGAAACATCCAGACAAAAAGCTAAAACACACAGTGCAGACTTGTGTCTCTTAATGCATAAGAGGATTCACTGTAAGGAGCTTTCGCCCGTCATAAATTGTTGACAGTTGGAGCCTCGGCTCGCGATCAAGTGAAAGAAGAGCAGTGAGTCATCGCAGTGTGCAAACAGGAACCTCATTTTCCGCCGTAACCTCTCTGATGTATATCTGCACGTCTGTGTGTGTGTCATGTGATCTGCGCTGTATGTAGTGTGCATGATAAGTGGAGGATGTCTGTCTCATAAAGATGATCTGCTTCTGGAGAGCTCTTCAATCAACCTGCTGTTTCTCTATTACTAACACACACACACACACACACACACACACACACACACACACACACACACACACACACACACACACACACACACACACACACACACACACACACACCAAGTGTAATAATAAATCATTCAGCTCTGTAAATTCAAAATGGAGATATAAATTCAAGAGAAAAGTAGGATTAATGGTGTTTTATTGAGAAAAAAATGTGCAATTAACCAACAAAATTATCGTTAACAATCGACCGCTCTACTTATTTCATACCCGGTGGCCGCAGAACAAAAAGTCAAAAACAAAATCAATAAAAAATAACCCCCAAAGGAAATGCTGACGTACTGTATATAAGATGGAAAAAAACAAACATAATAATCACGCATTTATCTAATATATAATACTATCCTACTTCAGACTGATACAAAAAAAAAAAAGTATCCAAAATGACTGCCAATGTCAAAACTATTTATATTTATAGAAAAAATATAAAATTATGTTCAATATTGTCAATTTCTTCTGTTTATTTTTCTGCCCATTCTATATGAATTATTTCTGGTTGGTGTACAATTACTGTTGCCCCCTACTACAACATAATGAAGGTAAACTCAGTGACTCTAAAAATACACATTAAAATCTTTGCCATTTTTTGTATTTTATTTTACATTCTTTGTTAGTGCATAGTGAAACAGCTTTCCATTTAAAATAGTTTCATTGATTTTACTATCAACTAAAGATTTATTTAAATTGAAAGCGCTTGTTTTTTTTTTGTTTTTTTTTGCTGTCTTAATCTCAAAATATTAATAAAACAATCACATTTCCGGTTTCATTTCTGGTTTTCAAACATGACACATTAGTTTACACAACATACAAACTCACGTAAACAGCGACAAACAGTGAACACTGAGAGAAAAGACACAACCAAGGAATAAATACACGAGTATTTCACAGACACCTTTTTTTTTTTGAAATGACAGATTCTAATCAAATCTTAAAGACTGGTTCATAGTTTCTGACTAGTTGCCTTCTGGCATCGTTTAAGGTAGTGTGTGTATGTGTGTGGTGAGACTTGCATACTAAGAGGAGGCAAGTCAGTATAGGTATGACGAACTGTTGCTAAGCAGTGGTGGTTGCTAGGTGGTGGTGGTGGGGGTGGGGGTGGGGGTGGGGGGGGGGGGGAGGGTAAACCCTCACTCTGTGCTGGAATCTGAGGGTTTACCTCGATCTTCCTGTGTGGATGCTGAGGACTCAGTGAAGCACGAAGGAGAGGAGGGGCAATACATAAAAACAAAAACGGGAAATCTGAAGCCCATCCGAGCTGCTTTGCGAGCTTGTTTGAATCTCTATTTACACGCAAACGTGAAAAAGAGGAAAACAATCCCACCTGGAAGTCAAATCTCATGACGTTCGTGCAGGCTGAGATTGGAAGACGAACTACGTGTGCCTTTTACGCACGTAGAAAAGTTTTACGCTGAATAAAATTATTCAACCATTTCTTGCTTATTCTCGTTTTAATTCCCTACTAGATATCTTGTGGCAACTAATAATTTTGTCCATTTTCAAACGTAGGGAAGTCAATAATGTAACAAACTGCCAAGTAACCTTTGTCCTGGCCCCGCCCCCAAATGAAATACCAACTGCCCGACTTGGACAGACATTCTCAACTCCGTAGAAAAGTATTAGAGTTGACGACACTTTTGTTGTTTTCTGGGATATTTAAGTTATTTTGGACGCAAAATTGTCAAAAGATGTGCCTGGGGCACATGCAACTAGAGGGGGCGGGGCTTAGCCTTTCGACATGTTCTATAGAAAAATCCAGTCGTATTTATATATATATAATTTCTTGGCTGCCGATAAACATTTTCTTGTTTTTTATTGATTCTGTCTGAAGATCTTTTCATCATGTATTCCCATATGCAATACATTTAATTGTGTTTCTCTCCATTTACCTCAGTTTTTTTTTTTGCCGATATGCGATACACAAGCATGTGTGGGCTCTCAGTAACAATACAAAATAAACAGTTAATGCTACTTTAATAATGTAACGACCAGCCAATGAATCAATTGTTGGCTATATTGTGGCTTCATTACAATTTAAATGGTGAATCATATCATGTCATTGGCTTAGTTAAATTATGAGTTGCTCCATGTGTGTATTACATATTCATGCTCCCAATCAGCACTGTTCTGCTAAATAGTGCTAAAATGCTAGTTTCCATGTGAGCAATGCTTTGGGTCATTTATTGATCATATTTCTATTCAAGGATTGGGGTGAGCTGACCGGAGCTAAAAGATTTGAGGACATTTTACTCAAATATGATTGGATTGCCATCAAGTACAACATAGATGATTGGATTTAAAAGACGTGTTAGCAGCTGCGCGACATGAGGCAGAGGGAAAGCAGCGAGCTCGGCTTCCCCCGGTACGGCCGCTGCTGTGCACAGCAGGGGGGGGGAGGGACATCTCGGCTCGCTGGCTTCCCTCTGCACGCGGAAAGACGTTTCCCGCTCCTCCTGCACACTCTGTAAAAGATGCAGTTACCACGTTCAGTGTTTGTCAGGTGCGTCCCTGCTTCCCGTCTCTGTTCCGGTGTCCTCCAGCCGGGTGAAGGAGACGCTGGGGGGGTTGGCGGGCCGAGACACAGGCAGCCACTTGTACTCCAGATCCTGCGACGGCGGATCCAGACACCAGTCGTAGTGCTGCAGCAGGTACGTGCACGCTTCCTGGTGAGCAAAACATTTAAAGATATTCAGATTCCTTACATTTTTTTCATGCATTTTCTGTCCCACTTACATAAACCAAACTTAAACAGAGAAGAGAGCAGCGGGGGTGTAAGCTCCGATTTCAGAATGTTACAGCCGGGCAAAAGACAAAATGGGAACGTGGAAGGCAGCCTGGCAGAGCTCGTCTTCGGCCTCCGCTCAGAAAGAGTCCAACTTTTAGAGCGTCAGCCTCCGCGACGCTTTGCACGTCTTCATTCCGAGGATTGAAAATAGCAATGCAACACCTTTTTACAGCCAAGTCGTTGTGGAACATTACGTCCTGCGGCGGCACCGATTCCTGCCTCCAAGTCCTGCTAGTTAAAAATGACTTCCCCCACTGGATTGCATATAAATTGCTCATTTGACAAAGATCAGTCGCTTTTTTTTTTTTTTTTAACAGTATAAAACAAACCTGATATTTGATTTTCTTGCACGTAATAAGCACAATCAGAGTCTCGCAGCAGGTGATGTCACAACTATCCTCATCGGCTCATCATGAAGCACCGATGCAGACCAATGGTGTCCGCCAGAAAAAAAGCCGCATTTCCCTCCACTTCATGAATGAAGATTTTCCCGGTGGCGGAGGGGTGGAGGGATGGAGGGGTGGTGGGGTGAGGGGGGTGATTAGAATGGGGGAGGGGAGGAAGGAGGAGGACAGGGAAAGGATGGAGTGAGGATGACTCACATCTCTGACCTAGATCCCCTCGGTCTAGTTTTCACTCTGGTCATGCCCTGTGTGTGTGTGTGTGTGTGTGTGTGTGTGTGTGTGTGTGTGTGTGTGTGTGTGTGTGTGTGCGCACGCACGCAATTGACAAAAAAAAACAAAAAACAAAACAGCCAGAGTGACTTGAAACAGTCAGATCTTTGTGTCACAACAGCCACAGGATGTACCGGGACAAATGTGGCTCAACAGATGCATCACCAGCGCAAAGGACAGACAGCTGACATGATAAACTATCCACGGAGCGGTTTAACCACAAAGAGCGGAGAAACGGGATCATGCACGACGGCATCTGAAAACACAAACAAATGTTGTAAATGAAAAGAAATAGTCCCACTTTAACCAACTGACTCATAAAGATTCAACATTAAGTGAATGAGCCAGCATCGCTCTGCTGCATGTAGATGGCATTCGGCCTCTGGATTAAATTCATTATGGTTACCATGGATACTGTACTGTGAGATTAATGACCGTTGATCAATCTGTGATTGTAAAAAAAAAGTAATAATAAAAAAAAATACAAATAAATGTTGGATTTAAATAAAATCCAGATGTAATTAATTTAGGAAACTTAAATTGGTTACACGTATGTTTAAAATTAATCAATTTAATCAAGATATTGAGGTGGAATTATCAGGTGGAAAAAAAATGTAAATGACGTACAATTTGACTTACAGATGTATAATTCAGTTAAACGACACAAAAGGCAAACAGTTTTGTCATTTAATACTATACAGAGACCTTTGTCATCAGTCTTTTTTCTCTGGACAGTGGGCCCCTCCTTTCATATCAGATTTGACTAAACATTACAGTGAAGCCAAACACCTGCTGACATGCCCACTGCCGCCATCACACAAAAGCAACAAACTAAATGACAGTAATGGACAGTCTGTGGTCACAGAAAATGTCTGACGGTGGTTTTCTTTGGCATGTGATCCTCCCGTCATCTGTAACTGTTCTCCATGAAACGTTGTCTTACACTGTCAGAAAGGTGGTTAACATCATAAATGGTGTTATTATAGGCTCCTTTAAAAAAAATATATATACATACAAAAATATACAAATATACATACTTAGGCCCGGTTTACCCCCTTTTAAATCTCAAAGAAAAACCCTATAAATTTGCAGGATTCAGAATTCTTCACAATTAAGTAATCAAATGGATTTTGAAGAACCTTCACTGAGGCTTTGAAATGTGTCCAATGAGAAAGCGCTGCGTTCCTTTTGTTTCAGGAATTCTTCACTCGTATTAAAACAACTTTCTCATTAGAAACTGGGATGTAGTATCCCAGTTGATCACAACGTTGCAAGTTGGAAAACAGCACGCACGCCAGTAAAGGTGTTTTTGTTTGATTTAGTTCTGTCCTAGAAAACAAACAAACAAAAAAAAAAAGACAATATTTTATTCACCAAAACACTGCAACTTCACATACAGGCAACACAAATGCAATATGAAAACACATATTCTGCTTTGTTACATGTCACTCATGTCACATGATTCAGACAAACACCAGCTCGGACTGACATGTGTGCAGGAAATGAAAGTGAGTCAATGTATCGTTCCCATAAGACATAAGAAACATCACATGTGATTATCTGAGAGTTTGACTCGTATCTCATAGTTCCACTTTCAACAGCTTGCTGTGCCTCCCCCGTGGGTTCAGCTGCTTTTGCTGTTGAATAATCTGAGACTAAAACAACACACGATGTCTTAGAGACTGTAACGTACCAGTGAGGATGATTAACATCCTTCGAGCGTGTTGGTTAACACTCTGACTCAACGGATGTGGACTGCTGAGATAAGCCCCTCGTTCACTGACTAGTGCAATCTCCTTTCCTTCCCTTGTGCTCAGTCATCTGGCCTTTTGGTGCCATGCTCATTGACACATAAGAAGGATCAGCATTTTACTTAACAGGACTGGTTCATAAGAAAGAGGAACTCCATTCCCAGAATCTGTTGAATCGAGTCAGTGAGCGTTTTGAAATTTCGCAAAAAGAAAAAGTACAATCATTACAGTAACTATAACAACGGGGTTTGGCAGCTTCAGTAAACCTGTCACACGTTGAAGCAACAAGAAACGTAAACATGAACAATTGCAAGGCAGCTAACATACAATCTAATAGGAAGGGTTTCCAAAGCTGAACCCTGTGGTACCCCGTTTACATGACAATTTTTGCTTTTACGTTTCAGAAACGTTTTGAAAAAGATGTTCTTTTACACGTAAACGCTGAAAACTAAGTAGTTTTAATGTTGGGCCACTAGTAGGTGCTGTTGGTTGTTTTTGTAATGAAACCACAAGCACATGCACACAGAGAATAATACGCTACAAACGTTACCAAAGGTGAGTCCACAGACATTCGTATGAACAGAAGAAGTTGTTATTCCGGGTGACGGTCAACTATAAAACTACCAAGTCCCAGGAGAAAATGGACGGGGAGTCATGACACATGTGCAGAAGAACTATTTACTACGGCCTGGGTGCACTTGCGCAGTAGTAGCTGCTTTTCCATGGAGACGGGGTCAGAACGTTTTCAAAAATTTCCACCATAGAAGGCTGTTTTCAAAAAGTTGTGTTTTCACTGACTCAGAGCACCGTTGTTGTGTAAACGCCCCCCCCCCCCCCCCCAGAAAAAAACACAACAAAAGTTTTCTGTTTTCACTCGGAAACGTCGTGTAAGCAAGTGAACTGAAAAATCAATAATGCAAAACATGGAGTGTATATGAAGGTCAAGTTTATAACATACTGCCTATACAGAAAAAGGCAAATGTGCCATATTTTATTTTGACATCTATCGGTCACTCGAGACCGCCACCTAACTAACCAATTAATCAAAAAAGCTTGGAAGACTTGCAATTTTTCAACATTTAAAACACATCAATGAGAGAGACGGGAAGGTTGGAGGTGCATGCAATGTCATTTTTCGAGGAGGCGTTACATTATGATAAAAATATTATCATCTACTAACAAAACACAAATCCTGCAAAGCAGTTGCACAGACACCAGCAGAGGTCCTCTCCAGTATGAACTATCACCAAAGCATATTTACGGAATATGCGGCTCACATGCTATTTAGTGGTCCCATTGTCTGGATAGAAGCTTCAATAAAGGGCTTTCTATTTGCAATCATATTCAAGCAAATAAAGTAAAATTATAGACTCATTATAACAAGTTGTTGCATAACTCATTTGGACAAAATATTTAGAAAATAATGCCTCAGGCTTTCAATTTGTGTCAGTTTATGCAACTTTATATGAATTTTTTAAAAATATATATAATTTCAGTGTATTACTAATTAGCCCCAAATCAGATTCCTTTGTTAATCAAAGAGAAGTGCTGTCAATGTTACTCTGTCTGTTTTCAGGTCGGTGTCACCCTGTGGACTCCCCAGTGTCAAGACTGAAAACACATTTCTTCTCACTCACACTCGTTTCCACAGGGAATGTGCCGGCATGGGGAAATAAATGTTTCTCCTTCCTGTTGTTACACCTCTCCTCTGCTTCCAAGGGCCCTGTGTGTGTGTGTGTGTGTGTGTGTGTGTGTGTGTGTGTGTGTGTGTGTGTGTGTGTGTGTGTGTGTGTGTGTGTGTGTGTGTGTGTGTGTGTGTGGCTATGGTGAGTGCCGCCACGGGGACAGGGCGTTGATTTAAAAGGGGACAGTCACTTCCTGGGTCTCTCCTACTGGTGTATCCAACGGACACACACACAAGTCCGTGCATGTCGTCATTCCCAAGAGCGATGCTCTATTTACTGAATGACTGGGGGATGGGTCACCTCTCCTCTCTATTACAGTTTTTCCAGTGCTATGGGGGGGGCATTTGAGACATTTGAGTCGCGGACACCCGGCCACAAGCGCGAAGTAGCTGGCTTGATCAGTTAATAAAGCTCCTTTCTGGTATGAAGCAGAAGATAGATGTAAACAAACGGGGGTGAGTTAAAGGTTTGCAGACACGAAGGAGGGATACTGAACGTTCAATCCACAGTGGGAAGATACAAAAATACCAAGCGGTAAATACTCGGAGCCGAGCAAGCCTTCAGCACAGTGTAGGCGCCGAGGACAGAAGAGGAGAAACGAGTGGGATGGCTGTCGTCAGGCCTGCAAACCTACACCTGGGACACGCCTCCTACTTTCTCTGTGCAGAGCAGCTCCACGCTCACCGGCTTTACCTTCACAATGATTGGTGAGGAGCTTTACCCAGACAAATCCTGACAAAGAATTACTGGAACAAAATGTAAACAACAAATCAAACTATAGTGCAAATTCACAAGTGGAACAATTACAAGCTCGATACATGCAAAAATTCTACGTAAATTAACTGGTACGTGCATACTGCTGCACCTCAGCATATTCTTGCCCATGAGTTCCTCAACCCTGAACATGCGTGGGGATATATTAAGAGAACTGGCATTCAGCTAATACAAGGAAACAGAGCAAACACTGAAAATTAGGTAGTTTTCATGTTGGGCCACTAGTGGGCGCTGTTTGTTTATGTAATGAATCCAGACACATTTGCATAAAAAACAATACGCTATAAACATTAACAATGGCAAGTACACGGACATGCGTATGGACAGACAAAGTTCGATTGCTATTCCGGTTTACATTTTTTAATTCCATTGCTATCAGTTACTACAACCACGACACAAATTAATATCGTATAATCTCATGAAGCCTGTTCGATGTGTTTTCATTCTTCATGCTCCGTCAGTAATCTGTAAACTGCTATGCAGAGTTTCTTCGTGTGCGTTTGATCGGTCAGACGCTGCAAAACTCCGCCCCTTTCACGTGAACGCACACACGTAGGTCCGGGTGGAACTAGCGAGTTGATAACCTGCTTCGTAGTAACGGTGATCAGGATGGCACGTGTCTGGATCAGTCAACCCAGGAAACAGAGAGACATCCTGGGTATGTTTATCCCGGTTCGTAGTACCGTGGTTGTGTAAACAGTAATAAATAATAATAAAGTAAATGTAGGCTATATGGGGGCGCTTGTGGTTCTGTGTCAGAATATTGCAGGTTCGATTCCCCCATCTCGCCCCGTTCACGCATGGAAGTGTCCTCGAGCAAGACACCGAACCCCCAAAGTGAGTGCGTCGCACGGCAGTCGCCTCCAGTGGTTTGTGAGAATGGGTGAAAGTGATATAAAGAGATGTTTCAAATCCTGTATCTTAAATTACTCCAACCCAAACACATAAGTACATTTTCCTCGACTTCCCAGTCAAATACCCAAACAAAGAAAAGAAATACAACGTTTGCTTAAGAAACTGCTGGATAACAAGTGGCACTGAATAATGTGTGAGTGTTCAGTGAGTCGGCGTTACAAGCAAACTGACCTTGAGGAAGACGTTGGTAAGTTTCACTCCGATACAGTTTCTGGGCCCGTTACCAAACGAACACAGGAAATGTTCCTGGCCAGCGTTTCTGCACAAGCAAAAAAACAAAAACAAAACAAAAAAAATTGTGAAATGTGACGTGTCAGAGAAATGAGAGATGCAGAACTCAATATCTTGACAGCTACGAGAGCGTTACGCTGTAGTAATTGTTTGCTTCTGGTAATTTGTTGGAATGATTTTTCCACAAATCAGCGCTCTGAAACAGCCTCCCCTCACACTGTGGAGCAGATTATTGACGGCGTCGTGCCTGCTGTCACAAACATAATCGTCAAAGGAGATGAAGCGATCTGCAAACACATGATAAGTTATGACATCACACCCTGAAGACATGATGAGGAAATCACACGCTAAAGCTTTACGGCACACTATTCTCCTAATTCATTCATTCATTGAAGTATTTGGAAGATCGACAGAACAAAACATTTTACCGACGTTGTTTCACCCTATGTCCTTTACTTGAACTGTGCACAGTCAGATGTCTGGCTTGGTATTGGATGTGGTGTTAAGCATTCGCACGCCAGCAGCACGGTCCAGGCTTTAGCAATGTCTCATGACGCAACACTGGTCTGGATTGAGGATTAACTCGACTGGAACCAGCTGAAATGGGCTCAGTTTGCACAAAGGTCAAGAAGAACAAGACAAGATAACAAAAATATCGAGGTAGCTGTGGGCACATACGAGTATAGACATTGATTTTAATGCATCAGGAATTGAACAAAAGAGGCAACTGCTTTCACCCAAAAATCATAACTTTCACAATACCAACACGATTTAATCCATTTATCGAATTTGTAACTGAAAAAGATTTTTTTTTTGCGTAATCCGAGTCCCCCCCCCCCCGCATACACACAGTTTTTCCACAGTTTTCACAATCCATTCTACCGTTCCTTGTGGGTCTCTGTAGTTGCTGTTGCACTTTTGCTTAAACCTGGTTAAAGCTTGAATTTGTTGAATGACCGAGCTAAAATAAAAAGAAAATGAGGCTCAGAGGACAATCACGGCAATAAAGTTGCACTTTTGACAATATATCTGACGTCTGCAGTTATTTTTAAGTGCATTGAGAAAAGAAAATTGAATCGAAACTCAAATTTTTTTTTGGGTGTCCAAATCGCGCAGCCTTACAACACGATAACTTGTACATAGGTTATTACTTCACCTTTGAGCATTTTTGTTATCGCAGAACAAAGTCTACTTTTTCATTCTCAATGTGCACGCTCGCTTCTGGCGGAGTTAACGTGTCACAACTTGAAATTGTAACTGTGTTTGTTGAATTATGTGTTTTACCAAAATCAACAATGTATTTGCTGCCGTCTAAAAATTCAAGTACTTTTACATTTGATGGTATATGGGCAATCAGAACAGAACAGATCAATTTGACGATCAGAGGACAAAAGGTTTATAGTAAATGGGAAGACGGAACAAGAGCGGAGACATTAGATCTGATCATTTTAGAGGTGGCTGAGATTCCCCACACAAAGCTGTGGCCCCTAACACCGTTGTCATGCCAACGGACACCCAAAACGCGACGGCAGTTTTCTGTTTTCACTTGAAAACGTGGTGTAAAAGGTGCCCATTCTTCCGTTTACTGGAGAAACGGCTCATTAATTCTCAGACAACTCAGTCCTCCTCACAAAAGTGACTCCAGTTATTAGTAAGACAACTTTGGAGAAGCATTAGCTTTACTCATTAAGCTTTTATGGGGCAAGTGATCGTCGTTAAAACTCATCGTTACACATTTCTCTGAGCACATTACTTTTCTGATTTAAAGCAAATAACCAGTAATATTAGGGA
The DNA here is from genome assembly GCF_963383615.2 of Lipophrys pholis. Classification (NCBI taxonomy): domain Eukaryota; kingdom Metazoa; phylum Chordata; class Actinopteri; order Blenniiformes; family Blenniidae; genus Lipophrys; species Lipophrys pholis. The sequence continues at coordinate 15,619,961 of NC_137641.1, read as the reverse complement.
GAGATCCAGTGACATGTTTGATCCTATGTAGAGATATTTGTATTGAAATTCTTAAATGCAATGTCATTTTCATCCATTTTAAACCAATTTTTTATTACATTTATTAATATTTTTCCCCCCAGTCTCTCTAAAAAAGTAAATGTTTCAATGAGTTCTCTACAAAGGGTTGAGATCTGTTCATTTTCAGTCACTATCTGAATAACTACGCCACTTTTTGCAGGATATTTTCTCGTTATTTACACAACACTGCCTATAGGTGTGACTGTGTAAGTCCTGTGCTGACTCTATGCGTTTCCCAAATTTTGCACCCAGGCATTGCCAAATACATACTTGTTGCATCAGGTCTTAATGGACCCAAGAGATGTACACATGTGCATCCTGCATGATATAAACAAAACAAGATACCAGTGCTTTTCATGAGCCAAAACTCAACTGGGTGTGTTTAAAACATTCAATGACAAAGCATAAAAATTGCACAGTGTCACAAGAGAAAATGCTTCTCTTCACAAAAACACGGAGCTTTTTATCTTTTCCTGTATTGAATGTCCTGGAAGAAAAAAAGCTCCAGGACTCTGGACCGAAAGGGAACAAGCCTTGCTGTCCTCAACAAGACAACGTGGCCATGAGTCAGAGGCCCCGGCTTGTTGTTCTCTGTCGTACCTGCTTCAACCCACCAATATAAAGCCTCTAAAAATACACTCAAAATAAAAAAGATATTTGCCGTTTCCAGTTGTCAATCCGGAGGCTGCAGGCCCTCTCTCCGCTCTCCTCTCATGCCTAATGCATCCTGCCTTCCTGAAACCTGAACTCTGATTAAAGGCAAACAGGAAGCATTAGCGGTGTGTATTCGTCCGAGGCCGGCGTGTCAGATGATGTGTGTGCGAGAACGGAGACTGTTAGCGGTCTCGCTCGCATCCGTCTAATGGTTTGATGTACTATTAGTCCATCCTGGAGCAGTGCAACGTGTGGCGTACAACGCCGTTCCGTAACGACCCCCGCAGAGAGGAAGTCTCACCGAGAAGACCGACGCGGATGTGCTGAGTGGATGGGGAGCGAGTCTGGAACCTGTAATGTAATTTAATCTGTGTGATTAATTTTTCTACAGTTAAGGTTAATGTGAGAGCAGATGGCAGGTAATCTTATCAGATTAGTTCAAATAGAGGGGGCTCTTATAAAAAAACTTGTGTAGTCTTGAAGGGTCATCCATCCTCTAACTGCACTTCATCCAGTTAAGGATTGAAAGAGAAAATGTCTCCAAACTGACAATGGGGGGAAAGGAAAAGGGTCCGACTGGTCGCCATTCATTCATACAGCCACATGATTGGCTGTATGAATCACACAGGAAACAACCCCACCGTCGAATAAGGATCATCACATTGTCACGCAAACATGCAAACCACTGCACCACCATGCAAGTGTGTTGCTAAAAGGCATCAAATATCATCCTAGGGCTGATTTCTGTTCAATGGTTCAAATTTAACAATCATAAAGACATTTTTTAAAAAGTCAATCCATTTGAAATAGAAGTTCCACAAATATCAGTATGGGCCCACATTTCATTTTGTAGTTATTTCTTTTTAACACTTTCACAGACTGGAAACCCCATTCAGCGTCATTTGAGATGTTATCACACAGATGGTTTGACAGGAAAGCAGTTATCAGATTTTTTTTTTTTTTTAATTGACCAAAAAAAAAACCAACTGAATGACACAATGTGTGGGAGAAAATGGATGAAACGTTGGCCTTGTTTATGCAACATTTTTTGAAGTGAAAACACAAAACTTTCATACCCCATTGTGAGTCTGTTTACACGACAACGGTACTCAGAGCCACTGAAAACGCAACTTTTCAAAAACGCTCCAACATTTGACCATTTAAACACGCGAAGCACTGCGGCTGCACTTAAGCACCACGGTAAGTGAATAGTTCCTCTGCACATGCACAAGAAAGTTTACAATGACAACAATGGCGGCCTCCAGGGTGACATGGCTGTCCGTCCATATATACGT